>NC_091688.1:104022500-104622500 GCF_041296265.1 Equus caballus
TGAAATGCAGCATCTGTTTTCCTGGGAGCTTCTGTATTCACGAAATTGTGCATCTGGGTTCCCTGATACAAGTGTAGCTGCGCGCAATCATTTAACAAATGTGTGCAGCAGTCTGCTTCCTGAGCGCCTGGCCCCCACTTGAAGGACAAGACAGGACACATGTGGGCTCCATCTTATTAGTTATTTATTTATTCAACTAATATTGGTTGAATGGATACCACAGCAGGCCTCAGTAATACAACAGTAGTTTTTTTGACCATGCTTTATCAGATATATGGCTATGACACACACACAGTGTATGTACCTGAGAAGAGTATTTCTTTTCTTCCAATAGGTAACCTTTAAGACTCCTATTTGGGCATTGAAAAAAAACAGCCTTGATAAAGAAGGCAGGCAGATTTTTGAAGTGTGGTTAGAGAGACAGTTCTGGAATACAGCTTTACTGTCATCACCCCTTATTTCGATGGATTTCTCTGATAAAGGAGGGTCACTAAGAGCAGCCTCTTGTTACTATCGGGTGTTCCGTGGTGCACCTGTCTTTAGAGAGCAGGTGCCAATACTAAAGAGATAATGCAAGACGATGTTGTCACATAAGGATGCTTCCCCACTGCTCCATAAATGCAGAAGAAAAGCCAAGACATCGATCCTATGGCAGTGTTCTGTAACAGTGACTATCCCATTACAGCAGGACACCGTGGGAGACTTAACCATTTTCCTTAATATATGCTAGTGCAGCAGAGAGTCCATGATCAATGCACTACTGTTACCAGTCTGCTGCCCTTTTACTGGCATGGATAATGGGCCTCCTCCTACATGTCTCAGCTACAAGTTTAACTTGGTAACTTCCCCCATGCTATCAATTGATGAGCAACTGCTGGCAGTCAAATGAAGACCAGCAGAGTTACAGTGACGCCAGCATGGGGTATTTAAAGCACAATAGATGAACCTAGGTCTGCAAAATTAAACTGTGCTCCTCAGAGTGGTGACACTGGACTCTGGTTCTACATGTCCTGGGCCGGTGGCTGACCAGATGTTTACAAAAATACTCTTCCTCAAGTGCCTTAAAAAATGCATTTCTTTACTTAATAATTGTGGTAAGAACAGACAGCATGCTATCACACTGCTTAATTTTGATCTTCAAAGATGAGGACTACTTAGTCTTTGGGAAGAAGTTTTTAAGAAAATAACTCCAACTAAACTCACTACTTATCAAATTTGACTTAAAATCTTTTCACTGAACTGTTTAAATTTTCTAACGTAATTGTGGCCGTTAGTAAGGTTGTACAATCACAATATAATTGAAGGCATACTATTTCTGAATATTTTTCTACAGGAGAAAATTTAAGTAAACTCTTAATCCTTGTTTTCAAACACACTACTCAATTTCAGTGAAAAGTCCTGTAATTTCACGTTTTTTCACACAAAAAACTTTTCTGCTGAAATTGATATGGATGTGCCCAGCGCAGGTGTGGTCGCAAATGGAGGAAGCCGTGTGACTGAGTGATCCGAGCAGCCCTCCGGGCCCTCAGATGAGCCAATTTTGGGGACACAGAACCTGCGAAGGTTCACAGGACAGCCACAAAGCTGCCCAGCAACTGAGGAAGAAAGACAGGAAGAACACTTAAATTCACGCATATTAGTGATTGAAAGGCTCAGAGACATCCAGCCTCGCTTTCAGGGATGTGAATGTATCTCATGTGGGTTCCAATCAAAACCCAGCTTCGTGGCCACCTTTTGAGGGAAGTGGTCCTAATTCTCCAGTCTGACTGAAAAGCTCTCCTTTCACTCCTGCACCGTTTGACCACCGTCAGCTTGGTAAGGTATGTCTCCCTCAATAACCCTAATAATATTTCACATGATTAGAGAATATTAACTTTTACAAAGGACTGGGGTATTCAAGACCTCATTTGATTGTTGTAACTTTGTGACAGAGATGGGGCAGAAAACACAGTTCCCATCTTACAGTGACCGACAATTGAGGAGATTTAATTTTATCCTTAAGGATAGGGACTTGTAACTCCTCTCTATGGCACACAGCCAGCACTCAACAAAGGTTCAATGCCTGGCTTGACTTGGAGGATGTGATGAGATGATGAGCCGTTCTACTTTGTGCAACTGGAGGAAGAGGAGAGCACTTCCTTTCTTGCAGTGAGGTATCCAAACACTGTGTGAGTCACTGCGAGAGGGCAACACCTTCTCTGATCTGTTTGAAAATAGGTTAGATTTCTTCTGTCTAGAAGCTGTTGAAGGCATTCCTACTTAAAGAAGGGCTAGGGAGCCCAGCACTGAGAGTGTAGGTGCCCCAGCCAGGACTGTGTGGGGAGCAGACACGAAGGGACAGACAGGGGAGCTGGGCGGGAGCAGTGCTCTCTCTCCCACCGCATGTGAGCGTCCCCTGGAGCTGCAGTCAGAATTCTGTTTGCATGGGTGGGCCTGAGAGGCTCCCGCCTAAGAAACTCCGAGGGACACCATGTTGCTGGTGTTGGTCTTACCTTAAGCAGCAAGGTTAGACCACACCTGACACAGACCTCCTAGTGTCTCATATGGGTGTTCTTGCACTTGTAGAAGAGAAAATTTGATATGGAAATCTGAAGATTTTCAGATGTAAATCACTGAGGTTACATAAAATGTTCTACGAAAGAGTCACTATTGGGATTCCTGATAAAGAGCTTATAGCAACAACTTATCTTTAAAAAACAAATTATCTTCAAAAACAATAAAGAATTCTTTTCTTTTTAAAAAAAAGGGTTTGATTCACTTAAAGGAACACCCTCCATGGCAAGGATATTGGTAATAAACTTTCATATACTATCCTCATCAATGCCCACTGCTGAAGCTTACGATCAATGGTTTGCTTACTACTTGTTAATAATTGGATTTGACTGAATCGCAGCCCACAGACTGAGAACACAGGAAACATCAATTCTGAGAGGACTACTGGTGGCAAATTCTGCTTTCAGGTTTATTGAAAGTGCCCCAGATTCTCTGTTTTATAGGTTTTATTCACAGATTCATTCAATCAATTAACAATTATTGAGTGCCTCTTATGTGCCAGACACTGTTATGGATGCTGGGGTACAGCAGTGGAAGAGCAGCCCGAGTCCCCTGCTCACGGAGTGTATATTCTAGAGGTAGAAGACGGACACTGACAGCAGATAGCTGTATGGAGAACAGGAAGCAGGGTTATGAACTAGAAGAAGATGGAAGAGAGTCAGCAGCTACCTTAGATCTCCGGGAGCCTCTCTGATGAGGGATTATTTGAACAAAGACCTAAATGCTGAGGGTTGTTTGATTTTATGGGCAAAAAATAATAGATATCCACTTTGCTAACAGTTAATACCATTTTCTTATATGTCGTGTCCTAGGTGTAGTTAAAAACCTGCATTCCCTCCCTGTCCAAGGCTGCATAACAAGGGTTTGGGATAAGAAAAGTGGGGGATTTTTCAGGTCTTTCTGATTAGTTACTTTTTAAAAAGTATTACTATGTTTTTAATTTCAATATAAGTCCAGGACAGGGGACCTTAAAATACAAGCATAAACATTTATGGTATAAGAGGTTACTGAGTACAGAAGACAGAAACTTAGACTCAGCAACCAGATTTAGGCCGAAGTCTGAATTCTGGATCCACAGATTTACTACCTGTGTGGCCCTGGGCAAGTCACTTGACCTTTTATAATTCTCAGTTTTCATCTCTACAGAGGCGGGGTCACTCCATCTCAAATATTTTAGAGAAGGTAATTCTTTTAGAAACCCGGCACGCAGCAGGTGCTTGAACACCTGTAACCACGCTTTTGCCATGTGTCTGAAAGCCCAGTGCAGTGTCTGGCCCAAGGCAGGTGCCGGCCTGTTGCTTTCCTCCTTACTTATCCGCATTACCAGCTTCTCCACAACTTTCCATTTGTGCAGATGAACAAGGGTTGACGCGATGTGTATTTCTGCTTGATGATTTCACAGGACTCATGTAGTCAGTGCAAGATTAGCTTCAAAGCTTCGGATCTAGCCCACTTTGGAGACAACCGGGAAGCGGAGGAGCCAATGGGCTCTGTAAGAGAGGCAGTCTGACCTTCCTTGACCAACCTCATCTTCATCTCCTTAGCTCTCCTTCGCAGATGATCAGAGCTGTGCGCTGGAAGTGGGCGAAAGCTAATGGGGACAGGACGCCACCGACAGCCCTGAGAGAGCACGTGTGTCCCTCACGTCTGGCCTGGTCTACCCCCCAGAGTCTTCCTGTGCTCAGGGAAGCTCACCTTTTCTGCAGCCTGGGCCAGGGAGTCCTGAACAGGCACTGGGGGGCAGGTAAGGAGGCCTTGCTTCCTAAGTCACATCTGAGGCATAAACAAAGCTTCCTGTGAGCTTGTTTTGGAGAACTACCCCAAATGCACGCACACAGAGGCTGCTGGTGCATCCAGACACACGTACGTCCCACCATGCTCTGAAGGCAGCTCACATGAGGGCAGCACAAACAGCCTCCTACTCGATGAACTGGACCCCAGGGGAAATGCAGGTAGGCCCAATCAATGGGGGAATAGCATGAGGGTGTTCTCTGTGCCAAAAAGGGGACTGGGCTAGATGGTAAATTCCCAAAAAGGACCATCTGGTGGCATAAATTATCCAATGGCTGGTGTGAGTTAATGACACCAAAGTCACCACAAACATGTACAACATCCTTCAGTTGAGTTTTAATGTCCTCTCAGGCCCCGTTTCAATTATGCCTTTCTATGCTGAATACAGCCAAATGTAAATTTATCCACTGACCCTCCCCAACACACATATACCATGAGCCTGCATGCTTCTGTAAGGAAACAGGGGCAGAGCAGGGAGAATGCGTCTAAGAGCACAAGGTTAACTGTGGGTGATTTTTCTATGAAATACACACACTCACATCTGTCTTCTCCCCCAAAAGGCTTCAGCTATTAAATGTTAGTTATTTAATAACTGCAAGGATATTGGCATTCAGATGCTAAGATTTATGATCAATTACGATCATAACGTGCAGACAGGAACAGGAGTTACTCTAAATAAAGGAGTCATTGGGTCAAAGATTCTACATTTAACCCCAATATGACCAAAAGAAATCTACTTAAGGACCCCAAGAGGAGTCTCCGGATGGAGAAGCTTCCTGACATCAACACACAGAGCAGCTTCAATACACACAAGATGACGTCAGTTCCAGACCCCAGCAAGGATGTGCCAAACCCATATATTGTGATTCCAACTTTCACTGAGGAAGGTGAACTGGCCAGGACTCTACTCAGCCTTTTACAAAGGGTTCAAAGAAGCCTCAGGCCTCGCAACGTCCAACAGCACGTGGGTCCTCACTGATGCTGCACCGGGGCACGCTCCCGCACAGGCCTGGACAGGGCAGCCAGTATCGCCACCCTCACTGAAGCCTGGCCTGCTCTTAGCCACATCAGGCGAACTGGCATGTACTAAGTGTGGCGTGGAGCTGACGTGCGGCCTCTGGAGGGGACCTGCCGCTAACAACCAGAAAGCAGCGGAGGCTAGTACCCACCCGCCAAGTCCCATGTCTCCTCACGACGATCCCACGTGTCTGTTTCCCACCCCCAAGCCTGGATCCCTGCAAAGCAGGACCCACAGCCCCCATCCATCCCTGAGTTTGCAGAGCCAGGCGTCGTCTCACCAGAGAATCTTCCCAAGGAAGGCTGCTGAACAAGTGAGTGAATGAATGAAGAGCGAGTGAGAGGTCAGGCAGAGGCAAAGCAGAGGGAAGTTCTGCATTTTAGTAAAGGGAGCAAGATAGAGGACTCCGCTCACCCAAGGGTGCTGAAGGTTTTATTTCGTTCTGTTCTAACTACCACTCAGTAGAACTGCCTGGGGCCAGGGATGGGGGTGGTATACATTTCTAGGAGTGTTTGCAGCTTCACCACCCCCACAATCAGGATACACAACAGTTCCATCACCCCAAAACCTCCCTGTGCCTTCCTTCATAGTCACTCCCACTGAGGAGGGGCTTTGATAGGGAGGAGAGAAAGCCGTTAAATTTGAAGACCAAGGGTTTCTTCAGAGATTTTCTTGGTGTTCCTCTGTTCTCGCAGGGAATTACTCTGAGGCATGGGTTGGGGGAGAATGGTCAGAAAACATCTGTTTCAAACTTACTCTGTGCTAGGTATAATTCTTAAATGGGTTATGTATGTTACCTCATTCAACTCTTAAGAATGTTGAAATAGCTATTTTTATCAAAAGATTATAAAAATGAGGACACAGGCTCAGAGAGGTTAGGGAATTTGCCCATAATCACACAGCTGGCAAGGGCTAGAGCCAGGATTCCACTCTGCCTGTCAGTTCCAAAGCCCACCCTCCATCCTCCATATCCATTTGACTCTACACATCGAGGAAGCGCTGGAGCAGACGGCCCCTGGCCCACGGAGGTTAGATCTTGAGAAAGGTTTCAAAAAGCTCTGCTACCAGAATGATTCATGTTACTCTCAAGACTCCACAGCCAAGACTGGATAGCCCGGGAGGCTAGACTAGCAACCATCATCTGCTTAGTTCACTAGAGACGGAAGTAGAGGCTGTTCTTCCATTTCAACAGAAAAGCATGATGACACCCGGTAACAGGAAGTAGGTTTAAGAGTCTCCTCATTTTACAAAAATCCCAGTATAAACTGTAGCACAGGCAACCTGTTCTCCTTTCTAACGTTATCAATCCAGCTGAAAAAGTTCATAGGTTTTTATTTGATTATTAAAAGATACTCCACAGAACCACTCCGAGAAAGCAGCTAACATAGAAACAGAATCGGAGGCAGATGGATGCTGGATGGCAGGAGAGAACGTGAGCACGTGAAAAACCACACACACTCCCAGCCTCCTCCTTGGCTGGCACGGCCACCTACATGGGCAGCTGCGACACATGCGCGCTCACGCTGGATGCTGCGCTGCTCTAGGCTCGCGCCCCTCCTGCCCCGCGGGTGTCAGCCTCGCGTTCGGGCCCCTGCATCTCCGCCTCGTGCCTGGTGTCCCACCCCATCTTCGCCTCACGCCCGCCCCACACACCCCACTCCTGCATCTCCACCTGGTGCCCGGTCCCCGCCCTCACCTGGCTCCACTTCGTGCCAGCCACTGGACTGGCTGCCGCTGCCCGGGGAGCGGCCCTGGCCGGTGTAGAACGGCTCCTCCCCAGGACTGTCCATTTCGTCCTCCACAGACTTGAGGCGCTTCGTGGAGCTGGAAGAACAAATGGGGAGTGTTTAAAAGCCATCCCAACCACCTTTCTCCTGGACACTGCGTCGCTGGTGGAAAGAAGTCGAGGGGGGAAGCCACTGACCACTCAGGGTACCCAGGACTCTATCCGGGCTCTTGTGCAGCCCAGCGAGTCACTGGATGTGGAACAAAGTCTTGGGGCTGTGTTGTTTCAAGTGTCCAGGTCTGACTTTTATTGTCACTCAAGTTGTTGCTGCCGCAACATCCGGTCCCTTTTCCTTTGAAGAGCTGAGGGCTGGCGCCTGCTCCTGTCTCCACCTGGAAGTGTCCGCAGCAAGGCCACATTTTGCATCTCCTCAGGCAGTGGCTGGGACGGGGCCATCGGCAATGTCCCTAGACGTCACATCAACCCTGATGGCACCCCAGAGAGGACAGAAGTCAGGGCAAACGACCCTTCAAGGAAAGCGTGGATTGCTTTTTCTTTTTGACATGTTTGTCATCTTCCACTTGGATTTGTCCATTCAAAAACTATTTGCTGACTAGACACTGGAGATAAAACTGGACACCAGAGACAAAAACACGAGGAAGGAGAGCATTTCCCTGTGAGAATGACAGACGTGCCAAAAAGAGAGGCTGGGGATTTTTATGCCCTTCCTCTTTTTATGCCTACAGAAATTACCAAAATGAAGTTTGGGATATTTTGTTTTTGGAGATTTTTTACTTTTGGAGAGGTATGGTTGAGAACTTCCCAGAATGTAGCCCATTTCCTCCAATTGCAGGACTCACTTTTTCTCCCAATTTGAGGCTTCAGGCGTGAAAAGGTAGTGAAACGGTACATATTGCTAATCTTGTTCTAATTACCTTAATTGCTAATGCCTCTAACATACCGGAATGGGTGGATTTCAGACCTGGTGGGAGTGCCTGATGGTAAATCTCTTTCTTGTGCGCCATGGTACAGAATTCCCAATATGCTCTCGTTCATCACTTACTGTGTGCCTCCTACATGCCAGCTGCTGTGCTAGATGCTGGGACACAGAGATGGGTCAGATACGGCCTCTGTCTCCAGAGAGTTCACAGTCCAGTGGACGAAGAGACAGAGGTAAACAAACTTGTGCAAAAGAGAAACATAGGTATTATGACGGAACCACATGTGGGATATAGTGGGTCAGACGAGGGAGGGAGGAAGCAATGCCAGGCCTGGGAGGTTGAGGAGGCTGCCAGGGGAGACGGTTTCAGAGCTGTCTGTAATATTGGGAGTGTCCAGGGGACAGGCAGAGAGAAGGAAAGGGCAGACATGGTCTGTGTGCAGCTGATCATCTTGGCCCCAGGACACCCTCATGATCCAAAAACTAAACGGTTAATGTCTGGTACATGAGGGGCATTCCAGGCCGAGTCTGAGCTCATGGCGGGCAGCCTGGTATGCTCATGTCACACACGTTGTCGGATGTTTTGAACACCACTCCCAGGAGGGCCGTGAGGATCAGGCAGAAACGACATCATGAGCAAAGTGTGACCCGTGCAGAGACCTGCCAGGTGTCTGGTATGAAGTTGAAGGAAGGGAACAGCTTTTGAAAAGGGGGTGGAGGTTATGGACGTCATATGTCTGGACTTTACCCGACAAGCAACGGGGACTCCCTGAAAAAGTCTAAACAGGGAGTGACATCAGAGTTGTATTTTAGGAAGGTCACTCTGGTAGCTGTGCAGGTGATGGCTTTAGAGAAGCACAGGGACAAGAGGGGATGGAACTTGGAGGCGGGAGATGGTTAAGAGGCTATTGTGTCACAATAAAAAAATGCGGAGGGCTCAATTAAGGCAAGAAATCCTAATGATCAGAGTAGGCATTCCAGTATTCTTGGCCTCTGAGTTCTACTCTCATTAGATCCAGACCACCAGAAAGCACCATCTCTGCAGCCTGCTACTCAGCAACCAAAGAGAAACCTCTAATAGCTTATTTAGTGTTCTTGGCTTGGCTTCCCTTGAAGTTGGATGAAAAACAGTCAGTTGAAGTACTGTTCTATGCTTTATGTAAAACTGAATCTACTGAAGTTCTTTATAAAAGGATATACACAAAAAATTCCTTCTAATAAATAAAACCAGAAAAAATACAGTCTCTTTGATTGAATTCTTGTTGTTTCCTTTTATGAGAATATACAGATTATATAACCTAGTGCTTCCCTTCTTGCCATGGCAGCCAGGAATCTCGGGGCGAAGTGGAAGGCCTAACTCTCGGGGCAGGTTCTTGGTACAACAGTCTCTCCTGTCTCTCCATGTGGCCCCGGCCTCTCTTTCTGTAGTTCATACTACCTGTTCTATTTTAAAGTTGAAAGCCACTTGAAATCATTTTGGAAGGTGGAAGAATACAAATCGGAAAAAAGTAAATACTTCCCTTACGTTGCCTAGCAAACAAAAGCAAGACCTGCATATTCTGATGGGACTGCGAGATCTGTGGAGAAAGGGAGTATTTTTTTTAAAAATCTCTAGTGCCCACCAGTGTCTGGCTAACAGCAGATGCTCAAAAACTGCTGAACTGAGCTATTGACTTAGGAACAGCCATATGAGTACCTACTGTGACAAGCACTTGCCCAAGCGTCATGATTCAGTGAGACCCAATTCAAAAGGCCAACTTCACTGCTTGTCATTCTCCCATTATTAATATTTTTCTGAGTTTCTAAAGCTTTTGATTTCCTTAGTCTCCTCTAAAAAATGCAAATACACCATGCAGGCATTAAATCGTACAGGTGAAGGAGTGCAGTTATTAGCTGTCACCTTTGCTTGAAGGCAAGGCCTTTCAGGGCTTGACACAGGATAAACATCTGGAGGATGGAGGAGAGAAAAAGATCCAGAGGTGAAGAAAGTTAGAAGTGCCAGGATGGACAGGTGGAGGGCTTCCCAAAGTTTACTAACTTCACAAACCTGATAGCTGGTTTATCTCAATGAAGTTTTTTTGGATAAAAAAATATATTTTATCCCAATTTTTTATACTACCCCTTCTATGATTTTGGAGATGTTTACTATGAAGGGGCACAAAACCTACAGTTAGTGCCTAACAATCTCCTTCTATTTCTTTCTCTTTATTTTTGCTTCAGGAAGATTGCTGCTGAGCTAACATCTGTGCCAATCTTTCTCTACTTTATGTGGGACACTGCCACAGCATGGCTTGCCGAGTGGTGGTAGGTCCGCGCCCAGGATCCAAACCTGCAAACCCAGGGCCACCGACGTGGAGCACGCACACACTCAACCACCATGCCACTGGGCCGGCCCCTCCTTCTATTTCTTTTAATTTATGAGTTAGTCACTGGTTTTGGTTTCTTGCTCCTGGCTCTCTCACACACTGATTCTGTTCTCCCAGAGACACCCGAGGAACATAGCCAGTGGTGAGACCCTAGACTAGAGGGGGGCAGATGTTCTTCGAAGGAGTGACACACCATCTCCTCTTGTGAGTGGAATCTTCTCGTGTTCCTAGCAATTCTACCCAGAAATTAAGGCATAACTATCACCTGCCTTCCAAATATTGGCTTAATTCCTACTATGTGCAAAGCCCAGAAGACTTACTTTATACCCATGAAACTGCAAAATGCCTCTTTGCTGAGTGTTCACAGCACCTGAAAATTCCCCTGTGTCTCCCTTACCAGTGTCTCCCATCAGTCTGTAAAGCTCCTGCCACTTAACTTTATATCCACGGGGCCTGGGACAGTATCCTCAGTACGTAATAGATGTTTCTTGCTGAAGTGGAAGAGTTAGACACTGTCTTGTAAGGGACTTACGGTCTAGATGGGGAGCAGGACATGCACATACCTCAAAGACAGCAATAATAACTCAAGGCAACAACTGCTAAGTGTCCAGGAAGAGTAGAGATGCTCGAGATTGCCTTTTGAGGGCCTCATATTCTCCTGTTCCTTACTGAAAGAGCCCCATTTCTAAGAGGACTCCGTGGTAAAACAGCATGTTATTTCAGTTCCAACGGACCTGATTTTGAATGCAGACTCTACCATTTACTAGGTCTGTGATCTTGGGCAGGTTACTTAACTTCTCTGAGCTTTGGGTTGATCCACTGTTAGATGGCAACACTGTCTATATTGTAAAATTATTGTGAAGACTAAGTTATACGTAAAACACCTAGTACGGTGCCTGTCTCAGAGCAGGTGGCCAGTTAATACTGGCACAGGAGGAACAAACAGTGATTGATTGATGAATTTTCTATATGTAAATTTGGGGTATTCTTCCGGGCACATTTTCTAACCTGTATGCAGATAATTCTGCTGAGTCTACATATTTAAAGAATAATTTTTTAAAAAAAATCATCCTAGGAAAGTCTAACGAGAGTAAAACAAACATGTTACTGAGTCATTAACTACTGATGCTGTTTATAATTAGCTCCTTATCAGTGTTAGTTATTTGCAGAACATGAGATTGACACCAGCCTTTTAAATGACATTAACCACGAGGTTTCCACTCCCAGACTCACAACAAAAGAGCTGGAGAAGTGGACAGGATGGTTGGTGAGGAGCATGCCCCCAAACCATGGATGTTTGGGACACCTGTGGTCTGTGCACAGCACACATATGACGACAGGCAGCCCGTCAACCCTACACTGAGTCACTGCCCACAGTGTTGGCAGAGCTGCTCAGGCTGGCTCAGCAGAGTCACACACAACCTCTCTTCCATCAGCAAACGGCCAAGATTCTCAACATGTGCTAATGCCAGTGTGTTCCCCAGCTTACTCTTTTATTATAAACGTACTCTGACTTGAGACTTCTCTTCCTGACGAGCTGAAGGGAGCCAAGGGGAACATCTACACCACAGGAAAGCTCACGGTGGGATTTGGTGGGGATGTTTCCTTAATCGTCTTCAAGGTATTATTAGTATTGACTAAGCTGATATTTTTTTTAAGTAATGATGGTTAAAATATATAAATTCAAGGTAAGAATGAATCTCTACCAAGGAATATCTCTGTAATCTGGCCATTGTTTTAAATCATAAAACTCCAGTACTTGCTTTAGGAGGAATACACCTTTGCCAAACATTTTTCTGCAAAGTACGCAAACATTAAAGATCATTCTGCACCATTCTTTTCTTTGTCATCACAGTCCAGTGCTAAAGCCAATCTGTAAAAGAGTACCGTGGCTTTAATGCCTAATCCCTTTCCCTTGGGTGCAGGATATCTGGAGACAACAGGGTCTTGCAAAACGCTTCACTGTGACTTTGGCTTTGTGACCTCCAGGGGTTCCAGAACCTGGCCTGGTTATCTGCTATGCTCTCCAGCTTTATTTTCTTTAAGGTCTCCGAGTGCAATGGGGTTTATGATCTGGCCTCACCCTGATATCGGATTGCATTCACTTTTATAAGCTCACATCAAGATATCAAATAGGTTTCATCTCTTAGGGCAACTCCAGCAGAATGGATTTTGAGACTTTTGAAGGCTCAGCAGGAAATAGAGCTGTAATGTCATTGTTGAGCTGGGACTGGTGTCACCAGTGTCAATTTTTCTGCCAAACAAGCCAAAACACACACCCTTTCCCCTGCTCAGGTCTTGTCCTGCATTTCCTGGGCACACGCGATGGGTCACCCATCCTCCTGCACATCTTTCCTCAGTCTTCACCGCCCGAGGACCCCTTCCTTGTCCTCTCCATCTTGCCAGCCCAGAAAACATCTACAGCTGAGCAGTCATCTCTTTTCGGATAAGGACTTCTTTATTTTTAGCCTATGCCACACTATTTAGCTCACTGTTTTTACTGTTGGGTGAAGATACATTTATTTATTTCTGCTGCATGGGTATTTACTTCTTTCCCAGTGAGACTGAAAGCCTGTGGGGCTGAACCTACCTCTCTAGCATCTTCTGCTACCACAGGCACATTGCTAACTGCCTAGCAGGCCCAGAGTTAACACCCAGGGCGTAGCTATGAGGCAGGACCTCTGTAAGAGCCGCCAATCAGATTACCTGGTAGAGGACGTGCTGGGTAAAGACCTCCTCATGGCTCCTGGACTCATGCTATAGTATGAAGAACTTTCCAAATCTGACAGAGAGAAATTTGGGCCAGTTCCTGCAGCTATTGGTGCTAGAATAAAAAGAAAAAGAAAAAGGAAACATCAGTTAAATTCTGTGAATAAAAGATCAACAAGAGCATATTTCAGTGTTGCATTTGACACATTTTATTTTCAAATTTATATGGTAAGTTTATCCAAAATAATGAGTAATGAACTCTGATCTCAAAAGAGGTTAACAATAAAGATCGTCTACACCGGAAGGCTTATTTATCCTAGTGTACCTTTCGTCTTTCCTCTTTGTGAAACGGTAAATTGTCACCAAAGTTGCAACATTCCTGGATGCTTTTAACAAAAATACCTCCATTTTTTGGTATGAAACTTCTCTTGAATGACCAGTCGAAACATTCCGTGGGCTTTTCTACCTTGGTCTGATGCTGATAGAGTCCACTCATGTGTATTTTGGAATTAGAACTGCAGATTAATCTTTCATGTGTGATTTGTCCTTACTCTGAGTCTCCTCAGCACCCTGCTTACACATTTAATTTAATCTTTGTCCCAGCTTCTAATTTAAGGCAGGTCCTGAGCCATCATTTTTGTAAATAAAGTTTTACTGGAACACAGCCACACCCACTCATTTACATATTGTCTGTTTCCACACTAGACAGCAAAGATAAGTAGCTGCAACGAGACCATATGGCTCACAAAGCAGAAAACATTTATATAGAAGAATCTGCCATCTGATTTAAGGGATTGTTAAGGATAATTCTGACTATGTGTGATTTTCAGAGCTGACCTCTGTGTGAGATGTAATTCCCTATATTTTTCCTGTCCTGGAACCTCAAGATGTCTTGTTTACAGTAGTAGCTTTAATAAATATTTTTTTAATGAATAAATAAATAACATCTTATAAAACTGTGTAAAATTAGTGGTACAACTATATTAATGCAAATAATCTCTTCTCTTGAAAGATTATGCAAAAGTGGGAGTAACAGACGCATATATCCCGTGTTGAGGGAATGGTTTGAGAGTTAAGCCCATATAAACGGATATATAAATAAATAAAGTAGAGGCTAATATTCATAAAAAGAAAGGATAGTTAGGAATCTCACGAACCAGGGACTTTCATTCTTTCAACACATGATTACTGAGTCTGCTCTTGCCAAGAGCTGTGCTGAGTGAGGAAGGCCCTTGGATGGAAGACCCTGACTCAGCTCCAGAGGGTGAGGCTGGCAGGTTAATTTCCACACAGTCTGATGAGCCCTTTGCTAGAGTTATTCCTACACTGACGGGGCTGCACAGAAGGGGCATCTAACCCCACTGAGGGTAAGCAGTCAAAGGAGTAAAAGGGCCTCAGAAAATGTGACGCCCAGAAGAATGTTAGAAGCACAAGCAGGAATCACTCAACGGAGAGGGAACAGCATTGACAAGGTAAGAGAAGAGCAAACGCACACTGGATTTCTGATAACTTTGTACAATGTAGTACACAACACATGGGGAAAGGGAGAGTTAGGTAGGTCACGAACAGTCTGTAGGTTTCTCGAAGGCACATGAATTTGAGTCCAGCAGACTTCCAAGTTTACAGGCAATTACAGCACTTACCACGCTCCACTATAACTGGGGACTGTTGGGTTATACTGCCAGCCTCTCATACGATCCCTGACACAGGGAGGCAGGTAGCAAGCACTGGTCAAATGGAAGTGATTGTTGTCAAAAGAGAACCAACAAAGTGTGGAAAGGCTACCATCAAATCTGTTTCTAACCTAGAAACATTACCCAGTCCTGAGGGTGGGTATGGGTGGTGGGCAGCTGAAGAATATAATCAGCAAACCAGAGAGGCCAGTGGAGTCACCAAAATAAGGCAAATGGGGGTATGGTCTAAACTCGAGGAATGGAGAGGAGGCTGATATAAGGGATTTAGGATTTAGGATCAAGAAAATTGGTTGTGGGGCTGGCCCCGGGGCCGAGTGGTTAAGTTCGCGCGCTCTGCTGCAGGTGGCCCAGTGTTTCGTTGGTTTGAATCCTGGGCACGGACATGGCACTGCTCATCAAACCACGCTGAGGCAGTGTCCCCCATGCCCCAACTAGAAGGACCCACAGAGAAGAATACACAACTATGTACCGGGGGGCTTTGGGGAGAAAAAGGGAAAAAAATAAAATTAAAAAAAAAAAAGAAGGGGCTGGCCCCGTGGCCGAGTGGTTAAGTTCGCGCGCTCTGCTGCAGGCGGCCCAGTGTTTCATCAGTTCAAATCCTGGGCGCGGACATGGCACTGCTCATCAGACCACGCTGAGGCAGCGTCCCATATGCCACAACTAGAAGAACCCACAACGAAGAATACACAACTATGTACCGGGGGGCTTTGGGGAGAAAAAGGAAAAAATAAAATCTTTAAAAAAAAAAAAAAGAAAACTGGTTGACTTCCTGAGTGTGGTAATAATGGCAATGGGGAACATGGGGGAGACTCCCATAATCACTGGTGGGGAAACCCGGTGAACCAGGGTGCTGTAATAAAATTACGGAATCAAGGAATGGGGAGTGGTTACAATGATTGCTTAGAATACACAGTTAGTTATCTGATTAATAGCAGTGTCTAAACCTTAAGCATAACTGTCATTATATAAAAACGGTCACCACTAGGAAATGGAAAACCCTGATATTCACATATACTTTTTGAAATTCAAACACATCTCTCAATGACAGGCTTCAATGGAGGAAGGGCCTTTGTTTAGTTCAAAAATGAATGGTTAGGTTTCACAATAAGTGTAAACAGAGCTCTAATTAATAATTTTGCTGGTCATTCCCTAATTTGCTTTCTATATTAAATTTATTTGCATAATTTCCCCTTTTATTTCATAATGTTTTATGTATGAAATAGGCCATGGAGGGAGGAGATGACTCCAATGGGGGCCTCTATTGGCCAGCATTGCTTTTAGTAACCTGGCAGCTAAGAGGTGCTTATTAATGTTTGTGCCTCACAGAGCTCAGAGACGCACATCTCTCATTAACTAAAGAAGTGGGAGGAAGCTGGTCAGTGTCGGGCGCGTTTAGATTTTCTTCACAGATTTCAGGATGGGGTTGAGGCCTCGCTGGATGGAGCAGCTGCTTCATTCCTAAGCTCGAGGAAACCGCATGAGCCCTACTCCCTCCCTCTTGGCAGGAAAGACAGAGCAAGGTGTGAGCGTGAGGAGCGGCTGGACAGAGCAGAGAAGTCTGGGGCCCTCAACCTAGTGGTGAGCATCCAGCTGTACTTAGATTTAACATGCCATCTACCACATTCTACCCCAGAAAAATGTCTTTTACCCTGATTATCTTTTTAAAATGTCAAGGGAGCTGGAATAGGTGAAGGAAGCAAAATACATGCATAAATATGGTGTGCCCACCTCTTAATCTCAGAGAGATTAATAAAATGATTAAGCCTACAGAAATGTCCTTAACCTCCCTGTGCATTTACTTCCTGGGGCCTCTTAGTGACTGTATTTGTCACCCAGCAAACAACAGCAGCTGGCCTCGCAGCATTGGGACACTTCCCAGGTGTCTACTGGACGTCTGGTGACTAACTGTAGGGCTTGACAAACTGGTGATGTGTGTCCTGAGTTTTCTAACATCAGTAAATTTCTGAAATGAGAATGAGTTTCACAAGCTGTGCTAATAAGGCACAGACTCAAACTCTGCCTTCTTCAAGAGTCTTGAAGCAAACCCCAGTCCTGTGCATGTCACAAGAACATCGGCTAACTGGAAAGGGTTCTGACATGGCCAAAGAGACAGGCTCCTGCCTGTGGGTGGGGTTGTTGTCAGTGTCCCACCACAGGGTAGGTGTCCCAGGGTCTCTGATCTGGAGAGCTCACAGGTGACCAGGAACTCGGGAGGTGGCTTTCTGAGTCCCTAAGGAGCTGTGTTGCAATCAGCACTTTCTTTACTAGACCTAATTTAATTCTCAACACAACCTTTTTAGGAAAGTACATTTCTAGATGAGGAGAAATAAGCCTGGAATGAGGTGAAGTCACTTGCCCTGGAGAACAGAAAGGCAAGAAAGAGGAAGAGGCAGGATTAAAGTTTGAGGACATCTGGCCAGAAATCTGTGCTTTTCCTATCACACCACCCTACTCTCCTCTATGATATGCGCCTTAAACTTGAGATGATAAAAAGGTTTACAACCTAAGGAAATGAAAAAATAACACCTGAATACCTAATGCAATGCTGAATGTGCTAAATCTCACAGGAGAAATGCAAACAACGTGTCAGGGAAGTTCAAAGGAGTAATAGATCACATTGGCTTGTGGGATCCAAAAAAGGGCTGATTCCAGGGAGAGGCGGCACTTAACCAAGCCTTCAGGGATGGCTAGGATTTGGAGAGGCAGAGAAGAGACAGGGGAGTGTTTCCAGGCGAATGACAGCATGTGCACAGGTCTGGAGGCAGGAAGTGAAGCGAGTGACTCATGGGGTCCAGGACAGTTTCTGAGTAGGGCAGTGGTAACTGCTGCATCTGTGGACCATCAACGTGATGACAGCATCGGAATGCCCGGGGGGGACCGCGACTCTGGAGCGGGGATCAGTCAGCAGGCTGATCAGGAGTCCTGGCAAGAGGGGATGGAGGCCTAAACGATGCAGTGAAAACAGAACTGTCACGATGGTTATACGTCACCTCTTATAGGGGAGCAAACAGGTATGAAAGACATGCTTCCCATTATGCACGACAAAAGAGCATAAATAAGCAAATGGTGACATCATTCTGACCAATATACAATACCAAAAAGACATATACAACAAAATGAACTTCTTAGCCAATAATGGTACTGTGTCATTTTTGCAAATTAGGGAACTAAACATCGCCAAGGGTTAACGACTTGTCCAATGTCTGCCTAGGACGTCAGGCTGGGCATCTGACACTCACAGCTAACCGCCTTCCGGCGTGTGACAGATTACGGAGCCACTGCCAATCACATGCGGGCATGATTGGCCTGGACCAACCACAGCACTTCCTGTCTGCTCCATATATTGTAAAACCTGATTTGTTCCATTTGTACTTGACTGTAGGCTTTATCATTCTTTATTTATCTCATAGCTAACATCTTCCACCCAACTAAACTGAGTGCATTTTGAGCACCGTAAAGAAAGACATCCCAGGGCACAGAAAAAGTGCTGGTCTAGGCCTGGGAGAGGTGGAGTCCCAGCCCTGCCAACAACTACCTATGTACCTTGGATCTCATAATTCTAACAATTATTGTAAAATGAAAACTCACCGCCACTGCTATGGCCATCACCATGACAATAAGAAGGACTAACATTTATTAACCATTGTTTATGGGCCAGACACTGGGCTAAGAGCATTAGTACATCATCCCATTAAATCCTCACACCGCCACTAGGAAGGAACTGTGGCATGAAGAGGTTAAGTAACTTTCCTAGGTTATGAGGTCACAGGGTTATGCCAGATGACATTTAATCCCACACGTCCTACAGCCTCTTTTGTGTTCCTAAACAGCTCACCACAGATTTGTATACACAGCTGATGATCAATAAATATGCTCTGAATTAACGAGAGTAAATAATTACCCTCTCCATTTATCCCCCTCAAACTTTAAGCAATGCAGAATGAAACTTGGAAATCTAGAAATATTCTTAAGCAGTACTGCAATTACTCTAACATGAAATATTTGTGGATTTTGTTCCACTGAGGAGTTTTCCTCAAAAGGTTAACTTTTTGGAATTGTCCCTTCAGATGTTATTCCTCAGTCATGCATCCCCCACCCCCTTCTTTCCTGTCGTGAGTAGAATGCAGTCTTTGTGTCATTTCTCAATAAATGGTTTGCTATTAAGGAATCATTATAGTAATGTGGACCATTGGAAGCAAGGGGTTACTTTAGTAGCTGACCCTCTTAATGACCTGCTCCTCTGCACACATTAGTAGTCGGATAAGGGTGTAGCTCCCAACCTCCGCCATCCACCAGACACAGTCTGCTCAGGCTGGCAGATTTTGTTAGAAAGAGAGGGTGATGGAAAAAAGAATTCTATCCAACTTGTCAAGCTACTCTGCCCGGGAGATGACAGCGCACTGAGTTTACAGCTTGATCAACAAGAATCAGCAGGGAGCAGTGACTGAATGACCAGTGCGGCCAGCCTATTGCTAATGGCACATATCCTCTGAGAGACTGCATTCTGTGGAATTCAACAAATCATCATGGAGCGTTTCTGATGCACAGGCGCTGTTCCAGATGCTTGAGATCCACCAGTGGACGAGATGTATAAAAGCCGCCGCTCTTGTGGGGTTTACAGTTTAGTGATTAAGAATCATAGTCGTCCCTTCCTGAAATCTGCATGGCTACTAAACAACAAGGCACGATGATCAATAAGCAACCCCCCAAAAAGACTATCAGATTTAGCACTCAATTTCTAACTTACAAAATAACTACTGAAAAAAAGAGCGGTGTATTTCCCTCCAGATTCCATAATCTAATGTACTCACTGAGACTTGGGAACGTGCCCTTTAAGCCTCCAGGGGAGAAAAGTCCAACAGCGGCACACGTTTCTACGGGCCCAGGACAACTTCGTGTTGTTCTGCATTCTAGTGGCAAAGATCTTGCAAGAAAGTCCATATCACTCACACAAAAGGAGTGAAAATGGGAAAATACTTGTTCTTTCTATCAAAGGCACCGTTGTAAAATGCACAATGCTATGAAAACACAAGCAAATCTGGAATCATCGTTAAAGGGAATTAACTTGGAAAGTAATTTATGGCAAGAAAATTCAGCTCCTTTGTTATCTTCCTTTTACTGTAATATGCTTCCTGAACACTGCCTATAAGAGAGGACTTTTAGAAAGAAAAAGTAAGTATAGTAAAATTAACTCATTTTATCAATTTGTGCTCTCGGCCAGCGTTTCCTGACTATGGCTGTGAGGGGCTGGAAAACTGATGAATCTGCGTGGGAAAAGAAACCTGGGTCCATCACCTCTGTAAGAGGTACCAGGACACTGGCTACTGTCGTTCAGACGTCCTGCAGACAGCTGACCACTTCGATGTGAGCAGTTCTGGGTCAGAAAAACGACCACACTGCAGTCAGTCTGAAGTGAATGGAAATCAGTCATAAAGGTACTTTTTCTGCAGCTTCTACGCCACAATCTTCAGCAGCAACCTGACCAAGCAGATTTCTGATCTGTAAACCGTATACTGATCTTGTTCTATCCTTCCTTTCTAAACAATCTGACCAAAGGCAGGTCGGAGGCATGGCCTTCTAGAATGGAGCATAAAGAAAGGCACTGAGCTATACGAGGACTTCCCTCTCTGTGAAAATGAACTTCCCTGCTATCGTAAGATTTAAGCAACGCCAAGGGAGCATTAAGTGCCGAAAGCCTGCAGAATGTTTTAACTCCATCAAAGGCATCTGTTAACACAGAGCACTGTTTTTCACACATCCACATTTTGTGGACATAAGTTAAGGAATATGTGTGTTTGTGGTGGAAGGGGAAGTAAACAGAGGAATTTTCATTTCTAAAAAAAGTTTTCCTCTTACTAAAATAGGGCTAATTCACTGATGATCTCTTCCCTTCCTACTCTGAATCATGAAGACGGTTTACCTTTGATAGATAATTATTGCGAGTTCCACTTGTAAATTATGTGTATGCAGGCACTCTATTACCATACAGAAAGCTCACTCTTGAACTTCAAGAAACTTAGCAATCTACTCTGCAAAGAAGAAACTGTCTCCTACTTATTTCTGTATTCTCCTCAGCACACAAGGCAGCATGCTTCAGATATTACACATGCCACAAATGTTTATTCAACTGAATTAAAATTATGTGAACATGTTAATGAAAAATAGCTAAGACCTAATATTTATCAAGCATTTATTATGTGCCAGGCTGGTATATTAGGTCTTTTACCTGAATTATCTCATTTCATCCTTGCAGTATCCCAAGGGGACATGTATTTGTATTATTCTATTTACAAATGAGAAAATTACCTGTAAGGGGTCTGAACCCAGATATCCCTAGACACCTGCCCAAAGAAGCAGAGGATAACTTACATTTCTAGTCTCCCTTCTATCACTCCTCATCACTCACTGGGGAGATGAGTTCAACAAGATGTAAATAAAAAATAATTATCACTATCACTTGAATGGCAAAACTTCCATCTCATCATCCTCCGTCTCACTTCTTTGTGTTTAGAGTTCTGAGTGTCAGTCAGAGCTGGAGGGCCTTATGCGTGGTCCAGGAGAGCGATGCACGGCACATCAGCAATGCTGGCTGATCTCCTGCATTAGTGGTTTCTTCCTTTGGGACTGAAATTGACATTCTGCCCCTTAGAGTACCATCTCATCTTAGCTTTTGGTTGAGGTCAGGTATGTACTCATTCAGTGTCTGATACGGCCTCAGCCATGGGATAGAGTCTTCTCTGACGGGGGATGGATTTGATGGCCTAAGAGATTTGATCACCACAACGATGTATAAACCAGGGAAGGGCTTCTAAACAAGCCCCTTAACCAAGAGAGCATGGGGATTGTCTGACCATTAGCTATTAGGAAACCAAACTCTATCAACAGTCCCATCCCAATAACCTACAAATCTAGTTGTCTACAGTAACAGTTCTCAATATTTTCACCAAGAACTCTTTTTTTTTCCCTCTTCCATCTATTGAAAAATCCTGGATGTTAATATGCATTCATATCAACCATATACTGGATTAACTCAGTTCCAGTATTTGACCTAATGCAGGGCTTTGCTTAGTGTGGACTCCACTCGTCTCATCTAGACATGTCTACAGGGTCACCAACGACAGTCTTTCTAACCGGCAAGAGTTAGCTAGGATGGTTAGGATGACATATTCCAGGCCAAATCTCAATGATATCTGTGGTCTTATGGCGGGGTGCTATAGGATTTCTTTCAGGCTTTTGGAAATCCCAAAAGTGCCTTTTAGTTCCCCAACGTCACCTATTGGATATGAACATCTGCTCTTAAAAAAATTGAGGCTTATGAGTGCATAAGTAAAGGTACTAAAAACCACGCTGTCAGTAATGACCTCCAGCACGCTCCTGTTACTCACACAGAACGTTTATGTCCACAATGTAAGAGAAAGCAAAATTTTCAAATACTGTAGAACTAAGTACTACTTTAAAAATTCTGATAAAAATAACCAGGGTGTGGCTAGCCACAGAAACAGCTGTTAATGTGTCAGTGTTAGGTTGAGAATTCTAAAACACCTTGCTATCTATTAGATGTTCTGGAAGAGAAATTTCCAGAATAATGCAGAAGCAGAGGCTTTGGCTAAAAAATTTAGAAATAAGAGTTTTCTGGCTTCCTAAAGCCAGACGGATTAAAACTCGCACTGGCATGCACTTATTCCATCAGAATTATTAACTCGGAAGGGGTCACTAGAATGGTCCTTCTAATAAACTGACTTTGAGAACAGTGAGTTCTAAAATCGGCCCTTCTTAATTTATACACCCACACACGCATTCCTAATAAATCTGACGCTCACGGGCCAGCTCCAGGATCAGCTCTGAGTACACAGCGACAGACAGGGACGAGGTTCTGTTAAGCAATAATCACTGTGGTCAACACTGCTGAGCATCTGCCCCACGCCACACACTGGATGTTGTCTCACTTAATCCACAGGGCGCTTCTGAGAGGTATTACTATTTCCAGTGCTCAGACAGGCCCAGTACAAAGTTGGCATTTAATAAATATTTGTTGATTGAATAAATGATTGTTACCTATGAGAAGAACAACACAGCTAAGAGGGGTTGAATATTGCCCAAAGTCACATAGTTAGTATGTGGCAGAGCCAAATCCCCAACTCTGTATCCTGCACTATTTTATGATACCGTGCTGCCATCTTGCATATAGATTTTATATAATATATTATACATAGGAAGTATAACCAACAAATTACCCAGAAAAGATGAGAAATAGATGAACATATGAATAGAGATCATGATAAATTAGTATGTACATCAAGGTGTTTTGTGTTCTGCATCTCCAAGTCAATTCTTTACGGTGTGGTTTTTAGTAAACCTTTATGTATGCACTCACAAGCCTCAATTTTTTTAAGAGCAGACATTCATATCTAATAGGTAACACTGGGGAACTAAAGAATGTTCACAGTCTGGTAAATTTAGCAAGAGCTTCAGCTAAGAAGAGAGAACAAAAGGCCCTCAACCCTGCCCTAAGAACTCTCTCCGCCGGCTCTGGCCAGGAAGGCTGCAGGGGATGAGTGCACAGAAGGGACTTGCCTTCTAGCAAGGCGCTGACTGATGGGCCTGCCGATGTCAGAAGCTTGTTCTTTCCAGTTACGATTTCAGCCCACGTGGTGGTCATAACCCACTGCCAGGGCACACCTCAGAGAAGATACAGGCACATTTCAACTTGTAGCTAAGGATGGGGACACCGCTCACTTTATGAGGAGAGTAGGCTGGGACCCCACACTGTGCGCTGGGACTCAGAAGGACGAATAGCTTGACGAAAATTTCTCTCACTGCCAGTCTACTACTGCATTTGCTGCCAGCTTTGCTGCCCAAATATTCACCCCAAATACGTCAAGAGAATTAAAAGAAAAAAATCACACAACAAAACATCCTTCTGAACTAATTCAATTTCAGTATTTGTTTTGAAAATTTATTGAGTTAGAGTAGAGGAAACCCACTAAATTAAGCCAGCCAGTCTGATATTTTTCTCCCGAAGAGTATGGCAATATTTATTATTCTCTCTCTCTATGAGGGATTGATTAAAACTAGAAAATGAAACATTTCCAATGTCACAATACATTTAGAGTAAGGTGGCTTAGAGAGGAAAAGTGAAAAAACATATGGGGCCAATCAGTATTTCCTATTCCATAACTTAACAGATTTTCTTTAAAAACTGCATTTTTGGCACTAGGCATTACCATTTTTTAAAGGGACTCCCACGGTTCTGTCTGCTGCACACCATACTCTCACTCTGGAAGAAGTGCCACTGACTTCACAGATAGAAATGTGTGATGTTCACTTTAGAATTACTAGTGGAGCCACTATTGACCATCTAATTATGCCGAGTTCCATTTATAAACATAGCCAACCACTAAGTTTATGGAGACTTTTTGTGCTGCTTTAATAGGATATTGATCGAGAGCGCAGTTTGAGTAGAGCGCCATTGGATTCTGTAATGGCAGGCGAGAGGCAAGGTCATAGCCACAGCTCACGCTGGGGCTGTGGTCTATGTTTATTATAATCTTTTTGTTTCTTCCTTTAAATGCTCAAGCCCAAATGGTTTCTTTTGAAAGAAGAGCTTGCTTAAAAATATAACCCATTTTAAAAATTAATTTCCATGCAATGATCACAGCTGTCGTGTTACTTAACAGGAGAACCAATAGGCCACTTGTTCAGAACAGAAAGTTTCAGGTCAATTCCACTTTAACAAAGATCTAAAATCCTGCAACTCTTTAAATGGCACCCCAAGGGGCCAGATGTCTGGAATCTCTTATCCTATATCAACTTCCTCAGGAGTCCTCCTTTGCAAGAACATTTTGTAATTTTCAAGTTTGGGCTTGTTCCTATCAAAGAGCTTCATTTTCTGATTGTGCCTGGGAGCTGAGTTAATTCTGTTGTGGTAGTTCATCACGTCAGGTTAGAATATTGCCAACAGTTCTTACTGAATTGCTGGCCAGAAAACCCAAGTGTATGGATACAGGTCCTCAAAGACACATGAAGGACCCAGAGACCTAAATAGGCTTAAAAACGACCTGCAGTTTGGCTCTTGACGACCAACGATTCCTGTGTGAGAGTTAAAGTGCGCACATTCCTAAGGCAGAAAGCAGCCACTAGGGTGCCACCTCATGCCAGGCTGCGGCAAACGCCTGGCTCCACTCCCCGCTCCACTGACAAACAGTTCAGGAATCCTGTAGCACCAGCAGCTCAGCCTTGTGGCAGAGCCAGGACAATTCGGCTGCTGGATTTTAATAGATTCTGCAGCCATGCAACAGGAACCAAAATCAGTCTGGGTTACTCAGAGTGGTTTTCACACCCAAAGATTCTAAGGCTGGCCACAGTGTACTGAGAACCCTGGCTTTTCAAAATTCCAGCGCCATGAAGTCATCCCCGCCACAAGCTTACTTAACCCTTGCAGCCGGCTCAGTGCACAAACCACTGCTGGAAAATGAGAACCCGCCAGGCCAGAGTCACAACGGCCTGTGTGTATTTGTGGTTTTCCTCTTTCTCAGCGAAGTATTTAAAGGTTTCAGAGTCACTCCACCAACTTCAAGTAAAATAGTGAGCACTTTGGAAGGAAATGGGCAGAAGTAGTGGATTTTCTGGGAGGACTTTCTAGGTTCATAGCAGGCAGGATATTTGACAGCCTCAAAGCATACCCTTTGAGGACAACACTGGTGCAAAATAAACAAGAGTGAGTGCAGGCAGGGAGAGCTATCTAAGAGCATCATTTAGCAGCTAGTCGAGTGGGCTCTCTTTGTAACAACTTCCTGGGAGAGAGACCCATCTGAAAACGCTTCTAGAGGGCTTTGTTTGAAAATGCAGCATCATGTAAGAGCCATCTCAACAGATGGTTCCTGTCTCTTTCCTCGCAGGATCATGCTAAAACAACTCCAGTGATTCTGAACCACACGGTTAGCACTTGTAAACCCCCCCTCCCCCAAAGCAGAGGGGACTTCTCTCTTTCTCTCTGGCACAGTGTCTAGTGGTCTGTACTCCCCGTCACTCCCCCAAACATAGCAAAATATAACTAGAATGACTTTCAGATGGTCCTATCACATGGGGAAGAGGCAGGAAGAGAACTGATATGCATTTTCTTTTCTGCTACAGTACTTTCTTCACTGTGAAGGAAAAGAGAACTCTCCTGCCTTTCATGGACTCTAAATAACACAAAAAAATCAAAAGGTAGGTAGGCAGGCAGGAGAAAAGGGTGAGATGGAACTAGTGGAGACTGCACCAGGAGCCGGCCCCCGATTCCAACATCCCCGCACATCTGATCAGCATAATTTCATGTCAAGCAACTCAGCCGCCCGACCCTCCTGCCTCTGAGTGTGCGAGGCAAGGCCACAGCTTGCTCTTGGTGTTTCTGCCGCTGCCACTCTGTCGTTACACGTTATAAACACAAACTTAGCACGTATGGATTTCAGTGAATCCTCCTGAGGAAATACTGAAATAGCACCTCCCTCCTCTATTAAATTTACAAGGAGGAAAACTAAAAACAGAAACTAACTGGAAACCTGGGGAAAGTAAATATTTATATTAGCAAATTTAAAAATTGAATACTAAAGATACAGAAAAAGGGAATATTTTCAAGCTAAGGCCACCATTAGCATGAAATTTCTAGGCCACATATGTGGTCGTAACTAGGTGTGATTGGGGGTCTCAGTGGGGCTGGGATAGGTAAGAAGAGGTTAAGAAGAAATTTGCAACACAGCGAAGAATTCTAAGATGCTGAGGCCATGAAAAACACCTAGATAAAAGGCAAAACCACAGAAAGAGTTCACAGATCCCTGGCTGGGGATGGGGAGATGAGGAGGCAGAGCAGAGGGATGTTCAGGGCAGTGAAACTACTCCGTATGATACTATAACGATAGATACATGTCATTATGCATTTGTCCAAACCCACTGAATGTACAGCCCCGAGAGTGAGCCCTAATGTAAGCCACGGACTCCAGTTGATAACAGTGTGTCAATATCAGCTCATCAACTATAACAAATGTGCCACACCAACAACAGATGTTAATAATAGGGGAGACTGTATGGCGGGTATATTGAAATTCCGAAATTGTAAACCTAAAACTGCTCTCAAAAATAAAGCGTATTCATTTAAAAAAAATCATACCTGAAAACAAATCCAGGAAAAATATTTTTAATTAAGTATTTTACTTCTTTTGGTTTATACTTTAATAGTTTTAACCTTTTTTTAATGCACGAATTAATAACTAAAAGTTTATCAATTCTAACATGAAATGGTTATTCAATAGAAGTACAGAATCACTGGATTTTGCTTAGTTCTGTAACACAAGTATAGGAGAAGTCACGACAAAAATGTCTGCAGTCAGCTAGCTGAGTACAGCAAAGTAAAAAGGCAAGTTCCTTAAGCTCTCTGAGCACCACGATTTCCTTCATCCGTAAAAGTGACAATAACAGCAACCGTGGGACGGCTGAGATGATGCCTACAAAGAGCCCAGCACAGAGCCTGCTACGTGGTGTATGCTTTCTCCATGTCGGCTCCCATCATGGACCATTTTCGTGTTCCAGCACGCTCCTAACAGAGCGAACATCACATGTTTAATCAAACTGTGTGCTGGTCAGCTCACTTCTATCTCCAGGTTGCAGAACGCACCCCAGCCCCACTCAGCTGCAGGCAGCGGGCGCACCACTCAAACGGTCGGGGCAGTGCTGCGAGGAACGGCGAAGGACTTCGACTCTGTCGTGCAGCTGGAGCATTAAGTCTTTCAGGAAGGTGTGTGGCTGAGGAAACACGAGCTGGGGGATCCCCACCCTAGCGGCCAAGGCAACCCTGAGACGCACACCCTGAGAAACCTGGATTAAAGATCTGCAAGAGGAGGGGTCTGGATGGCAGCTTGGCCTGAAGCCATGGTCTAGCTGACACAGCCCAGTCCCTCTCTTGCCAAATGGTTACAGTCAGCACGAGGCCCCGTGTGAGTGAGTCCTCGAGCGATTACACAGCAGTGTGCAGAATCAAAAAGCATTCCGGAGCAGAAGGAGGCCCATGACGCCAGGCATCAGCAACACAGCCCCCAGAGGGGACAGGAAACAAACCAGGGCTCTCTGCAAATCCCGACTGCAGCGGCCACGCCCTCTGGCAGGCCTGCAGGCAGGTCTAGAACTCACTTGGCAACCTGCCGTCATGGACTGAAGGGAGGTCTGATCAAGCTTGGAACTGACAAGCCTGGGGATGTGAGACCTTACAGGGACACAGGAAAGGCAGAAGAAGGGGCAAGACTCTTCTTATATGACACCAGGCTCAGGACACAATGGTCGTGAAGACCCAATGCCAGCCTCAGGGCAGCTGGGCATGGTGAAGAGGCCTTGTGCTCCAACCTCAGAGCTAAAGGATTTTCTTTGCTAAGGCCTGTTTAGATCCTAGTAAGGGCTCGAGGGCTGTATTTCCCTGTAATGCCACCCTGACAGTTATATTCTGATGTATAGACTCTATATTACTATCAAAATTGTAAGGAAATGTGGGATAGAGATCATTTTTAAAAGTCTTAAAAAGTAAAAAAAACATATATACAAATGCATTGTTATTTGTCTATGGTGAATAACTGGCTAACCAGCTGTGTGAGGGCAGCACAAAACACATCCCAGTGTCCAAGGCTTCACTGGATGGTCCTTCCTAATACTGCAGCAACTTCTCTGTCCCAGCGGACACCCAGCCACTCCTAATGCCTCATTCCTTAGGGCTCCGACTCCCTACACCAGAACACCCCAGCATCAATCGAGAGCCTCTGACTCCAGAATTCCAGCACCCATGGGTGCCCTCCGCTGTTGCCCTGTCTCGTCTCACAATGTAGATTCTTCAGATTCCCTTGGGCCAGAGTAAGAGTATGGATTTTAGCACTACACAGACTTAGCTCAACCATTTACCCATTGTTTGACTTTGGGTAAAACCACTTAAATAGACCTGCAATTTAACACAGTGTAAAAATGTGGGTAATTTCTTATGTGACAAGTTTACTGCAAGGATTAACTCATGCAGCATCCATGAAAACCTAGCACAGTGTCCAGCAGATAGTGAGTGCTCAAGTCATTAGATTCTCTACCTAGCCCTCAACCTCCAGATCCCCTGCCCCACCTTGTACCCGACTTTCTAGTTTCTTAAGGATTTTCTAGCTTTAGGAAATAAGAACAGACAGAATCCGAGCCATGAGAGCAGGTGGCTAGGCTTGCTGGACCCAACATCTTGTCAAGAGACTGACTGGCTTACTCGGCCGCTCTCGCAAGACTGTAACACAGTGGACGGGGCCATCACCTTGAGAGGAGAATATTTATTTTCACTCCACCTCATTCCACAAAGCATTTGATGCAGCTTGAAACCAATGTTAACAATGTAAATTTTATCTACAAGTGGTATTTTCAAGTAGGAGGGGGATAAAAAGTGAAATTTTAATATTTGGTATTTATCTTTTCCTTTCATTATTGGGACCCAGAACATCATAGTCGTTGTAGGTGTGCTTTTAAATAAAACAAAGACGTCTTCGAGGGCAGGCAACAGTGTGTGTGTGAGAGACGGAAAGAGAGGGAGAGCCCTATACCTTCTCCCTGGACTGTCTGCTGATGTCACAGCAAACACAGTCCATGACCCTCTGATCAATGAATGGGGGAGACACTTACCCTCAATTCACTCTTGTTGGTGACTATTGACAAGCTGGTAATGATCTGGCTGTACTGTGCCACTCATGCTGAGGGCACTGGCATTCTCTAAAGGTCAAAAACAAATTCTTCTAAAATGCAGAATTTCTTAGACGTCAGGGAAGACTCAGTATTTTTTTAACCAGGTTCACATCATAAACCAGGGAATATGTGAGACACCCAGGGTTTCGGTTCTTTAATTTTTCCTGATTTAAATTCTTGGCTCTCAAACAAACTGCACGGGGAATTCTTCCAGAGGGGGATGGAAAGGGGATTCTGAAAGCGGTGTGTCTCCGGCGGGCCTGGGCAGAAAGCAGCACAAACCGGAGCAGATCAGCCTGAGTCAAAGGTGACACGGTACTCACTCTGCGACACTCTCACCAGCTCCGTCACACTGAAAACACCTGATGTGACAAAACTGTCCTGGAAGCCCAGATGTCCTGGAGGAACAAAACAAAAGAAACGACGTCACAGACAGAAGACACCTGACAACGGAAGTCTAAACATTAGCTTCACTGTGATTAAAAAACGTGGTGTCTAATTTCACATTCTGCTTGGTATACAGTTCACGGGGGATGTGCAGTCATTCAGTTACGTGGATGGCTTTTGCTTTGAATCTGGAGGTTATGGAAAGCTATGACACAACAACTAGGTGGTGTTTGAAACGGTTTAAAAAAACTCGACAGGAAATCTAACACAATAGACTATTAAAAACAAATGGTCACCTTGGCTGACCTCTAGGACCTTAACATGCGGATGAAAACAGCCTACCTAAGAATCAGCCGGAACGGCTAAACTCCACAACAGCTCCTAAACGTTAATCTTTAAAAACACATCTGACTGGGATTAGCTATCCATTCATTCAAATCAAACAAGAGTTAAAGATATTCCCTTCATTTCTAGAGGCACCACAGGGTGAATCTTAAAAAGCCAGACTAGAGAAAGCAAGCCCCGAACCCTTGAAATAAGAAAACAAATTCTTCTGAGCACGAATAAAAACTTAGATTTGTCTCAAAAGAGTTTTTTGTGGATTTTTTTTGAGAAAAGATAATAAATCAATGGTTCAAAATGACAACCTTTGAATTTTGTATCTGCTTCATTTTTGCTTGATAGAATTAATTTCCTTTAAGATATTAGACATTACATCTATTATCAAGTGCTTATTTATTTTTATGGTATATTCAGGAACAGAAAACTTATAAATGGCAAGGAACACATAATTTATGACACATCGATTCCCCCTCTGCCTCTCAAGTTTCCTGACTCTGTGAGTCTCACGGAGGTGGCATCTCATGGAGTGACCGGCCCTCTGTAGGTTAGCGTAATCACCTGCTTTAAAATTGGGGCCAAGGAGAAGCTGTTGGCTGAAGGGATTTTTAAAATAACTGTTCTTTGAAATAAGAAACATACATTTAAGAAATGCAACATAAGAAAGTAGGCCAATCTAAATATATAACAAACAATCCATCCAAATAAGATTTATGTTATTGATAAAAGCTAGATTTTTGCCCATTACTAAGGGGAAGCAAGTCTACCTGTGGCAGTATTTATGCACCAGTAAATGTGTTAACCATCTATCATGCAAATAAACACATGCAAAAAATCACCACGTTTTGGAGGATTACAAATGGACCTACAAATTCTATTTTTTCTTTTGGTTACATTGGACTTTTGCATAAGAAAGATTTTCTTTACTGAGATTTAAAGGAAAAATCTAATTTTTAGGATATGCAATAATCACAAATTGCTTTTTAAAATAGAATGGCAAAATTTCATTTGAAGAAGTGCTTAAGAAATTTCACTTTTCAAAACCACTCGTACCCAAGTATTTACTGACTTGTGTTTTTTTTTTTAAAGATTTTATTTTTTCCTTTTTCTCCCCAAAGCCCCCCGGTACATAGTTGTGTATTCTTCGTTGTGGGTTCCTCTAGTTGTGGCATGTGGGACGCTGCCTCAGCGTGGTCTGACGAGCAGTGCCATGTCCGCGCCCAGGATTCGAACCGACGAAACACTGGGCCGCCTGCAGCGGAGCGCGCGAACGTAACCACTCGGCCACGGGGCCAGCCCCTTTACTGACTTGTTTTTGAAAAGCGCCTGAAAAGGTGTTGTCTCTTGGATTAAGACAACTGAGAAGTAAAAATAAATTAAAAAAAAAGAAATTCTCTAACAAGGTCTTGGGAAAACAGACAATAACATTTCTTTCTATCGTGACAATTTGAACATCACATTCATCCCACAGACCATAACAAAGGACACCCGATCACACTGCACATTAAGTGTGACTTGAACCACAGGTAACAACAGCAAGGAGACCCACAGCTGAGCGGGGGAGCCTGGCTTGGTCCCCAGCTCCCGCTCTTCTCCATCCGCATCATCTGCTTGCAGGCTGATACTTGTTTCACTGCCAAGCTTTGAAACTCCTCATTTTAAGGACGACTTAACATGAATTTTCGTAGAGTGAATGTGAACACACGCACTTTAATCCTGCCCCCAAAAGAAGCAGCAATATATTTTGCAAACACGTGTGGTCTGGCAGAAGGACTTAGGAGGGAAAACCCCCGAATTCATCCCTTCAAACCGCCCTCCTGTCCTGATGGCCCCTTTTCCTTTGGCCACCTCTCAGATGTTGATGTCCTCCAGGCTGGCACTCATCTCTTCTTATATACACACTCCCTCGGTTATTCACTCTATTTCCATGCTACCAGCTACCAGTCTTGACTGAAAACTAGAATAACGTTAGTTTCCTTCACCACCGTATTAACGCTTGGAACAAAGTAGCAAGTAGGTGAATACTTGCTGAATGAGTGGACAAATGAATCCATAGGCCAATGACTCTCCAATCTTTATCCTTTGCCAAGATCTCTCTTCTGGATTCCAAACACATAAATCAAAATGTTTATGGGAATTTCTATCCAGATGGCCCACGGGTATCCTAGGAGCCAACACGTCCAAAGCTGAGCTCATTTTCTTCTCCCCCAAAATATTCTTACTCTTCTGAGTTCCCTACCTTCAATGAACTATCCACTGTTCATTTTGTTTTCTATGTTTTGGTGTTGTCCCTGACTCCCGCCTCTTATAAACACCCACATTCAACTATTCCCCACTGATTCCACTTCTTACTATTTCTTGACTCTCTGTGTGTCTCCAATTCCTATACAACTACGGCTCAGGCTCTTCCCATTTCCCCAGCATACAGGGACAGCCTGGTAACCATGTTCTGCATCATCAGTCTTGGCTTCTCCTTCGTCCATTCTCCACTCTGCAGCCAGAGCTGTCTCACTAACCGACAAATCTGACGACTTATTCATTTATTCAACACATATGTATTGAGCACATACTGGGTGCCGGCCATTGTGCTAAGGGTTTGAGATACAGTCCTTATCTTTAGAGAATTTACAGTCTAGGATTACAGACAACTGAAAATCTAAAACAAGTTATTTTAAAAATTATAAATGGTATAAATGATATGAAGAAAAGAAAACAGGAAAAAGTTTAGAAAAGCAGTCAAGGAAGGTTTCTCTTAAGAGCATGACATCTGAAAGACACTAAGGAGAAAGCCAGAAAAAGAAAAGGGAATGGCCGTTCAGGCAGAGGGATTGGCATGTGCAAAGGCCGAGGGAGGAAAGAGGGAGGTGTTGGGGAGTCTGCAACAAATCCACTGTGTTCCTGCAAGAGCTCCACAGAGAGTTCAGGGCACAGTGCAACCTCTTCTGCACGGGGCACAACCTCCAGCAACTCTCTGTTTTCTTCTCTAGGCTCATTTTCATCTCGTGTCTTTCACTTCCAGCCCTATCCCTTGGCCTAAGGGAATACATGCTCCTTCCTTACCCTGGTCACCTCTTCTCCCACACTGCTCCCTCCTGAACTGCCTGTTCTTTCTACTCTTTGCTTGGCCACCACGGTCCTACTTGGCTGTGAGCACTCAGCTTTGCTGTCCTCTCTACTGGAGCTTCTTTGTTACCCCTCCTGCTGGCGCAGACTCCTGTCCCTCTTCTCAGCATGGACCAATGCGCTCTGTCTAGCTCTTACCTGGGACTCAGCAGGTGGAACTGACATTTTGTCCTTTTCTCCTGTTAGGCTGTGAGCCCCAAGGGCAGGACGCGCTCCAGAGATGGCTCTGAGTGAACACAGCTCCAATGGGGCTCAAGGGCAGTTACTTTCCTTTTTATAAAAACGTTGACAGAACTTCTTAATTCTGTCTCTCTCTCTCATCTCTAGTAATATAGGCTGAACTAAAACGAACTGATGAGCATCTGGAAACTATAGCCAGGAACCATCCACGGGTCCCTCAGAACAAACAGAACAGGACAGATGGCCATTTTGACCAGGCTTTGATCAGAAGGTGCCATCAGGCTCCGTGATGGGAAAAGTGTGGGGGTGTCCTCTTGTGATTGTGGCTTATATTTGGGGAGACCAAGTAAAGAGATTTAAAGGGGAGCATTACTTAATGGACATAAGAGGCCAAAACAAAAGTCTCATCCTGAGCTTAAACCAGGACCTCATGTGGTCCCAGGAAAGTCACTGCGGAGCAACAGTGGGGTCCTCCTTCCCCGACAGCAACCTGCCTCCTAAGGCTTACATTTGTAGAATGTGTGTAATCTAGAAGGTGAGATATACGTGAATGTACAATAATCAGAAAAATACAAATAAAGAGTAGAACTGTCTCACAAGTCCTCATGTGACTACCTCTTCACAGTCGCATGAGATGACCAGAAAGCCCTGGCCACTTTATGTTTATAATATGTCCCCAAGGAGAGGTGTGTGTAAACATGCCATGTAACTTTAAATGACTATGACACTGGTTCTGTTCCCCCACCAATTATCTGGAAACCCACTAATGAACTCTAGAAGACAGCAACGAAAAACGAAACCTGAGAAACGATGGAAAAAATGACTTGGCTAACGTAATCACTAAGCAAACCCGAGCAGACCAATATTTCATTCTCACTAACATAAACCAAAGCAACAAATGACTTTCAGGGAAATAACACCCATCGGGGTGTTCTACTTACTGCAACATGAGAGAAAAATGGAAGAGAAAATGAAAAGGCAAATTTAAGTAATTCCAAATTTAGATGTTAGCATTAAAAGATCCTCAGGTGGAAAGCTGATTAAACATTCCTAAAACGTCCAAAATTTACATTTTGAAGAGGGCCTCTCAGAAAAGAGTACAAGACATATACTTTGGTTAAGCATGTCTTAGATGAAAAGCCAGACTGTGCAATGATCTGACTCTCTCCCTAGTTCTGAACTACCGTTCAGGGGCAATTGTATAGGAGATTGAAATGAGGAGCAGATCCTTTTTCATTTTATGTAAAATGGCTTAAAAAGTTCATTCCCTTAAGTCTTGTTCAGTGAATTCCCAATTAGAGGGCAGATTCAAGACCTTGGAGGCAGCCATACAGCAGGGAGAGATGAGACTTTCTAGGGGAGGCAGGAATGTAGAAAGCTCAGTCCTTCTGTGGGTGGTTGGGAAAGGCAGCTCTTCACCTGCATGACAGCAGCCGTTACTATGGAAGATGCCATTCCATGGGAACCAAATCTCATTTCATGAAGGGACTGAAAATCTGAACCTTTTAAAAGGCATGAAAGGAAAAAAGTTCGATTTGCAGAGACAAGTAACCTTGCGGAATTGTTCAGAGGTCAGGGAAGAAAGAGCTGGGAGCAACCATCCAGGGAGCTGGGCTGGCCTCTAAATCAAGTCTGAGTGCCCACGAAACAGAGTCGACATATCTGAGGAGGACGAGTTTTTGTTTGTCCTGTTAGAACAGCAAAGGGCTCTCAGCTCTCAATTATCAAACCTCATCTGGCTACTGGATACAGGCAAACTGTGACATACAGGCCATCTCACCAGAAAGAACACATCTCTATCCCATTCTCCCTTGGGAAACTGCTCCCATTGCTACTAAAAGACTGGCCAGTGGTCTGGCCTGTCCACGTTGCTGGTCTGACGTTGGCCTCTCTTCTCCTGACAGGCTCCCATCCCAGCTCTGCAGGCCTGCACACCGGGTGAGGGTAGTGCTGTGTCTCGTCTCCCACGGCCCACAGGGCCAGCCCAATCCCCACTCCAGGGGCGTAATCAATACTGGCGAACGTTATTCCGAGGAGTGACTAGAGAGCGCCTCAGCAGCAGCCGTCTGCAGCACAGTGGCAATCAGTCCTGCCTTACCTCCAGTGCCACATTACTTCTGTACTCTCTGTTTTGAAAATCTTAGAAAACAGGATTTTTGGAGGTGAGGTGGGGATATATTTCTGCTGACTCATTAAGCCCAAATTCTAGGATTTTGGTCTGATTTTTTACTACACGTTGACTATTTAAATTATTCTGCCATCCAGTGATGACAGGTGAGATACAGGTATGCCCGCTTTTAGAAAGTTCACTTTACACTACTTCGCTTTTACCAAAGATCTACATTAGTACTTGCTCTCACTAACAGAAAGAAATCCAAAAAGGATTTTCACTTCTGTGAAAATAGCCCTCTGTGTTAGTTTCACAGTGAGGCTGTACAGAGGCATCCCGCACCCCGCAGAGTGAGTCCCGGGAACCACACTCGTACCTCGGCCTCAGGCCGGCAGCTCTGAGCTGTGTCTGAGCATCTGTGTTTCGTCTCCATTTACTCTGTCTGTGCACCCATTAGCAAGATGCATCCTAAGGCAATTGTTTCTTTGCTTTACATCATTTCAGTTTATGAAAGGTTTCACAGGAATGGTCTACTTTTGAATAGAGGGGGAAACCTGTATTATTTATTTTTAGAACAATTCTTTATACTAAAACAAATGCTAAAAATTCACACATCTACTAAAAAGAACAGAATAGCAATAAAACTACATATACATTCTGTTTGTGTGATTAATCTTTACGATGCTGGAGGAAATTTCATTTGGAAGTCTACTTACGGTAAACAATAAAAGGTTAACACGTGGAGGTGGACTGAATAAAGCTGAAATACTCCTCTATCTAGAAAGTTGTGTCTGAGAATTTGTAAAACAAATGATATTTGTCAACTGATAACATGGATGAGGTGTTCTGAGTTGCTCAGATGAAAGGAGCATTATGAATGCATTTGTAGTACGTTGTGACTGCCATTCTGGTTTACCATAACACAGCAAGGAACTGTCACTAGAATGGGAATAATGCAGTCTTGGTTGAAAAGGATGAGTCAAAAAGAGGCATTAGAAGTGTGTGACGTGGGACTTACGTACTGCTGAATTCCTACTTTTGTTACTCCGAATTTCCCTGCCCTGCTCAGGTGCTGCTATTCAATACAGGTACCTAATCTGTGTTTTTTGTTATTTGTTCATCCATATCCATAAAGATAAAAGTCAACATTTGCTCTACTACTTTCATTCAACAAATATTTACTGACTGCTTATTATATGGCGAGCACAGTCCTAGGTCCTGGGGATACAACAAGAAACAAACACAAGGTCTCCACTCTCAGGGGCTTACATTCCCCGTCAAGGAATACGTTTATGTCAAGATTTCCAGGAATGTATTTATCTAAAATTGGGTCTTTTATCAAGGCCTTTCAAGGAAAACCTTAACAACTAGCAAAGACTACTGCAGTGTCCTTCTGTGCCGAGTCTGCTGGCTGTCCACACATACTCATGGTTGACAGCTACACACCACACTTGCCAGCCTCCCATAACAGTTAGCAGTGGCCACTACGGGAGGGAAAGTGAAGAGAAGTGGTACAAGCAACTTCTATCCCACCTGCCTGAGAGGAAATTTCTGCCATGGACACTCTCTCCTCCTCCTTTTAGGAGCTAGAACTGTTTTGACCATGCAGACAAAGATAATGCCCATGGGATGGCAGAGCAGTGAGACAGAAGGAACCCGGACCCTCAATGACAACGAGGAGTGGTCCACCCTGTCAGCTTGGCCGGTTCACCCAGGAGAGTGACCAAAAAGGAAAATAGATTCAATATGTTTTGACCATGTCTACTTTCCATCTCTTTGTTATAGCAGCCTAGTATTTACCGTAACCAACATAAGTGCTAACCTTCCCCTTTCGCATCTAAAGGGTCACAAATCAGCAGCCCACAGGCCAATTCCAGTCTGCAAACATATTTTGCTTGGTTAGCACAATACTAAATTTTTTCTTTTTTGCACATGAATGTTTATAAACTGGGCATGAGTTTATAAATGTATCACACTCCCCAATATTCTTTATTTCATTTATTTAAATGATCTGTAAGGCCCTTGTGGGCACATAAATCTGTGATGTCTGCTGGTATTTTCTCTCCAACCTACTCACACAGTAGGGAGAAGATGGATGCATGGTAGGTGTCTTTCGTCTGGTAAAAAATCCCAGCAGTATTTCATGATTTCTTGGAGAATTAAGTTTAGACTTCTTAATAGGTATTTAAAGTCCTTCAAAATCTGGCCTCTGGGACACTTTTTCAGTGTTTCAGGTGGCAGCTGCAGTAACACCCAATAGTCTCTCCACGCTGCAGCCCAGAGGCCCACCGGCTGTTCTCCATGTGACATGTTCCATCCTCCACATCAGGGCTCAGTCAGTGCTTCCAAACTGCATCATGTGGAACAGCCCACAAAATGTCCACCACGAACAAACAAAAACAAAGACACTAACAGACGTAAAATAAAGATCTCCACAGCAAAGTAAGTTCAGAAAACACTCTCAGACCCACCCTTGGAGAAGGACAAGAACATTTACACGTGAGAACCTCAGTTCCTGCAACAAATCAGCCTTCTTCATATCATTAACTCACAGTTTCCCCAGTAATCTGACCAGGACACCATTTGTTTTTGGCAAATGTTGTTCTGCAGATGCACTGCTTTGCTCCTTTTCCTTTCTTCTCCATTTAGTTTATGGGCCAATGTGCTAAGGGGAAAGGCAAATTTGAACTCTGAGCTAATTAACACTTCTAACGCCAGGCCCAAGGACACCGCACATCTTAACCTGCAATCACTTAATACATCTACGCCAGGAAAACAGACCAAGCCGGCCAACAGGCATTGCAAAGTCAGGCTACCTATCTGAAAAGTTTATCCATAGAACATACCCATGTAGTACTAATTTTCATTAACAGTACAGCTTTCATTTGTCTAGTATTTACTATGTGTTTGGCACTCTGCTAAGCACTTTGCACACATTAGCTCTAATTCCTCTTCCAACTCTCTAGTCGGCAGTCTTCTGATTTTATAGAAAAGGAAGCTTAAACTCAGAGAGGTTAAGTGATTTGCCAAAGGTCACACAGACAGTGGCAGATTTAGGATTAGAACATAGTTTTGTTTAGTTCTCTTTCTATAATAAATTTTATTGCACTTTAATCCAAAATTTATAATACCAAAGATTTGATTATCCAGTCTAATCCAAAGGCCTCTCACACCTTTTCACAAATTCCTGCAGTTAATATGAGAAAAGCAGTATTTCATTAAATTAAATTTGATTTCTTAGTAACTTCACAAAAGTTTATCAGTTTGAGTTACAAGTAATTAAGCCATTAATTAAAGGACTATATCTGATAGATATCAAAGTATATAAGTAAAAAGTGGAAAAAGATTTTTATTTACTCGTATGTTTAGAAATATTGACTGCATCACCATCATGGAATGAACTAGTAATGAGGATCTTCAACATCATCTAGCAGTGGAGAAATCATCGTTGTGTTGTAATAAAGAACTTTACACTAATAAAATGAGTTTTTTTTTAAATAATTCATTTAATGTGTTTGCCTTCCTGTAACTTCTAATTTACATCAATTTTATCCTCGGGAACAGGGAGAATAATCTCTCTTTTATTTTGCTATCCTTCAAGTATTTGAAGACAGTCCCTCAACCCCTAATTTTCTCTCCTCAATGCTCAACATCCTTTCTTTCACTGTTTTGTCATGTCAACAAGTTAATTTCCCCACTGTCTCTTAACATTTAGAATCACGCATTTATTAGGTCCATAATAAGCAGAAATGGGTATTCTGAAAGTGGACTCAACAAATTAGTGCTGTACAAGAACAGAGAAACACTTGCTTTAGGGAATTTTTTTAAAGCATCAGAAAAAAACTTTTTTTAAAAAAGAAAATTTTGCTTCATCTTAGAAAAAATAAGTTCCACCATATAAGACCAGTATTTTATAAATATTTTAAAATTAACTTTACTTTTTAATCACTATAAACTTCAAGATATTTTTTAATTAAGATGATTTTTAACTAAAAAGGGTTTTTAAGCAACCTTATTGTTTTTATGTTCTGAATCGGAGTTTTCTCTAAACTTGGACAGTAACAACTGGTAATCTGCAAATGGACCAAATGATCTGTAATAGCTTCAATTTCTGCTTAGGAATTCTTACATGTACTGGGGAAAAAATAGGGAAACATTCTCTGAATACATCAGAAACTGATTATGTTAAATGAAACAGACATGAAACTGGAGCACCCGAGGGCTATCCTGGCTTATGGATGAGAAACAGCAGAAAGCCTCAATGCCCATTGTCCTGTTCTTCCTTTTTAGGTTTAATTCACGGGCTGTGAACCCAGCACAGACAGCACTGCTGCTAAGCCACCTGAGGGACACATGGAAAGAAGACGACCATGGACCACTGGCTAATTTTAAGGCACTCAACACTGATTTTGGTTTGCCAAGCATGGCATGAAAATCATTGATGAGCTAAAGCAATATAATTTAAAAGAATCCTTGCAATTACTTTTCCAAGACTACAAAAAGAAAAAAATTACAAATAGGTAGATGTGATTTTCCAAATATATAATAACATTAACGTTTAGAACCACAAAATACAAAGAGCTTTCATCTTTTTTAAAGTCATTTGCTTTGTGCAATTCTTGTCTGGCAATTATTTAGTTACTGATGTCATAATTCACTGCGTTTACTAAATTATAGAATCCATACTATACATTTTTGCAGATACTATGGCATGCCACAAATCATGCAGGCCACTAGACTTTGAAGTTTGCTGGCTTAGCACAAAGTATTTTAGGAGTACCAGAAATTCTTTGTGAAATATAACAGAATGAATGAGACTGTTCAGGCCATGTCGTGTTAGCACAATGGAGGAACACTTTTAAGACTTTAAAGTCATGTAATACAATTCTAGGCTGGATTCTTCTTGTTAAAAAAAGTAGAATGGGAGTGATTGGAAGAGAAAAGGGCCAATATTTGACAACAGAAATCAGCATAACCTTTTAACTGCAGCAGCCATGGGTGACTGCCCTTTAACCTTGAAAGATTATGTGGGATTTCAATGACAACAGCTGGAAGTGAGCATGTGTGAATAGGGAACACAGATCTGAGGCCTGGTACAAAAGCCTGCACAGCCTATCCCCAGATCCCAGCACTGATTAGAAAGTGTTTCCTGGTCCCAGCTTAATAGCGTGTGATAATGAAAGCCATGTTTTTTTTTAAATTCTTACAGCAAGAAATCACTGGTAGGGTTCTTCCATACCCACTCTCCCCTTCATCCCCTCAGATCTTCTAGACTCTCATATGTGACTGGTCCATCTTTCTTCAGGATATGGTTAAAAACCAAACTTTGTTTTACAAGCTACTTTTCCTAGACAAAATTTCTTTAAGTTCTTGAGTTCCTCTCCTAAGTTTTTGAAAAACCTCTATTGTGGCATTTCACATAGGTTATCATTATTTTTTGTTTAAGGACCTGTCACACACAACTTAAATGAGAACTCAATGAAAGTAGGGACTGTATCTCTCTCATCTTCTTAATTCCACCTTTTGTACAGCATATAACAAATGGTGGCTCCCCACTATATATATGACGAATGCAGAAATTAAACATTTATTCTTATCCACTTATTATTTTTATTCTTGAGATGTAAAGGTAGATTCCTACACAAACATTTAATAATTCCATCTTTTTCTTCAACCAATCTCACATACACATTAGCAATTTTTTACTTAAGTTTTTAGGTGTGTTTACGTAACAAGGACATGAAAAAGTGAGTAATTACTTCCTTTCAAAGATAAGGTAACTTAACCTAGTGCACATAGAGACCTGACTGCTTGGTGAATGTGGTCATTTTGATCCATAAGACCCTCAATGAATGACATTCATTGAGCTGAAATGCACATAAACTGACCCTCAATTTGAGGGGCAGACGCACCCTCAAATTCCCATGTAGGTTCCCAAGACTTGCTGACATTGCTTTGAAACCACCAGAATGATGCCACATGATTAGTGAAAGGACATCGGGCTGTGACTCATTTATGTTGTTTTGGTTTTACCATACACTCTATCTTACCTTCCACTGCTCTGGATTTTGCTAATCACTCTAGTTTCTATATCAAATCAGCAGCTCCTTAGCTTCAGCAGAAGGTGGCCTTTCCTTTATGCAAATAATACCCTGAGTGGGGCAAAACCCAACCTGGCTGTGCTGCACGGGACAAGCAGAGGCTGGTGAAACAACTTCCAAATCAGACATGGGTCATCTGCCTGCTCCTTCTATAGCAACTCTAGATGTTATTCCAAACAAGTCATGGGGCAGATTGTTTTTTAGAACAGGCCGAATCCATTTGCTGTTTCAAAATTCTATAAACAGAGTATTAAGGAATTCAATTCCCACAGCAACTATATGGGCGTTGGCTTCAGTTTATGGGAGTTTCTGCCAAGCTCACATATTTGTGGAACTATTGGTTCACAGCGTCCTTCGCAGCTCAGAGGGACCAGCGCTTATGATCTCAGCTCACTTTCAGGACTGGGTCTTGCTGGTGACAGGTACACATGATAAATGTTCCAGAAGGCTGACCTAATTTCCGTTGAAGTGAGTGTCTGGCTAAGAACATTCCCTCAAAGTGTCAGCTTGCAACCAAGGATTCAAACCTGCCCGTATCCATTCTTCTGACGGCTGCTCATCAAAGTCCACCAAAAACGAGGCAGACTCTGCCTCACTCACCAAGCTTCTCCAGACTTACTTTCGAATTTACATAAGTTATATATCTAATTTAAAATAAGTAACTATCAAACATACTCAGTTTCACAGTCTCAGTCTGTGATCAGAAAAACTGAACACTCTAGGCTCAATACTAACCCAGGTGAACCTCACTGTCTGTCTTTCCTCTTGTAAAGGGCAATACGTTCACCCATCTTGTCCTTCAAAACTTGTATTTTCAAGGTACTATTTACATATAATATAGTAGAAGGGGCGGGATTATGAAAACTAGAACCCTAATATCCTATGCCTCAGTTTGCACATCTGTAGGACGGCACTGATGGCTGTACCTACCTCCTAAGTTTGTTGTTAAGAATAACGAGATAATGCACTTAAATTGCTTAGCAAAGAACGTGGAACACAGAATGTGTTCAAAAGGTGACAGCTAGTATTATAAATAACATGTTCTCATATCTTAGATCTTGAATCAGAGGGAATCAAAAAAACAGGCAGAAATAACTGTTCTTTTGACGTACAGTAGTAAATAGCATTAAGTATTCATTCATATAAAAGTGTATATAAATAAAAATGCTGATAAAATAATTTTATTTGAGTAAATTTTTGAATAAAAATAAAATTATTTTCTAAAGAAAATAACACAAAACTTACAATTAAAAACAAATTCTGTGGCATTTCTTAGGTTTTTCTGAAGAGATAGAACAGTACTCAGTCTACAAATTATTTTAAATAAGTTGGGTGCAAACTTTAGCGATCTAATTCCTAAATATACTCTTATTTACAAAGATATTTATAATATTTATAAAATATAATTATTTAAAATTCCTAAAATAATTTTAAACATAAATCTCACCTATTCTCTAAATGCACACTGAGTGTCTACATGGGCCAAGCATTGCCCTAGATATGGGGATACACAGTTTGGTCTTATAATTTTGGAGTGATAACTACAGATATTCAATCTAGAAACGGACCCTGGGTCAGTTTCTCTTTTGCAGCAGATCAAGTTTACCTAATTCTTCAGTAAACAGTGTACAGGCCTATTTAGAGAAAGAGAGAATGAAAAATGGCGCTTTTTTTTTTTTTTGCCAGTTACACTTTACTTTTTTAAAGAATTTGGTGTGCTGAAAATTCTTGTTGGTAACTAAACATATGCTGCCTGTTCTAGAAAACAGGTATTTAGAAATCTAGTTTGTTGTTTTTCAGTATTTTTCAAATGAAAACTATTTAAATTTTTTTAAATCTGAGAATATTTTGGATGGTATAAAAGGCAAACCAAATAAGCAATGTTAAATTAAACACAGAAATACCTTTTTGAAATGAACTACCCTCCAGTCCAGGGCCTCCACACTTCAGCTCCTTACTTCAATACAAACAGAGAGCTATCAGAAAGGACCATTAAAGAAAGAGCCTTGATTACTTACAGCTTTAAATCAATGCTAAAAGAGTTTGCCCTTTTAGGCAGAAGAATGATGGACATGTTTCACTTTACTGACTTTGATCACTGAAGCCCTTTATGATGCATGCTGTTGCCTTGACTGTAGGGAACAGAACCTTTGTTGACTCACAGAACGGACTGCACAGAACAGTGCATCTTAGATTCAATGTCAGCTGCTGGAGCACGTGAGTTCCTCTGGGGACTTCTGCAGTGTTTCTCCTCAGGGTTATCAGTATTTTGAGGGGGACTCCTTCCAATGTTTGGAACCACCCTGTGCGCCACAGGACACTTAGCATCCCTGGCCTCCACCTGTGAAGGCCGCAATATCCCCTCCTTATGACAACCAAACATGCCAGCACACATTTTTGAACACTCCCCAACGGGGGGGCCTCTTGTCCCTTGGTGGAAAACGCTGTCTGGTGCATCAATCCTGCCTTGCCGAGCTCCTCAGGTACCTAACACTAGGATAGTCTGCCCACTGCTGAACTGTCATAATGTCTCTGTAACTGGAATGCAAACTCTCATGAGCCAGGGACTGATGATCACAATTCTTCTGAAATTCCCCTTTATCCTCATTCATGACCTCCATCCCTCACTCTCACCCAAGCATCTAGTTCAGATGTTATAGTTGGTACTTGATTTTTAAAAACTGATTATGTTTGAACTACCATCTCTTTTGTTTTGTTTTGGGGGAAGGGCTCTAATTCATACGGTCCCTAAATATAAAACATACATTTCGGACTTCCTGGAAGGATCTCGACTTAAACACTGGTTCATTGGTCTGCACATGTCTGTGAACGTGTTGGCGAGGCCTCCTTGAGTGCCGCTTGTTGTTGAGAAGCCACGTTCATGTCAATAAAGTCTCAGGAGTCACACAGACAGCTTTTTCATTTGTCATGACAGCATCATTGTACCTAAAAGTCCACAGACTCCATAGAAATATGAAGTAACATGTAAAGCTTGAAAATAAATACACATTCTGTTCTCTGCTCTCCATGCAAGGATGCAGGTGAAAGAAGAAGAGACAGAGGCCCGAGGACCAAGTCCCACTGCTAAAACCAAGCCAGCAACAGTTGGAAAACAGACAGGAAACAGAACTAAGCAAGAACAGGCTGCGTGCTGTTGACCAACCAGGAACCCAACCAGTGCCTTTGTCTCAACCGTTGGTTGAGAAGGAGGGCAGCTCCTCCAGATCTGATTTTCTTCTCAGATCATTCTGATACTTTATTGAATACCTGCCATTTTCCCAAAAGTAAGAGGAAGGATAGCTCCCCAGTGCCAAGCTGCATGGATGTCCTTCTGCTTTGTGATCACCAAGGGGCACTATGCCCAACACTAGAAAATCAACAGTCTTCCCAGGTTGTAGGAGAGCCACAGGCCAGGTGGGAGCCCTCTGAGCATGCAAGTACACCTGTACATACATGTATGTGTGTTTAATTTCATTTACTCCCTCAAAAATCCACACACAGAAAAGCACTTTCTTGTCAGACATAAACTGGCAGGGGCATTGGAAATACAGCATTTCTCTCTACCACAGGCATTGCGCATCTTCAGTGTCACCATTAGCAACAATACAAGGAGGGATGTGATTTGAGGCTAATTTGAACATGGAGCCCTTCTGGACACAGCTGGTGAAACCAACAGCATTCTGCTCTGTTATACAGTGAATCATTTGAAAAAGTCAGTGAGCTCGAGGTTCCAACTACCATCAAAAGAGTTAGAGTAATACCGCATGATCTGACTCCTAAGTAGAAGATAAAAACGATAACAATAACAAACACACCCATACATACAGAGATTAAATTGGTGGTGACCAGAGGAGAACTGGGGAGGCAGGAGGGCAAAAGGGGTGACAGGGCACATGTTAACAGTCATGGAAGATAATTAGTCTTTGGATGGTGAACATGACATGGTCTAAACAGAAACGGAAGTATAATGACATACACCTGAAATTTATATAATGTTATAAACCAGTGTTAAAAAAATAGCTAAAAAATAAAGAAAGAAAGACAAGAGAAGGTCAAAAGGAAAAAGAAAGAGTTAGGGAGAAGCCTAGTCCTTTTTTTTTTAGGTGCATTAACTATAAACCTAGTTTTCTCTCCAGCTTGATTTGTTCATTCAACAAACATCTGTTGAATGTCGACCTATGAGCCGAGGACAGATGATGAACTTGGAACAAATATTAACATGTTCCCTGTCCTCAGGGCTCAGAGTCCAGCAAAAACACCTTCCAAAGAAGAGCTAGTGAGAGGACTTGGTTCACTCAACTCAGATGTCACCATCTTTTGACCTCACTTGTGTATCCTTAGGCCTCCACACTGTGAGCTCAATGAGTGCTGAGAGGAGAAGCAAACACAGGTCACACCCACGGGGATGGACACAGAAAGCCATGTGGCTAGGGAACCAAGTGTGTCTCTGGGGCGGGGGGAAGGTATCATTGCTAGACAAAGAGTTAAAAGGATGACAGGGCCAAAATTTGGAGAGTTTTAAGAAATCTGGACAATATTCTGTAAGTAACAGTCAATCTTAAGTCATAGTTTAACGTATTATTAGGAGAATATTTTCTATAGCTTATTACTTGTTTTTATAAGTCAAGCATGGTTTCATTCAGTTACTAGGTTTGTGACCTTGAGTAAGTTAATTAAATTCTCATTAATTGATCCAGACCACACTGTTGAAAGCCTGTTCTGTCCCAGGCAACACACAGGCACTGGGGCATGTCTTCAACCTTCAGGTACTTGCAGTCTAGTAAGGAAGCAGGCCAACGTCGGGACAATTGCAACACAACATGAAAAGGGCTCTGGTGGTGGACGCAGACTATGAGCACAGAGGGCGGCACCAGACTAGTCTGGGAAGACTTGCTGGAAGAGTAGTCCCCGACGCCAGCAGGGTCAGCACTGTGAAGTGGAGGAAAGTGGCACAGATCCTTTGTGGGCAGGATAACAATAAAGGGACAGCACCAATTTACTGAGTGCTTACCACATGCAGCTATACTTGTCAGTCTTTTCATCTGTTATTTTCCTATGATCTTCAAAGCGCTATGAGGTAGGTACTATGATGTCCTCATTTTACAGATGAGGCAAGTGAGGCACAGAGTTCTCAGCAACTAAGTCAAGATCACAGACAGAGTAACTGGCAGAACTGGGATTTCAGCTCAAGCAATCTAATGAGGAACCATGTCCCTAACTGCATGGACAGGAAGACCACTCCAGAGGCCCAGGCTCTGAGAAAGGGCTTAGGACATGAGCTGTGACTATGAGCATGACTGTCATCAGTGTATGCACACCAATGCCTGATCGGCACAGCTAACTTTGTTGGGTTCGACCCATACTGCAACTCCAGCCCCACAGTCGAAGGAAGTGTCCCTCATCCAACAATGCTGCGGGAAGCTTACTTCTTCCACACCAGGACCACCAAAACCACCACCTCCCAAAGCAGCCTGTGCCTTCTCACACCACTTCCCTCCTCCTCTTCCCCACACACCTGGTTTAGACTCATCCTTGCCTACTATTTAATTCACTGTATTTTTGTTCATACATGCAAGCTTGCAGCTACACCACCAACTTCATAGTGGAAGCTGTGAACTTCCACTTTGTGGAAGTGACTGAACACTTGGGGGACAGAATTATCAAAAAGGTTTTATTTTTTTGTTCATCAAATGAAGTTCTATATAGAATAAATTTTATTGTAAGGCAGTCCCAATCTTAATTTTTTTCAAGTCAAAATGATGGGGAGGGTGTCAGCAGTGAATTACAGAATGCCACAAAGAATCATGATTTGAGAACTCATCTGACTTTGCCAATCAAGCGAGGTAATAAAGAATTCTAATAAAGAGCAACCTTGGAGCAATGCTGATATCTATGTTTTCATCTGAGAGCCCATTAAGAGATGTGGACACTGCACTTACAAAGGTCTGGGATAGACAAAAGATGAGGGAGATTATAAATCTCTGGGTTGGCCATGGTTCACCTCCTTGCACTGACTTTCCAGCGCCCAAGATACAGGCCAATTGTGTACCCACAGTTGTACTGCAACTGTGTACCCAAAAGACTGGGAAGCTAGGCTTATCATTATCAGATTATTTATTAGGTTGCTCATGACATGAAGAGTACACGGGTTACTGCACAGAATAGGTAACACGTGGTTCCACACCCTGACGGCAGCCAGCCTCTAGACAAAAGTAGGCAACCTCTATTCCCCACAGGGAAGAAGACTCATCTGAGAGCCAGGCAGCACAGGAGACTCAGGCCTGCCTGCCAGCAGATGTGCACTCAGATCCCAGTTCTTCTCTACTGAACAGGTGAGGACCCTCAGCAAGCTATGGAACCACGGGCGGCCTCAATTTCTTATTCTATTGCTGGAGTGAGGATTAAACGAAATAACGTGTAGACTCCAGCACAGTATCTGGCAAAGGCTGTAGACAAGGGAGACTAACGCAGTGGGCACAATTTCCTAACATTGCTGATGCTACATCCAGGCCCTAAGACTTCACAGTAATTCCAAAGGGCTCCTCACCATGTCTGCAGAGGCTTCAGGCATCAGAGAGGTGACTGGACTATTTTATAATACAGAAACTCTGCCAACAGGAGATGCTCGGAGAATACTGAAGCACTAACAGTCGTGACTGCACAGCCCAATAATTGGAAGAGAGCTCTATGTGTGTTTACTGAATGAATTAATGAACCGTCGATGCCACCACATATGTGCACTTTGCTTATTAAACGGAATTCAATGCATGTTAGTTCTTCCCTCCCCTGAATTCAGTGGTTTTCATTTTGGAGTGCTTCTGCCCTCAGGTGATATGTGGCAATGTCTGGATATGCTTTTGGTTGTCACAACTGGGGTGGGTGCTCTTGGCGTCTGATGGGTAAAGGCCGTGGGGCTGCTGAGCATTCAACAGTGCACAGGACAGGGACCAGGAGAAAGCAGCATCCTGCCCCACGTGCCAGCCGTGCTGACGCTGAGAAACACTGACCCAAGTTCACTCGACTCCTGCATGGGGTGTATATATAACTATGTATTACTAAAACTACTATACAATTATACATATACAACACATATATTTTTAATCACTTTCAGAAAACAAAATAGAATACTAATTGAACACCTACTATTCATTAATTCATCCCACTGAAACTTCCTGAGGGCCTAGAATTTGCCAGGATTGTACTGGTGCTGGGGATACAGACATGAAGACCGGGCACCTGAGCTCATGCAGGCACGTAACGACGGAGATGTCATGTGGTGGACCAGCACCAAGAGGGAGTCATGTGCGTACAAAGGGCAGTGGCAGCACAGAAGTAGTACCCCTGGACTACATGGGGGTGTCAGGAGGGCCTCGCAGAGGTGGGGCACTGTGCTGACTCTCGAAGGAGGTTTAGGAGATTCCGGGGAAGGACGGAGGGAGATGGGGGGGTGGGCGGGCAGGCAGAGGAGAAGAGGAGATGGAGAAAAGAAGGAAAAGAGAGAGAAAGGAAAGAAAGCAGGTGGCACGTTGGCTTGTGAGGGCTGGAGCTAGGAGCTGGGAACACTGATGAGACTGAAGAGTCTGGCAGGCCCTTTCTTAGTAGGGACACTACCGGCACTCGGAGAAAGTTAATTCTTCACTAGGTAGGACTCAACAGAGCATTACAAGATGCTCAGAATCCTAACTTTCCCCTTCTTGATCCCTACACACCAAACTGCAATAAGATACTTCTTCCCCAGGCATTCAGACAAGGGAGAAGGCCTCTATGTCCCTCCAGTGCCCCAGAAGCACTGGCATGGCCAACGTCCATTTGAGTTTGTTAAAGTATGGAAGAGCTGCTGAGGAGCAGGAAGCCGCCAGTAATGTGGCCAGACAGAAGGTGAAGATGGCAGTTCTCACTGGAAGGAGCTGTAGCCCTCCACTTCCAGTGATCTTTCCCCATGGCCACATCACAGTCCTATCTCTGCCGTGACAGACCTGTCAAAGTCTGACACCACACCTGTACGACCAGAACGTGTGGCCACCAGCCCAGCACAGTCCAGAGATTCCTAAAACATGAAGCAGTGCTGAATTGATGAACATTTCACCTGAGACACATCTTGACTCAGCAACTCAAATGGGTCTTACTTTGTACAACACCTCTGGCAAAGGAAAGAGCTCCAGGCCTTCTTAGGTATTCAAAGCAAATGGTTTTAAAAACAGACTTCCACCTTATTAAAAAGTAAAAAGGAAGCAACTGCTTTTATTCAAGCAATCATTCTATGAAACAGAGCAGAAGAAGAAAATACCCACCTACACTTCTACATTTTTGAGGTTTTCTTCCACTCCTTGAACCAAGAGTACTTGAGGTGCATCTTTACACACGCAAACCTCTGGCTAGCGTTTCCTGGTTTTCTCCCGGAGTTCAAAGTGAGAGAAAAACAATGGAGGAACAAGGGAGAGAACAAGCGCGGAAACATGAAAAGATTTAAGTTAGGAAGAACCACGTATGGATCTGTGGGCCAGAGAGCCATTTTGGAGGGGTGGTGGTGGCAGGGGGGGCGGGGTTCACGTTTAGCCCAAAATGAAAGATAGCGAATGCTGACATTGAAGAAGGCTCTGAAATTCATAGGAGGAACTTGCAGGGAACGGCAGTTAGCAGTCTCTTCTAATTCAACCGTGACAAAGCCCCTCTCTGTGGACTGTTTGGCGCTAGGCTCCACAGAGTTCACATGACGTCCAGAGTGTTACGGCTCAGACGAAAGCAGTGAAGGGCTTGTAAGGAAAATGACAGGAAAGAAGAGGAAGATGGAAATGTAACAGCGTGTTCACAAAGACAGAATGGCACCTGGTCTCTACCTCCTCTGAGGACGGTGCAAATGGAAAATGGTTTGAGAGTCTGGCCCTGCAGTATGAACCATGGAAGAATGGGATGGTTCCTCATGGCTCCTCCAGAAATGCTGAGTTTGAGGAGTTTTACGTTGACATTGATTTTCAATCATTTAAAATAATTAGGCTGGGTCCTACTTGTAATGTAGTGTGGATGTCACTGCCAGGACCCCCAAATCAAGACAGCACCACCACCACCACCACCACCTACAGCAGGAACACCAACAATGACTATTTACTGAAGACTCACGAGGTGCCTGACACTAAAGAATATAAGAAAATCTGAGAGTCAGGTGTTGACTTGTTTGCTTCCTAAATGAGAAAGCTAAGACAGAATGTTCAAGTGATTTGCTTGAGGTCACACCATAAGCACAGGACAAAGCCAGCATGTAAATCTCAAGGACTTTTCCTGCAGGGACACCTACCTCATTACACCACAGCTCACCTCCATGCAAATCTGCAACTTGCTATCCCAACAGCTCACTGAGAGAAGATGGGTCTATTTTACCTATATCTTTTAAAGCATGAACTCGCATTATACACACCTGGAAGGGAAAGCTCATCTCACTCATTTTGAAAATAAACCTTTGCTCTTTCCTATAGTGTAACACTCAGTGAGACCAAGTAACTTTTATCATCAGTGACGACGATGATGTCCTTTCATTTAATCCTTTGACTCAAACATCAAAACGGTAAAGCACATGAGAAATGGCATTCGTTGTCTTGTCAAAGTCTGTCACTCCCACCTGCTTTCTACCATTACCAGGAAAAAAACGTGACTTCCCTCATCTCTGTCCTTCTCTGAAACATTCACATGGAGGTAACCTGGCTGCTGTTGCATTTTTTTCCAGGTTAAGAATTTAAAGCCAATACGTTCCAAGCACCACCGGGTTATTCTGCTAGACTTGTCCTTCATCCTGTTCAGCCACAGGAGGGGATAATGATCTGTCATAAAGGTAAATTCATTACCAGGAGATAATATCATCTTCCTCCTGCTGCCCATTTTCACAGCAAAGCACATTCCCTCTGGGATGCGGTGCCTCGGTTCTCCAGGGAGCAGTTTACTGCTAACATAACATCAACAACAACAACTTACATTTATTGGGAAGACAAGACTGGCTGTATTTTCTAACTCTTGACAAAGAATAGCTCCAAGTCCTCTTTCTGATGCATCAATCACCACCACCAAAGGCTCAGGGAACTCTGGAGTTATGAAGAGATGCTTGCAAACAGATCTGCTAAGGGCTCATAGAAGTTCAGCTGTCACAAACAGGTGACTTGACTGTCAGCTTCACTGTGCTGGGGGCACAGTCCCACTGGTATTTATCCAGAGCAACTTAAAACACAGAAGGTTTCAAAACACGATCGCACTTGGGTACTGGACATGATTCTTTATGGATTACTGGCCGATTCACTTGATCACTCAACACACTTATCCAGGTGACTGATTTTCACTATGGCTAAAAAAAGTCACACTCTCAGGTGTTGGCTTGCGGTCTGGCTATTGCAGAATGCATAAATCCTTCCCTGCTCATGCCACCCACCCGAGTTTTGTTTCTAAAGACACTGCTTTAGTTGAAAATGGGTAATCTACTCTCCATTACTTACCAAACTTCTTCTATGTGTACAGTACTCTGTTAGATGTGGTAGACAAGGCGAGATGAATTCAAAAAGGACAGCCCTCAGAAAGACACACAAGGTAGAGAGCTTCCTAAACTTTGGCAGAGGATGACTCTTCTTATGGTCTTAAGAGTTTTGTACACTTTGATGTGACAGGACAGACAATGCTTGGCCACGCATGGACTTGCTGATCATACAGAATAACTCGTCCAGGACTCCTGGGCCAAAACGTGGGCACTACAGGTTTGTGAGGCTCGATGGCACCACTGAAGAACCTCCACAAACTAGGTGGTCCCAGGGCCAGCATCATTTTGTGGGTAATCTAGTAATCAATAGTGGTAAATGGTAAAGGAAAGGTAGGTAAGAGAGAGAGAGCATTTTAAAAACAACAGCAGATGGAAGAAAAGAAATTCTACATCAATCCTACAGTTTCTATCCAAGAACAATTCTAGGGCTTGAGGGTGAGAGGTGAAATGGCAAAAGGCAGGCAGAGAGCCAGAGAAGAGAGAGAAGCAAAAAGGCAGAAGCATGAGCCCCTGGAAACCATCAGGAGACAGTTTCTTGCTCACAAGAAGGCAGTTTTTTGGAGTGAGGCTCCAGTTTGAATTCTAGCCACACCCATTCGCCAACCAAGCCTCAGAGTCTTCATCTGCTAAATGCAACCAATACTTCCCACCTGAGGATTAAACAGGAGGCAGGCCCTGAGGGAGGGTGGCTGTCCACCTCCTGCCCATTCCATTGGAGGAGCAGGTCATAGGGGGTTTGGCCCAGGATGTGCAGAGGAAGGAATCCTGGTCCTCAGGTGCTTACACGGGGACTTGTAAAAACTGCCAGCATTCTTGGATTATCTGCCTAAAAGGTCTGCATGGATACCAGATTTCAAGATTCTGTGTGTCACAGACACCACAGCTGAGTCTCTGAAGTCTACCTTGCAACCTCCTGTTTTCTGCTGCCCCTCAAGAATGCAGAGACCTCTGCAGGGCCAGCCAATGGCCATCTTGTGTGCAATGGAGGCCCATGAGGTCCATCCAGGATGAGGCCTGCTGGGGCATGGCAATGAGCTGCCTCAAGGTTATCCTCTGCCCTGTTAGCCAGTCTCAAGAACTTCCGGTTCTTCCCACCTTGCCCTCCCTCCCATTTCCTCCTCCCTTGTTGCCTCAGCTCTCTTAGTGTCTCCTGCTCTCCACTATATCGCCATTTCCTACTTGCCTTCTTTCCCTCCTCTCTCCTCCAAAGGGGTTACTGCTCCCCACTCTCCCACATCCACTGCACACTTGAGCATGCATAGCATCTCCACTCTTTTCTGCCTGCCCCAGCTCCACATCATACCATGCTATTCTTGTGTACAGAGGGCGTTTGGGAAAGGGACCAGGAAGTGTCACACTTGAAAAGCCAATGGAAACCCATTTCCATTTCATTGTGATACTAATGACAGTTACAACTCACATTTGACTGGTGCCCTCACCTGACCCTGCTGTGGGACAAGCAGAGCTATTACTCCCATTTCGGGTGAAAGTACAAGGCCTGGGCAAAGCTGCACAGCAAAGCACTGGTGACTGGTGACTCCGAGTTCAGCTCTCTCCCCTCACTGCTTCCCTCATGCTCCAGATCAGGAAGGTGGTGCCATGTTTCAGTTCTCTTTCCTTATTTAACCCTCCTAGATTTGGGGGTCTCAGGCAGCATTTGCAGGCACTACAAACATATTTCTTGGGACGCTGGGAGCTTTCACCTCTCCAATCCCACTGTGGATCAGCTCGTAGACAGAGTGGTAGGAAGGTGAGGGTCAACGTCGGGTTTTCTCCAACTGCCATCCTTACTGGCACCCTCGCTGCTTCCCCAAGGATCACTCCATAAACTTCCATATTCCTAAGCAGATCCTTGTCAGTCCTACTGGAAAAGTACCTCCACTCTGAACCAGCCACATTTTCCGCCCTTTTCACAAACCTGTAGACCAGCAGCTCTTTAAAAAGGAATTCATACACTTATTTCAAGCTAAAGATTTAGCCAAAGGAATTTTACACCTTAAACACAACTAATGTTTAGTATGCTTCTGCTTTAGAGGGCAATCTCAAATACACTCAGAAGAGAGAACTGCATGACGTTGCCACGACTCCTCCCCTGGACCCTGGGCCTGAGTGGACTCCCTCCTCTGTCCGACTCCTAGTCTCCTCTCAACAGCACAGAGATCCTGTCTGTCCTTTGTTCAAACCCTGCCAGCGGCATCCATGCTCCTGCGAGCAAAAGCCAGAGTCTTACAATAGCCTCTTTGCATCTCAGAGTGTGGTCCACGGACCAGCAGCTGCAGCATCGTGGAGCCTTGTTAGAGATGCGAACTCTTGACTCCAACACTCTGGGTGGGCCCAGCAATGTGTGTTAAGAAGTCCTCCTGGTAACTCCCATGCTGCTGAAGTCTGAGACCCACTGTCCCCACGACCTGCCCCTTATCCTCAGCCCTCCACCTGAGACCCCTCCCACCTCTTCTTCCTCACTCCTGTCATCTGTCTACATGTCTCCTCAGATACCTGAATGTCCCCACTCCCTCACCTCCTCCAGGCCTTCGCCTGAACGTCGGCTTCTCAGGACAGTGTCTGCAGCCGTCTTTAAACACACACTGCTCCTGATGCCCAGTCTGCTCCTTTCTGAATGCTCCTCTGCAGCACTTCTCACCAGCCAACACACCATCCATGTGTCTGATCCACATGTTAACCCTCTGTCCCCATCAGTGAGAATATGAGCTCAATGGGGGGCAGGATTTTACACGCTTTGTTCACTGGTGTGCCCTGTGCCACCAGAGCATCTCTGGCACCGAGCTGGAGATGGATAAACTCCGTAAATATGTGTTGGATGCTGGAAGAGTAGGTGATCACATTCTGCCACTTAGCGGCCACATGACATGTACCATGTATTTAACATCTCTGAGCCTCAGTTTCCTCATCAACAAAAAGAAGATTAAGTAAGATGAAAAGGAAACACAAGACTCAGCTCATTTCAGTCACTCAATTAATAGCAGCAACTGTGAACCTCCGGATAGAGAAAAATTTATTTCAATATCTTTAGAACTAAATGAAAAGTAATGGTTTTAACTTTTAAAAGCATTTTAAAGTTTGAAGAACATCTGAGGCATTTGCAGGGGGGCTAAAGATGCATTCTTCTTTCTAGGAACAGGTTGTTAGGAAAAGGAATAATCTTCCTATGCTGAAACTGTTGTCCCAAATGGCAGCATTTGATGAATTAAGAACAAAGGAATCATAAACATACAATTTAATTATCCTTCAAAAACAAAATACATATTGAATAGGAAACACATTGAAAAATTAGCTTTGCTTGTGGATGTTTTTTCCAAAATATTGCAATAAAATGTTTGGGAACATCTAATAAAACTAATACGCAGCTGGATTTTCCTGCCCCAAAACTAATTTGTGCTGATTACAAGATGGGTCACAAGGTCTGCATGCTTTATTTTTGATGCATTCACTATAATTGTTACCAAGGACGAAGACTAAACACAAAAAATAAAACATCCTGTTGGGGAGTGATGGACCCAACACACACCACATGTTTTCTCTTCTATCATTAGTAAGGGGGATTTCCACAAAACAAGATTCTTAGAAGCTAAGCTTGCACTCGTCATTGCTGCATATTCCACTTAGTCACTGTCCTGGGACCTCCCGGTTTCTCTCTGATGAAATAAATCTGAAGTCACACGCAGCAAATAACTGTAGCTAGGAATTAGGTATTTGCAGAAGAAAACCCTCTTTTCGTACTGTTATGCTTAACAGTATAATATGAGGATACACGGCTCAACCATTGTTAACATTACCGCATCCCATATGGTTTCCATTATGAGCAAAGACTTTTCTAGAGTTCCCATCCCCAGCATCTAGGACTAGCGAGGATACAGGTACCAGCCCACCCCTCTCTGCGAATGAACAAGGTCAAAAGAGAAACTCTGGTCACCACAGGGGGAAATGGCAGTTGTCACAACACATACCTTCACATCACCACTTTATCCCACGTGTACACAACCCTTTTGGTCCTAGCAACAGTGGTGTGTCCATGTGCTACTGTAAATGGGAAAGTTCTGTCTCAGAGGAGCAGTGTGGATGCAACTCAGAGCAGATGCTGGCAGGGCCTGAGTGCTGCCAACAAGCACCCAAGGAAGCAGCTGGCGTTTGCTTCTGTGGGTGACCTGGCCCGGACAGAACCTGCTCCGTCACTCTCCTTGAAGAACCCAAAGTTCTTTCCGCTCAGAGAAGGCACTTTCAGACAAGAATGTGGTATCAACGATTTCTATCTGGGGAGGAGCTAAATCAGTGTGTCCTCACTCTCTCTCAAAAGGCTCTGGGTTCTAAACATCATTTCTCTTCAACCAACAATAGACTTATCCACTGCTAAAGGAATCTTCAAGAATTGTGGAGACACTTGAGAGAGAATTTCTTAAAATACCTTCAAAAAATAACCACGAGGGCGAATCCCTGTTCTCCACACACGTGGGCAAGAATCTTCTCAAGGAGCCTCAGTCTCTGCCTCGTGAGGCTGCTCTGCTTGTTTACTCTGTAAAGCATATGGATTCAGTCTGCAAGCAAGTATCACTTCTTAAAACACATCCATGGGAACTGTCTATGGCCCAGCTTTAATCAAAAGTCTAGCTGTGAGAAATACTTAAAATCATGTGAAGACGATGAGATCTACCCACTTCTATAGATTCTGTAAAGATCAAAATGTAAGTTTCTCTAGCTTTTATAAATTTCCTGATGGATTAGAAGCAAGTGACTGTCATGGATCATTCAGAAGTATTTTTATGGAGTTACATATTTGCACTAGGTTCTCAACTTCTAGTCAGTGGGCCCTAAAGGTGAACTCTCTTACCAATCCCCTATCACATTTACTTCAACAACACTGAATGCCACTGTGTCCCTGAAAGTCCTCCTGCTGAAGCTCTGCATGAAAACTATCAAAATTAAGCGCCAGGAAAAGAGTTCTTTTCTCGAGGAACTGATGTGCACCATCTCACAGGTAATGAGAATCACATAATTCATCATGTATATTTCTTTTTCCTTCGGCTGACAGGAAATTCAGAACCAAACTTATATCTCAATGTCATTAATTACATAGAACAATATGGGAGAATCTTTGTTCAAATTTTTTGATATTACCTTTCTACTTTATGTATTTCCCAATCCTCATTTTTTTATTTATATTTTCCATTTTACTGTACTTATTCTTTGTAAGCCATCTGATCTTTATAAAATGGAGGTTTATGTATGTACAAATTATATATACACACACACAAATTATATACATGCAAACATGCACACACACACACATCCCTGTATGTAACCTCAGTAATTAGAAAGATGACAATTTTAGTAGTATATTTTCATAGGAAAGAACTGTTGTGTTACATGAAACAGATACACAATTGGTTGTACTGGACTATTCATTGTAGAGAATTATTTTAACAAGTTCAACAAATCTCTGTGGGCCCTCTACCAATATACAAAAATAGTTACATCACCTTTAATGGCCTTTTCTATAATATTGTCTTACCTAATACAAATGAGGATTTAGAGTTCTTGGAATCCAATTTCTAAAAGGACTAAGTCTCGAAAATTTCAGACAGGTGTCAAATTTTGAAAATTCAATATGCTTATTACTCAGACGCCAATGAAGTGGGTTTCGATCTGTTTGAATATCACGTAATTATACTCAGAAGAAGATCTGCAAGACCCTCCGTGAGTTCAGGCATAGGAAGGTGTTTGTAAAACTCCAGAGTATAACGCAACTGTTAGCTGTTATTGCTGTTGCCCACAGCATATAAATATGATCATCAGAGATGAACTGTGTTCTACTGCTAAGCATGGGAATAACTGGAGAGAGTCATAACAAATAAGAAAAAAATTTTAAAGTCACCCTTAGTTCATTTGCTCATCAACAAAACCGGGCCTGCTCATGGATTCGGGTTTTCTGTCAGTTCCAGAGACCCTTTTTGGGACTCTACAAAATAAGGATAATACTCAAGAATGCTCAGATATTTGAAAACTCTTTGATCTCATGAGAATGGGGCTCAATATCTAATTTAAAAATATTCTTTATATGAAACAGAAGTCAGAACCTAAGAGATGAAAAATATTCTTATTGAAGTTATTCGCCTGTTTGTTCTCTTCTTTTTGGTTATTAAATACAACCAAGCTATTCACTAATAATCCAGGAAGAGCAGAACTAAGACATTAACCAGCTTGTGTTCCAAACCAAAGAGAGGTTGAAAACAGCATTGTGATACAGACACAGTGTAGAGGACAGCATGTGCCTACTGTTCTGCCATTTAAACTCTGAGTAGCTGTACAAACACGTCTATCTTGAGGAAACAGACCCAGTAATTTTCCATTTGGACTGATTGAGATTTCACCAAGAGCTTCAAACTTGCACAAGTGTGGCTTGCCAGACATTTTCTTCAACGTGTTATCTGTAGTTCTCCCCATTAAGATTTCCCTTTAACAAACGTGCTTTTCTTAAAGGTTGTGCTGTAAGTGAAAACTTTTCTTCTATAGACAGAGAGATTAAATTAAAAAGAAAAATTAAAGAGGTAGTGGCCCCATTTTGCAAACATAAGTTAAAACTCTCTTCTCCATAGCCTGAGATAGACCCAGATCAAGCTTTTAAACACTCGTGCCTTTTCAAGGTTCAGAGGAGTGTTCAAAAGATGGGAAAGGAAGGTAAAATACTAATCAATGAAAAGATCAAGATGCAAAATTGCTGAGAAGGCAGTAAACGCTGACAGTGACTTGAGGGACCTTTGAGCCTCTGACGCAGGACAGGAATCTGTAAGACAAAGAAAACATCAGAACTTGTGTGCCCTAGAGAAGGCTGTCTCCTCTCAGCTTCTGTAACTCACTGGACACTGAGGAGGAAGGGCCAAGCAACGGGAAAGAACAGCATTATGTAATTAGTTTAGATACGCATGGAAGCACAATTTCGCAGGCCTCATGTCTCAAAATTTTCAAAATACCTGTTCTACAAACACAAAGGAGCATTCTTTAGAGTGATTTTTATTGTGAAGGCAATAAAAAATATCTTATTTCCAAATTAATGCAACCATTTTGAAGAGAGGGATTTTCTTCCAGTGTGCTATGTTATTAATAACTAAAATGAAGTCTAGTTCATTTAAGATGGGCAATGAGGTACTGAAATATCATTTAAAATTAACAGTTTCCACTTTTTGGGCACTCGTTATATGCTGAGTGCTACGCTAAACAGCTTTTATGCGTTACATCATTTGAGACTCTTAACAACCATGAGGTAGGTATTATTATTATTATCTCCAACTTACAGAAAAGTAAATCAAGGCTCAGAGAGGAAGAGTTACCTATCCAAGATCACAGCTAAGTTAATGGCTGAGCCAGGAATGGCACCCAGTTTTCTGGGTTCCTAATTCAATGCCATTTCCAACACTGACTGGTTGAATGCTGGGGCAGGTTTAAGACAAATTCTGATGACAGTGAGTCCACCAACCTGTGTGAACTGACAGCATCTTTGATTTGCGCTGCAAGGAGGATCTAAAAGGGAAGGCTCAAACACTAATGCCATGTTATAGATGCCACACTGCCCTGTCATCCTCGTTCTACCTTGCACAAGTCAGACCAGACAACTTGGCTGTTCATCAAGCTCACCATAAGCTTTCAGACCGCAGAGCCTTTGGCGGCTATTTCACTGATCTGGAACATGCTTCCTCCTCCTCTACCCTCCTCATTCTTCTCTGTTGGGTGAAATCCACCTCTCCACTCACCATCTCTAGAGTGTGAATTAAAGCATCTCCCCTTCTACATTCTCAGAGCACTTTGTCTGTCTCACTCTTACAGCACTTAGCACACATTTACCCTGCATTATTATTAGGAGCATCCATGTCTGTCACCTGCAGAAACATGTATGTCTCTTCAAGGACTGCATCCAAAGCATCTTTGTATTATCTACATATCTTAAATAGTACCCTGAACACAGCAGGCACTCAATAAATGTTTTGTGTGCAGTTAAAATAGGAAACTCAAGTTCTAATACTACAGCATTTATATCAAAGAAAGGACTATTCCCAAAAGAACTAGGGAGTATTTTTGCTCACTCTTCTTTTTGAAAGGATTTTTCAGACACCCTATCACCATTCCAAGGAAGGTAATGGGGCTATTTTTCTGTTTAGGAACCAGTGGTTTAAGTAATGTAAGCTATGGATCAGTGGTTTGCAATGATGGGGCTGATCGAAAGACAATCACACTCAGCATTGCTAAGGTTAATGGCCGCGCCGCTTACAGAGGAGATACGAAAGTGGAAGGCATGGAAGAGACCAATAAAACATTTACACACCCCTTTAGTGGTGTGCAGAGGAGAGGCCACTTAAATGAATACCAACTAATGAAAACATCTTGAAAAGAGAGGGATTTTTAGAGAAACCTTTTATCCACAGGTCCCATATTTATAGAGCAAACCTTTTAAATGAATACAGGTGGAAAAAGAATTAGGCTAGTAATGGTTGTGATTCATTGTGGTTCATACCACTTTCCTGAGGCCAGGGAAATGAATGAGCCATCTGACAAAGGAGTCTCTTCACCAGTTTACGTCACGTACGTCAGACAGTATGTGAGCCTCCTTGGGAGGCTCCACAGGGCAAGCGATGGTCCTGGGAAGCCAGAACCTCATTTGTTCTGCTACACCGCCACACCAGCAGGCCAAGCCCCTCCTGAGAAGGGGAGCCAAAAGAACGATGTTCAACCAGGAAAACGTGTGACAAGGCCAATGAACCACAGCCCTCTCGATGTACTCTGGATGCTTTCCTTCTCCTAAACTTACTATTCTTTTCTTTTGTAAAATGAGCTTTGATGTCTTTAAGACACAAGTATTTGATGGGCAGAAATGGAGGCTCAAAAGCAGAGACAGAAGTTGGAATCAGAAAGTGTTCAAAACATCTTTCCAAAACCGTAGAGATAATTTGTCAGGAAAATAAATTCTATGCTTGACAGATCTTTCAGACCAGTGGCTTAAAAAAGAAGACATTAAGATTTCCTTTGAAGATCACTAGACACACGAACAATCACTGCAAACAACGTATCTCCGTAATGCTCAGGGTCGAGTGGAGTCTGTCCATTTGCCAAAACAACAAACACATAGGGTTACAGCCAGCTGTCTCTGAGTTGACTGGCCCAGAAAAAGAAGAGTTTAAGTAAAAGCCAACAAAAAGTGGATCTAAATGCCACTGAGGTGAATATACTCAATACAAATTTTTAAAAAGTCTGGGGACTCAAGAAAATTTAAGGATGAACAAAGCTGAGTCTACATGAAGTCAAACATGGATGCATAACAAAATCAGAAGTTTCCTTAACTGTATCCTGGATCAGCTGGAAGATCATGACTAGAAATTGTGGGCTTCATTTATTTATTTGTTTGGGCTACTTTGGATGCTTACATTTGAAAAAATTACCTTTGACAATTTTAGAATTCCAGCTTAGTTCAGAAAAGATGATGAAAGTGGTGCCACAGCAAACACAGGAAGAGCACTTTCCAGTGTCCTTAGGGCTGTGAGGCTTGGGGTGAAGTCGTGTGCCAAGTGGCAGCATAAGCTTCCCATGAGACAGGAGCCTTCACTTCCCATGCAACAGCCTTGTAACCACATTCACCTGAAAATGAGCACTGTTAGGCTAAAAGAAAAAGAATGTGGAGTGGACCCACTGTCCTCCAAGCGTTTTACAGGTGACAGGGGAAGGAAATGAAGGAATTCCTGATGACCCAAGGTTATTACAACAGCCACTTTATACACGGCTTGATTGTTTGCAAAGTGCTTGCAGACACACCATCTCATTGTACCCTTACCAAACCCTCGGGTGCCAAGAAAGGGCAAGAACCACTAACCGCTTCACAGGCAAGGAAGCCAAGGCACAAAGAGGTCAAGTAGCTTTCCCAAGGTCAGTTACAGTTAGTAAATGGAGAAGTCCAGGTCTGCATGTTTTAAAAGCATTTCACAACCAGGCAAGCAACAATGTTGAGGCCCAGGTGTCTTGTCCCTCATCCACCCATGCACCTGTCAAGACCCAAATCAGAGGACTAAACTCTTCCTCTCAAAAACCAGTTTCCTCCAAGAAGAAGAATTATCAAACTCACCACTTCTTCAGATTTTATCCATGCTCTTTACCCCAGAAGATCATGAGAAAGAAGAGTGAACAAGAGACACCATGTCTTACATTCAGGCTTTTCCACAGAGTAGAGTTTAAGATATTTATTAAACTAATACGCACTGGCATTTCTTATCACACAGGCCCTTGCTCAAACGCTAACACAAAACCTGCTTCTGTTTTCTTCTTGCTTTCCCTTCTCTGCTCAAGCTCTTAGACTGCAAAGATCCTGTCATGTCAAAGTGAGCTTTGCCACATGGCACGTGTTTATCTCACACTTGACTAGTTACACCCAGTTCTGCTTCACACAGAATTTTCTGTTGGAGTGCTGCCCTCAGGAAAGCTGATGGCTGTGGGCAGATGAGGACAGTGGTGGAGGTAAGAAGAGAAGACCACCAAGTGTGGAGCCTGAACTCCTGCTAGTCCCAGCCAGGTTCCAGGGGGACCTCTCCTCCCTGACTGGCAGCAATTGTCCTGCCACAAAGCCATCCTGTGTCTGCAGCCTGCAGGCCTCCAGGTGTCAAATGAAGGACCTGCCAGAGCATAGCAAGCAAACTGCAAGCTGCTTAGCTGGATATCTAAGCACTGAGTCCAGCAGGAGCTGGGCTGGGAAGTCCTAGCTCTAAGCAGAGGCCCACTGGACATGGACAACATCACTTAGAATCTCTCCAGCAGCAGACTTTGATGGAGAGATTACGCCACATGCACAGCGCACCAGACAACAGGGATATCATAAGGCATAAGAGATTCATTCAGCTCTGCATTTACAACACACGGTCACCAACACACACTACGTTGCAGGCGCTGGGCTAAGGAAAGATGGTGAGTGAAAAGGATAAGCAGCCCTTGCCTTCATGGAGCTTATGATCCACTATATGAGAACGTTGACCTTTGCACACATTGCTCAGAGAATCACACAAATAAATGTAATGCTAAAACTGCGATAATTGGATTTAAAATTCTAAACAAATGATTTTCAATAAACTTTACAACTTGGAAAATTAAAAGAATGATTTCAATAGGCTTTCAAGTAACATTCTGACTTTATTTTAGGGGGAAAAGCAGTAAGTCTAAGAAAAGCAGAGTAACAATGTGGTAGAAAGAATGCTGGACAAGGAACGGGACATGCAGGTCTCACTCTGCTTCAGTCCACGTGCTGTTCAGGCATATCGCTCTACTTCTCCAGGCGTCAGCAGTCCTGGAACTAACGCCTGCAACACGGTCTAGCCTGCAGCAGATATTTACCAAACATACACTGGCTGAAAGGGTCAATACAACATGTGAAGATTAGTGTTTGTACTTCTGTAGTGCACTGTAAACACCAAGAAACTGGCCTTAAGGAGAGTCAGGTCGCACAGATTCATGCACTTGCTTATACCCTGAATGACAGTGCATGAGTCAATAGTGTCCAAGTGGCCGCGTGGCCAGAGGAAAGTGTGGGCTGTGACTGCTTGTACTACTTTCTCACTGCATTCCTCAGGCTTGAATTTCATGACAATTTAAACTCAACAAATGGACCTTCTCTGATTCCAACCCAGCAGGCGAGTACTTGGCCACCAAATTCACTGGTGCCATGCTAAGCCTTTTCTTCAATATTTACAGAAGAAAAGGCAATTTCACTTTTAGCTTTCAGCGCATCAGACTTTGACAGCTTGGAAATGTCATTCTCAGAGCAAGGACTCTCACGTGCACAGAATTCTGGCTCTAACTGTTCTATAAATGCAAATGCAAATATCCTTGATTAGAAAACCTTGAGCATCATGTTCTAAGAATGTTAGTCAGATTACATGAAGTTCTCTTTAACTGTATTAGTTTCTGTCCAACATCAACTAGATAGAATTAGAGGAAAGCGCTGAAGGCCTAGGTTGAAAGGTGGATGCCAAAGAAGCCACATTTTCATGTCATTTTCGTCTCTCATTTATGGATGCTCTCTATCTGTCAGCCAGTCAGTCAGCAAGCTCCCATCCAAAGAAAACATGCTGGGTGACTGGCCATCCAAGAATTAAACACGATACGAGTGGTGCCTTAGAAACTGTTCAGAAACATGATGCCCTAGCCAAACCGAGCCTTATGTGGGGGGTCAAATGCTCTTTTTGCTTAACAAGGACCTTGCATCTTCCCTCTCACACATAGATAAAATGCAAACCCCATTTATTATTTTATCAGGAGGACCAGAATTCACTGATTAGGAAAATACATTGATGGTACATTTCTTATTAATAAAGCAGACCACCAAGAACATAAGTTTGCAAAGCTCAAGGAAGTAAGAAATAGTGAACCTCCTCTGCATTTAGAACTAAACAAGAACAAAAAGAGGCCCAGAGTGGAGAAGGTAAGAGAGAGACGGGAGGGCAATGGTAACTTGCACAGTGGCCTAAGTGGGTTAAGAACAGACTTGTTTAAAATCCATGTGAAGTGGTTTGTGCTCTGAGACATAATATATGTGCTCCCTCCCCAACCCCATCACCCTACAACTTCACCAAAGTCAGTTCCTTACATAATTTCTACGTGTGCAAAGTACAGAAATACAGAGAAGGGGCTGAACCCCACCTCTGGGGTGCAGGACACAGGAGAGAGTATTGCACAGTTTAGAGAAGATATACCAATTAAACTAACTCAGCAGGTGCAGGAACCGGGAGCTAGAGGGGAAACAGCCTGAAAGCCCTGCCAGAAATATGCAGAAATCCTGGGGTGGTCTTTGGATTTCCTCAGAGTGTGAAATGGGGATTTTGAACTAATTCTAAGGGGCAAGGAGGCCATAGGAAACACATGGGCACATACATACACACTTCAATATTTAGATCAAATACTTAATAAAGCTCTTCTATGAACACCTACCACTTAACTATCGCTGCCTCTTGCACAGCTATCACTTGCACCCACCTCCATCATGTGCCCCAAACAGTGTCCAAATACCTTCAGGAGATCACAGTCACATTTTATGGCAAATATCTATGAAAATACCTGTCACCTTTACTAGAATATGTACTTGATAAGCATTGAGTCTGCATCTCATTTACCTTTATATTTCCATCACCTAACACAAGGATTAGCACATAAATTAATAAATATATGTGTGATTAAGAGAGGATGAATTAGAAGGAGGAGGAATTACCTATAATTATATATTATTTTCCTCTTTAAACTCCTAAAATGGTAGTTACCAGGGGTTGGAGGACGGGGAATGGGAGAGATGTTGCTTAAGGGTGCACACTTCCAACCAATATACAAATAAGTCCTGGAGACCTCCTACACAGTGCAGTGATTACAGCCAAGAGAACTCTACTGTGAATATTAAACTTGCTGAGGACTAGACCTTAACTGTTCCCAGCACTAGAAGAAATGACAATTATGTGACAAGAAAGACACATTCACTAACGCTACAATGGCAATCATATAGCAACATACATGCATCAACTCAACACGTCGCACACCTTAAACTTACACAATGTTATATGTCAAATATATCTCAATTTAAAAAAAGGACTTTAAACTTCTGAGGACAAGATCCATTCATTCGCTCATTTACTCACTTATTCAATCACTCCAGAAATACTGATTGATTGCCAGACATCATGTCTGGAATACAAGACAAATATCAGTTTCTGCCCTCAAGGAGTCTACAGTCTGGAAGAGTGGTCTCCTCAAAACACATTAGGGATCCCCAAAGAACACCCCGGGGCTTATCTTTATATCTATTTTTGCATCTTCTTAAAAGTAATGATGACTTAGTTATTAATAACGCCATCTCCCTCACTTGGTACCTATGTCACATGGTCACCTCTGCCCTCAGTATATAAGGTACCCAATGGAAGCGTGGACTTCTGCAACCCTCTCTTAGAGGTTTCACTTTCAGCATATTGTGACATATTCCTGTTTTCATTTGTCGAAGTTCAGTTATAAGTACACATTGTCTGGTTTTACCTAATCAACCACAACCACCACCACCACCACCACCACCACCACCACCATCACTATAAGTGCATTATTCCCCACAATTCCCCAACTCCAACTTCACCACTTCCCTGGCAGAGGCGACAGGACACAGAGAAAATACACTGAAAACCTAATGGTTCAAATGATTTGAGATTATTACAATTGCTGAGTATAAGGCATTCCAAATATTCCAATGCCCCTCATTCCCCATCATCTCTGTTTAACATCAGAGCTCTCCCTCGGAGAGCGTCAGGAAGACAAGCACTTCCTCGGCCACTCACTTGCTGCTGACCATGGACGTGTGCCTCAACCTCCCTGAACCTCACACTCCTCATTCTCTACCCTTAGATTATGCCAAATTAAGATAACATGACAGAAAGAATCCATGTAGAAAGAGATCTGAGCCCATTCTGCACAGTTAGGTAGGATTAGGCTACCTAAACTTTGTTAAAAAAGTATGCTTTGCTGGTCAGTTCATGTAGAGAAGCAACGTCCGAGTCCTCCATTTGGAGCTGCTTTCTCCAGTGACCCTCACTATCAACTCTGCTCAGATAGAACTGAACTCAACAGAATCTGTTGAAAGAATGAATGGGGGACACATGGAGATGATGGGCAGCCCCCAAGCACAACCAGTCTTCACTGGCTCTTATTGGTTGGTACTAGCTTTCCTCTTCCCTCTCCTTCTGTGAGAGAAAGTTAAAGGTGATTATAAAGCACTGTCTACAGAAGAGGCTTCTGTATCTCCTCACCATTCAGGACATCTTGTAAGATGTTCCTCTACTGGAGCCTGTTTCTCACAATAGTTATGATCTTTATTAAGTAATGGGTAATTCATCTCTCCCCCACCTTTAATGAGATGAACCCAAACTGTAACTGCCAGACGGGGTCTCCAGAAGCGCAAGATAACCAGTGAGTCCACAAACAGGGTCAAAGCACAACCTTCAGCCGCTGTAGCTTTCTCTAGGGAAAAAAATGCCTAATTTCTCTTAAGGTTTTTCCTTTGGTCCCCTTCAAGGACCACCAGGTGGCAACCACTGTGTGTTAGGGTGTGCTGAGTTTTACTTACACATATTCATGACACCAATTTGCACATCCACTAGAAATCAAAGACATGCATGTTCTGGGCACTGACACTTTTAGAACTGACTGATGCTCTGACAATAAAGTGCTTCACTGTCGCCCTCTCTACCGTTGAAGATCTTACTTATAGTCCAAAGCTGTAAGAATGCATTAAATTGAAAAGCTTTCAGTTTGGACTACATTTGCGATTATAAAAGACGCTAAAAGTCTCTACAGAGTTTACATGATCTGTGAACGGGGGACATGCTAGGAATCAGACATCCTAAAGAACTTTGTTTTGCTCACTTGAAATGCAAAATTCACAAATTCTTTTAAATAATTCAGAAATCTAAAATCAAAGGGATGAGCTTCACATTTCTATCGTACTGCACAAAAAAATGGGGAATAGAAATAAACATTTTATGTCTTCAATAAAACTACATTCCTACATCTCTCACAACTGAAATACTTTCAAATTTATTGGCACTCATAATTGTTTTAAGCCATCCAACAAACATAATAGCATCTGGTATAAATACCTTACAACTAATCTCATTTTATACTTTCCACCTACAGGAGAAAAATCAAATGAGAATTTAATACATCATTAAAAAATATCCATTGTAGAGGCATATACTCATAACACTTGAAGCTAAAGAGTAAAGAACGTTCGTAAGAAAAATGAGAAGGTAATTTTGCCAAAAAAATTTAAAACAAGAAAAAGTATATTCTAGGTTTCCTACTAGCACATGGTCCATGTCTATGAGGCAATGAGGTGGATGAGAGAGAAGGTTAGGGCTACACTTTACTGGGGATCCACTGTGGGTGAGTACAAGTTCGGGGCACGTCATACATACGTCCATATACTCATTATGTACATATACATTCCTACAAATATACATTCCTACAGATAACCTGCACAGAAACAGTCCTGCTAGTTCTGAGGACATAACAGAGCCTGTGGCACCTGAACAAGGCTGAGGCAGACACCTGGGGGGATGAGGTAAGGAATAAAAGGAGAGAGAATGATCCCAGATGACAGAGCAACATGAGAAGGAAGAGGAACTAACATCATTCAAGATCAAAACAAAACAGCAACAAAAACGTCAGTTCCTGGCAAGGTGGTAACATCCCAGCTTACAGATGAGGAAACACAAGTCCAAGAGTTTAAATCACTTGTCCCAATTTACACAATCAATAAGTTACAGAACCAGAGTTTGAATACTATTCTTTCTATAATACAGGTAATGGTTAAGCAATTAGACCGGAGTTACAGTAAGTCTGAACACTCTGCCTTCTTGACAGTGGGCAAGCTATTTAAATCCTCATCTCAGTTTCCTCATCTGTAAAACGAGCACACCAATGGACCTACCTCCATAGCGCTGTATTAGGATTAAATACCATCACAAACACAGAGGTCTTAGCACAGTGCCTTGCTGTGGTGGCCATTAAAGTGAGCCACTGGAATCACTTGCTGCAAAGAGCATCCCTGCCTGACGACCCCAAGCTGCCTTCCCTCGGCGTCCACCGCTACACCTGTCTGAAGGCCACACTTCCTCCAGGCTCCCAGCCAATGACTAAAGGAAGGACACCAGTGCAGACCCATTCCCATGGGACAAAGAACTTTTCTAACAGGTGACTGGCTCAAAGAATCTCCCTTAGCCTGATGGAACGTTCTCGGAAGCTTCCTGATGTCTGGGATTCCTCCTCCCCGCTCCTCCCTGCTTCCCCTCGTCCTTCCACAGGTGTCAGATCAGTACTGTGATTTGAAGCCTCTCCTTGCCTACTCTTTCTCCTCCCTTCACAGTTCACAGGTTCTACCCCAATGACCCCTGCACATCTAATCCCATCAGGGCTCACTCTTCTTGAAGGACTCAAACTAACAGACCAGCACCCAGAAAGTCCACAGGGAACATGAGCTATTATCACGATTGTTATCACCAAAATCATTATTTTTGTCATCATCTGGCTCTAAAGCCGAGAGAGTTTAACCTACTCTCCAAAACATTCCTTGAATGTGTGAACATAATTATTATTTTTGTTCACGTGTGAGGAAGATTGGCCCTGAGCTAACATCTATGCCAGTCTTCTTCTATTTTTTGTGGGATGCAGCCACAGCATGGCTTGACAGTGACGTGTGGGTCTGCACCCAGGATCTAAACCCACAAACTCTGCGCCACCAAAGCAGAGTGCACAAACTTAACACTATGCCACCAGGCCGGCTCTGAACATTATTTTTTCATAAAATAGGAGGGTACAAAGATTTCAACCTGTTCTATAACACGTTCAGGCAAATTTTGTCAGACTCAGGAAACAGTTCTGGATTACAAACGAAAACATACATATTAAGTTTCTCATACAGCACAGGAAAAACACAGCACCTTCTGTTTTCAAGTTTATCTGAAATGTCTTTTCTCTACTTCACCTCTGAATGCGGAATTTCCCAGTGCTTGATTATTTGACTGGTTTTCCGCTTTCATCATCTTTCATGAGGCAATAGTCTGCCAATAACTGGGTCTTGTGAGAAGGCACACTTCCTCTACATTTGAAGAAGGGACTCATGCACTGTCCGAAGGGCTCACTCAATTCATATCCCGCTAATCAAACTTACACGCTCACTTGTGGAGGGAGAGTGGCCCTCAACCACGTATTGTACCTACTGACGGTGCCACACAAGTGGCTCGTTGTTCCAGGACAACTACTGGGTGTGCTACCAGCAGATACAGGAGGAATGGAATTTAATCAGTCGGTTCATTAGAACTTGGTGGTACTCTTTCCAAGTTCACTTTCAGCGGGCTGAACTCCAGTGGTCTGACCCTTTGAGATCACTGAAATCATCACAGACTGACCAAACCCTTTCATACCCTGCTCTTACTACTGCCTTGCAGCCTGTGTGGGAGCATGTGGAGAGTGAGGATTGGCTGCCAGACAAAATACGCGACTTGGTTTAGATCAACAACGAATACTTTTTTGTATAAGTATAAGCCATGTAATATTAAAAAAATTATTCAGTGTTTACCTGAAATTCAAATTTAACCTGGCATCTTGTATTTCTATTTGTTAAGTCTGGCAACTACTAGGGAGAAAAATCAAGCTTTGTGGTAAATGTCATTCAGACCTGGGGGCTTACAATCTGAATGGCCTCATGAGATAAGGGTGAAGCTGAAGCCCCACAAATTTAGACCTCCCTTAAATGAAAAGGAATCATTTGCACGAGCGGGCATGTGAAGCCAAAGATGCCAGGCAGGTGACTCAGCTCTTCATAGTTCATCATAAGGGGACAGCTTTGGGACCATAAAAGATACTGCTGTGGCAGACAAGTCTCGTTCTTCAACATATGAAAGAGGCCTTTTTGCTTTGCTCACCCCTGAACTTGAAGCATCTAACACATCGTAGGGCTCAAGACACAACCCCTGGATCAAGAAATAGATGGATTTGGTATGCATTCCTCTGTAGAGCATGCCATGGCTTATCAAGGATTTGCCAAGTCCTTTCCTTGGCCCACAAGGTCCAATATAATCTGGCTTCCTGCTACCCAATCTCACTCACACCCTCACGCCCCCACGTCCCCTTACTGCTCCTTCAATACACTCAGGGCCTTCACATGCACTGTTCCCTCTTTCCAGAACAACAGGCTCTAACATCTGTGTGGTGCTCCTCTTTACCTTCGTCAGGTCTTAGCTCAAATGTCAACAGACCAGAAAGACCCTGCAAAAAGACCACCCTCTGTAAAACAGTCCCTGTGTGGTCCACTGTTTATCCCCCTACCTTGCTTCGTCTTCACAATACTTAACACCACTTGGCATATTACATACACATAAGCTAGTTCAGTGTCTCCTCCTTCCCTAGAAGTGCCACTGGGGCAAAAGACTTTGTTTTGCTAAGTGGTTCTTACAATGCACTTGATAAATATCTTTCAAATGAATGAATGAAGACTTTCCCCCTTACTAGATTATTGGGTTCTCAAGGACAGGATGTGTGACCTATCGTTGTATGTCCTCAGTGAATCCAGTACACAGTACAAATGTACCAGCAGATTCTTCATAACCGTCTACTGAATGACTTATGAGAAGATTGAGGTACAAGTCTTTAAGTGACTTGACAACTGACTTCCTTAACAGATACTCGGCATCAGGCTTGTAATGGTAACTCTCCCTTGCTGATCTGACCTATTTGGGACCTGTGATTTGGCTTTTTCCTTGCTCATCTCTTGAGTTTACACATGCTGCTTGCTGAGAAGCTCTCTGGATGCAAAATACACACAGAGATCAAAGAAAACACTGACTTTCCTTCGTGGAGAGGTTGTTGGAAGTCTATTCCCATTTTGCCTCACCACAACACCCTTTACACTTCTCTCTTTGGACGTGTGCCACACAACGCCCGTGATGCCTGCAGATAAAGCACATGAGACTCCTTGTTCCCTTTGGACTAAAATCAACCAAGTACAGAAATTAACACTGAGATGGGGCAGATTCATCTGCGAGAGATATTACCCCTCCCCCCCACCTCTATGTGCAATGTCCCCATAGATTTCTTTAATGACAAGCTAATGCCAAGGGCACAGAGCTGCCTGGAGCTGAGTAAAACCTGAAGAAGAGAAAAAGAATGAAGAAGCTGTAGAGAGAAGAGGTGCCAAAAATCCTTGGGGCCACACGAATTTTTCTAGCAGACAACTCATCAATCTGGATTAGTGACTCCAAATCCCCAAATAAATTATTTATATTACATTTAGTTTACTAATATTATCCATAAATGGATAAATCCTTTCAAAAAATAATACGCAGGCTTTAAAAACAACAAATTCACACTCAGGTGTCAAATCAGACCTTACTATTTGTGGTAAGGAAAGCTCATACACTACTCCTGACCCAAACTAGCCCCCTTGGTAGTCAGGCATGCTTATTTTTTTTTAACTGGTGGGCAGGTACGTGAAAGCGACCACTCCAAGTACACTGCAGGTCTTCTAAGGATGTCTCTGTCACAGGGTCCTATCAGGACGGTTCCAGGCTTTGATTACAGGGGAAACAGAGCAATACCAGATGGAGCTGCAGCCAAACACCAGGTGTACCTTCTCCCATCCTGTGAAACTGGATGATGGCCCCTTCTGTGATTCCTTTTCTGAGCCCAATTCAAATACTACATGAATCATATGGCTTCATATTTTTAGAATCGAGATCTATGGATATATTTACACAACCCCATATAACCTATAAACACACACTTAAAAATGCTGTTCTACTGGGAATGTTACATCCAATGGGCTGAAAAATTGTCTTTCCTGGGACAAGAGTCCAGGCACAAATGGATTTGAGGACCAGAAAGAAATCCCTTTATTTCTTCTTTCCTCTGTAACTATTTGTGTGTGAAGGGTTGCCGGGCAGGGAATGTCTGAAACAGACCACCCAGATAGTCCATTTTAGAATTTGGAAATGAGAGGAATAGGGTCTAAAACATTGCCTATTTTGGCTACTAGCCAAGCACTTCAAGTCTATTCATCCAATTATCCTCTGTATGTAGACAATAAAATACCCATAATGTGTGAGGTAAAACCACTTCTTTAAAATGACTACAAATTTCCTCCCTATTTTTCAGTTGAAAAGGCTCCTTAACTACACCGGGTCCTACAGTAAAGCTCAGCACAGCCTATACCACAGGATGCATGTGGGGGAGCCTCCAGCCTCACCTGGTACCTCATCTTTCACAAGACAAGATCCAAGGGTGTTCTTTGTCTGGAGGCATTTCTAAAGAGTCTCTGCAAACAACGATGGGTGACATCTGCTAACAATATTTAACAAAGCAGAATTCACCTGGCCTTAAACCAAAATTGTAAAGCAAACCAAATTCTAGTTCCCTAGTCTAATCTTAAAGAAGAGAGACCAGCTCCACTGCCTGCTGAAAATTCATCAGTCAGAATTTAATTAGACATATCTGGAAACCACAAGTCATTTAGGTTTTAATGTCTCCCTGAGTCGAGACCTTTACATACTTTAGAATATTGATCGTTACTGTTATTGCTGCTATTTTGGTGGTCACTCTACTATGTCTGTCCCTGCAGGGTTTTTGAAAGAACACTGCAGAAAGTAACAGTCGCTAGGTAAATACAAAAGAAAGTCATGCAAATTACGAGATGTTGATAAACTCTATTCACCCAAGTCAATGGTGATAGAATGTTCCTGCTTTCCCAGTAAAATGCAAACTGTAAGGTTGCATTGCCTCCAAAATCCTTAAAATGACCAAACAAAAATGACACATGAATCAAAACAGTTCCTTGAAGAAGTCCATCCAGCGTTAAGAGACAATTCTTAGAGTCTGGAACTAGGAATTTTATTTTGCCTTCGCATTACCTGTTAATATTGTAATATATCTACTATATATTTGAGAAATAGTAAAAAAAAAAAAAAAGCTAAAGCAGAGGGCCTGCAATTTTTTAAGAGAATATTATCAGATAAAAGAATGTTTATCCAAAAGAGAAACAGAAATTTATAGTTCTCTTACCTCACCCTCAAATTACAAAGTGAATCCTACATACAAATCTTAAGTCAGGAAGTCAGTAACCTTAGAAGTTATTTCATAAATATTGAAATACTCAAAATACTCACAGAAATGAGTTAATTGATAATAATGATACTACAACAGTGGTTGAAGACAAGCACACTCCTTGTTCATCTATTAACATTCAGCAATGATATCCAGTTTAACGACGTAAGACGGGAAGGACACAAATGAAGATGGTGAGTATGACAGCCAGATTCAACCAATATTACAGGTGATTTTCAAACTGGCAGGTAAAGCTGGAAATTTTCAAAATCTGGGGCAAGAACGGCCTTCCACCGACTGCAAAGGCCCATCTGAGGCTGAAGCCACCAACATACGTGCAACTACTAGATAAACGAGGAACCACCACCAGGACTAAGCCCACAGAAAATCATCCAAACATCAACTGTGCTTCCCGGTCATAAATATCACATTTTAGAAACCACTAAGGTGAAGTTATTATTAGCAGGCTGCGCAGGTGATGAGAGAGAGAAAATAGGGGGAAAAAACCACGTGAACACAGCTTTTCTTTTCTGAAAAGGGAGTCTCGCATCTTCGTCTTTCCTTGGAGGGTGCTTTCACAGTGAGTCCCGGGGGGAGCGTGCTTCCTGGGTGCCCGTGTCGGACTGTGCTAGCCTGAGACAGTGACTCCACGTGGCCCTACAGAAGCCCTGAATTAAGTAGGAGGGCTCTCACCTGAGCTTTTCCCTCATTAATGACTGCCCTGATGCACCACAGAACGCAAGCTTTGGAGAACCGTCCACAGGCCCTGTAAATATCGAGCAGGTACTTCAAATGTTCTATCCTATAAATGCTTTTAACCGTAGCCAAAGAACATCATGGGAATTCACAAAGGTGGTCTGAATAGACGTTCTAACTCAAAGTCCAACAAACAAGGCTTAAAACCTTCAGGAGCTCTTGAAAACCCAGAAATATGCAAAAGGATTAATTGATTGATACCAGTCAGACTGAGAACTCTGTTGGGATGTATTCCCTGGGGTAATCCTGCATAAGCTAACAGGATGGCACTTCACACATCCGATCACAGCTGCTCACTGAAGGGGCAGGGCGGAGCAACAACTTGATCTATTGTGGCCACTAGGGCAGGCCCCAGCTTTGGCCTCCTGGTGCTATTGGTCATATCTGTGTACGTATGCCCATGTGTCTGCCTACAACTTTCCCCACACCCAAATTAGACTTTCAGCTTCTCCAGGGTTTTTTAATTAATGGTTTTTTTTTCTTAAGAACTTCTTGGTAAATAAGCAGTGAGCAGACACTCAAAAAATATTTGGGGATAACAACAACATATTCATCTACTTATTAATTTTATTTATTAAGCAAATAAATACCAGGGGCCTACTAAGTTCAAGGCACAGAACTACATACTGTGCAAGACTGTCATAAAAGGAACTTGTCATGAATCCTACCCTTAATCAGTTTATAGTTTTTAATAAGCCAGATTCTATTTGGTTTGTGCCAAAGAAAAACTCAGCTAAGGTTAAAGACATCTAGGTGCAGACTTTTCTTTCCAGGATCACCTTCATCCCGAGCGCTCATTTGAAGGTTCCAGCAACTCTGAATGGCCTTTGTAGTTCTCCACCCTGGGAAGTGACAGGATGTGAGGAAGAGACCCGAACGGTAAGATGTGGCCCTTTGGGGATTATGGACAGAACCAAGGAGACTATGTCTGACAATTCAGAACAGAGCAGGTATCCACAAAGGACGCTTTACAAGTTTTGTTTACTTCTGACGCAATCCCTCTCCCACTCCATGGCGCCAGGTTTTGACCCCTCGACTGTGTGCACTCATCACAGGTGTGTGTCAGAACCAGCGCGAAGTAAAGGTTACCTTTCTTGAGTCCTTCCCAGGAAACAGGCATGACGCTGTTTCACATGCATATTCTCATTTTAATACTCATGAGGAATGGTCTTTTAGTTTTCCTAGTTTACTCAAAAGAAAACCGAGGTTGGGGCAAGAGTTTATTCAAAGTCACTGCCACCATTTCACTTGAACTCAGGTCTGTTTGACTCTAAGGGCAGAGTTTTTAATCATTATAGTACACCAATTTTATATTTTATCTCTGGGCTTCAGATAATTCCTTCAAAATTCCCATCTAATGCTCTAATTGGACAAGATTTGTTTTCCTTTACAGTTGAGTCTTAAGGGAGTACAAGAAAAGAAAGCAAAAATTCCACAGAAAAAACAACCTCGTTGGGCATGGAAGAAACAGCTGCATCCACTTTAGGTAAAGTTACATGGCCTCATTTATGGTTGTGGATGAAACAGCATGTTACCATTTGTCTATCCATTTCTCATGGTTTACTAGGAAAATACCATTCGTTTCCCATTACCTTTCTCCTCAAGAGCTGGGATAAAAAGAATATTATTTCCCCTCACATACACATAAAGAAGGAGGAATGAGTTCCCACTTATGTGAAGACCAGAGACTGTCACTTCTTCATCCACCAAGATTCCAAACTTTCTTAGAGTTTTGTTGATTCGTTACGAGAGTTTCCTCTTTAACAACAAAAACAAAACAAACAAATGAAACTTTCAGGAACTCATCTTCCATAAGCCGGGTAATGAGAAAGAAAGAGCACTCCTGATCAAGCAACACCAAAACTTCATCTAATGCACATAAGTACTTCGTCCTGAAATCTTCATTCATTTTCCTTTGAGGATTCTATGTCTCTAGGGAAGAGACATTTTTCCTCCGATAACTTCATCTGAGATTGACAAAAGGCAGAGAGAGGAACCCAAAGAGGCTGATGTTCCTCTAGTCTGACCTTCAGTTGGAATTGTCAAACATGAAGCAGCTTCTACTTCTTTTTCTTTGAAATAAAGGACTTTATTACTCTCTCCTAGATATTAATACTTTCTTTCTTTGAACTCACATGATCCCCCCAAAATGGTACCAGGAATCCTTGAGGTAGCACCAAGTAACTTGGGGTTAAAAGTGAACTTGGATAATATCTCTGTGCCTTTGGCAGAAAAATGCAGGCTCCATCCTGGTTGCTTTTTGGGATCAGTATCACAGGCAGCTCCAGACAGAGTGCCAGGCCCTCATGCCCTCAATTTACACCTCTGTGTGAACCGCTTGTTGGCCACTTCATGAAGACAATGAATCACAGGCCACTTGGAGGGGTGGCCATATACCCTACCACCCACAAACTCTTAAAAATGAAAATAAAATGAATGTCTCTGGACACAGCTTCAGGCAGATTATATATAAATATAATACACGAAAAAAACAAAACAGACATCAGCTATAAGCCAGGTGGGAAATGAAGAATGGAGCTAGTCTATAAATATCACTTTAAAATGTTAGCAAAAATAAGATGTAGTTTATGACACTAAAAGAAGCCTTCAGAGATCTCTTTTTTATGACTGTTTTGAAAAGACAACGTTGATAAGGAAAATCACCACCAAAACACCAAGATGAGGAGAGGAACAGCCAGATGGAGCCCAGCAACATTAGAAAGAATTTCCGAGGCTTGGGAAATGAAACAAATCCTGAGAAATTAACGTGAGGATATCTAAGTGGAGAGCTCCATCCTCTGTAGCATGATACTGACATGATTCAGTTTACCCACCTATTCCAAAAGATCAGGAGACAGAAATGGAAAATGCACAGAAAAATAACAGGAGGAGAGCCCCGAGGAATGAGGTCATTCTAAGTAGGTGAAAAGCAATATGGTGGATTATACTGACAAGAAAAGTAATGAGCAATAGTGAACAACAGCCAACAATGCTTTTAGTATAAACTATATGAATGTGTACATATTATCTTATTTAGTTCTTCAACAGGTGGGTAATATTATTACCCTACTATTTTAAAGATGAGGAATAAATCTATACCGAGAAGTTCAATAACCTCTTCAATATTACAAAGTAAGAAATAGTGGAGGCAGAATTTGAACACAGGTCTGACAACACCTGAGCTTTTAACCAGGATACCACAGGCCCCTCACAGGCCCCTCAAGGTCAAGCATCCCCATTAGAGATTCCAGTTACACCACCAAGGACGAGCTCTGTGGAATCATGAGATGATATTTGTGAAAGTATATAATACAATTTTTAGCATAAGATCGATATCTAGTTTACTTCTCGTTTTATTGAAACCGATAGTTTTACTCAATCTTAAATTCTAACCTATGACAATCTTTTTCACACTTGGAATGCATACCACAAATTCAATATTTTATCAGTATTATATTCATATATAAAGTATACATTCTATTTTAATCGAGTTCCTACAACAGAAAATTTATATATTTATGCAATTGACAATTTAATACTGTCATGTGCCCTTACTGTTTTATTTTAGACAATTTAAAGTGGAAAAGCCTTCAAAATTAGAGATCATTTTCTTAAAGGAATTAGAAAAGCGCTGAACTCCCACTAGGCCTCAAAAATACTTACTGGTCAATGATCTCAAATCACTAGTGAAGAAGATTGTGGGGCATTCGCCACTTTAAAAGGAACTGAAATAAAATGAAAAGGCCATGGCTCCTCTCTTAGGTTGTAAAAGATTCTGCTTCTCTCATAGCCACGAACTTTCCCGGGGCCAAGGCGCTCGTGTGTACTTGACAGCATGTGGCGAGAGGGTCTGGGTCTGCTGGAGTGTCCAAAGAACGCCTCGAGTCCTCAAAGCTGCTCCTGCTGTGGGCTGCCCACAGGGCAGACGGGAAACCTTTGTACTTGGCTGGCTGCTGGCTACTGTGCACTCTCAGAGCCGCAGCTAGAGCCCCAAACTAAACTTACCATTTTCTGGCTGGTCCTTAATGTCAGCGTCACTTGGCTGGCTGGGACTTTCAGATTGACTTGAATCTGAAAAACATAAAAATACAGCCAAAAATTACAGGCTCTGTGAGGAAAAGTGGACCAGAGGTGCCAGACTTTCTCAGAAGGTCCAGCACACAAACTAGGAATGAGAACATCACAGAAATGACATGATGGGGGAAAAAGGAAAGGAAATTAGAAAAGAGAGAGGGACAATGCCCAGCAGCAGCAGCCGTGCCCCTGCAGAGGACGCTGGGTTCTGCTCACACCTCCAGGGCAGCTGGCTTGTGTGGGATCCTAACCTGAAATGGTTCCACAGAGGCCATTTCCAAACTGCTCCTCTCCATTGTTTACAGACGAGTGCCTGAAAGAGACTCCCTTCCTTACGACACACATCTGAGGCTCGATTCAGAACATAATAAAGTGTCAAAACATATTTTGAAGTTGGTATATAAAAGCAACCCAAACAACAGTAACAAGTTCTGTCGGTATTTAGCTGTGAGTTACAGCAACAGACTATGCAGACTAACACCGTTACAAACAGGAGTCCTAATATTCTAGCGCATTTCCTTGAAATAACAGGATAACTCAAAGACGTCCTTCGGAAAGGTACATGGCTCCCTCACTTTATAAGTATTATTTTTCTCTTGGTCTAATGCATTTGAGAGATCCTAAAAGGGCTTGTTAGCAAAAATAGGTTCTTGTGCACATTTACTGAATTTCATTTATTTTTTTATTTGAAAAATACAATCATTTTCAAACCATAAAAATTAATTCAATTAATTTAACTTCTAAATGGGATAATTTAAAATAAAATTACATTTAACTTTAAAGTGAGATAAAGTTAAGTTAGATCAAAAGAATGTCACAGAATTAGAAGTAAGCATAGTTATGATACATTTTTGGGGGCTAGGAGACAAAAATCAGGAAAAATATTTCAAGGGGAAAATTTTTTGATGTAAAACATTTTCTGGGACTTGAAACAGTATATAACATTATATAAAAAAAAAAAAAATTTTTTTTTTTTTTTAAGAAAAACCTCTATATCTCCAGAAAGCCTGGATTGGAACTTTCACTTCCCAAAGTCAGAATTGGCTGTCTGAAATTTGACCGCATTTCAGCAAGAGGTTCAACGCAAAATCAAAAGGTCATGACACTAAACTGTGACTACATTGAAAATATTACTTCTATTCCAACAGGTTAGAGCATTACCATTCTCTTTCTTGGAGATATTGCAAAAAGAAGCAGCACTACTAGTGACCCCAGCTCCAGAAATGCTCATTTATCACTTTAGAAAGGCTCCCTGCTTGTAAGCAAATGAAGATTTTAATTATAGGGAAATACTATTAAGAAAATGTCTATTTTTAAGTTTTTAGATTATCTTAATCTGGGGACTATAGAAAAAATTGATTCAAAGGTTCAAACAGCAAAAACTGTGAAAATATGAATTCTTATTTAAGTCTGACAAAGTGACAGCTTTTATCATCCTGTAATAATCACCATAGTGAAGACACAAACAAAAAGCTTTATCGGTCAAAAACTCTAGAGAAATCCATATGAATGAACCACAAAATTAAACACAAAGCCTTCACTGAAAGTCGGAAATGCAAATTTATATTGGACCATATTTGAAATTTTAACTCCCTAAGTTAACATTACTTTTATAGCAAACAATTTGAAAACATGGCATGGTCACCTTCTCTTTTTCTAAGGAAAGGTTCTGTAATTTTGCTGTTAAAAATTACAAATTAAATATTCTGAGACGTAATTAAACATGTTTTAGGACAAAGGTATACCTTTATTATTTTTGTCCTAGAAAATTTTAAACCCTCAATATCCATAATTAAAATTAAAGAAAATACCTAATTTTGTTTCATGGAAAGTTAAATTCTTCCTGATCGTGTCCCAAAATAGATATATAAAATTTTGCCGAATAGATCATTTTCTCTGGAGTAATACTAGCAAACCTAACTTTCTATGTGGTAGCTTAGCTGACATTCCTTCAGGTGTAATATATGTATGATTAATCACTACTTCACGAACAAATGGAAAAATATTTTTTATCTCAATTAACTTAAATACACAATAGCCAATTACTTTTCTGATACTTATCCATTAATATTAAGGATAATGAGATCCAAAAAATTTTTTTAAAAATCTAAAAGTGGACTATGTTCTTTTTACTTTTCTTTACATTTGGCTCACTACTCATCTTTATAGAAATGTAACATGATTATATAAAACAGGAACAGCTACAAAAGATGGCTCCAGGTATGTTCAAAGAAAGTTTAAATTCAAAGCCACAGAAAAAGAAGCGAACCAACAGCCAAGGAGGAGCGGCGGGAACAGGCTCAGGGCTGGTCCAGGAGGGGCCGCTCCTGTGAAAGCTCGGCGCAGACACTGCAGGAGGCATCTGGCCACACTGAAAACGGGATTTAATTTCTCCAGTTTTATTCAAAAGCCAGAGATAGTGTTATCCATCTGAGGACCGCATACTGAAGTACAACGTCCTGGTAAGGGACAGGCAAAGCCAGAGATCTACCAGAAAACTTAAATGACCTAAAAACTTGGCTAATTATTTTCTACCATGGCCGTTAATGCCGTTTCTGTTTTGAACCAACAAGGAACAAAATGACCCCGTCCCAGAGCTGTTCTATGCTGAGGACACACAGACTTTTTCTCTGGTATCGCAAAAGGTCACCAACCGCTGTTCAGTATGGAGACAACCAGACGACCAGAATTACAAATTAATTTCTACCCGTACGTAATGGATACAAATGAAAGATCTCTCTTAGGCATTTGCATTAAAATGCTGTCATGAAGGTTAACAATTAACTTACTTCTCTCTTTTTATACGTGGTAGAGGTAACTTTACGTCTTATTCTCTCGTACAGTTACCACATGGGCAGTTGAGTCCCACCACCGGAAATATTTAGAGGTCGCAGAAAACAAACCCAATTGCCTAGAATGGGATGCCATATCTCATATCTTATATCTGGCAGGGACTTTCTCTGGTTCACTAGTTGAAAGCCAGCAGATCTGTATATTATAATGAAGAGAATATTATTTAAAGTGTGTTTAAACGGAGTTGGAAATGCTATTGTGAGGAAGTACATTAGGGTTATCAATGTTTTTTCCCATCTAGGGATTTGTTTTTTGTTTAAGGAACCCTAGACTTCAACCTAACCTTGAAAAGCAATGTTTCTTTTGGTTTTTAAAAAACTTATGAGCAGAAATTTAACCCTAAAATAGACAAGGCTTGCATGTAGGAGGCTGAGCTGAGACCTCCTAATTGAACCGCTGGCCATCTATCTGTGCATTTTTACGGCGCCTACATCTATACTGCTGGAGTACTCAAAGACATTCCACTATCAATAGAACCACTAGGGAAAGGAATAAAATAAATCCTAAGGCCTGCATATTAGTCTTTGCTTTCATAAAGTGGTGCAACACAAGAACAGAAACCTCGGACGGGATTTGCTACTTCTCTGCATATTCTGGCTCCCAACCTCGCTTCTGCTCCCTAAGCATGGAACCTCAGACAGCACTCCTTTGGGAAAGGCGAAGGAGGACAGAGACATGTCAACATGGTGAAACTGATCAGGCAAAACACAGATACCACTTCCACGTATTTTAAGTTCTTTCGGCATGAAGCAAAGATGGAATGTTGCTAAATCTTCTCTGTGCTCAACCTAGAAGAAAACATCCCGCTCTCCAGTCCTGCTCTCATTGTACACCTCTCTCTTCCATTGCCACTTCTGTTATATTGTACCACAGGGATTTTAAGTTATCTCCTAGGAGAAACTGGGCTCTGAGAAAAGAGTCTCTTTCTTTCTCTTGTCCTGTCCCCCCTGCTGCCCTGGGCTTCCAAGGGTGCCGGGCCCGGCCAAGGATCCAATATCTGCTCAACTAAAGAGACGGATTTTTCACTTGTTTGGCTTTCTAACACTGAACCACTGCCAGTGACTGAATGCACTCAGTTCACACTAAAAGGGGATTAGGACTTAGAAAATGAAAAAGGAGAGCAAACAAGGCCTTTCTTTCTGCTTGACGTCCCACTTCGTGGGGCCTGGTGAGGGAGAGAGAGGCACGTCCCTTTGGTTCGTAGGTGGGAAACGTTGCATGGTGGTTAGACGTTGCGGACAAACACCTCTTATGATCCCCTGGCCGACAGCACAGGAGGCCACCTCCGAATAATGAGAGCTGAAAACAGTGTCTAACACAGAGGAGGCCCCCCAGAAACGTGCGAAAGCTAACATGATGGGCAACAGAGGAATATCTCAAGTATTCGAAAAGTGCAAGGATAAGAGAAATCTGCCACATCTGATGCCCAAAAGCACCTCAGAATCCTAACAACTGTTGTTGTGAGTAACTGATAAAGGAAAGACAGATGCGCTACGGTGAAGAGCCCTTCCTGCCCTCAAATAAACCAGTGTAATTCCTATTGGTCTACGTGATGGCAACAAAAGTCTGTAGACCACGAAAGTACAAATTCTGGTTCCACTCAAAAAATAATTTACCCTAGTTTTCAACCTCCCTAGGTGCATAATGCTTTGGCTAAAGATGAAGTTTGAAAAGCCTCTGTTAGAATTTTGTGTGCAGTTTTTAAATCCCATAAACTAAAAGGTGATATGAAGAAACCTTAAGGCATCCAGAAACGAGTTAACCCAGTGAAAGAAATACAGTGAGATGCCATCTAACAGCACTGGGGTCGTGTATAGTGTGAGAAAGAAAAGGCAAAGACAGGAATGAATACTTTCCTGCAAATAAATGAAGAGTGAGGACCATTCTTGGAGCAAAGGAACATAAGAAATAAGGGCGATTATACTCTGAATACAATAAACTGCTACCCTCTAGAATTAGTCCTTAAAGATGTCCAGAATTTAAGTAAGTTTTTGTTTCTTATGGTTTGGAAAGACGCGTCAGGCCAAAGAATATCAAGATTCATTTTCCCCATATGTTATAATGGAAAACAATCCTACGTCTAGTTGGTAGTGTAAGGTTTAGAATTACTCTAGTCTTATAACATGTTTATTACACTAAGAAAATCAAGAAAATCAAATGGCTATGATAGCCACATTTTGCTTATTAGTCTCATAGCTGCAAGTGTAAGAGAAATATTATTGCAATACTTTAAAATATTTAGAAATACAGACTATTTTTTCCAGTATCACCTTGACCATAAAGACCAACGTATGAGGAAATATTTGAAAAATCTTTGAGAATGTAGAATTTCAGTGTACAGGTACATTTATGTATATATACAATTTGTAGCATATGTGTAAACACCAATGAATACCACCAGTTAAATACAGTCCATAGTGGTCTTGCAAAGAACAAACAGATACTTGTAATACCATCATTAAATCTGGACCAGTAAAAATATTCAATTATTAGCATTTCCAGAGAATGGATAAAATCCTTTAAGCTTAGTAAATAACCAAACCAATATTTAATGTCAATTAACACAGACAACTGTGGGCACTTGAAAAATTAACTCACAATAACCTAGTTTTTAAAACAGATAAATTATGAGGTGAGTCACACCATAAAAGTTTTCATAGCTTTGAAAATGGAAACACTCCACGGTTCTCTAAATGGGAAGTCTTGTCTTTACTGTATTTAAAATGCAAAACATGACCAGTATTAACGGTCCCAGGAAGCCAGAATTGAGTGTTTGCGTGGATGTGTGTACACGATAACTGCGGTAATGAAAGCACACATAGGAACCCTCCTCCCGGAAGGGAGACGGGGAGACGTGGCAGAGGAAGAGCCCTTGTTCCAAAGGACCAGGCTGGTCTGGGCACACTGGCCCTCGTCTCCTTGAATCCAGATTTGGACAGGAGTGGGAAGGCTATGCTCATGCAGCAGTGACTTGGAAGAGCTCCACCAGACCACCCGGGGCTGCCAGCTGCTCAGGGGACCCACTTCTTGCCACTCCCTCGTATCACATTTTCAGGGCATACTTAAAAGTGTCATCTAATCTAGGTCTCTACCATTTTCTTTCTTGAAACTTTTTCTAAAATGCCTTTCTGAAGAATTTGTGAAATATTAAATTTGCAGGAAATAGAATTTTTGGCATTAATGCTGGTATTCGAGGCCCATCTGTTTAGTAGGGACTGTGGATGATGACGAGACTATTTAGGTTGAAGCGATTCAACTGTCTTATCACCTACTCATAAATGTGTTATTTTCTATGTGCACAAGGAGGTTGGGGAATGATATACGGTTTTAATACGCTGACAGAAAAAATTAAATGGCATAACTATTGTTGTGTTATGACAGTGAGGAGAATCATTTCTAAGCTCTAAAAATTACAAATTCAGTCACTCTGAAAGTAATGACAAAATGACTCAATCTTTAAACCTTCAATCTTTGCATGGGGCTGATTTCAAGTAATCATCAGCTTTTTCAGTGAAGTTATAAATGAAGTCAGTAGCGAGAATATGGTGATTCTAAAAGATATGCAAGCATGATATTAAATTTATAACTTCTTACATTTTCTTTGAAAAGGGTCTATGACTAAAATTCATTTAGGTAATGATAATAGGCAATCACTTTGAATTTTGTTTTTCCCATAACAGGAGCTGTGTTGACATGTGATAGTGACATGTTGATCAATTAAGAACTCAAGTTATTGAGTCAACCTGGTCACCAACCCACTCATGTGTAGACAGAGACCTACTTAAAAAGCCATCACTATAACATTATTGTGTATCAGAATTGTGTTCAATTTCCCCTTTTTAGTCACTTTTTCAAAAACAATATTAATTATAACAGTAAGTTCTTGGAGTTCTTAAACAAAAGAATATATGCTTAAAGATTACTCACATAATCATCTATACAACTTAAAGTAGAAAATTTCCCCGTAAACTTTCACCCTATAAAAACAAATGAATCAAATGAAAATGATGTATAATTAAGTTATAGTACATATGCATTATTTTCATGTATCTGGATATCCGTAAGCATATTTATTAAAATAATAAAATGCCATCTGTTGAGGCTAACCATGCTATTTAGGGTCAGTTAGTACTCTAAGTATTAACTTTTTTTTTTTTTTTTAAGATTAGCACCTCAGCTAACAACTGCTGCCAGTCTTTTTTTTTTTCTGCTTTATCTCCCCAAATCCCCTCAGTACATAGTTGTGTATCTTAGCTGCAGGTCCTTCTAGTTGTGGCACGTGGGACGCTGACTCAACGTGGCCTGACAAGCAGTGCCATATCCGTACCCAGGATCCGAACCAGCGAAACCCTGGGCCACGGCAGCAGATCTCGTGAACTTAACCACTCGGCCACAGGGCTGGCCCCAGTATTAACTTTTATTGCGTTCGTATTTCACTACTGAAAGGAGCATGAAACGATAAAGAGATGGTGTCCTAAAAAAATCTCAGCTATATAACTGCTCTGGATCTCGGCTTCTTCATCTGTAAAATGGGGACACTAATGACTATTTTGCATAACTTAACAGAATTGTTGTGTGGATCAAATAAAAGAATGCAAGAAAACCCAGTTTTAAAACCATAAGGTGCCAAAAAAAGAAGTGTACGTTTACCTCTATAATATAAATCTTTCTATCCAAACAAGTTGTTTCTTTTAAAAATTCAACCCCAATCCACACATGACACGTCTGGTATAAAAACATCAGCATCACAGTCCTGGTTTTAAAGAAAAGGTCCTTAATTCCCATATGCTGGGAAAGAGATTATCACTGATAATGGAAATGTAAATCTCAGCTTGCTGTTGTTTATTCCAGACAGACATTTGTGTGTTAAGTCTGTTTATCAGGCCACACTTTGTCTCAGCCGGGAAGTAGTCAGTCTTTGTAACAAGATGTATGCAAATGAATTTCCCAAGACTCTCTGCAGCAAATTGCAGCAAGAAAAAAATTCCTTGTTACTTCACCAGCAAGAAGCTACCTCAAAAGTAGACTGGAGACGAGAACTCTGAGCTAACCAGGCTGATGAGTGTGAACGAGTCCTGAGCGTGTGCTCACAGTGTGCTGCTCTTTATTCTGAGTAGAGTCGGTGCATTACATCTGTTTATCAGACAACACTCTGCCTGGGCATTCAGGCTTTTTAACCTGTGTGAAAATGAACAGTGACCACAACCTCGAGACATAAGCCGTCTGAGGCAAAACTCCAAAACTCCTGTCACTTTAAGAACCCCCACCAACAGAAGGCCTAAGAAACTTCCGAAACTTTAAAAAAAGATACATCCAGCTCTAACTTTTCGGCACCTTCTATCTTAAATAACTTTTCTATATCATTGGATCCCCCAATAGCATGACAGACTCAGGACAGAATGGTGACTTTTACCACTCAAATTTGATAAATTAAAAATTTGTTAACATTCCACATCTAATGATCAACAACAAGGAGTTTTTAAAAGAGAATACTTCGATAGAAAAGTATTTAATCTTTAATTCTATTATTAACATATTTATCCTGGGATCATCCTGTTTTAATCCTAAGATGACTCACTCTTTTAAAAATATCTACACATGAAGAGTTGAACAGTGTATTTCTTTCTGTTTCGTTTTTCTTGTTGGTTTTCTACAGGGTTTGAAAATCTTACCAAAGGAATCGAATTGGTTTAGCTTGTCTTCCCAGACAAAATAAACACTTTAGGACCCTACTTGTTTGTATTCTCCTCAGTGGCGCTGTATGCATCAGCAGCTAAAAACAAAGAAACTTTTTAGCTGCTCAGACAAAATGCAGAAGCTTTCCAAACAAGGAGGCAAGGGAGGGGGCACGGATTGGGGTGGGGGGTGGGGGTGGAGAAGTGTGTAGAAAGTCTGACAGTCCATTCAATATAGGGATGATGGCTATAATGCATCCAGGGTCCCCTTGCTAATTAAATATGCATTGGCACCGTTCTGATCGATGCAAGCCATGGATCAGATGACACACCTGCAAAATCTTGAGCCTAGAGCTCCCAGGAAAAAGGAAAATACAGTCTTGTCTCCTTATCTTTGTTTTCAAAGGCTCTCAATTTCTGTGCTTAGATATCTAATTTAATTCTCTCACCCTCAGCAAACTGGATTAGGGAAGTCAATACAGCCTTTGTGCATCGACAGGAAAACACAGCTTTCCTTTTATTCAATTTAACGATGACCTTTAGACAAAGATAATGACGACTCTCTAGAAGTAAGGTTAAGGCCTCAAGAAGAAGACCCCCAGAGCTAAGCTCCTATGGAATTCTGGAAGATAAGGTAGGGGGTTTACTGTGACACTTTCCTGCTTGGAAAGGAAAAAAGGAGGAAAGGGAATTAAGAATTGGTGTTGAGGGGAGGGAGGAGGGAGAAAACCTGGTGGAAGAGATGTTAAGTCCACTGACTAAACAAGGAAACTCTCAAAAATCAAATGGCTGGATCCTGGCACATCCATCACCAGAAAATAATTCTGTGAAAGAATTAGGAATGAGGATAGCAGAGTAACAATGATCCTAAAAAATGCAGACACTGTAATGAGGTTGAAGGTTTTGTGGCTGGGTAAATCAGGAAGTTCTGGGTTTTTGTTTCTTTTGTTTCCCTGAAGCATCGAGAAAACAGGACTGTCACCAGTGTGTTCGTGAGTTCCACCACTGGTGAGAGATATAACTAGAGATTTTGGACAAGTCTGGGTTTCGGCAGTGTTAGCAATCTTCACACCACTACTCTCAAGCAAAGGGGAAAGTGATGCTGGAACATTCTCCCGAGACAAACGGCACTGCTTCTTTTTAATTTCCTTTCTTTGGGCCTGCTCACCCCATTCATCAGTACATCTACTCTGTGCCTGTCACCCAGGACACCTGCAGACAGCAACCTAAAAAGGCAAGGTCCCTGCTCTCGGTCAGTCAGATAAGGGCATTCAGCAACACCCCTCCCGAAGAAGGCCTGCATCCTGCGGAAATCAACGTGCAGCACACGCTGTTGTGCACTTTTATAATAATCGCTTTTATAGCAGCAATCAGGACCACTGACTGTGGCTTTGAAACAGAACTCACAGCAGCCTGGACACTAACTAGTGGCAATGGGTGGGATAAGCTTTTCTATTAAGACAGAGGTTTAGGCAGAGTGCTTCCCAGTGAAATATGGAGCTATTATTGCATAATTAGCATTGTTGGGAATAGTACAAAATATCAAAACAGTTTTTAAAAATCAGATTTTTTTTCCCCTTAGAAACAATTTCCTAGATAGTGCAGAATGTTATTCCGGATCAGGCCTAGCATCTTCCCTCTAAAAGAAACAACAGCTCTAACAGAGGCAGCTACGTAACAATGAAAAGGCAAGGGCTTGAATCAGAGAACCTGGCTTTGAGCCCCTTTTTGGCCATTTGTATCAGCTTCGTGGAATCAGACAGGCCCCTTTGCTTCTCTGAACTTCAACGTACTCATCTTCAGAATGCCTGACGTTCAGGATTATGAGACCTGAATGGCATGATTTAAATGCCTCATAAATGATAGGAGCTACCTGCAGCTGCCACCAAAGCAGGTTTTCTACAGGATGTAAACTGGCTAAAGATTCACATTGACTTGCTTACTTTTATTTCCTGCCTCATCATTTTTATTGCCAGACAGCACACTATCTGGAGCTAATAGGCATTTGTTGAAGTGGGATTAAAATCAGAAGGTGAAAAAATAGCTCTTTGGGGCCAAGAAATACAACAGGACCTATCTTGGGAATGGCAACAGATGTTTTTGGGCAGATTTTCTGGCTTTGGGGAGACTGCATGACTGGATGGTGGTATATTCCAGGTGGCGAGCAGAGACCCAGCAGAATGAGAAGGCCTGCTTTCTGAAAGGTCCTCAATTCAGGACCAGAATGAGGGGTGAGGGATCCTGTAAAGGTTCTTTCCAGCCCTAAAGTTCTAACTTGAAACAGATTATTAAGCAATCCAGGTATTGGTCTTCTGGCTGCATTCAAGGCTGAGATCCCCATTTCATCAAAAGAGACTAGGTGATATTTCTTCATTTGCTGCTGATCATTGAGTGCAATAACCATAATAAGTCAAAGACAGTCTCTTCTTTACTTTATAAATGACCACAAATAGCCCACTAAGAGTTGCAAATGTTTATCTTCAGTAACTTGCCCAACCCTAACCACAGAATCCCATAAACAATGTTTTCTCTTTATATCTTGATCCATTATGTGATCCAGAACACCAGAAAACTTTGTTTTAGGAGCTACTGAAAAAGGTATCCTTAAAGAATTAATTTAGTCTAGGTCCTAGATCCTAGGATTTAGGACAATGCTTTTAAAAAAATATTTCAGATATACCTTCTCTTATATATCTTTCAAATAAATGTGCTTTCAATTTCCACATTGACTAACTTTTCTCTAATAACTTAGTTTCTGAACCTGTAAGACATAAGTCTTACTTATTTATACGGAGTTATAAATATACAGAGTTATCACTCATTTGGTCCACTGGAAAATGGTCCTCAGACTTCTCATATTACCATAATAAAGTTTGAATGATGTCTCACTTTTTAGAAATTCACCCAAGCCTTCTAGAAGTAGAAACATTCATCCATGTTTTGCTTCCATGTCTTTAAGATAGATAAAATGACTTCAATGCACGGAATCATTTCACTTTTAGGAGTTCCCATTTGGATCCCATCATGGCTTTCTCCCTGACATATGCAGTGCTAAGTTATTTAAAATTAATTGCAGTACAATATTTAAAATGTCTTCACAAGGTGCTAATCTCAAGTGCTTTGGATGTTTGAGCCACACTTGGAAGTCATCAAGCTCTGTGTATCTTCATACCATGGAGCAGTTGAACATGCTGAAAAGATTAGTCAGTGAACTTTAATCTACACCCAAAACTATAGTAAATTATGAAATTTCAAAAATGTGTGAGTTGATACAAATGAGAAAACTGTAAACATCCTGCATAACAAGCAAAAAACAAACCCAGATAATTAAAAGAGATGAATTTGCTTATGTAGCCTTGCTATCTGGGAAGGCTTTCGGGAGTCCACCATAGGTCACGGGTCCTACCCACTTAAGCCCGGTTGAGCTTATGTGCTCTCACCTTCATGTAAGGTGTCATTTCTGTTTCCATTTAAGGATGCAATCTACATCCTTTTCTGTGGTTATGTTGGGTGGGAGATAAGTATTTTCCATTTCAGTAACTCAGTATGGGTGAGGAATTTGCTTAGTAATAATCCTAAAATTGAATTGTCTTCCATACAACACCTAGTATAGTTTGGGTAGGATTAGCTAAATGAACGATCTTCAGCATGTGCTTAAAAAAAAAAAAAGCTTCTTATTTGTCACCTGGATTTATTTTGATTTAAAAAATCATGTTTCTGGGAAGTCTCTAATATAGGTGCTACTTCAACAACTTCTCTTCATCAAACTGTTTAAGTGGGTGATTGGAACTTTACTCTGATTCACTTTTTAAAAATCATTATCACTCTAAATTATTCTCAGGAGGAAGAAGCTTGTTTATTTCAGTCCATCAAACATTTATTGATCACCTACTGTGTGCAAAGCATTGTGAGCTTTTTATTCAGTCCTGAGGTAGCTCATAAACTCATTCAACTCTGTACTATCTGTAAAAGCACATGTTCCTTGTTGTTTAAGAGTAGCTACTTCCGCCCCCGCCCCCACCCCACTGGTGATGGGAACAGGGAGTTTCTCTCAATTAGAATCCCTTCCAAAGTTTATCAGAGGAGGATAGTGGAGGTAGCGATTTCTACCATAGGAAACGGCTCATCTGTTTGTTTTATATTCAAGAAAAATGACAAATCTCTGGGCTCCATGGTTTTTCCAATTTTTTGGACATAATGAACATGGTTTTTCCAAGTTTTTGAACAAGCAGAAGCTCACAGGGAAGCTTGGGTATCAAGAGCAAGCAGTCCTATCTGCAAATCACACCCTCATTTTCACGCAACCTCACCCCATACCCCATCCCTGCTGGGCTTCATGCAGCAATATGTACACCCCTGCCGCATTCACAGAGCCAAGGTCCTAACCTGTAGTCCAGAGTGATTTCAGTGTCACCTCTGTCCTTTCAGATCTACAATCTTAAGATAAGCAAAGAAGAAACAGTGACAAACTCATTTTTGTTCAAAATCAACGAGTATCTTTTCTAAACTCTGTCTTCTTTTATTTTTGTTACTAGAGAAGAAGATAAAAATAAATTATAAGTGGGAAAAACAACGAAAAAGAAAAACAGTAAAAAGAAAAAAGAATCAGGTAACAGAAGAAGTGGTATTGTTTTGAACAGTCAGAAATAGCAATTCTTCAAGTGAGACAGGAAATTTTATTTGCAACAGACAAGAGAAAAGTTACAAGCAAAAAATCAGAGTTTCTTCAGGGATGAAAGGTGAAGTAATGTCCTGCACACCATCTCTGAACCATCAGGTTGTACTGAGGCATGGATGGAACGGCAGCAGCACAGCCTATTCAGGAATGATGCAGAAGAAGGGATGAAGGATGATGGCAATCCTCTCACTGCCTTTGATTCTGGCTATCACCCCCAGAACAGCACATAATTTCATGAGACTTTTCTATTTAATAACTTTGGGACAATTTTTTCTTGTTATATCTACCCAAACGATTTCCCAAAAAATCACTGAGGGGCCGGCCCAGTGGCACACCAGTTAAGTTCACAAGCACTGCACGCATGAACCAGTTCACTGGTTTGAATCCCGGATGTGGACATGGCACCACTTATCAAGCCATGCTGTGGCAGGCGTCCCACATATAAAATAGAGGAAGATGGGCATAGACCTATGTTAGCTCACGGTCAAGCTTTCTCAGCAAAAAGGGGAGGATTGACAGCGGATGTCAGCTCAGGGCTAATCTTCCTCAAAAAAAAAAAATCACTGAGTTCGTTTTCATTTTTATTTTATACTTTAACAACTCATTTAATGATTTAACAATTTCCTTTTGGAAGTCCTGTAGAAAGGGAAAAATTTCCAAAGTGTTAGTCAACAAAACCATAAGTCTTTTCCATACAAAACAGCCTCATGTCTACACCCTTGCAGTCACAGATTCTCCCAAGCGGCCTTAAAATCAGAAAGCACTTTGTTTAAGTACCGCCATGTTGGTATTGTACAGACATGCTTAGACTTCACAAGGGAAAACTTTAAACAAACATATTTGGAATGAAAGTCATAAAAAACATTAGGCAAAAAGAAAATTTTAAATTAATAGCAAGAGAGTAACATCTCACCAGTAGTAGATAGGGAAATGAATTATTCAAAACTGTATGCCAACACTGACGTCACAGTGAATAGAGGCAGGCTCGAAGGAGCCTTCCTGAGAAGAGCTGGTGTTTACTCAGCAATTGGAAGCAAAACAAAACAAAATAAAAAAAGATTCCCACATAAAGAAAATCGTATATACTGTTTTTCATAACCCCAGCAAAACTCCCTATTGTGGCACTCTCAAGGCACAAACTCTTAATTTCTGTCAGGAGAGAAAGTGGAGAACACCACAAAGAAGTCCTGAGACTTAGAGAAGAAATTCATGCAGAACATCAGCTGTTACTCAACATTTTCAAGGAACCATGATATGTCAAACAGGCCACAAGATACAAGTACATTTAAATACGAGTTTCTATTTTTGTTAAAAAATTTAAAAAATCCAAAATCTGAATCTGGAAAAGCAGACTCTTACAGGTTTAGAAAGCATACACAAAGCCTGGCAGAAGAAAACCCTGCTCACTGCCACCATCTGCTTTCTGGCACAGTGAGGAAAACTTCACTAACGGCAACATTTTCTTACACTGGAAAATCCACTAATTAGCTTTGTTGTAATAAGAAAGATAACCTCTGCATGGAAGGCAGATCGCCAGCTCGCTATTTGGCTGGCAGCACTCACAGCAGGCCAGCGACATTCCCACGAGGGCTCTTCCCCACGCCCCTCTGCTGGAGTCCTCCGTGACTCCCTCTTGGTAAAAAGAAAGTGCTCACAGCGAGAGAGCAAAGCAAGAGCAACGGAGAGGGCATGTTTCCAGGTATTTGGATTAATATCCAAGAACACCAGGTTCAGAACCAGGAAATCTGGGATCCAGAGTTGACTGAAAACCTGGGTAAACCTGGGTCTCATTTACTTCATCTTTAAGGCTATTAAAGCAAATGAGTTCTAGATTTCCCATAAAACTCCTAAATTCTTTAAGTCTAAATCATATTTTCCTAAGAACTGTGTCCCAAGAAACTAATGATTACAAAACAGAAAATGGGGCTTCACATGTCATTGATATATCTGAAATAATTTTAGAAAATTTGTCATAAACTGATTAAGACATTACAAATCATTTAGCAACCAAAGAAACTGAAACTCTACTAAAATTCCTTCATAATGTGCTCTAACCATTTAGTCAGCATATCATTCCACAAATATAACCAACAACTATTCACCGAGGAGCCAATGTGTGCCAAGCACTCTGTGAGCACTGGAGACAGAGCAGTGAAGGGAAGGTTCCCCAAGCTCTGCGCCCACCACGTCTACACGACAGCGAGTCTGCGACCCAGGGAGCTAATGCTAACCCTCCACAACATCCAGCAGATGCACATCACCAACCACACACAACAGGACAGCATCAACCAAGGAGAAACATGGCCCTGGGCTCATACACTGAAAGATCTACTTGAAAGTTCCTTGAGAAAATGGAATAAATAGGTGCAAATATTTTCTGGAAAATAGACACCACGTCCTTAGAAGCAAAGCCAAGCAGAACACCGTCAGGCGACGACAGCAAAAGTGTAGACGCGGCCTCTCTGTGAGGCGCGTGAGACCTACTGCTCACACGGGCCCTGCCTGGACTGCACAGATTCATCAGTTCAAAAGTCTCTCCTTCCGTTCTCTTGATTTTTTTCCTCAAGCTCAAACTTAGCCAAATTTAACAACAAAATTGCAACACAGGGTCATCCACTGCAAACTCAGAAGTTCCTTTACCGATGGAATGAGTGATGGACTAATGCAAAGAGTAATACCCCACTGGGATGGCAAAGACATGCCCACACTCCTCTTCCCAACTGCATGGCGACGCGTCAATAACGAGACAAGTGTCCATTGGGTTTATTAACTCTCAACTGCCATTAAAACACACTGATTAAAACTGTAACACTTGACTCGGTGCTTTTTATCAAATACTGGGAAAGACTTTGGTCAATCTGTCCAGTTCTGGCCCTGCTTTTACCTTGTTTTCACCAACACCCCACTTAGGCACGGAAAGTAATCACGTTCTTTCCCAATCCCAGTCAGTCACATTGATAAGCACAATCGCTGTGTTGAAGTTAGAAGGTTACTCAGTGCAGATGAAGATGAAGGCATAACCCTTTCCCTTGCTCTTGGCAGAATTAACGGCCCCTCCTCTGGCTCCATCCGGCCTGGTGGTGGCTAAGAACGGGGTGCAGCTCCTATTAAGCTCACAAATTTTGTTTCACATAAATCCTTTCAGGACCTTATTATAGAAAATTCCTGCAGTGTGTGATGATGGGCTTCTGCATTTGTGGTTTCATAATTCTTGAAGACTCCTTGATACATACCAGAGAGCAACAACACTGCACTAAGTATGTGGAGGAATGACACAACCATGTTTGGACTAGTGTATCAGTAAAGCTGCTGTCACTGAGAACAGCAGAACAGCAACAATAACAAAAAAGGGCATCAGAAGTTACATTTAGATCATCAAAAATAAGATCTAAAAAATTCTATTTTGGTTTTCATTCTAGCATGCCTTTCAGAAGATAGATATTGAAACTGTTGCTAGGCTAGAGATCACTTCTGATACCTAGCCTGTTTGCCACACCCTATTTCACTCAGCAGAATATCTTTCACCTTTGGCTTGATGTAGACACAATCTCAGATACACTCAAATTCTTTTTTTTAAAAAACCTGGCTTAAAATTGAGACTGCTGTCTCCAAAATCAGCCAAAAGTCCTGAAAATGGCTTATTTTTGGTAAATTCGTATTTTACTGGGTGCCATTTATTAACAGACCGTATTTAGAATATCCATGAAGTGACACGATTTTGTACAGATGATAAAACAATATAATACCTATTTTCAAGGCAGGTACATATACATGATAAAGGATGATGAACTAAGAATAAAGATTAAACAAGTACTGTTCAGGTAACACACAAAGAGGAAAAAAAAAGCTTCATTAGGAGCTAAGTAAAAATGGAAATTCATGGCCTGGGACAATTTTCACCTCTGCACACTCACATTGCTATTGAAACTGGTGATTAGCCAGCTCACCTGAGGCAGCACAGACGGACATATGTCTGTCACATCCCCCAACCTACAATACGCTCATCTCTCTGAGGAACAGACAAAATTCTGCTAAGGATATCAAGTTTCCCTTTGGCTGAATAAAGGAACTGAACTTGAAAAATATAAAGAAAAAGAAATTAACTAACTGCAAATTTGCTAAAATAGGTGGACTATAATAAAACAACAATTTGTAGTTCCTTAATGAGACTTGGATGCTGCTCTGAAGCTGGAAGGCTCTGATTTTTTACCGAACCTACAAATGGCACCCTCCTCTCCCCAGCCTTGCAGCTCTCTGGGCCACAAGCACAGTTGCAGGGGTGCACCCACCGCAACTGCTGACCCTCCTTCTCTCCAATTCCCTCTTGACCAAAAAATGAAATACACAATAAAAGGGAGTCTGGGTTCAGAGAATTCTCATTTTCTGATTTAAATTTAACAACACTTAGGGACTAAAAGGTTTGCTGGGTATGTGTGGGGCTGGAAATACTTCCTATTGGACTTAAATTTGGTCTTCCTGAGGGCAGACCAGCAGCGGCCACATCAGTTCATGTGGGAAGCTTGAGTCCCAAATTCAAAATCAACTTCCAAAAGATCTGTATTTCCAAAGTCAAGCAACAAAGGACCATAGCTCCCTCTTCTGTGACACGGAAACTCTACGACAGGAAGAGCCTATGGCCCGCGGTGGGGCCCCGAGGAAGACAACACCTGCTCACTCACTCCTGAACTGCCAGTCAGGTTCCCAGATGACTGAGACCAGACGAGCCACCAAACCAAACCTTTGTGGGGTGTACACTCACTATGGAACACAATCAAAATCCACTCTGACCAGGTTCTGAGCCTCCTAAAGTAGCACCCCTTTAATGTGACCACACTGTGAATGGTCTACCCCCCACAACAGAACTGAAACACACATGGCTATCTCCTTGTCTGTTTCCTTTATTATTCATGTGGTTTCAACTTTCCAAATTCAGACTTCCACCCCGTTGTAGGAGGGAAAGAGTATGTAATACATAATGCAAAAGGATTTACAGCAAGTCATATGATGTCTGTACTCGATAATTTTTCATGGTTTTATACCCAAAGAATCACTGTATATGGATGAATAAACATTTTTTAAACACCAGAACACTGAGCCTTCCTCTCACACAACTCAAAGCAAGGGGCACATTGCTGACACAGCAACACTGTGGTCTCAGAGAGGCTGTGGGAAATGTCAGATTTATGGTCCGGGGGTGATTGGTGGATGGTTTTGTGGTGTGTATGGTGTTTTGTTTTGTTTTGTGTCTGCTTTTTCTTTTCTCTTTTGAGCCTCTGACAGAAGCAGAGCTCTACAAACTTTCTGGCGACCTCCCAGGAAAACAGAAGGAAGCTGAATCCTGTACTTCCCCTGGGATCTAATGAAATATACAGCCTCTGGGCTTCTTTCAATTTGGACTTTCAGACTGCTAAGCCAGTGAAAAGGGGATCCTAGCTGTCACAAACGTCACATGCTTGGGGTCACCTGCTGCTCGGGGGTTCTCATGCCAGTTGTTGACATAATAAGCACCCCTTACACTTTAATTACAATTCACAGTGTGCAAACTATGCAATCTGCTTTAAGGCAGACTGTCTTTTAAGTCAACACTAAAATTCTATTACTAATACGGCAGTGAAATGTAGCAGAGAAGGGTGTGTCCAGATGACTGACTACAGGCAGATACCTGCCATTTGGGGAAGATACGGGTAACATTTGAACAACATAAAGTGGTACTGCTGCCCTTAGTTCCGGGAGAGGGCACTTTACTCTAACTCTGTTCAGAGACTTCCTATGAGCACACCACAAAAGTGAAATACATATGCTTCACATGTAGCCTGTTTACATTTGTATAACTACCATGTATTTTTTTCACATGGGGCCTTAGCTACTCTATGTAATATCTTGCCTCTCCAACAGGGCTGATCAACTGTCCAACAACAGGGAATTTCTACTTCCCCCACCCCTTCCTCTCTAAACCCAGGGCAGAGCTAGAGATGTTTAACACAAGCTTCCAGAGTTGTGTTGGTGCTCTCTCATTTACTAGATCCTTGTATGTTGCTAACTACAGATCTGTGTAAGCTATATTCTTGCAACCAAAACATGAAAAGTTATTTTAAAACAGAGTCCATTTAAAATAATATGACAATGCAGGGACCTGTTTAAAAAGTGCTAACATAATTATAGTCTACAGTTTTCTCCAAAAACAACAGTGAAAATTAGTTACAATATATTACAGAGAACTACTATAAACATAGGTGGGCTAACCTCTGAATGAACTGTCACAACCCTTTGAGAATTACTATCTCACTTTCAGTGCCACAAACGATGTGAGATGAGACACATGAAATAAACCCCTGCCAAGTACTTTTATGCTTATGGAGTCTGCCTTGAGCACCTCAGTTGAGCTACACACATGCCCCACTATAAAACACCCCCACACCACCACCAGAAACAACAAAATAGTCAAACCAAAACAGAAATCCAAATTTACAAAAACAGTACATACATATTTTTTAAAAAAATAATAATAATGCCTATCCTTGCTTTACTGAAGGATGTATCCGTATTAAAAATGCCACCAAGATAGGTCAAATTAGCCAACAATCATTCTTTGCTTTTTTTGGTGCCAGGCAATAGTAGGTGCCAGGACCAAAACCACGAAGCACCACCAAGAGCACGTGTTTATCTTCTTCAGAAATGGTTATGCTAACACAGGAAGCAGATGCAGCTTCCACTGTCCTTGGGAAACTTTCAGTCCTTTGGCTACTGGGTTCTGTCTTCGCGAAGACAGACACGGAGCACTAGAGCCCTGCCGACAGACTTTTCTGATACCAACCACGGCCTGGATGAGTGCCACCTGCCCATGTCCTCTATTTCTTGGTTCTGCCCAATTTTGGCGACGCTCACCTTCTGCCTCCGTGTTGTCCACTGCTCCACTAAGCTACCACCCAATGTCCATAATCAGACCATCTGGCACCCCTTCTGGTTGGGCTGAATTTTTTTTGATGGAACCTCAAAACTAGACCAACCTGAGACTATCAACTCATACACAAGCATATCAGGTCGTGGACCTTTACGAGTCTCACATCCCAACGTAAGAATCCCACCTGCCAATTTCCTCTTCCTTCCCTTATAGGAAGGGAACAGAGTGTCTCTAAAGCACCGAGGAGAATGTGAACAAGACATAAAGTAGAAGTGCTCTAATCCAACACAGTGGGGCCAGAAGTTGACTGGCGAGTGTAAACAACCGGAGAAGGAGAACTCTGCTATGAGACACACACACCTCAGGCACTTTGTGAATACACGAGTGCACGTGCCTGGCCAGTCTTTCTGCGCAGGGTCCTGGCTTTAACCAGAACGTCAGCCTGCGCCCTGCAGCATCTTCCTTAGATAAATCACACCTACACTGCAGCATAGAAGATCTCCAGTTTTATTCTGTAAAGTACAGGGAGAATCTAAAGATATTTCTAAAATAATCTGAGCACAGAATCCTTTTATATTTTTACAAATTTCCATTTACAGTTGAGACACCTCACCCACACTTAATCTGACAGAAACGTTTCTAACTCACCTTTAATCAGTCTTTCCAAAGCGCTTAGTCTCACAGAAATAAAACTTTCTTTTTCATTTTGAAGTTGTATGTCATCAGTTCACATAAATTTAATCAATTTATATAATAACAATACCAATAATGCCATTACAAACAGGTCTGGGAATAACATAACTGACTCTTGGTAAGCACTCACTCAGTAGAAACAAAAGTGCTAGGATGTGCTAGTAACTATCGGCCACAAGTGTTCAACAGGTTACCGGTATCAGTTAGTACGTCACAAAGAAAATGAAAAGTCTCAGCTGTCTTGCAAGCTGGTTAATACAGAGCTTCTACTTGAGTCTCCCCAAAGAACATAAAGTTCAATAGTCACAGAGTGAAGAGGCACTGATGCTGGATGTGGGAGACAATATTGAAAAAGACATCTTTCCAAGCATGGCTCTAATTTTTAATAATGTAGGAAATAACTAGAAGAACTTCCCAGAATTACTGGACTTAAAATGGTAACTGATTCTGTATGTACCTGCTATAGGACACAATATTTAAATTGATCTGACTGTAATTAAAGAACAAGAAAAATAACCGGACAGCTTAGCTCCTAATACAGTATTTTCAAATTCTAAACTATATTTATATTTTTACTACTATGTACAGCTATTAGAATATCACTACTTCTGTTTTGATTGAAATTTGTGATTGGTGAAACATTTTTTACAATTAGAGACACTATGTTAATGGAAAAATTAATTCCCATTTTAACATCAGTTGGTTTGACAATCAAAAACAATCACACAGGTAATAGTCATGATTTTTAAAATATTTTATCATTTTCAGGTTAATATAACTATCAATTTTCAGGTGATTATACTTAAGATCAATTTCTTAGCAACAAAAAGCCTTAATCTCAATCTTCTGCTTATTACCAGTTAACTTATTTTATCAGTTTACTTACTTATTATCAGCTTCAAATAAATGTATTACTTAATTGTGTACCTATGTGATAACGATGATGGTGATGCAGGTACTAACTGCCTGAAAACAGTAAGAATGGCCAGTAAGAACACTGTGAGCTGAGTAATTTACATACACGTAACTTTCCCAGCAACTTTTGCAAAGTAAATATCTTTATTTCAGGTTGAAGAAACTAAGACAGCACTAAGAGAAAAATCTGGATCTCAAAAGTAGATTGACTCCAAGCTTAGGCTTCCTCACTTCAACAAGTTGTGTGTGTGTATGTTTAAAGGAAACCAGAGATCACAGACTTTCCTCTACAGTGAAATTTTTATTTGCACAGATGTGTGTGTGCATGTTGGCGCACACACACACAGACACACACACACACTTTAGTTAAATCAATTTCATATGCAAAAGAAAAGTGAGCCAGGGCTAAATTATTAAAAGAAGTCTTTGAAGCAAGAAGCGATGATGTGTGAAAGACAGACTAAAAACGTTTATTTAAACAAAGAACAAGCACAGAGGGATGGAACAACAGTGAAAATAAGGGAAATGCAAGCTCTCCAGTTTTTCCATCTTTCCTCTGTTGTGTATAACTTCTCACACACAGGAAAGACAGAAAGAGATGTTGGAACTTATGGAATATCCAAAAGTAAAGTAAGTTTAACCAATCTGTAGTTCAAATGAAGCAAATCCACACAGACTGTCAATGAGTTTTTTCTATGTTAAATACAGTTATATTATCCTGTAGTAAGGGCCTTAACTTTAAACATAATTCCTTACTTGCAAGAAAAAAATTTCAAGATAAGATTTTTAAAACTACTGTTATAGCATCTTTTTCAGTGGCATGCTAGAATAGTGAAATCTCTTGGCTTCAGAAAGGAGACCCAGAGGGCCTCTTGCTTCACACTCACAATGTCCACAGGCCAGTTAAACACCCCAGTGTACATCTCAACAGGCACCAGACTGGGCCATGGTTGTCTCATCACTTCAATTTCTGTCTGATAATGTTTATAACATTGTAAAAGCTTAAATTCAAATCATGAAAATAAATACGTGTATTATATCATATAGGCTATCTAATTTCCAAACCTATTTCATGCGTATACATAAACATAGATGATGGAATTTCATAATTGAACTTTTAAGTCTATCTTATCAGTGGGGCTCTTAAAAGTAAGGTAATAAATTCTAAATTACCTCTCAATGCAAACATTCCCAAGTTTTAGGCTACAACAGACATCTTAACTAAAAGTGAAAAATTCAGCCAATCATATGGAAATTATATTTATGATACACACCATCCAGATCATACAGAACTGACACAGTACTTATATAAATAAACATTCTCTTTTTAGCAAAACAAAAAGCAACTTTTAAATTGTTCTTGGGAGCAGAAACAGAAAGTGTGGCCAGAAAGTTGCAAAGGAGAAAAATGGAGTTGGTTCTCTAATCTGAAGTTAAAAATAATTTTTGCCTGTTTGCATTTAAATAGACAATATTCTAAAAGTCTTATAGAGACTCTATGCTTACAATGGCATTATTGCCTTTGCATATAAATGGAAGCACATTTCTAGCACTTATATTATTACAAATATTGAAAATGGCCTCCTGAAGCTTTTAGCAATGTACTCTTTGTCTTGTTTCCAAAGAAGCAATCCAATTAAAATGATCACTTTCAGCAGAGGACTAGCACAAGGACTTGTACATTGTGCCCAGCATCTGACCAACTCTACGGAAAACAGATGAAAACTTCCACATGCTTTCTGTCTACTTGTAGCAAACAAGCCTAATTTATAAGTACTTTCCTGGAAAACGAATTGTGTTATTTTTTCTGCCTCTTTTAGAAAGTACTCATCCACAATGATTCCAATCTATATTGTGCTTGCTTCCTTGAATTCACTGTTTCACTAGTGCATCTTGTGTACTCACACTTGTCCATTGGAACGTGGTAATGAACACTATTCATTTTGACACATTTCCTTCATTTCCCCCAGGCACACTTCCTATTAAGCATACAGAAGACAAAACACGTGTTGGTTGAATTAATTTTCTTATAGTAGGATTATTTCATTGTTCGTCCTAACTATAACATTTGGCTCCCTTCTGAAAATTTCTTCATTTATTTATCATGTTCTTATATTTGACTTGCTTCCTCACTTAATTTCATAAATTTAAAAGTTGTAGATTTGTTTTTTCAATCAAAAGTATTTATGGGGCATCTTGTATAAGTTGTGTTTTTAATGGTTTGTCCTATAAACAATATTAATTACAAAATATTACTTTATGTGTCTCAGTACGTATGTCATATAGAAGATGGATGCCTTCCTTTTAAGATATTTGAATGGATCACTGAATGATTGCCCATTTCTCTCTCACAGCTCCAATAAATAATTAAAAGGAGACAGACACAGATTTGTTGCTTACTTAAGAGTTAGAATCAATTAAAACAAAATTGTCTGAATGCTCTTGCAAGAAAGTATCACTTCAGGGACCATGAAATGCTACCTCTATATCTGTAAAGTCACTCGGGTCAGGTTGGACCTTAACTTCTCCAGGAGCACTTAGAGTGGGTGTGCATAGAGGGATGGCATTGGGGGAGGAGGGTCTTAATTGGCAATTTTTTAGTTACTAATATCTTTATAATTAAGTGGCTTAAAAGTGTCTCATAATACCCCAGAAATGGTCACTGAATATTTATTGAGCACACCTAAAGTGGAAGTTTCTTGTTTAAGTTGGTATTTAAGTTTGGACTGCAGAAAGGGCACCTTCTTCAAAGAAAAACTTTGGGACCGGTTCTAATAAATGGCTAAATCCCTTCGTTAATGGCCTCGGAGCTTTCCTCTGCAACTTGACCAGAGGCTGCGGCTCTGCTGCAGCCAGAAGGACACTGCACCTCAAGAAGACACCGCTACTGGAGAAAAGATCACATGGAGAGGGACTTACTTTTAGTTCTGCGGGCAAACAAATTTGGGGACTCCAGACAGCCTGAAACTCTTCCTCTCAAGCATGTCTTAAATAGGAAGCTGTCTAATTTGTGCATCAAGATGTTTTGTGCGTGAAGTTTTCCAAAATCCACCTCACTGAAGATTTTAGTTAAAAGTACTATCTTGCATTATTGTACACATAGATCATAACTGTACTCACATTGTCACACATTTTACTTCTTTTTGCCTGGATCGCAGTCGGTCCAGTATCATGGCTAACTGTGCACAGGTCTGTCCCTGCGGCTGGAGTAAGTGCTGCTGGAGCTGAGGCCTCCGTCGTCCCTGCTCCAGCTCAGTGCTGACACACAGGGCTTGGTGAATGCTGCCTGATGAGATTTTTCAGAACTTTCTCAGATCAATGTTTGCTTATCACCCTACATACAAACAAGAAATATTTAAAACTCTTGAAGAGGAAATTTAGTCCTTTAAGGTTGCACAAATAATGAAAGATAACATTCTCACAAAAAAAGAGAAAGTTCAACACCAGGAAACACTTAAAAAAGGAGGCCATGAGGATACTTACTCTCTCATATAATAAACATAAGAAAGTTCTCAGGGTCATGCTGGCAGTAGACTGTTTCTGGCCCTGAGATAAACATCCCTTTTCCAAGCTAAAATCACTGCCCAGCTGTGCAATAATGATAGCTGCGAGGAATGCAGTGGTGGCAGCAAACCGAACTCAAAGGTCCACCATTTGCAGGCTCCAGACAGACAGTGCATGAAACAGCAGTGGTGACCAGATGTCCACCGTGGCCTGAGGGCATCCTCTCACCAGCACCCCCACGATGCTGCCTTCTTCTCCCGCCATTAAGGGCGGCATCTAGAGCAATTACAGCATGCCCCAGCGGACTGTGCCAGGCTGGCAGCTGTAACATCTGCCACAAGGTCTGCATGACATTAACAAAGACCCAGAAAGCAGCTTTAATGAGCTGACCCTCCAACAGACAAAGCCCAGTGTAGGTGCTGTGTATGTAGTGACTGCTTCAAAGATACTGTTCACTGCTTGGAGAGGACTATTTCAGCAACTATCTACTTTCATTGGCACCTAGAACGGGGCTACACATCTACATTCTGAAAGCCCAGTTCTTTGAGCACCACCTCCTATGTGGAAACGAAACATGAAAGTCTGTGAAGCACGCACTTCACTCAATGTGAGCTCACCATTTTACCCATCTGAAAATACTGATCCCTGCCATTTAGGTGATGAACCTAAGATGTGTCTTGACACTCTTCACAGTGAACCTGTAACTTTGGGACTTGTAAACTGTTGAAGACAAGGAACATTTCTTACTCATCTAGTTTTCTCCACTGCACAAAAGGTTGCATCTACACAAGTGAGAGGATGAGAGGATGGATGGATGGATGGATGGATGGACGGACAAATGTATGAAAATAACTTAATCTTTACAAAATTTATCATCAGACAAACAGTCAAAAAAGTGAAATGGTTAAGATATTGAAAGAGTCCTCATTTTGGTTACCTGTCAACATTTACAAGCAAAGGAATGATTTCGGGACTCAAACACTCCAGAACACTGGCCTGTAAAAACAGCCATGCAAAATGCTTAGTCAACTTAATAGAATCATTGATAAAGTAAGATACTAAAGCTCCTAATCAAGAACTACAGGACCAGTGAGCTAATTCATGGAAAGCCCCCAGTACATGACGTCTAAGACAGAGCAAGCACTCAGTATGTGACAACTATGATTATACTTCTGATCAGGTGATTAACAAGGGAAGTTAGGCTAGTGATTTACAATGTGTCCTCCATGGATCAGTCACCTCATCTTCAAAACGGATATAATGAAGAACCACACAAAGGCTGTTGATTCTGGAGACGGACTTTCTAAACCTACAGCAATAGTATTTCTAGATTTTTTTAAGAGTTGAAAGAAACATAAGAAGTCATTTTAGTTCAGTCTCCTCTTCTGAAAAATGAGGAGACTGATGCCCCAAAAGATTAATATACCTATATCTGAGGTCATGCAACCAGTTGGAAGCCAAGTGACTTAACTGATCAGTGATTGTTTCACTTTTTGCATGAAGGGACTAACGATACCTAGCTCCTATCAACTCACACTATCACAATAAATGATATATCAGAGTCTCATTTAAGTTTTTGGCACAAAGGTTCAGTATAAACTCAAGATAACACTACTCTTCCAAATAAAGTTGATGAAGAGCTCTATTATTAATTCATCATTAAAACAACCATTACTACTACTACATATATGTTTTACCAACTTTATGAAAGATCCTGGGAATATTAATTCTTGTCAGGAGGTTTCGGTTCCTCTTTCAAAATAGCATTATTATTAGATCTTCACAACAGGATAACTGTATTTAAATAAAGCAGCTTATGATTCTTATCTTCCAAAATAAAGCAGCTCACTCCCAAATGCAAAGTTTGTCTTTAAATTTTGGGGACACAAAGCAGCCACTAGAAAACAGTTGATTTTAACTGGATGCACCAAGTTTATTTTGATTCTTTGGGGTTCACATAGGGTTTACAGGACTTCACTCGGTTTATGGGGTTCAGACAAGGCTCAAAGTGAACTTCACCTGGAACTTTTCACACGGTTTGAGCATTAACCAGGGATTGAGTGGTTTATAGATCATCCAGAAGAATTTGTCTTGGAATCTTGCCGTGAACTCTGAGTATTTAAATTCCGAATGAATTTATATCACAAAGTGACTACAGGTTTTTAGTAACTCTTTCTGTTTTCCTATTTTTTGCTATTTTAAATGAAAACTATGAAGTAGATAGATGGAAAGAAGAATCTGATAATCTGAAGTTTAAGAAAATAAAAAAGAAATAAAAACTTTAATGTCTTGATATTTCTATACTAGTTCACAGTTTATAAAGGGTTTTCACATACATTAACTTATCCGAATGCTAACCACTGACCTTTGTAGGATATGATTAGATCAATTTTTATCCTAATATTATCTTAGACTCTTCATCTATGTATTTATACATTTTCTAACTGAAATATTTATGAGGAAAATAATCAATTATTAATAGCATTTATTTTTTAAACAAAGTGTTAAATAAAATCATTTCTATGGCATTTTTTTTCCTGAGGAACAAAAGCTTGGACCATAATACGTGGAAAATATTTCAGTGCCCCAGTTAGGACTTTGAACTTTGAAAAATATAGTTTGTATTAATGGAAATGTTTTCAGGGGATGTTATAATGAAGTTTTACTCTGTAGACCATGTTTAAAGATCTAACACAATGAATGGGTACTTAAAACAAAAACTGCATCCTTCAGTTTAATCCTGCATAGTTTATGAGATTTTAGGATGCTGCCATAACTTTAGTTAAGAAAAAGTCATCTGAATTTATGGGGTCGAAGTTATCAAAGGTCTGACTGAGTTCTCCTCATATTAACGTATGAAATGCCATTTATGCTTACATTTTGAAGATTCAAATTTAACCCAGCCATCTTTCTATATACATAATGTGTATCTGAGTTGGAAGAACCTAGCAAAAGGATATTTATTCCAACTTATTTCAATCTATTGAAAGTATTTAATGAAGAAAAAGTCTTTAAATCTCTGCTGTACCTTAGACAACAGACTAGCAATTCATATCTTTGAGTCCATTTACTGGTGACAAATTCAATCAAGACAGGTAGAAATAAAGTTTTTAGGATTATTCCTTGAAAACTATTAGGTATGTGTAGAAAATAGTTTATGTGAGGCAAAATATTACAGCATTTAAGAGGAGGAGGATGGTACTCTTTTGTTTAAGGAAAAATTCAAGATTTGGGCCTAGAGCCTGAACTCATGAATAATCTAAGGATTATACACAATCAATTATGAAAAGCACTAGAACACTGTCACAGTATTTGAATGCTCCTTAAAAGTAAGTAATAACTACTCTTCTGAGAGTTTCTGACCCAAATCCAGCTGACTAGTGTACCAGATTATCCAAGTCCAACATTTTATTTATACTCCATAACTGCATAAACTCACATTCGTTCAAGGTGCATAAGTGCTAAACCCCAGCCCCTCGTCCCACTGCACTCCGGCGCTGAGCGAAGGGCAGCCAGCCCCTCTCACCTATTCTGGCAGACCCGGGCCTCTGGCTGTGAAGAAAACCACAATGTGGGGAGGAAAACCTACAGAAGAATGAAAACAGAAAGTGTCTCAGGCCTTGGCAGAGGACACTAAATAAAATAGAGAGTGGTGACTCATTTTGGCAGTGAATCCACCTCAACCCCTTCAAAGCTTCTGGCAAGAGTCCTCAGAGGAGACCCCAGCCTTTTGCCAAGCCACAAAACACTACAATTATTATCGCAGCAGTCATCAACAAAACAGATTTTGTAAACTGACTTGTTGGCACATAGATTAAAGAAACTATAAAAGGAATAACAGCTGTTTGGGTTGCCCAATGTGAAAAGCTATGGTATAGAAAGTGAATCTCATCTCCCTATACATACTTGGGTAGACACGAGCATACACACACACCTTACGTACTAATTATATGTGTGCCTTATGTAGAAAAGGGTAAAATGCCAAATACACCACCACATAAATTTAAAACACAAACAACTCTTTTGTATGAGAATACTTACTTTGGAAAGACTAATAGAAAAATTTCCTGTAGAAAAGATTTTGTAATTCACTGATCTAAAATATGGACTACGTCTAACAAGGGCAAAACAAACTTTCCCTTAAAATACTGAAAAGTTCTGTGCTTTTCATAGAAGCAAGAATGCTGATGAATTCTTTTGGAATTTGCAAAAATATGCCTTATTCTACCTCCCTAAACATCACCCAACTGGCATTTTATACCATGTTCCAGGCAATTTGAAAAGTCCTACGTACATACATACTCACAGATATAATCCATTATGAGCAAAGGAAAAACAGCACATTTTTAAATGATTTAATTTTTACCTTTGCTACAATAGCATTATTCACCTAAATAAATTGCCAATCAATAATACATAAGAGAAAAGAACAGAAAAAACTGGCAAGTAACAATCAGTACTACTTACACATTCCTAATTTGAAGATTAAAAACGTACTACGATTTGTTATAAAGAAGCATGGACTCCTGATTTTTAATTTAAAAATAAAAGTATAAGTTCCCTGTCACTAACCCACAGTAAGAAATATGAGAATTAGCAAAAGACTTTTAATTAACCTCCTTCCCATTTGTCACATCATGTAACGTTCGGAACGTGCTCTGTAAACGGGCATTAAGGACCTGTCAGGCAGCTTTCATATTGCACTTCTAAATGCCTGTGTGGCTCTATGTTGAAATTTCCAGAGCTTAAGCATCCTAATTGGCATCCATCTTTTACACTGAAGGATGCAGCGTTCAAATTTCAGCACTGTCAATACCATAAGGCCTTGGTTGACAATTGCCGACTATGAGAGAAAAGACTGGAAATAAACTTACAAGAGTCTTAGCTACAAATGTTGTTGACTAAACAGCAAGAGATAATCAGTGAAAAAGAAATGAACAATCACATTTTTTGGCTACCTCTTACAATAGAGTACACACTGAGTGCACAGCACCTAAGGGCTCCATGACTCAACAAACCCTAAAACTGTGGATTTCCAAAAGCCCAGACTCTATAAACTCTATTACTACAATATGATCACTAGGGGATTCCACTTCTTATTGACACAAAACACAACCACCTGCATGACAAACAACTTTATTGAACAGCTACTTAAGTACTAAGTAAAATGCTCTATCAATTAAAAATGATCTTTAAGAATTCAGGTTTCAATCAGAATATAAAACCCACTCCATAGGTGACATTAAACAGAAGATCTATTTAAGGAATTCACTGAATAAACTGACTCCCTGGAGAAGTTAATTCACAAGTGTATTTTTAAAGACATCACACAGAAAAAAATTTTAACAAGTTGTAGAAATATATTTGCTATTAGATCATTCTTCAAAACACCACAAACCCTAAAGTTCTTCAACTTAGTTTAGTATTATTTATTTATATCTAAAAACCAAAGACAGAGTGAAAACTGCACGGGGTTTAATTAAAATTCTTTCCTCCAGGTTTTGTTTTTTAAGTTCAAACAATTTCCCTCATTCTCATTTCCCCAGCTTCTCCATCTACCTTGGGACGGGCACAATTCACTAACAGGCCAGAGGCAGGAGTGTGCCCCAAGTGTCCGAGGGTTTAATGCATCCAAGCACACAGCTTCCCGTGCAGCCTGGAGTTCCACGGCACCCACGCCAAGTGTCTGAGAAGTTGGCCCTGCCTCCGTATTTACACTCAGCTAACATTCTAATCAGCACTAACAGCAGTATGTTTTAATTCGCCCCATGATTTCATTTCAATCTGCTAAGTAGCACAACTGCCAGAAAGCAATTGCTATAAACTTAAGTAAACAAATGCAAAACTAAAATAAATCTTAAACCTGTTGTATATAAAGTTTGTGCCACTTCAGGCAAGCAGCACAGAAAGGCACAGCCCCAAGCCTCCGTCACCGCTCTCATCTCATGTGGAAAGCTCTTTGAAAGCACTGCCTCGTCTGGTCCCCCCCGACTCCTTTCTGAGGAATTATCTCGTGCACAGTGGATCAGGCAGAGAAAACGGCCTCGCTACGCAGGATACGTTTTCACCTCATCTCCTCCCCTGACTGGTCTCAGCCGAGCACGTGAAACAAGCATCCACGGTGACTGCCTGGATCTCTGGACCACACCATAGCCACTCAGCCAAGGAGCTGTGCCACGTCTCGGGTTTTCCCTTCTTTGCTGTGTGGGACTTGCGCGGGGAGGGGGGGAGGGGGGGGAGGGTAGGGCAGCAAGGGAGTCTGGCCACACCTCCAGGAAGGTGGGCACCGTCTGGAACTTGCTCATCGCTCAGGCCTTGGCAGCCATCTTCAGCTTGGCAACCATTTTGAGAATCTGTTTGGCAAGCTCTCAGAATTCACTGACACTGTTTCAATAGAATGCTAGTTAAAAATAGTCCACATTAAACAATACAATGTGGTATCACGGAGAATAACCCTTCGTAAATCCTGCCAATAAAACAATTTATAACATTTTCACCGAGGTAAATGACATCCCAATTTTCTTAACTTAAATACATCGTGCTAAAGCAGCTTAAAATCTGATTCCTTAACCCTTTAGCAGACAAGTTCTTAATCAACACTGGAAGGGCGCTAGCAAGTAGGAAGGTGGAAGCTATAAAGAACGAAAGAGATGGCAAAAAACACTCAGAAACCCATTCAAATTCCAGCCACAAAACAGAAGGGAGAAGCTCTGTCACCACACCATGGAGTAATTCCAGAAAATGACCCCAAAATTGTAGACTGCATCACACTTAATATTGTATGAGCTCATGGCAACTATCTTAAGGAGCCATGTAATACAGAACTCTTCCATACATAAGAAAATTACTGTAAAGAGAGAAAAAAAAGTAATCCTAGAATCAGTCTAAAAGAAAAACTTGTACATAACGACATTTTTCCCAAACCAAGAGTTATAAATGTTTTCCGACAATGTTATGTTCAACCTCACTCCTCCCCCTTAAGGTTCAATGTTTCTAACTCAACCAAAAATAAGTTCTGTCCTTAAAAATATTTCTTGATGTCTACAAATCCGAAATACAAATGATAATTTTGCATTGCTGTGACTCTTGTATCATTACCAAATTGAATATAGTTTTTTAGAAGGTTGGATTAACTGAAATGACACTGGATGATAACTTTACCACCATATGGAAAAGGAAAATGACAACCTAATCATCTGAAGTATCTTTTTACATATTGAAATAAATAACATGTTAATGTACGATTTAGTAATTTCCCTTTGATGTTATGAATACTTAATACCATATTAGTATAGGGGCATGGTTTACAGTAAAAAGGCCATATTGTTTATGGTTTTATGAAAAAAATCTGAATGAAGTCATCTTTCTATGAAATCACTACTATAGTTAAATTCTAAGTATGATAAAGCCTAAAGAATTCTGAACCTTGTGACGTTAAAAGACAAAAATTGGGATTAAATAATATCCCTAGCCGAATACTTGTTCTTTAAATTTTACTGCTTCTTAGGGCAAGATGAATGCCTGGCTTGTATTCTAGCTCTGACTGTGATATAATCATAATGTATCGAGCACTGCCTACAATGCCTGTAATGTTACAGTGCTATTTAAACTTGAAGGCTGAACTTTAAAATTTCTATTGAAATCAATCCAGGAAATATTTTATTTCAAGTAATATCATACTGAGTGAAACAAGTAATTAAAGCATGATCGAAATGAGCACATTCCACAGGCAAGCATTATGCTGAAGCAGATCAGTCCAAAGCCTTGATGCTGGCAGACGCCTCTATCAAATGACAGTATCTGCAGCGGCTGACGTCAACGGGGCTACAAGAGTTTGGAATGCATTGATAAATTGCTCTATCGATTCCGTTCTGCTTCACTTACCATAATTATAGCATCGTAATGAAAGACATGAATGATATATTTTTACTAGAGAGGAAAGTCCAGAGTTTGCCTGTTTCTTCACGACAGTATACCAAATCCTTTCAATTAATACAGCATGGTGGCTATCTAACACAATCTGAAGATAGGAGGCCTGATTCCAGTGTTCCTGCTTGAATGTTATTGTTCAAATATTTGACAATCATTTCAAATCAACATATTTAGTATTGTAAAGACACAGCATGTACACCTCTGTAAGATGTTGCTTCAACACAATTTTATGAAAACATTTTCATTCCATTTAGAAATTTCTCTCTCAAAACTTGAAGACATCTTATAAACACAACTTTATCATCTGGTATTCAGTCAACATACTAGAGGTTCATTAAAGCTTTTCAAGGATAATTCTGATGAGTTGTTACGTTGACAAAAAATAAATATTAGAATGAAAGAGAAAATATGTAAGGAATTTAAAATATTATTTTTAGAAGAGAAATTTAATGACTTGCTAATCCAGATAGCAAGAGATTTAACAGAAAGCACTCAAACGAAAATTAAAACTTTTTAATAGACATTATTTATAATGATTATTCATTATCCATAATTATTCAGTATCCACAAAAGCCTCCATATAGTTTCAAAGAAACGAAAATCTGCATTAAAACCACACAAGCATTCTGACTGACACTGTGCCACCTCCTTCCTGATAACACCATTCCCAAGTATTGCTAAGAAAGGACACCAGGTTTTCCCAAACGGAAACATTTAAAATTAAAAGTGTCATTCCAAGTCATGCAAAAGGAATTTGAGAAATTCTGAACAGGGTACAACCGGGTCCTTAACAATTTAGAGCATGGCTTGAATTGCTTTTCATTTTAAAATATCCTTTAATGAAAAGCCCTTGTTTTATTAGCTTTTGCTGTTTAGAAGAAAAATACATAAATATTGTAAATTTTTAAAAGAACAATGAATTTGCAGAAAAAAATTTCCCCCAACAACTAAACGGTGTAAAATTGGTCTGTACTTCCCCTCTCGCATTACGAAGGCTGTCACTGGAATAACATGTAGCCTGGGAGGGCCGTGGCAGCTATCAGACCTTGCCTGACACATTATGATGGCTGAAGCCCAGACACCAAAGGCTGACATCAGAAAAACTCCAGCATGTAGTGAACAACTCAAAACCAACTATCGATCACGCTATTGATTTTCAGTGGGGAGACCAAGAGGGGAAAAGTACCAGAGAAGATAGAATTTCCCTTTTCTTTCTTCATTCCCAACCTAGTGGGCAGCCAACCTTGGGTGCTGTCAGGCTGAGCCCCCTGAGTCTTGCATTGCAGCCAGCCAGGATGTCTGCCTGAGATAATTCAAGCGAAAGGCATACGATCTGCAGGGGAAGTCGATTCTCCACTGTCTCACAACATAACCTAACTCAGATCCAAATGCGGTTCTTGTCAGAGGGGTACAGGAGGAGACAAGGGAACAGCTAGAAAAACAAGACGTGACTACCTTTTCAGACGGTATTTGAAAACATCTGACTTGCAAAGTTCACAAATTATACTTGACTCAATAATTGATAGGAAGCAAAGCCAATCATATTTCAAACAACTTATACGTATATTATGGACAAGGGGTTACAGATAGATCTATTTGGAAATTAGGGAGTGACCCCCACTCACTCTCAAATTCCCAGTTACACAGAAAAGTCCAACTTAATTTTTTAAAAAAGCTAATTTTTCCCTTTCACATAAATTACCACAAAATGGGTTATTCAAGGAGCTGAAAGGTAACAAAGCAAAATGCTTGCTTGAGCTCTGCGGGGTCTTAATCACATAATTTTGAATTGGTTGAGGATCATTTACTTGGATCATTATAATCATATTCTACTAGTATTCTGCCATTTAATTCGTGAAATGCATGACCACAGATCATGTACATGGAAAGAATTATTAGATGCATTCATTTTACTACTAAATTTAGAGATGGCTCTGAGCCATTTAAAAATAATAACAATAATAATAATGATTAATAACAATGCACTTCCATTCTGACTCACAGAACTATCTCAAGGGGTTTTCCAGCTGTTTGCTAATTAAGTCTCATGCTCCCTTGCTAGTAGTCAAGCTTTGTTAGGCCAAGTTTACACCTAGGAAAGCTGAGGCACAGCCAAGTGGAAAGGGCAAACCGAGACCCTGGAGCAAACCCAAGAATGAAAATAAGAATGGGGGGAAGTTACAGAATATTTTACCTTTTGAAATTCACATCTGAAGACAGTGATAGAAGAGAGAGAAAAAAAAAAAACTTCTGGTGGTAATGAAAAAGCAGCCTGGCTTATCTCCTGATTTTCTTGCTAAAAAATACAAAATCAAACAATGGGTTGTTTGCATGTTAACTTTTACCTATTCTGCCCGTGATGAGGAAAACTAGTCTGTGAATTTTCTGAGCATCATTTCTAATATACTTAAACACAATATTCTGCCCACCATAAAGACTTAAGCATTTATTGGTTGATTGTCAAAATAACTAATTCTTCTACTGCTAATACAACCCAACAAAGATGAGGTTCTCATTATTTTTCACTTAATAAAACCACTTTGAAATTATAAAAATAAACATATATTTTACAGAATTATGAGAACACTTTTATTTAAAACATGGCTAAGTCAGTCTCAGGTTCTCAATAATACGATAACCCGAATTAGAAATTACCACACCATTGACTGTTTTGAGGGTAAGGAAGGCTTTGAACTCATCATTCATTCTCTGACTCAACACTGGGGATGGTGAGGAGAGGCCATCTACCACGTCCCAGGCAGCATCCAGGCACTGCTTCAGGTGCCACAGGACACGCAGTGGACAGAGATGAAGGCCCTGTCCTCCGGGAGCTCACAGAAGACTGGAGTTGAGAACAGACTCCAGATGTATACTGATTCACCCAGGCAACAACTATTAAACACCTTAGGCACTGGGGTAAACACATGGAAAAGTTATTGGCGATGGCTTCAAAGAGTTGTTTTGCTTTCTTTTTCCACAGGTTAATTTTCTGAAGGTTTTCTCACTGGTGAAAGAGGAAAAGTGATTGCCATGACTCTCCGGGCAGGATGTGATGAGAGAAATGTCTCAGCCATGGACCGGAAAGCACACAGTGCTGGATGCGCCCTTCACATGTTCATGCAACAAATGATCCCTGAGTCGTCTTAAACTCACTGACAACAGAAAAAAGAAGTCACAAAAACAGAGAAATGGAATGATCAGAAACAAGAAAGAGGTCCTTTTTCTAGGAACAATTAAAAACGCATCCAAGTGAGAGTAGTGGCCAAGGTGTGGCTGGGAAAGTGTGTGTGAACCTACCACTTCAGGCTTCTCCGTTTCTCTGTCCACGCAATGCTTTCATGGGGGGTAGGGGGGGCGTGATTCCTGGTTTGACATGATGAAGTACATTGTGACAGCTCACATCCAAGAAATAGTGTAAAATGTAAACATATGCATAAACACCTGCCTTAAAAGCACAGAGCACTCCCTGCGTTGTTTCCTCAAGGCTACCTTGTGCCGTCCTTTTGGGACCCTCACTAGCAGTACACTCAAAATACACCCTCCACTTCACACCTCTTTAGCTGAAGAACTCTCTCAAATGGCAACTGGGTCTGACAGTTCTAAACAGAAGAGCTGTTTCCGTGTTGACACTGATCTAGAGAAAACTACTACTCTCTGCCCTTTTCCCACCATTTTTTAAAAGACAGATGTTTTCTGAAATAAGTGTACCTTGAACTGGATGCAGACTAGCTGCCCATTTCAGGATGTCTTTAACGTGTTCTGAATCAGCACTAGGACATAAAAGCAGTCCCAGTGTTCTGTCACAAGGCAGGGGCTAAGCAGGAAGTAGGGAAGTCCAGAAACCATGTGACTAGAACATCGCTCCCCACCTGTCTACAGTCTACACTGTCAGGACACTCACCCCAAAACAGCATGTCTACACAACAGTAAAGCCATCTTCAATGAGGGCAGGGGCACACTCAGTCCTCCTACTTTGATTTCTTTTTTCACGCAACAGACACTGGTCCTCCTATCTACCATGCCCTTTATCACAGCTGTAACTTCCTTTTGTGGGAATAACTTCTCAAGAGTGGAGTCTTATAAGGGGAATAAGCCTTAACTCTGTCCAGCACAGGCCTCATCAGGGAGAGGGAGGCACTACACGTGGAGCCAGTGAACTAAAGACAGATGTCACGGCCTTCACAGCTGTAGAAATTAGCATGGCTGTCCAATTATGGTTGTATTTCCAGGAAATAACCCAGTAGTGGTCATCTTTAAAAACAAAAAAAGTAAGAATATTGTAACACAAAATGCATTTCATCTTTTAATAAAAATTCTATTCTGGAATGCCGGAAGTCAAAATATACATTCGGTCTTCTCGAATAACTTGTTAAGTCATCAGATCTCTGAACATTAATACAGAAAAGCTGGAAAAGCAGAAATATTGGCTGCTTTATGGTAACATGAAAAGCACAACCTTTTTGCCTAAAGTGGCTGGATACTGCATCTACTGCTGGGACTAGAGCTAGCTACCAGGGGCCTCTCTGAGGGATTTGTTTCGTTTATATGCTGGTGTTTTTTGAAGGAATCATGAAGGGCCAGGTAGCAATGATAGGTGTGCACAGACAAAGATGAGAACAGATATTCCAGCTCACAAAAGAGCTGAGATTAGAGGAGAACAGAGGAAGTACACATACCCTGGTAAGGCAAGATGAGTCAGCACCAAGCACTCAACAGCAAAACTAGGGTTTGGGTCTGAGGAGCTGTTTTTACATTAGGTCCGGGTGAGACAGGCCCAGAAGCACAAGGGCAGCTCCCCCTTCCCCTGTCCACACTGTGTAAAAGAGTTCAAAGGTCGTTTCACAGCTCTCTGTACACCTACCTATGGATTCTAAGTAGAAAACAATAAATTATACCAAGCAACTACTGAAGTCAACTTAACAGAAACAGCATTGAGCATATACTGACCCACGGTCACTCTACTTGGGCTCAGAGAAGTTAGGGAATTTGCTCAGGGCCATAAAGTCCCAGGATTTCAACCACCATGGTCCACTTCTCAACTCGAATATTCTCTGGTTTATTCATAGACCAAGTGTTAAGCACCATCTATGGCACTGATCTTCTGACTTCTCCAGTTTCAGTAGGTGCCTCTCCACTGCGCTCCTTAAACACCTGGGGCACGTTGCTATCACAGTGCTACGTATTTGAAAAGTCCTGTGATGAGCAGCTTATGGAACTTTCTCCAGTATCACCTATACGCTGGGGCTTCTCAAAGGCTGTGGGCTCCCTGCACCTAAACCACTTGGTGTTAGCAGTACAGATCCTCAGTTCCCAGCCCTGACTCTGGCTGTGAGGCTTAGGAATACATTTCCTCAATAAGTCTCTCCAAGAGACTGTTATGCAAACAGTAGTTTGAGAATCATTTCTATAAGCTCTTTTCTAGGCAGCCTTTTATTTCCAATACCCTCTGCATCAGCTTAGACATGAAAATGGGAAGCACTCAATCAACGTCTGTGGAAGGAAGGGAGGGAAGGAAAAAAGAGACATTAAAAGCAAACAAACAAACAGAAACACTGTCCAGAGCTCATGGACATGTCAAGACTGACTATACTCTCTAGGAACTTAAAATTTATTTGGGGAAGACACTATATTCTCAATTAAGAGTTTAACAATGATAAACTTTAAATTAATAGTTTAACAATAAACAGCAACTAAAAGAGTGGTTAAAATACATTTGCCAAATGAATTTATGGGCAATAAGTGAAAATAAGAATTCAGAAAAATGAGATCAAACTCAAGGGTGACATTAAGTACCCATGAGAAGGTCCTTAGAGATGGGGTTGAGCTGGCTTTTGAAAGAAGAAAAAGATTTACATAAAAAGAGAAGAGAGAAGAAAGAACATATTTATATTCAGAATAGGAAAAACTAAACTGGAAAAAAACATTTTAAGAAAAGATCCCTGTCATGAGTGTTTTTTAAAAATCTCTCTGCATTAATTTTTGCCACAATTAATAGAGTAATATTTACAGGCCAGCAAGTTTGAAATACAGTACAAATAAAAACTTTTACAACTCTGGAAATTTGTAAAATTAGTTCTCTTTAAATTTGTAGCATAGGCAGAATCCTGGATGATGTGGGACAGTAAAAACATTTTATTGGCATTTAGTTGAGATGACCTGCATAACTCACTTGTAGCTTCGCCACTTACAACATGTCATCCCAAACTTATGGCAATAAAATTTTGATGTAATATTGCTTCACCATGCTTTACACAAATATGTACACACATGATAGATACGGCTTGATCTCTCTTTTAGTTAAAATGGGTATAGCCCAATCACTCAGAGGAATATCTGTGAACTTAATTAATTAGTGTTTCTGGAATGCCTACAAAATATAAGAGTCACCGAAAGGCCATGCTTTACGATTCAGATATAACCTACTCAATATTTACTTCTATAAATGCATAAGTAAATCAGGGGGAAACAATTAGAAAAATCATGAATCACTATTCTGTTTCTTGATCTCTGTGGACTTGCTTTACATTTTCCTAATTCATCAAATTCCTTTTTAGCACATCAAACTCTGTTTCAAACCCTTCATCAGGAGACTGAAAATCTAAGTCCCAGCCTCAAACTCATCATTAATAGCTGGGTGCAATGCTTCTTTGAAACTCAGTTTCCTTATATATAAAATGGGGTTGATGATACGTGCCGTCTTAGGGTGTGATACTGCTGTTTTCATCTTGGTCTGGCTGTCACGTAAGCAGGTCTTATCTTCTGAACAATCTTCTTAAAGACTGAGCTGTTTTCTACCTTTCTGAAATGGAAGAGCACCAAGTACAGCCCTAAGCATAAAAAGAATCCCAACAAATATTTTGAATGGATCCAAATTTTAAAAATCCATGATTGTCATTTATTAGTTTAAATAAAACATTGTTGGATGATTGCAAATGTCAGCAAATAAGCTAACGACCTTAACCTAGGCATCTAATTAAAAAATTAACATTGAAACATAAACACAAATTATAGCCTAATTCATAAAACCTTATTTACTCCTGAAAAAACATTAAACATCTGTCAAACTCAGCTGTGACATAAAACGTGTGTATTTATTTCACATCCAGTCATTGTTTAGTTCCAAGATGCCAAAAAACTAAGAAATTTTAAAGCAACTGCCCCAGAAAACAATTATATAACTATAAAATTCTCTCAGAAACATAGAACTTCATGAATTTCAAACATTAAGAGATCTTTTGATACTCACTTCAACAAAGAACACTGGCATCTGCTACGTTCTGGCCACTGTGCCAGAGGAGAGGGATGCCATGAGCCTCACACTCTGATGGGTTACTGACGGCCAGGGCACACAACAAGCTAAGGGGACCGGGAGAGTCAGTCTCCAACTTTGTCAGAAGGTGTGTGCAATGGTTCTCCGAGTGACAGAGTGCTGCAAGAGGATCTGGAGTTGTCCGGGCTGTGGAGCCATCTGGATGGACGCCTTCCCAGTCCAGGAATGAGAACGTGTGGTGGGGCACTGTGGGGCACCGACAGAGCTCAGAACCAGAGTCAACTGCAAAAACTTCAGCAGAGCGGGTCAGAGAGCTGCACAAGATGAACCCGAGTGTAAAAGGCGAGGTGGCAGTAACGACACCAGAGGGTGAGGGGGGCCAGCTCAGAAAGAACCTTGTATGGAACTGAGAAATGTGGAATTCAATTCATACAGCCAGGGATGGGAGCCACGGAGGGGATGTCAGTAAAGGGGTGACAATTTGTTTTGGGGAAGATCGCTCTGGCAGTGGAGTAATGGACGGAGGGAACAGAAGACAAAGAAACGGGAGCAAAAACAACAGGCTACAGAAACAGACCAGGCTGGAAATAATAAGAGTCTAAAACTAAAGGAAGTGACTTGCACACACTAAGAAGGCAGGCCTGGCAGAACCTGGGGGCTGATTAGACGTGAGGCATGAAAGAGGAGCGAGAAGGAACTTCCAGCTTGTGATTTCAAGGAAACAGGCTCGGGGTAATCCCATTAGATGCCATTCTTTCCCATTCCCATAACCCTCATGGTTCAGAACACCAACTTCACAGCAGGCCTCTTCTTCAAACCACTGCCAAATTACTCTACAGTTATTTCTAGATATTTTGTACTTTCCTGCATGAGATCTTTTTTCCATCATAGCTTCTTATTGGAGATGAACGTATGATCAAAATTTCTTGCTCTGGGGTATTTATACCTATTTCATTAAATTTTCTTATTAATTCCATATGCTTTTGTTTGAACTGTTTGTCTAAGTAGATAATTCTACCATCTGCAAATAGTGATAATCTTGTCTCCTCTTTTCCAATAGCTGTAACTCTTATTTCTGATTCCCATAGTATTACATTCACCAGAACGTCTAGAAGAACATTAAATAATAACGGAGAGAGCAGTCATTTTTTTGTTTCTGATTTTAGTGAGGATGACTCCAGCACTTCATGATTCAGCACTAGTCCTCCTGTTGATATGACAGACAGTGTCATCATATTAAGGATGCTGTCCTTTGTTACTGATAATCAAAGAGTTTTTAAAGGTTTGGAACCAGTGTTGAATTTCATCAAATCTTTTTTGCTCAGAATGATTTTTAACAAGATTTTTGCACCTGTACACTAGGTGTTAATAGGGAATTCAACATTTAAGCATTTTTCAAGAAAACAGGTTGAAAAGCTAATAAAAGAATGTTGGGGAGAAAGGAAAGACACATGGCTCCTGACTCCATCATACTCGGATCTTCCACAGGACGAGGATGGGGTTTTTAGCACTTAGCATAGTAGGCACTCAATATATAAACCCATAAATGATTTTTCCTTGAGATGATGTCTGGTGTAACATCCTGTTTTTGTCTGATAAGCTTATCTAGTTTAGTGAAACCATATAAAGGAATTTTTTAAAAGACAGTGCCTGAGGATTGTGCCTAGGGAAGCAATGATGTTTTGGAGGCCTCCGAGTATTGGAAAATATTTAAGAGATGGGATATAAATTTCACTGCACTGTAAAAGCATCACAAATTTTCAAGCATAAGTACAAAAGATATTTCTTTTCCTTAAGAATATATGATTGAGTAATTGGTTTGGGTGGTTATATTGTGGGAAAAGGCATAGTAATTTATTTTTCCAAGAATAACTTTTAAGTGATAAACTTTTTTTTCAAGCTTTTAATTATTTTATTGAGGTCATATTGGTTTATAACAAGTGATATGCTTTTTAATTCAGCTCTTTAATTCAACCTGATTTGTATAGAGGAATTATGAAATTTTTTATCTTTTATAAAGCAAAGAACCTTGTCATTTTTTTTAACTCTGACTCCATTAATGACCTGTTTTAGACAATTCAGATGAAACATATCATATTCATATATATATTATATATAAATATCATAAATATAAATGATATACACCATTTGCCTATATCAAAAAGAGGGAGAGAATTTTTGTATTATTTGGGGGGAATACATGCATTCTTGGTTATTAACAGTTTCTTATAGGTTCTTATAAAGAACCTTAAAAAGGGTAAATAATTAACAGCCTTTTCTTTGTCCAAAGACATTGAGCTTACTAATGTTGCACATAAATGTTTACAAAAGAAAAATCTGTATTTCACAACGAATGAGGAGAGAGTAAGTGCTGAGGAGCAGTGAGACATGAGGTGGCGACCTCATGGAGAAAGCTTAACTCTCAACATACAAACAGGAATCAGGGAAGATGATGTGAACATGGTTGTCGGGATTCTTTCAGATTTAGCATTATGCTGAAAATCTCCAAGGACATGTGAAAAAATAAACTGAAAGCTCAGTACTACTTTCTAGTAGGGCCCAGAAAAACAAGAAACGCAAGGAGTATTGCAGAGATTTTAGAATTTTAGAAACACCAAAAGGGTAAATCTTACAATTTGTGGAACGTAATCCTTTTCCTCTTCAGGCATTAGCCCTGTCACCTTTTGGTCATGATTATCTGAACCACACCATCCACTCCTTTCGAGCCTCTTTCTTCAGGGTAAGTGTTCCATACTGAAGGCCAGTCCAAGCCAGGAACGCACAGATGGGCGGTGCAGCTGCAGTTCCTCTGACAGACGGCGTGTCCGCTGGGACACTGTCCAGCCCTGTCTACCCAGCCGGTGCAGCTCCACCTTGCTCACCGGGTCGTTGAGTGGGTCACAGGACTTTGGCCAAAACATCACAACTCAAATAATCTTATTAATGGAATGGAAAATGGGCTCCCAAAATACACACACACACACATAGATCACATGTTTTTCCTGAAGTGACTGACAATTCTAATCAAAAAGAATATTAGAATAGTTTTTTTTCTTAAACTCTCAGAGATAGTGTATTCAGACTCTTCAGCAGGGTGAATGAGTCAAGTTACTCCATAGGATCCATTCAGACTGATTAAATTGGAACCAAGCCAAAGCAGATCTTCAAGATCTGAGAGAGAGTGGTCACTGAGCCAGGAAGAGAGAAAAGGCATCCACTGAGAATGTAGAGAACACAGTACTGATGGGAAATAATAAGCTGGCCAGTCCTAAGGCTACCACAAAAAGTTATAATAATGAAAGTTCTTGGCCTAAATCATCACAGTTCCCTTAATCTAAAACATGGGATAATTAATCTGAGACATCTGATTATACAAGAAAAGTCCATTTAAAGATTTTAATTAGGAATAGACTAAAGTTTCTACACTGAACTTATATTTACCTATCAGTTATCATACCTACATTTCAAAAATGATTTGAGAGGTTCACATATATTAAATGCACACAGACACATACAAATTTAGGGCCAGAAAGAAAAAAATATGAGCAAAAACAACAGGAGTTAAAGAAGAGACATTATAAGGGCCTAAACCTAGGCTGACACGTTTACTGAGGTTAAGAATTAAATTTATCTGAGTTTCTTGGGAGCCAAGGGGAAAAGGGAAACAAGACATGTGATTCTTATGATTTGATAAAAGAAAGAATACCACCTTCTAGGAATAAAACTTTCTCTATTGTGACTATTGAAGTGAACAAATCAATCTTCAAGATTCCATCAACAATTTTAAGGTTGCCTGTTCAGCACAATTCCTGACCTAGACTGCCAAAGATTATGGAATCAAGCTTGATAAATAAATTATGAAACAACACAACCGATTTCTAAACTAAACAAAAAGGGAAAACCAAACGAACAAACATTTCCGACATTTGAAAGTTAGAAGCACCCAAAATAAAAATGGAAACCAGTGGCAAATAAAAACAACCCTAATCTCAGCAAACCAGGCCCCAGAGCCCCGTGGCTGCAGGCTTGCGGTAGTGCTGCTTGTCAGCCAGTGTGTGTCTGTCTGTGGCATATGGGGGAAGGCTTCAGGCTGCTATCTCCAGACTCATCTCATGGCACTGGTTCAACACCAGTGAATGGCACTTTACACAAAAGGAGAGCTCATTCAAAATGGGCGTGCGTGAGGATCGGTCAGCGTGGCTTGTCTGAGTGAAAACCACTGGCCAGGGGGAAATGAAGTGCAGCTCCCAGGCCTTTGCAGTTTCCTGAGCACCGAAACGCAGCCGGAGGTTAAAGCTGGCTGGTTGGAATGGCACACTTGGCTGAACACACAGCCAGGTGGCTTGGGCATATTGGCAAACAACTGGCAACCTGCCCAATACAGATGGCTTAGACTGCTTCTCTCTTCCCATGGAGCCTTCTTAGACTCTTGAGCGAGCATTCGTTTTAGAATAAAATGCATCTGAGTGTTAAATAAAATCTTTTAATAATATCTGTCAGATGTAAGATCCTTTTACCAAAAATAAAAATAAAAAGATGGGAGGAGGTGGCTGCCAAACCCATACATGAAACCATTTCTTTTTTGTGGGGGAGACTTTGCAGATCCCTTCTCAACAGTCTTTGAACTCAATTATTTGGACCTTTCCATTTCACAGGGATTAAAACGACCCCTGCAATCCCTAGAAAGCAGGGTTAACGTGAAGTTTACAGAAGGCTGCCAAAAGGTCAGGTGACCATAGGTTCCTAAGAATACACAAAAGTACAAAATATAGAGGGTAACAAGGGAAATGAACATCAGATACATTTTATCCAGGAACACTATTAAATCTTGATTGACAGACAACACGACAAGGTGTCAGTACGGTCTATCATGTGCATCCCTATCTGGAAACTTGTGAAAACACAGTCTCTCGGCGCTAACTGCTGAGGCACATGTTCCTCTCCGGGCTTTACCAAGAGGCTGCCTAACGTCAATAGCGCGAGGCAACCCGAGGTCTAATGAGCCCAGCTGGTCACTAATCTCCTGTAACGCTCCTAGTTACCACACTCAATACTCCACAAACACTATTTTCCTGCTGGAATTGGATTTTCCTCTGTCACACCATGTGCCAGGTTGCCAATATTTCGTTTTACTTTAGTGGATATCTTAAAAGTTCTAACAACTGATACATTATTAGCTAATTAGATAATACGAATTACTATCAAGATTCTGTTTCACTTGTAATAATTTTAAAATGTGTTTATGGTCTCTTAAAATTGAAGTCATTTATCTAATAAACTGTGTTAAATGCTCTGGAATTACTAGTCTGTTTGGTAAGAAGATATAGAGTTTCTGTTGTATTACGTGGTTGGTTTTTTTTTTTTTAAAGATTTTTAGGTCGGTAACAGCTCAAACACTGAAATTCATCTCTAGTACTAAAGAGGGCCTCCGACATTAACAAATCTAAAACCTCTTAGGTAGACACAAACATATATATTATGATAGAAAAAGAATTATTTGTGCTTATTCAGCAAATATTGAAGATGGTCAGCCTAGATGAGAACAGCAAACTTCTTTTTGGTGATAAAAAATAAAACTTCCTGCTACATTTGCTCTCTCTCTTTCCCATGCAAAAAGATACTGAGTACATAACAAATTCATATAAGTTTTACAGTGAACATTTACTGGGTTTTAGGTTAAAACCTTCAAATCCATTTCCTTCTGACACACTTTTTTTAAAAAAAAAAATAGAACTGATAAAACGTTTTTTGAGGAATGGGGCAAATTAAAGTAGAAGTGTTCAACAAATTCCTACATGATGAATCTTGAAAATAATATCTTTTTAAAGTCTGTGTCTTTGTAGGCATAACAGAATAAAAGACAAGCACATTAACAAATATTTCCAATACTCAAAATCATGGGGTGAAAGGAAAGATGACTTCTGAAAAATGGACTTTAGAGTCATGAAACAACCCCTGAAAAACCACACTTCACACCCTGCCCTCTCCTCTTCATCAGCAAGCAGTACCACTTAGAGGGTTATTAGAACATCCCTTTGCCAACCTGGAACATTTCCAGGCAAATCTGTCTTCCAAGGACACAGCCTACAGCACTTAAAGTAAACTGCAACGGGCTGGAGGAGGGGTGGAGGAGCAGAAGAGGTGGGACGGCCAAAGCAAGTGGCACTGCTTCTGAGATCAAGTCCCCTCCAGGGGGCACTTGGTCCCCAAAGGAAGACTGGAACACACTTACTTTTAAGGGCTCCCACTGAGCAGAAGGGTCAGTAGGAAGATGACTTTTATACCAAAAGGGACCAAAATCCTACGTTTCTTCACTTAAATGCAGAGGAAAGATGAAGGGCATATATTTGCAAAGTGTACTTTAAGGGGTTAATGGGGTTACAAGCAAAAAAGGGTTCCACTGACAAATAAATTTGGCAGCTGACAGGTTAATCAAAGTTCTCAGACTCTTCAACATTTTAATGTGCAGTGTGACTCCTCAAGAGGGACAAAAGAATGCATTTATATTTTTAAATGTATTTCACCAAAAAAAAAACACCCCTTTTCCATGGAGCATATCATAAGACACAAGTACTGAAAAACGGATTTTGGTTAGTATAATGTGAGGCTTTTAAAAGTTAGATTCAATAAAATTGTTTAAAATTAAACCGAAACGCTGAATTCAAGACAATAAACTAATTCAAAATCTTTTTCAAAAACTAATTGAAATTCTTTAGTAACTTCCCTATTTTAAACACATTGTGTAGCTGATCTTACTGTTTAAAAACTCAATAAATAAAACACAATTCTATCAGCAGTAAAAATCCCTCCTCCTCCCACGAAAGCTCTGGCCCAGCTCTCTCTCCACGTCAGGCAAGAACCATCTGGTCATCTGTAAGTGGAGAGGCCAGTTTTCAAACAGGCTGGTTTCTGAATATAGGGTTTAAATTATTTATAACAAAATTTAAGGTTAGTTTTCCTGGAAGCTTCCTCTGCTGGAGGTTTAGCTGACACCCTCAGAAAACCTTGGAGCCAACATGAACAGGGTTTGGCGCCTCTGCCTCCCTTGATTTTGGCCACAGCATTGTCTAATTTAAAAAAATGTGAATTTGAATAAGTAGAAATATAGAGGAAAGGGTGGGGGATAACAGCTACATTCTAAATGAAATTATTGCTTACTATCAAATGAGAAATCCACACTCTCAGGAAAAAAAGTAGAACAAACAATTCCAGAATTATGTGGAACCTAAGAAAAAGTCAAAAAGTGATTACAGAAACATTTTTTAAAACACAATTTGAAATATTTGTCTTGTGTTCCAGAAATAAGTTAAATTTTACAGAGCTTCCAAGTAAACCACCTCATTTTACCTTCTCAATTCCTGTAACCAGGCACGAGAAAGTGCGAGCTTGCACAGGTAGAGCGCTGGCCCTGACAGTGCTCCTCGCAGGGCCCCAGGAAAGGCCCTCACGCTGGAGCTGCGTGGGGAGTTCCTCTAAAAGCGCTCACAAAACGTGACACAAGCATCTGCTCGCATCACAGCACACTTTCCCGGTAAACTTTTGTTCTGTTTCATTTTTACTTCTGGATTCTGCCTATTTCCTGCTCAAAGACTAGTCTCACCTAAAGGTAATAAAGGATTTATTTCTTGGTTCAAACTCCTGAAGAAAATTTCCTTTAAATACTGTAATTTTATTTAACTTCATTTTAAAAGAACTTCTGTTTAACCAATTCCACTTAAAAAGAAAAATTGAACAGTTCTAAAAATAAAACAATTTTGGTTAAACAAATATACAGATTTAAAGCATATGGGTAAAAATGAATGTGGTGTAAACATACGGCAACATTTTTTTCCCTTCAAAAAATCTTAGAGAAGAAACAAACAAAGTTATTTTGCATTAAATTGTGAAGTCATTTTTAATAAGTAATCTTTTTTACTCAAGAAAAAACATTTGTGTAGCCTCAGAAATCTGTTTCATTTCAGTCTTTGTGTAAAACTGCACATGAAAAGTATATTTATAAAAGAAATACCAGACTTGGAATTATTTATGTCCTTGTAGCGCATATATAATAAATGAGAGCTCACTGGATCTACACAGATCTTATATACATAAAGGTTGAATTCTGTCCTAAAACTTATTCTAAAAAGTTTTCTAATTGAATCAGATTTTAAAGTTTAAAAAGCATTATTTCAATGTAACAGTGTGTTACCTATTCTTTGGCAAAATGGAATCTAGATTTTTACCAGATGTGCACTGACTCTAAAAACCCACCGCTGAAGTTAGTAAGTTTTAAAACATTCAGCTCCTGGCTCTGGGCTCAGCTCTCTTCTCACCCTAACTTAAAAGAAGGCCACGAGGACTCAAATCTTAAGCTTCCGGTAACATTCCCCCCAGAATGAAAACTAGAGCTGTATAAATCTGCATGTAACAGATGTTTCAAGAACAAAAACAAACAAGTTGAAAACATACTAACAAGGAGACAAGACAAGGTACAGAGCGCCCAGCGGCAGGACTCCAAGGGGGACTGGAAACCTCAGACGCAGATGCAATCACTTCACTTTCTTTGCAGTCTGACATTCGTGGTTTTATATTCAACATTTTGTATCACTGCTACAAGAACCTTCTCTGAAGGTATTGCTTCTGCCAACTAAATTAAGACACAGAAGAAGAAACTCATGAAACTTTTAAACTTCTCTACAACAAAAAGAGCCCACGCTATTAATTTCTAGAGTAAAAAGTGAACAAGTAGATCATTTTAAAACTTCTTATAGTGATGGTGTTTGATATAACTTTCAAAAAAGTGTCTTGTTTTAGGGAAATTTTTGAATAAAAATGTTGTACTGAATTCAGAGTGCTTTTGAAGCCCAAAGACCAACTGTTCAGTTTTAACAAACCAACAATGTCTGTTCATTTTGCCCAAATCTTTTCAGCTTAAATATTCACAATGTGCCATTATTACTGAATCATTCTCTGCCTTTAGCTCTGACAACAGCATCACAGGGGCTGTGAAAGGCTCCTTTCTTCTCCTGATTAGTCCCTAAACATTTCCTCATCCGACAGCGCTTTCCAGCTTCCCAGAATGCACTGCTCAATTACAGTGCCAAAATTAACTGTACGCCACTCTCATGTATTGAGAAAAGAATTGAGGACTCCAAACCGTGTCAGGGGTCGCCCACAATTTCATATCAAATTTTAAGTAACAAAAATATTAACCCTTTCCAAATGCCAAATTTTAAAATCTATTGTTTGTTTATCTTTACTTTTTGGGCTGTGTCTTACAAAATATCCAGTTTAGGTTTCTAATGTTCTTCATAATATACAGCTTTTACAATGAATTCTAAGTGTCCACAGAAGGGCTATTTATATTTAAAATAAAGGCCTATCTGAATTTTTAATACTAAGTTTTTATCAGAGTCCTCTTTAAGCTTAAATTCCTTCCTTCTTCGCTTAAGAAAGCAGGATTTCCTTACACATCTACAAATGCAGTGTGGAACTGCTGCAAATTATCTTTCTGAAAGCAGGAAACAGAAATAAATAAAAGCCCTGAGATTCAGGTGTAGAAACGTCCCAATTCCACAGTAATTCCATTTATACCACACAGCATCTCTTCCTCAATAATACCAATCTTACTAAACACGGAGTGTGGGTCATCTTTTTACATAAGCTCTTGAGATCAGTGTGATGCTAACAGGTATTATTTTGAACACAACATTATAAACTAAATGGGCAGTCTTCAAATATTATTAAATTGATTATTTCTAGATTTGGGGGAAGCTATATTCACAGTACTTAGGACATTTAAAACTGATTATGTATCAAATACTATAGTTCAAACATAATTGCAGGATATGCCTTGAATAAACAAAAACAAAAAGTACAGAAAACAATGAAAAAGCTATGATTATACGCACACTGCAAATACTTGCATGAAAAGGGATGGGAATATTTAATACATGTGGATTTGTATTTATTTGTTTTATACCTTCACCCAATAGAATAATGCAAATAAAAACACTTTTTAAACCTCAAAGATACTTACTAGCCCTTGCATACATTAATCATTCATACCGCATGGTTATTGTTCAGTATTTTCTGCAATAACAAATTGGAGGGTGTAGGGGTTATTGTGGGTTTTCGTAAACCACATTCTATTTAGGCAAAGCCAAGTATTAAAGAAAGGCCTAACTTGCCAAACCAAGATAAATACATGCCATTATTATGATTACATAAAAGCCACTGTTCTCAGCGTTACAATTTCTCTTATAATTGGCACTATTATAATTAAATGGATTCATATGTTTACAATTCTTCTTTGAATTGTAAAGTGATTTAGCAATGATAGTGTCTCTAATTTCTTTTAACTATACTGACAGACTTCACTTAATCAGTGGTCTAAATACCACATTGCCACAATAAATTAGGTAAATACCCAGTAAGGCCTGAATTGCTATTGAGTTTAAGTATGCTATAATAAGGTAGCAAGTGACTTCTCCAAAGCCTGCTGCTGGACTAGCCCACAAACCCACAAGCTGGGGGGGATGGGGTGAAGAATTCTAATGCCACTTAAGACATTCTAGGATGGACACAGAGACATACAGGCAGGGAAAATACACACGAGTACACACACACACACACACACACACACACAGACTTAAAACCCCCTAAGTTTTGAAAACAAACAGGAAGTGAATGATTATCAAAAAAAAAATTACAAAAACTAATATTGTGGATTTTGTGGTCCCTCTTCTTAAGACTCAAGAAATTCTTCACTTCTCATCACTAGGGGGACTGTGGCATAAAACATGCCCTCATATTACTGGTGGAAATGCCAATGGAATAAGCCTTAGTTTACTTTCCATCCACAAATGGAAAGTATTATACTTCGTTCTATTAGTGAAAAGAATATGAGATAATTGGTTTTTCCTTAAATTTGAGATAACTATAAGCTTAACTAGATTACTCATGCAATGTGTCAAAACTATATAGCTAATAAATGTTTAAAAATAATTGAGGTTAGTAGTGTGAAAAATAATTATTTTACAAAGTGTGCAAACAGCAAGAAAGTATACAAAGGAGAAACTGATCAATTCTCTATCACTTAGTTTTGTCTAAAAATGTTTTTAAATCACAATATTGCTTTTTTATAAAGATGATCTATAAATACACAATCGCGACTGTGCTATAATATGGATACTGATTGTCACATTAATTATAACAGCAAAAACTTGCAAACAAAGCATTCAACGCAAAACTGATTTCACCAATAATGGTCCATCCATATGATGAAATATAATGCAGCCATTAAAACGATGCTGTAGGAGAATATATAACGACAGGAAAAGGTGTTTGTGATATACCACTAAATTTTTTAAAAGGACTTTTAAAATACATACATATTATTTGTAAGGCTAAACTTAAAAATAGCAAAATTTTAATAATGGTTTCCCTAGGTGATTTTAGTTTCTTGTTTTTACTGCTTTTATGATGTAAATTATGATGATGGCAGATAAATCCTGTAATAATAAACAGAAGTAAGATTTTATTGTTCTTTAAAAAGATATTATGACATAAGGCATTCGTGCTCTAGGCATTTAAATTACTCCTACGAAATCAATCTCCTAACAGTAAATGCATTTTAGAAATGTTAGCAAATTTTTTTGACTGCTAGTGCTAACCACTACTTGCTAAACTGTGCTAAATTCCCAAATGCTAGAAGGAAGAAAAGTTCAGAGACACAGTAGATAACAGACTGTTACTAGATTACTACCATAAATTCTCCTATAGAAAAATTAAGTAGAAGGAAGACTTCAAATTTTAAAACTGTCAAGAAGTAGACTGAGAGCCAGAAAGATTATGTGACTCTGGCCAAGGACACAACATAGTGAAAAGTACAGGATTATTAGGCTCAGGGTGGTTCTTCCTCAATGGGTTTTAAGTAACTTCTTTGTAACAGAGTTCATAAGAAGTACAGTCAGTCTTATTCAGTAGAAATTTAAAACAAAGAAAATATAATGAATATTCAGAGTTAGGACAAAACTGGCTTTTTCACTTTTATGTTCTCAGAAATTCTAAATGATGAATGAGAACCCAGAGCTGTCTTGTTTAGTTTCCAAGTTTCAACAGAGACATCAAATTTCCAGCCAAAAAGAAGCAAAATCCTTCTAAATCCCTTGAAAATTCAAAAGCCTTTGAAAAAATATTCTAAAAATGGCATTAAAAAATCAGCAATTCTAGGGGCTGGCCCCGTGGCCGAGTGGTTACGTTCGCGCGCTCCGCTGCAGGCGGCCCAGTGTTTCGTTGGTTCGAATCCTGGGCGCGGACATGGCATTGCTCGTCAGACCACGCTGAGGCAGCGTCCCACATACCACAACTAGAAGAACCCACAACGAGAAATATACAACTATGTACTGGGGGGCTTTGGGGAGAAAAAGGAAAAAATAAAATCTTTAAAAAAAAAAAAATCAGCAATTCTATCATAAACACCTTACAATGCACGTTAGATGTAAAACTGTAGGGGCTCATGTGGTCATGAGAAAGAACAGCCCAGACTTGTAATTCTGATATTCTTTTTTTTTTGTTAAGATTCGCCCTGAGCTAACATCTGTGCCAATCTTCCTCTATTTCGTATGTGGGATGCCGCCACAGCATGGCTGAGAGGTGTAGGCCTGTACTTGAGATCCAAACCTGCGAACTGGGGCCGCCAAAGCAGAGCACACCAAACTTAACCACTACGCCACAGGGCTGGCCCCAGATATTCAGCATTTTTGATACTTGAACACTGAAAAAACTACTGAAAAATTTCCTTGTTCTCTCTCATCTATTCCTCTGGATAAAACACAGCTAACAATTCTAAACAATGTCTGGATGTGTACTCTTTAAAGCAATGAATCGTCCTTGGAACACAGAACAGTGTCTTGCACATGACAGGTGTTCAATACTGATACACCAGATGAACAAAGTGAATGAACAAAGTCTGAGGGCAAGCCCACAGAAACCCCAAGAACTGTGTAATAGATGACAGGATTCTACCAGGCATCTGAATTGTGCTCTGAACAAAAGTAACCGGCTGGCTGAGATGGCAAAAACCACGAAAACTGACTTTTCAATGGCGCTATGGCTGTGTTGTTCACAATGTTTAAAACAAAACATATGATGTACACAAATCGTGGGTACAAAAGAGCTAATTCAAGAGATGTCCAGTAAGGCTGGAGAACAATTCTAATCAAGGCAAAGACAGCCTTACCTCCAACTCACCAATTTTGACTGAAGCTACGTACATATCATGATGGGTCAATCCAAAAACAACCTAAAAACCTGCTAAGACCCCATATTAAAGACTTCCTCAGACTGGTCAGTGTCCAGGTATCTGGCAACATGTGTTACTCCTAATTTTCCCAGAAGTAACTGGACACTTCAAAGCAAAAGGCTTCCTGCAGCAGGTTTTCTAGCGGATGTGAATCTTCATAGATTATCCCCCTCCCCCAACGCCCACAGAGGGGATGAAGAGCAGGTGGAGCTATCCTTCTGAAATGGCAGAGTCTGCACACCTGTCAAGAAAGAAATAAAAGCCCCCCAAAAAACTAAGGTTCATCATCTCAGGTATATTCCACATACTATGATTCATGAAACGATCATTTTAACATCACATCTTTTCAATGCTTCAAAAAATCTCTAATGCCTTTTATACATGGGATAAAAACATAACATTATTAATTAATATTCACATATTTTAGAAACCACGTGTAAAGTGAAGAGCAGAATGAAGCATCCGCCCCTGGTTTGGTCTTCAACATCGTATGGCAAACTGTGCCCTGGCTTCCCAATCCTGGACGCTTTGTGGCCTTGAGGGTCAGAAAAGCCCAGGTTCCACTGAGATAAAACATGTAATGAGCTTAAGCCCAGGATACAGTAAATCTTCAACAGGTATCAGTAGCAACATTTATATTCCTGGACCAAAAAATGCAAGTAGAAGGTCATCACTAGCTTTTAGGTCCCCTGTCTCTTCTGGAAATGATGAAAGCCACAGCTCCTCTTCCCAAGAAAGTACACACACTCACAAACGTACACCACTTTGTATGTCAATTCTCAGGTATCCTGAAGTCAGTACACGTATTGAGGTGAAGAGCCCCCATTTCAACCAGAAGACCCTCAGATGAGCCTATAAACATATCTCAAAAGTGTAAAATCTTCAGAGATGCAAAGGCAAAGTGAGAATCCATAATGCATTACAAAAAAGGAGTGGTACCTCAATTACAAAATATGTCTCAGGATGTTTGGAGATGTGTCTTCTGTTTTAATCACTTAGCAACAACGAGGTGAGTATGTCTGGTAAATGCCACCGAAGTAATGAAATGCATGAACATCTCACCAGCCTCGTCCTCAAGCTTGTGCTGAACAAGGAGGAAACCAACATTTATTAAGTATCTTCTATGTGCCAATGACTGTGTGAAACAGTCAGACATTCACCTCCTTTCTTCTTGATAACAATGCCACAATACAGCTATCATTATTACCCTTCACAGAGTTGAAGAACCCAAGGTTAACAGATTATAAGCAGCATGCCTGAAGTCCCAAAGTTTCAAAGTGGCAGAGCTGAGACTGAAGACAATGTCTGACCTTAAGCCTTTATTCTGTTACATTTATGAGTTTCTAAACTGAAGTCAGGTTTATTCTAATTCAGTAAGACTGAGAAGTCTTTCCTCTCCAAAATAAAGGTTAAACATGTATGGGGTTGTGGGGCAAATATTTCATATCCTCTTGTGACCTGTGCCTCCAAAATTCTGTTTCCCAATCTTGAGCTTTTCCCAGCAAGATCCAGCTCAGGCCCTATGGGACCATCCCTTCCTGACTTTAGCTCTGTTGTGGATTATTAACCAAAACTTGCACTCTTGAACAGTCCTTAAAACACAGCTAAAAGAAAGCTAAAAAGAAGAAATATAAATCACCTGTCCTAAGCATAAATTTTATAATTACTTATAGTTCTCTTCTAGACATAAGTATGCACATTAATAGAGTTCATACAATATACAGAAGATATTTCAAAGTTTAATCAATCAACCTCCTTTCTAGAGAACATATACACAATTAAACAAAATAGAACAGTAAACATTATTGCCTCACACTGATATCAGAGATAGCACATGAATAATTATTCCAAAAATTTGTCTCAGAGGCAATTAATTTGCCTGCACAATCAATCATGTCTTGTCAAATTGATCAGTTTTTTAAAAAATAAACTGAATATTCAATCAGCTAAAACAGTGAGTCTCTTTTTAGTTTCAAGAGCCAAGTGGAACAACTTCTATGCTCCACCATGACACTTCCTCTACCTGTCAGCAGAACAGAGGAGGAGGGTGCCTGCCTTTCCTCTACTCACCTTAATATTTTTCATATATATATATATTTTTTTTTTTTTAGGGGGTTGGAAGTGTTAGGCAAAAACTGGAACCAATAGTACTGAAGTGAGCATCCCAAGAAGTTAAAAACTATTGAAGTTATGTAGATGAACCTTCCAGGAAAAGATCATATGATGACAGCACTGGATTATTACCCAAACCTCACAGCCCTTCTAGAAATACGGACTACACATCAGCATGAACTGCATACAGTGATGCTCAATAAAGGCCCAAACTCTCTGATGGAGTGAATGGAAAAGGAACCAAGAAACCACTATCACAGGATTAACTGTGCCAAATACACTCTTAGAACGTACCAGCGCCATATCAAGTTCATAACCATCAGTATTTCTCCTTGAACTTGGTAACATCAGCAATTTGTGAGAATTATTGGCCTGGCAAATAAGCCATCAAGTATATCAACGGTTTATTGAACCAAAGTAAGGTATGTGAGTGATGACCACATATACCTAAGTCTGTGTCCTCATGTCCTCCTGTTCAATTTACCCGTTTGGGTCAGAAAGACCTTATCAGAGCAGAGGGCAGAATCTGATTCTGAGTCATATGGGAAAGGGATGAACAAGTCTTGAAATACCTCAGACCATCATGTGACTGAGATAAGCTAACAAACAGTTATTTCATAGTGACCTGATTTGCACAGGCGACATGAAAACAGAAGTCATCGATAGGTTGGCTGTGCTCACCCTGACTCAGCTGCAGCCCGATGAAGAGGGAGTTGGTTCGTCTCACCTGTGGAACGGGTTACACTTCTACAGTGATGATGAGGTGTACCGTCAAAGTCTCCTACATTCAGTGGTCATCAGTGGAAGAAAGGATCTCATAAAAAAAGAACTCAATTTTTATCACTGGGTTAGTCTTCTGATTTTTGATCTAGTCTTTTGATTTTCTTTTACCTAGTTCTAAATGTATCGAATAATGTCTCCTTAAAAAAATTAGTCTTTTTGGCTTCAACAGTGGGGGACTGCTTTTGTTTTCCCAACAGGAAAACTTAGAATGCGCTTATCAAAAATTTACAGCGTTCCACAATCAGTAATTACATGGATACAGCCCCATTAGAATTTTTCAGCTGTGTTACACACAATGGAAACATTCATATAAGTGATATAAAAGACTTTATACTCCAAATAACAGTATAACCACTTTTAGCAGTTTGGCAATGCTGAAGAATTCATCAAATGGACTTTTTAATTCTCTTCATTAAAAACATTTTAAAGCGATGCTACAAACTCTGTTTAGATACCCTTTTTTTTCAGTTTTAAAAGAAATTTACTCACTGAGAAACACCTACATAGCAATAAATATTTCACTGCAGCCATTTCTTCTGTTGAAGTCTCCAGACATGTCATAGGACTACCTGACATCAGGAAAAAGAAAGAGTCTCTCTCTGAATCTTTGCAGTGCTTTGCAAACTCTATTATAATAATAAAGGGGTTCAGTTTGAGGGAGCTTAAGGGAGTTCATTGGAGCTAAGGTCTATTCTACAAGCGGTGCTGATTTTAGCAAGCAGAGTCTATAACTTCAGTGCCATTTCCTACACTGGCTCTGGAAGTATTAAATAAAATAGGCATTTATAAAACATCCTCAATTCTGCTAGAATGCCAAGTATGAGATAATGAAAGACAGGCAAGTCCTCAGAAAGCTAGGCTTAGCAACAGGATGCTTCAGAGTTGAAAACACAGGATTTAGGGACAGAGATCTTGTGATATACCCAGATTCAGTTTAGTAACTTGGGAAAAAGTCTTACTTTAAATTTTCTCAGAGCCTCAATTTTATCATCTATAAAATGGAAGGTGACATTGATGATAATGGTAATGGTAATGATAATAATAATAACAGCTGTTCTTCCTCAGTGAGCAATTACAAAGCTCAAATAAGATACACAAGGCAGTTTACAAGCTGTTCAACTGATATGCAAACGTAATTTATAATCAGCCCAACTTCTAACTTCCATCAGCCAAACACCACTCCCTGGCTTCTAGTCCCAATTCCTGTCATTGAGATCCTATACAAGATATTAGTAAAACTCTTACTTTGCAGGATTTTCTTTTTCTTACTTGCAAGGATGAAGGTGGAGCTCCACTTACGTGGTTCAATCCAAACTAGAAAAGCAACTTCCAGCATGGAATATCGTGATAAACCCTAGCAGAGCACCAGAGTGCACCACCTTCTAACCACAAGGTGGAATCCTCTCTCTCTGATACAATCCACGAATTTGTGTCTTTTAATCAACTGTCCACTCAGGTCTACAAGGAGTCATGAAATGAGGGCCTCCACACACCTGTAAGGAAAAAGCAGCCCAACTATAGTTGACCACTTGCAGGTGTAGGTTTGACTGGGGGGCCCCTCCAAACTCCCATACTTCCAAAACAACGCAGTGGGGCTTTTTTAAGTCAGGCAGGTCACTAGCTTGATACCCACTCTGGTGGCGTGCATCCTTCCTTGCTAGTTAGGAATGGTATAACCAAATCACCAGGCATGCCTGATGCATCCGCAGGCCTCCCGCTGTTGGACTGGTGGGGGTGGGGCATCATCTGTGTGCAGCGTGAAAGCAGCAGCAGCCAGGAGAGGTTGAGTAACTGCACTCTGACCGTGTTTCAAGCCACCCGAATTGCAAGGTTGTTGGTAAATGCTAAAGGGAAAAGTGGATTTTACTACCCCTTTACGAAACCCCTGATGTCCCTTCCAAGAAAATGTACTCAAGCAATAATAAATATTCAGTATACAGTTATTTGGTGTCAAGGGCATTTTATCCAGGGAACACAGCAAAAAAACATCACTATAGAGCTGAGGTTCTTCTAACTCAGGTTCAACTTGGGTCAGAACATGTCCATGCGCCAGGGCAGACTTCAGTGACATTTCATCAGCTTGAGATGAAAATGAATAAGGTTCTGTACGCTAGCTCATCCTTGGAGGTTTGGATTTGCAGTCTGTCCACGTGAACATCGCAACCCTCCTCTCCTGCTGGTGTTGACACAGTCACACACAACCTGCAGCAGACACACCATGCCTCCCACGCAAACGGTACCCACATCTGGAGCAGCGAGGCTGACGCAAGTGGACTCATATGTCAACTGCCCACCAGAAATTTCCAAGGGTCTGGATCAAAGTGTGTGAGACAGCTGGAGGAGCCAGAAGCATTTTCACAGGCTGTAAATATTTACATATGGCCAAACTCTGGCCACATCAAATTTAAAATTTCACTATTGTTATCCTCAGGGGTATGATTTCTTGATTTTTGTCTTTCTTTTTCTTCTTTTGCACTCACTGCAGTTGACTCAAGTCAGGGAAAACACGGGAAGGACCAGGCACCATCAGAGGAGCCCTCCTCAGACGCCCCTGCCAGGTCACCAATGGGGAGCACACCACAGCATGAAGACAGCCAGGGAAACTGCACACTTGAGGAAGAAGCTGACGCAGCTGCCAAATTGAAAATAAGTAGGGTCGACTTTCAATTATCCCAAGTGGTTTAACCACATGCTTCCTTCTTCCCACTGCCCAACCTCAGACTCGGCTGCAAACCAGACGCTGAGCAGGGTGGGGGTCTGCAAGCCTGAATGGACTGTCTGTCTGAGGTGTGGTCCCAACAGAATTTTCTTTTATGAACCAAGTTACGAAGTTCTCTTTTACCAATAAGGACAACTGCAATACATATGAATGAATATTGTTAATAAACACTATGTCACGGACCCTCTTTTCAATGTTACATAAAATGAAGTTCTTTAAAATCAGAGGCACATGCTTACTAGATGATAGAAGAAAACTTCATAAATTTTGTTCATTCATCCCTTCATTCATTCATTTATTCAGAAAGCTTTATCTGTCCTATACTGTCCCAGGCACTCTGGACATAAAGACGAAAATAATTCAGTGCCTACTCACAGGGCTCACAGTCTATACTGGATAATAAACACTCAGAATTCAAAAGTTATGCTTTCTAAATCTAAAATATCCTTGTAGATTAATATTTCACTGTCCCCGAAATACATGACTTCATCTGGCAGCTCTACAGAACAGTGAGTGTCGTGTCTCTCTCACAGGGACAGGTAAGAACATTTCCATTGGGGTAAAAGGTGAGATTCCATCCATAGCTGGAGTTGGTCTTAGATGCTCTGCCCCGCACTGTGGCCTTGAGCACAGAAAGCCAGCCCCTCTGTTAAAGACAAACTTCTATGTTAACCGTCACCCCTCCTTCAAATCTTCCAAAAACAAGCCCATTCTCCTACAACTACAAATCCCACAACCCCATGCGTGCAGTCAAATTCACACCACAAGTGTATATGATTAAGACTAGAGCCTCCACCGCTTTCTCTTTTTTTAAAAACAGGCCCCTTTTTCAAAAATCTCTAACTGATAGAACATGTGGGAGAAAACATGTTTAGTTCAGGGGAATAATTCCTGGTGTCACTTATTTACTCTAGATATTTATCACCCACCTTCTAAAGAAGTAATTTAAGCTCTCAAAATACGGAGTTTCTTCATTTCTAAAATGGAAAAATAATAAGACTTAAAAGGTTATTCAGAGAATTAAACGAGAGAATTTATGAAAGCATTTAGCTTGGTCTCTGGTTTTTAAAAAATAAGCTGTTCCTTGGCGACTGGCCTGGTGGCGCAGCGGTTAAGTGCGCACCTTCCGCTTTGGTGGCCCAGGGTCCATCAGTTTGGATCCCGGGTGCGGACATGGCACCGCTTGGCAAGCCATGCTGTGGCAGGTGTCCCACATATAAAGTAGAGGAAGACGGGCACAGATGTTAGCTCAGGGCCAGTCTTCCTCAGCAAAAAAAGGATTGGCAGCAGATGTTAGCTCAGGGCTAATCTTCCTCAAAAAAAAAAAAAAGAAAAAAGAGAAGCTGTTCCTATTTATCACCATCATCATTTAAATTTTATTTTTATTAAATAAATAGTAAATTTGGCAATTCATTTCTGAACTGTGACAAGTTGCTGGTTCAGAGAGCAAGAAGACAATCATGGAACCAAACTTCTTTCCACATTATCAAAGCTTCCTATGTTCTCAAAAGATGAGGAAACATAGTTTTAATTTACCACCGTAATCTTCTCACTAAAAAAATGGGTACTGTTTGCTTTTAAGTTAACATATGCAATTTGCCACAAAGCCCTAGAACGGAGGAGCTACGGAGGCAGCAGTCATTCAAGGGTGTCTTAAGGCTCTTGGATGAGTGTACGAGTGTTAGTATGTGATAGGGGCAAGTAACTTAAAAGAAAGTCACAAATTACCAAGCAATAATTCTAGGAGCTCAGTTCAGTTTAAAAAAAAAAAAAGCCTATCCCTTACCTGGCCAGACACATGAAGAACAACCAGAAAGCCCCTGAACTTACCCATTTCAGTTCCCCCAACTTGGAAAGGGGGAAGAAGGTTATACTAAGATACCGATAAGCCATGAAAGTGTACAAACTTCCTTTCTAATGCAGCATACTCCTTGCAATCTATTTCCTTGCTAGAAATTTATTGCTATAAATACAGAGCATGAAAAACGTGAAATGATGCCAGTTCAGCCATCACTTTGGCCCCAATCCTTTGCTAAATTTATGCATCTCTCTAGCTTGTTTAAATGCCAAAGAGCTAGGCAAACTAGAAGAAAATTATGCTCTTCTCTTTGGTACAGAAGTCCACCTGAGCCCTGCGTGCAGCTGGAGCAAGCTCGCCAAGGGAGAGGGACGAGAAAGCTCACTCTGCAGATGAGGACAACAGGTGCGAGACGTCCAATCAGGAAGGACAACAATGAAACCACCGCTCAGTACAAGCAGTCTTTAGAAATCTCGCACATTTCCCAATGCCATATCCATTCTTCCAGTCTCTGTCCAACAATGAACACATGTATGGAACAGAACAAAGTATGACTCAGCATGAGAAAAGTCAGAGATGCGTGAGCCATACTGGAAAGCATCTATAAATAAGGATACAACTCAGTAGAAAATAGTCTTTCGAGATCCAGGACTGTGATAGATGCTGCAAACATTTGTGTGTGCTAACAATTCTCAGTTCTCTCATGTTTATGTCCCCTACTCCACATCTGAAGTTCATGATAATAATTTAAGCCCTAATGAGAAACGTTCAGGTGAAAAAAGTCACATTCAAAACTTGGACTTGTTGAGGCTCACGATTTTTTTCCTGAATACAGCAATACCACAGCATAACAAAACTAGGTGGTTGTATTGCCCTTGTTACCTACTATCGGGGCAAGCTGAAGATTTCTCCTGAGTTTGCCTACCTTCCTCTTACAATTTCATTCCCTTGAAGATAGCCACACTTTCCACTGCAGAGATGGGAGAGCCCTGAGCTAAGGAACCCAAGGGTGCTGTACCTCGCTGTGATTCTGCTGTCCTATGATTCTGTCCACACTTTGCCCAGCTACCATTAGTTTCTGTCCAACATCACCTGGCCTCAGCATGAGATGATCTTTGAGGATCTTACATATATATTCATAATCACGAATATCTACCACAGTGCTCCGTATGAACAGAAAAAATCTGGAAGGAAATACATCAAGATGCTAATGATAATTATTTTTAGATGGTGGAACTGTGTATGATTTCTCATCCTTCTATTTTCCCATATTTTCCAAATGATTTATAATAAGCTCATATTACTTTTTATAACAAAACTCTTTAAAAATGAAGATACGTGTCTTAATTTTGAGCCTAGGTGCATACTGTGACATGCACTTTGAAGACTATCTGGTCCTTGCCCTCAAAGAGATTATATGGAAAATGAACTTAAAAAAATAAATAATACACAAAACCATTTAGAGGAAATAAAACTGTTTAACCCTAAATGGTTAACGATGGCTTCTAGGAGAGCAAATGTGGACACAACTGCTTTTATAGAGTAAATAGGTTTTGGTTTCTCCAAAGTGAAATATGTAAATTTGACATAGGATGCATCTTCCTTAAACATTTCTTTTCCTCTGAAAAAATCAATTTATACTTAACATCAATAGAATGCAATAGATCAATTTCTGACAGAAAAGAAAAAGTTGCATTTTTTTCATTTCCAAGTTCCCCTAATTCAAAAATTCTTTGGGGTCCTTTTTTTTTTTTTTTGAGGAAGATTAGCCCTGAGCTAACTACTGCCAGTCCTCCTCTTTTTGCTGAGGAAGCCTGGCCCTGAGCTAACATCGTGGCCATCTTCCTCTACTTTATACGTGGGATGCCTACCACAGCATGGTGTGCCAAGCGGTGCCATGTCCGCACCCGGGATCCGAACCTGCGAACCCCGGGCCGCCGAGAAGCGGAACGTGCAAACTTAACCGCTGCGCCACCGGGCCAGCCCCTCTTTGGGGTCCTTTATTCAGTGCTGCTTCGATGCAGCAGGAAATCTAGCCCCTTCCTGGGCAGCACTGGGAATGACTCCTGTATCTGGTCCTACAGTTAAAGGAGCTGTTGTTATTACCAGCTTCATTCAGTACATTCTGAACAAGTCATAAAATAACTATCTTTCCACTGCCCACTATTTAATCACCAAGAAACCAATCATGTCTGAGCCCTTTTTAAAGTCTTAAATCTTAGACTCTCGACACGTCTATTAAAATTTTTGAATCATAAAGCTTAATATGTATTTTATGAAAATTAACAACAAGAAGAAATACCAAGGCAGCTTTGTTAATGTGAGAACATTAACGGACCACTTGCTCTGCGCAGCCCTGTGCACAGGCTCCCACGCAACATCTCACGTCACCCTCAGAACCACCTCTGATCCAGCACTCTCATTCCTGTTTCACAGACAGCAAACCAGACCTTGGAAAGACTCCGTAGTTTGTCTAAGGTCACAGAGCACAGCTCCAAACCCGATCTTGACTCCAAGGACCATGCTTCTAATATGTCAAACTGTTTCCCTTTGAATTAAAAAAGTGGGACTTTGAGTCTTTTCAAAACTAAAACAAACAAAACAAACAGGAAGACAGAAAACAACCAGAATACTCTTGTCCTCCTCACGCTCTTAAGCCACTCTCTCTTTCTCTTCCTCTGCTGAGGTCGTTCTCAGCCTGGCATGACCCGAGAGGCACTCAGGCAGAGCACGGCAGAAAGGAGGGCGCACGGGTCAGACCTGCCTGCAGCAGGATTTTCAGACGCAAGGTCTTACTGGTGTACAAGAACGAGAAGTTGGTCACAGCATTGTGAAGAGAAAAGGAGAAAGGGGTGATCAGTCACTGGGAAGGCTTCCGCGGAGCTAAGCAGTCTCTTTGGCTAAATGTTAAAGAAAGGAAGCTCTTGACCTCTCCTGCTCCTCCATGGCTCCACTGGGAGTTCTCACTTTTAAAAAGTCCTTCATACCCTGCAGATAGTGTCTTACCTTATCCATTTGGGAAAAAAAATTCAGTACATTTACAAGGCATACCATCTACCACCCTGAGCAAAACTTCCTTCAATTCTCTATTCATTTTCCTCAGCAAAAACCACCCTCCACAGAGCAAAGTGAAATGTGCACATTTCCCCCCAAAATGACAACTCACGGGATACTAACATGAAGTATGTTCTAATCTTTTAAAAACTTATATGAATAAATAACAGGCCTGTGCCTACCAAAAGCAAAGGGAGGCGCAAGCAGTGAACACGACGGCGACACCAGAGAAGGCTTCTCATCATCACAGCTTCACTGTCGGTGCCACAGAGATGCTTCTTCACACAAGAGACTCCCAGGAACTGCATCTGGGCCCCTCTTCACAGTGCTTCTGTGGTCAAAGACGAGTGCTCCCAGCTACAGGTTTCTTGGGACTCCTCCCACACTCTCGGCTACAACTGAACTCCCCATGTCCTATGAGAACCCAGCTTTATTTTTTTGATAGCTACCAGGTTGGGGAGCGGGGCCCACTTAAGTGGAATTAGCAAATTTTCTAGGACAAAATCTTGTCAAAAAGAAAAGAAAATCATATACATCACAGTTTCTGTGATGCACAGTTTAAAACTGCCTTGTGGTCTTATTTTTAAATTTAAAAATCGTGGGGAAAGAACACATATGGATACATGTGAAATGGGTCTATTCTTTATTACTTAGGAATAATTTCCAAGTGAGTGTCTACTTAAATTTGAGAAAAATAAAATGGTCAAAGAAAAATACCAGCTGTTCCCCAAAGCAACAATTCACTAAATTTTGTTTCAAAATCTTAAAAATTGTACAAAATTTTAAAGGTCTTTTCATCCAATTTCCCAATCCATCTCAGCTACAAAAATCTCTGAACCACTCCAGCAGAACCACTCCCTCCAAGATGTGGGATCCCCAGCCTCTCCACAAGCCCAGTCCACTGCTGGACTTCCTCAATCACCATAACGACCTTCCGCACACTGACCTGACTTCTGCCTGCCTCTAACCCTCACGTATCAATCCTGGACACACAACTGAAGCTGTCACAAGTTCACTTATTCTTTCATATGACAGCTCTCCAGAACAACAGGGATTTTGGTCCCAATGCAAAGGTCCGCAAACCGCAGCACAATAGAGTGTGTGTGTGTGTGTGTGTGTGTCTGTGTGTGTGTGTGTGTGTGTCTATGTTCCCATGGGATGGGTTTGGGAGTGTAAGAAATGGAGAAAAATAGTAGTTATGAAAGACGAAGAGGAAAAAGATGGCCCCATGACTCTCTCTTTTCAAAAGTTAGTACCTAATTAATTTATATTTATCTAGGGCACAGCTTGCATCTTTAAAATGCTTTTTGGTAACATCCAAAGTAGGAGAAATTTCATCTGGTCAGAGGATGCACAGAATTCTGGAGGTAACGTGTCTCCGAGGTCACATTGACAAGAATTATCAAATTGAGGAAAGAAAATCTCCAGACTGACTTGTGATCATGCTTGTGACTGAAGAGATAATATCCAGTCACTGGTTTCAGCTGAAAGCACGTGGAGTCCAAACGGTCATCTGTCCTGCCACAACAGTGAGACTGGCCTGACCTGAAGCCTTGCTAGCTGCTCTTCCTCCAGCAATGTCTGCAGCTCTTCTTCTAGCAATGGCCGAGACCAAACCTTGAAAGTTTCTCAGCAAGAAACTTGCATCCAATTGGATAAGTTAACTCAGTGTGTTGACAAGACGACCGGTTTCAAATGAATACAAAACATTGAAAAATAAAACACTTTCACCCATGAAGTCTTATATAAATGAATTTTGTGTCTAAAAACTACTGAAAAATAAAGAGAGTGAAACCTCACTGCAGGATAACTTGTTGAATATGGTAGAACTGTGAATCTACATAAAATGTTGTGACCTGCGTCGATACAGAAACACTGGAAGAAACACCTGACCACCACAGTTCTCATTAGCTCAGCTCAGCACTACTCTGGTCCTGCCGCTCGATAACCAAGTGTTCAAGCTCTGCCCCCTCTTACGACTTTCTGATCTTCTACTTTCCTATTTTTTAAATGAAGAATCCAGTGACTAGATCATCTCCAGGGGCTCTAAATTTGCATGACTCTAAAATTTTCTATATTTTATCATCATCACTACAATACCTACGAGAAAGCCTCATTTCTGAGAACTTAAAAAAAAAAAAAACGTTAAATGAACCTTCAGAGAAATTGAAATGCTGTATACCACTTAGGCTAAACCTTGCTAAAAGTCTTAGGCAAGTTACTATAATATTAAGCATACAGGCTCAGAGGTTAACACTGGCTGGGTTCAAATCCCAGTTCTTAACTGATATGCTAGCAGTATGACCTTGGGTAAATCAATTCATTTCTTTGTACTTCAGTTTCCTCATCTACAAAATGGCGATAATTAGAGTATTACTTCATGGGGTAGCCATTAAGGACCTAATAGAATCGACAGCAAAATAAATTTATAATTGGCAATGGGCTTTAAGTGAACCATTGTGTCCTAGCACTATGCTAAGCTTTCTCAACCGAGAACATTATATTTGAGCTAAAAGCATACAAACCCAGTGCCTAGAATGGTGGGCCCTAATAGTTGCTGAGTGAATGAACGAGCAAGCTCTGAGAGAGAAAGGCTCTACCTAAATGTTTTCACTGTCACCCAGTATTTGTCAGAGGAATGCTCACACAATAACAGCATCAAAGGCTGTGGCTGTCCTCAACTCCCATCCCTGGTAGGTAGGAACATAGCAGCTGAGTTTGTTCTACTAAAGCAAAGGTCAACGTCCAGTCTCCAGACGGCTTCATTATCTTCAGTAACCACATAAACCCAAGGGGACCATAAGGTGGACTAAGGCAGCTACAGTGCAGTCAAACATCCAGAACTAGACATTAAATCAAATTTTTGCTTCTTTGTCCTTACAAGGAATGAAGATAGATACAAATAAAAGGAAACTCACTTAACAAACCATCTAGAATTACACAGTAAAGTTAGTTTTTTAAAGATAAGTCCTCCTGCTATGTCTTACATCAGGTACTACCTTCAGAGTAACTTACACACATGCTCTAAGTCCAGAGAGATACATGGATCAGAGTGACTACAGAAAGTCCTGTGGCCCAGGACGAACTCCTAGGAACTAGGTATGAACCAGTTCAAGCCTGAATAGCTTCTAGGCCATTAGTTAACCTGCTCCAGTTCACTAATCACAACCTAAGTTTAATTCAGATCCTCTGAGCCCATGTTTAAGTAGGTAAGAATCTTAAAACAATAAACTCATCAGAGGTTCTTCTAGACTAGATCCACTTCAAAAAGACCACAGAAAAAGTGAAGGTCACTTTGATGAGAACAATCTGGGTGGAGAAAGGTCCCTGTTCCAGTTCATCATTTCATAAATTGCTAGGCAGCTGGGGGGGTGGGGAGGACACCTTCAGAATTTAGAGACGAGGGATTCGCAGGAACATCTGTAAAGAAACAACTTTTTCTTTGGTCAAAAAAGAGTATTCACAGATCACAACAGATACACACATCTTAAATTCTACCCTGAAACATGGGGTCACACTGTCCTACAGTCCAACTAGAGCCTGGAAACTGGCCATGATCCTGGAGATTTTCCTGAACATATCCTCACCACTGCAGCCTGGCTACTACTAAAGTAGATTTCTCTCATTCTTTTCTTTAACTCAGTCCAAACAACAGTCACTGAGTACCCACTGCTACAAAGAGCTGTCACAGCACTAAGAAAACAGAGCCCTGTGTGGAAGACTGACTCTCGTACAACTAACTACAAATGCAAACCAGACTCAGCTACCATAAGGCACCATCAACCACATGCAGTGGGTAAAAGGCTGAGGAGGAAGGCTGGCAGAAGAAGAAACACACATTCCCTGTCTTATTCCACAATGATGGAGGCAGCGTGGAGGAGGAGCTGGTTTCCACATGGAGAGGAATAACTGGGCACCCCAAACAGAACAGGCAGACGAAAAGGAGCAGGCTGAGTTCTGCACAAAGGGAACATCTGTTTTATAAATAAGGGCGGATGGGGAGCAGTCCCATGTAACTTCATGCTCTAACCCTGACCTGTACACTTCAGCATTCCAAGAGTTTGCATTTACACCTTCTCCCTATTAATAATATTACCGATAGGTTCAAAGCACTATTGAACTCATTCCAGTATAAAGTTTGCCTGCCTCCAAGGTTTTTTGTACCACTTGACTCCTGCATTTACACAGGGCAGGGTTTAACACGTGGCTTGTGGAGAAAGTGAAACCATAGGCACCAATGGAATGCAGAATAAAAAACACACTTTGAAATAAAATAAAGGTTAAGCTCTCACACCGACAGACCTTGCTAGATCAGCAAAAATGTAGGTGCTAACAGGAAATCGCCATATTGTGTAATCCCCATTCCACCCTCCACAAAACTGCACTATAATTCAAAATAAGTGAAGCAACAATTGGATGGATGACCAGTTTTTGTTGTTTACATAGTTTAATGCACAAATGTGCAGTTTCCATGACTTTCAGAATGACGTGATTTACATGAGGCTTCAACAATAAATAAACTTGAAGTGCTGTATATAGTTAGCATATGGTGAAATTTTTAAGCAAACTCTTTCTTCCACTCCCTCCAAGACATTTAAAATATTCCTCTTATCGGAGGTTTTTGTCTTTAATTTACACCCTGTGTAAATTCTCCTCCTGTGCGAATATAAAATTTTTACTTTATAAATAAAACCTAAGGGTGGAAAATAAAACAAAACAAAAAACATGTTTTTTACACATTAATGCTGCAATAATAAGTAACAACTGCACAAGACATTACAGCTATTTATAACTTGGTCATTTTAAAAGCTAGTCATGGATGTCACTAATACTTATATTACTATGTAATAATTTATGTCATTTCCATAGACCTGTTATGTATCATCCTTCCTTAACCACCTGCATGTCAGAATATCTAGAAAAAGATTAACAGAATTATTTGCAATAAATCCCAAAAACATACCTGCTGAGACACAGACACAAATAAAGCCTTAAAAATGGTGTATTCTCTCATCAGTTTTTATAAACCCTTCCATAAGAATCTTACACACACGAGATTTCCTGAGTCCTCGGGGACACAGTCTGACCCAGGTTAAGGTTACGCATTTACCGGACCCCCTCCCCAACTCCACTACGGTGTTTTCCTTCCCTTTCACCTACTTGGATTGCATTTAAAAGAATCCTGATAAAGTTTATGCCCACAGTTAGATACTGGCAGATAACACCTTAATTCCCTCTCACCAGAAACAGGGAATGAGCCACAAAGGCAAAATCTCAATCTAGAGTCACCACTGGCACCCCTCCTTCTGGAACATGAGGATTGTCCATGAGTCTGCAGAGCTAAGTCAGGGTGATCTAACACACGCCCAAATGGGACTCAAGCCAGGACAGGACAGGTTGATGTTTACTGACAAACTGAAGAATGCACCGGAATCTGATTTTAACAAAGAAAAAAGGATTATCTTGCCTGTGTTAGTTGTTCACTAAATCATCATTAAGAAACACCAACATTCAAGTATTTTATTGAATACTCTTGATTCAGAAATTGCTACTGGAGCCACTTGACAGTTTTTGTTTTGAGCTACATTCCTATTCCCACCTACCACAAATCTTTTACCTGAAACACTTTGTGTGGAAACTCATTAAAATGCTCTTGTGAAAGGAGAGAGCAGGGCAACCACAGTCCCTTGTCTAATGGCACAGGGCCTCTCCCATAAATTCATCCTAATTAAATTAGGCTTCTCAAGGTGCTCCCTCTCACGCAATCCTTATGTAATTGTACCTAATATTTTCTCCACAATTGATGTTACATTAAATAGGCTTTACTACCTGCTATCCTCCTAATGGCCCTCACTCTTTCTTTTCTTTTTTTTTAAGCTCAAAGGAGACAGGAATTTGACATGACAAACTCTATTTTAAGAGTTTGCCTTAAGTTTTCATAAAGTTCTTTACAATTTTCCTAAGGATACATAATATACACAAACACTCAAACAAATGCATCTCTTTGAACACGAGAGACAGCAGGACACTCTAAAGCTGAAGGAAAGAAAGAAAATGGGGCAGTTAATGGGTCACTGGCCAGTTTTATCTCAAGGCAGTGATGCTAAAGGTGAGAAGATGAGTTCAACTAATCTTACAAAAGTTAGCAATAATCATTCTATTTTCTATAGATATTGTAAAGGATACTGATTCTTTAAGCTATCAGGATATATTTTCATATAATACTTGGGTTAAAAACAAAAAGCCAAATCTGAGAAAGAGGGGAAATCTTAAATCACCTTGGCTTGTGCTGCAGACTCTCATCAGAATTTTCTGTTTTTAAATAAAATGCGGAGGGAGAAGTTGTTTTCTCTTTCACACTTTGCTGTGTTTCAGCAATCTTGTGGAAATCAGGGGAGTTTTACAAGAAATGAATAGTTTGTGGTTAAAAAGATTACACATGATAGAATTTTATAATGTTGCTAAGTATGTAAATAACTTGTCTGGAGCCATAAGAGAAGCTACTTACTCATGTACTGCTGGCTTCTACTACTGTTATTATCATTGTTAGAAATATGTTAGCATTATATACATTATTAAAATTTCTGGGCATTTTTTCAGGTTTTTTTTTTTTTTTTTTTTTTTAGCTTTTCTTCATTCTGTCATTACCTGGAGATCAGCATACATTTGATAATTTAGTTGGGACAGCTCCCTATTCTGAATATCTAGAGCACTTGTTGAAACATAAGTAAGTGGACATGTCTTGTCTACCCAACATGACTAATATCTTTGTAAGACCTGTGATGATATTTTTTATTTTGGAGATTCCATATACCATTTCCCAGCAGAGGCTCTGTCAACAATTGTTGACTGGCAGATCAAATCAAGAGGGTGACTCCTTTTATTTAGTTAAATGCTTTAAAAAAGTCAATGTTTTAATTTTAGAATTTTCTGTAGAATGGACCAATTAATGTTCCTGAAAAATAACTTCTTTCTCCGTGTGAAGTGTTAAACGTGATGATTAATCTTAGCTAACATTTATTGAGTCCCTCCAACATTCTAGGAGCAACATTCTGAAGCGTTTTACATGGATTAACTCATAATACTACCAACCCTCTTATACAGACAAGGAAACTGAGGCACAGAGAGGTCAAGTGGCTTGTACAAGATTACAGTGCTAGTAAAAGGGGAGGCTGGACACTGCATCAGCAACTGGCCTCCAGAGCCCACTGGAACTGCCACACTGCCTCCATGGGAAGTCACCAGTCTCCCACATGTACTCCTGTTTCTGAAGACGAGTGGCCTTACCATTAACCATGAGTGAGTTAAGTAAAAGATACGTTCTATGACATGTATTTGCCCAGCCACATAAGCCTGAGCAGCGACATCCTCGGCAACAATGTCCTTATAGAGCTCAATGTTGGAGCTCACTAAGATTTAAAATAAATCACAGGCATATTTCAGCATGAGACAGTAGGACCCGGACCCAGCCATCGCTGAAAACACCCCTGGCTTGTCACCGCTGCCAATGGCAACTAGGGGTCGATATGAAATGAACTGTACAATCTAACTCAACTTTTTGACCACACCAGCACAACTTACTAAGACTACACATAAAAATATACACTCGGAGGTACACCCTATACCTAGGAAGCTAGGATTAGAATGAACCAGAAAATGCCTCCTCTTTTTTTCCCAGGAAGGAAGCAATATAATATGCACAGTCTCCAGTCAAGCAGATCTGAGTTCAAGTCTCATTCGTATTACACATGGGGGTGTCGCCTTGGGAAAGCTTCATAAGGAAGCCACAATGCCCTCACCTCTGAAATGGGGATGCCAGCGGTTGCTACGGAGTAGGGTCGTGTGAGAATTAAACAAGGTCACACAGGTAAACCGATTTACATTTTCCTTAGTACTTTGTAAATAATCAAGAAATGGTAGCTATTAATAAATGATACCCCCAACCAGCAGTGTGTCTTCTCTGCTTTGAAAGAGGGACCTACTTCCACAGAATTTTGTTGTTAATTGTTTTCCAGGTAGCTCAATCTAATCCTTTTTTAACAAATTCAAATGTAAACAAACAAAAAGCTATATATATGTACAAGAAGAGGACAGCACAAAAGAAATACATGTACTTATTAACACCACCTCACAGTGCCTAAAGTAAAAATATTTATCATAATAAGCTTCATTTAAAAAATTTTATACCACGTTTAAGGAATAGTGATATTCACTTTTTTTCCAAATGAGAAAAGAGAATATAGACTGAAGAGTAATCTGTACAAGCCCTGGTAAAATAGGGATCACACTTCTGGTCTTTAGAATTCTAGTCCAGGGCATCAGCCATATTTTCTCCAATTCCTCCTTCTCCCTTAAAATAAGGACTATTCTTACTTTCAAATGGGAGATGAGAGAATGAGAGAGTGACGATTTTTTAGTGGAGAAAAGCCCATTCTCCAACCCATGTCTAACGATGGCAAACAGAATACCTCAGAGTGATGCAGGAACGGGGCAGGCCGGGGTGGTGAGGTCTCTGCCTCTTAAGCAAGCCAGCCAGCAAACACAAATGCATGCAATTTGAAATTTTAATTAGGGTGCCATGTGCTGGTGACATATGGCGACACACTGACAGCTGGGCATCCAGGTTCAGGAACAGACCTGGGTTCTGAAGTCACAGTTGGCAGAAGCAAAGTTCTCCGCTTGTGCGCTAGGTGCTAGCATGCCTGGAAAGCGCTCTGCCAACCTCACCCACCATGCAGCTCTGCCTTCCGCCGCTTGTAGACGCTGCCTGCCAGGAGACCACTGCTGCAGTTCAGATAGAGAACAGGGAGCAGAGGATAAGAAAGAGAAAAGAGAAACCCTCATAGCATCCCATGCCCAGTTTCAAGGCAGAAAATATTCCAAACAGCACAGTAATGGATGTTTTTTGTCACTTTTCAGTCAGTTCCTGGGACTCTCACAGTCACTGGTCCTTTGCAAGACCCACTCTCTGTGACTGTGACAGACACACATCAGGACAGAGCAATCAGGAGCCCTGCGTACCTGCTCAAAGTCCACAGCACTGAGCCCTCCATAAAACCAAATGCAATTTAGAAGTCACACTTACACAGATTAGAAGAAGAATCACGTTAACAAAAGTATCAAGATTGAATAAAAAGATTTTAAGACAACTTGCTAAGCATTAACAATCACGTTGGCTGTTTCCTTCTCCCAGAATTTTTCCAGTAAGGAACTAAATGTTGGTCAGTTGGACCTTTGAAGCTTAACAAGTTGCCTGAAAATGTCTTAAAATGGGTTAATGAACTGCCCTGTGGCTTCTTCATTCGCTCTCCTTTGCCCCACTCTACCTGTTTATTCTACTTGAAGCAGGAACAGTTAAGTTCGCTGTTTCTAGGCACATCTAGGAGCCACAGAGAACAGAATAATAAGTTTCTTAGCCAAACTGTGCCATATGAAGGGAACCACTCTTTAGGTCCTTTTCTCCTTATAGACTCCTTTTGAGCCATAAATCTTTGACTGTGGAAAACTAGAGTGAGTGAAGGCCATGCCAAACAGCACCATCTACCACTCTGTGGGAAATCTGAGTTTCCAGCCAATAAGCAATGAAATTCTCCTGGGATATTATAAATATGGGGTCCAAACCCTTATCTCTTCTTTGCATTCCAAATACTGCTCTCACATCAGCCAAATGAATTTAAGGTAGAACTATCACTGAAGTGGAAATACGAAATTCATCAATTTGATTAAGAGCCAGCAATTTACTGCCTCCCCCATTCCATTAAACACACACACACTTTTTAGAAGTTTTTAAACAGTGTGACATATAGGAAATTTCACTTCATATTTTACTATTAGTATTGTTATTATTATTATGCATAGAAATTGATTTATATCACATTTTATTCTACTTGAACTTAATTTTTGGAAAGCAACTAAACGAGCTGAAGATTAACATCAGCCGTTTCAGGCTTCAGACAACATTGCTGCAAGCTGGAAAATACAGATACTAGAATTTACACCCTCCAGTTGTAAGCCCATTAACTGGTTTGGACAGCAAATATGTGTTCTGCACACAGCTACCCTTAAAGAAATAAAGCATGCTGATAAAACAAACAAAAAATACTATAGTCTCCTCTATATTAGCATGAGCTCTTTGAAATAAAATATCTTCGGCGAGTCACAGTGCCTATAAAATCTGCTTTATACTAAGAAACACACTAAAATGTACCTTTAACAGCAAGAGAGAAACCCAAAGGCAAACATATTCTCAATTGTAGATATTTTCCAAGTTTTATCTTAAACTAGCTTTTAACTGGTTCCAGTGAAGACTCCTTTAACTCAGGAAGGGCTATCCAGGATGACCCAGGAGTTCACTAAGTACTCAACACTGTTGGGGGGACACAGTTCTCGCCCTGCTCAAGTCCTCCATAACATCTACACCAAGTTCTCTTCCATACCAAGTGGTGGGTATTGATTTCCATCCTCAGCTCTTCAGTAGCACAGGACAGCTATACTTTTCTCAATAGACACCACTAAATTTCACTTAAAATCCACCTACAGCACCTACACATAAAAGAACAAACATACTCCCAAGGCAAACTTATATTTAATTTTCCTCAAAAAATTTACAACTTATAAAAGTGTGAACTATACAGTTTAAAATTTTCCAATCAATATTAGCAGAATCAGAATCCACATGTGGACAATTAAAGCCAAATCTATCCAAAAAGATCAAGTTTCTGTCAGAAAAAAATTCAGTGACTCTGTAAGAAACACCAAGCTCATGAAAAACTGTTAAAAGAGTGTTTTACTCTGCTTTATTAGTACATGAATTTTTTTATAACAACAGAACTGGGTTAATAAAAACTGAATTTCTAGTCTCTGAAATAATATTATAAAGTAGTAGCATTTAAAAGAGATATTTCTTGTGGTTCTGAAAAATATCTACTGTTAATTAAATGTAAATTTTCACTGAGTTTCACAGAATGGCAAATTACAGAACATTTACAAAAAATAAACATCCCCTTTGAATAAGCTAAAACTGTCAGAGGATAAAAGAATTCATAAATCTGATGCAAAACTAAAATGTTCAAAAATAGTTTAAATACAGACAACACAGATAAGGTAGTAGCTATATTTTAAAATTTCTTAACTCTTAGTGACAGAGTGTAACCAAAAATAAGAAAAAGGCAAATGTATAGAAGAGGGTATGCAAGAAAGGTCAGGAGAACAGTATTGTTTATGGGAGTAAATTACAGACTAGACCTTGAAATAACAGGATTCAAAAAAAGTAAGGTTCAGGTGAAAGACTTATGGCCTTCTGGGTTGCATTTCACACACAAGTTGCATGTATTTGTCATTTTCTTAGTGGCTAAGATGATATTAACTAACAAGGGAGCATATTCATGACCACATAAAACCCGTGATCAGAGTAGTTTTCACAAAGGAATCTCAGTTGAACAAAATTAACATTCTATAAAACAGAATAGGAAAGGAAAATCTGTTAAATGCATACCCAGAAACCCTGTAATGTCTCTATTACAGAATAAATAAGAATTGAAAATATTTCAGGACTGATTCCTAGCTATCATTATTTTACATGTGGCAGCTACAGTCAGAGGAGCATATGTGACAAGAGGTAGTGACAGAAAGATGCAGAGGTCTATGGAACTGATTTCACAGAGGGCTACAGAAAAAGAGGCAGGATTTTTTTTTTTAAAAACAGAAACTGATGGCAACTTGTTATGGATTCTATGCTGTACTTACTTAGGGATCTTTGAAACTGAAAAGAGCTCTATATAGTCAGAGTACCTGGATTTAATCCAAATATACTCATTAAACAATTTTGAGAACCCTAGAAATTAAGAACCATGAGCAACTTGTCAATGAGAGGCCAGAAAGAGGGCATTTTTAATTAAAAAGAGAAGTGATCAGCATGGTGTAGTGGAAAGGGCATTGAGCTCAGATGTGCTCTGCCAGCTTTGCCACTTACTATACAGAGAACTTGAACACAGTGCTCTCCTACCAACTGATGAGGTGGGGTCAAGGCCACCCCACCTCCTTCCAGCTCTAAAATTCTTAATCTCTATGACCTAATCTCTACCTTGACTACCTTACAGGGCTCTTGTGAAAATGAAATAAGATAAGCTTGTGTAGAAATTATCAAATGTTATTTTTTAAAACATAGGAACTACTATTATGACCTAAAGTTGATGTCAATAAGGGAGGGAGGGATGCCTCCATGGCAAGAAGGTGGGGAAAATTCAGAGACGACATGATGCTGGTGCTGCTGCTAACTTTAGAAACAGAAGTGACTGTGTTTTCACTCAGAAAGAAATCTGACAGCGGCCTGAGGCACTCTTTCAGAGGACACATATTTAAAATTCCTAGAACATAACAAAAGGTACCACTGTCCACCAGTGACTTTGGCCAGTGTTGTGCTAAGCACTTTACACGACCAATTTCACCGTCACAGCATGTTAGAAGGTATGTGCTATTGTACCATTTTAATACGTGGAAAAAATGACACAAAATGTTACAGAAAGGTCACCTAGCTAATATGGATTTGAACCCAGGTCTCTGACTGACACTACATTATCTTGTAATCAAATTAATTATCAAATCAAACCAATCTTGTTAATCTTAACTACCACATTATATTAAGCTGTTTCTCTCTGCACAAGCACTTCCCCTATTTTAATTAAATTTGTCAGGCCAATCAGGTAATTGGTTCAAAAAGTTACACTGACTCTGGATGTGTGCGGACAAAGCCCTTAATAAAAATGTGAGGGCCGGCCCCGTGGCCCAGTGGTTAAGTCTTTGCACTCCACTGCAGCGGCCCAGGGTTTCACTGGTTCGGATCCTGGGCGTGGATATGGCACCGCTCATCAGGCCATGCTGAAGTGGTGTCCCACATGCCACAACTAGAAGGACCCACAACTAAAAATATACAACTATGTATTGGGGGCTTTGGGGAGAAAAAGGAAAAGTAAAAAAAAAAAATCTGGAAAAAAAAAAGTGAGCATAGGAGACATCCTCTTAATCTGACCTAGAATCTTCAGTCCTGTTAGAGTAAGAGGTTTGCCTTTTGGTATTTCCATTAAAGGCAATAAGAACATTAATGGGGAAATTTTTTACTGTAATAGTGGGCAGATTACAGAATAACTGCATTAACCATCAGAACTTCTGGGATAGAGCAGGTGTGCAGCTTGTCCAGTAAATATAGCATATTTGTGTATCATATTGGGTAGAGGGAAATACAACTGACTACAGATGATGACCTTTTATCATCTGTTTTCTACCATGTTAATAGAAAAAACATTTGCAGAATAACACTGAAAAGCTCCTACTGCGCATTTTGTCACTAGAGAAGGAATTATTAATTTTGACTGTATATTAGAACCTATTATTCCTGTTACACCTAATTCAGGAGCTATTCTTTCTTTGGATGGAGAGGGGAGGGGGTCACAGAGGAGATAGAAGAACACCAGTTTCACTAGATGTAACTTTCCTTGAGAAATGTCTATAAGAGGAAAAGTTGGAAATGAAAAAGACCTTTCTCATAGTACTAGGTGATCAAAAGAAAAATACGGGAAGTCAGAGAAACGCTTCTTTTCTCATGCTTTCCTACTCAATTTTATACTCAACTATTCTGAATAGCAAAGATTTAAAATTTTCATAAGCATATGAACATTTTATAAATTGGTCCAAACCAAACACGTGGTCACTTGCCAACTTTCATAGGTTTTGGAGGCACATTCAATGAGAGCCATTTTTTCCCCTCATATCAGAGGATTCTGACAATGCCTGCCAATTTTGAACCCTATACTAGGCTAATCCGAAAAATATTTAACAGAAGATTTTAACAATCTGGCATAAAAGTTTTCAAGAGTGACAAACAGAAATGTTCAAATTTTGAAATCCAAGTTAGGGCCAGCTATGTGTCCAAAGGCCAGGATGCATGATGAAAACGGCCTAAGCCTCTGTGGACCACCAAGCGAGACACGTCACCACAGGCGACATACAGAATCTTCTCTTTAGATCAGAAACACTTTCAAAACCACCTCCCACTCAGTGCTTTTGCACTTCCAGTAAATGAAGTCAAAAGTGAAAATATACACAAATCCCTCCTTATTTTGACATTTCAAACCTCAATAAAGGCTTGGTTCCACATGGTGGCCTAAAATTAGACAAAGTTTAGTAGAGCAAAGAAAGAGAAGAAAGTTTTCTGTTGGGTTATTTTTAATGTGCTTCAAAGCTTGTTCAGTCCTTTTTTGTAGATTTTAAGACACAATTTAGAAAAAGGAAACAGGTCCCTGTAAGGGAACACTAAATTCCAAATTCATGTGCTCAGAAGAGAGTTATCATTACTTAGTACCTAAAAGAAAATTGATGGCTTGCTAATGATTTACTAATATTTGTGAACCAAGGCATTTCTTGGGTTTGATCAGTGCAATCACCCCATTTTGTGTGATGGAAAAGAGGGAGAGAGAGAAGGGAGGGAGGGGAGGAGAGAATGGAGAGAAACTGATTTTACAGTCATGAGGTTGAAAAGGGATCAGAACTCAGAAAGGTGCACATCACAACACCCTTGCAAAGTTTTTCAAAACAGAGCTACCATCTATACACCAGAAGCTGGTGGAATCAAAAACCTTCAGCACTATCTCCTGCCTAATTGAATTGGTGCATGTAATGGGAGGAAGCTGTTTCTCAGAACTGAAATAAGTGGTGCTGGGAAAAGGAGGAGGCCAACAAGGCAGGCTGGAGACAGAACTGGTGGAACAGGCACCCAGATCCTCTGGAAAGCAAATCCCGTTTAGCCCTTTTCCACTCAGGTCACGCCTGTATCGTAGCAACTTACAACTTTAAATAGTACTATTCACTTGATCATTAGTTTCTCTTGGTTCCTTTCATGTACCAGTATTTTTGATAGCCAAATCCTTAAATGAAAACAGAGACTATGAGAATGTTGTCAAATTTCAATAATGCTCCAGAGGGAAAAAATCGCCAATCTCCTAATGGCTTGGTCTAACATTCTTTCTGGAGTTACCCAGTAACAGATTAATGTCACTAAGCATCCTAGCGCTCAGCTGAAGCACTAAGAAAACACGCCTGAAATTTACAAGTGGGCCTCACTTGCTAGTTTAAAAAAAAATTGAAAGTCCTGCGTTTTCGCTGCCATGTTTCTTTACTTATTTATCTTTAATTTATTGTGGCGTCAAAGCCCATGTCTGGTCTTGGAAAAATTTTGGCACAAAGTTGGCTTTTTATAGAACCAGACCAATAAAACTACAAAACCTCAATTTAAAAACTGCCAGGAGAGTTTGGTGCTCAGTACCAAAAATGATATATAGCCTGCGATGGAGAAGGGAAGAAAAGGAGTCAGTCTTGCAAGAAATCCAAGTCTAAGTCATGTGACTAATATCCTCCGTGCTAGGGCAACCAAAGGAAGTCTATGCTTTAAGTATGTTATCCAGTTGGGTCCTCACTTCCCAAATTCTGTAACTCTCTAGGCTACATTTATTTGTTTCAGGGGATGCCTCAGGTCAGACTCAATCAGTTATATCACAAGATGAGTAAATAAATGATAAAATTTGCAACAAACCCTGAGACAGATTAGCTACCACTCTGCTCTACTCATGTCTGACTGAATGCAAATCATTCTTACTGTATAACCATAAAAATGGATAAGGTGTGTGTGTCTATTTTACAAGCACAAGACTGGAATCCAAAATCTTGGAACTGTAAATCCCAATTCTGAGAGCAGCCCTACTCAGGAAAATGGCCTGGCCTCCAAGGGTGACTCCACATTCCAGTCCATGCCCAGCTCAAGCCTGCTAACATAGAACTAATAAACATCCGGCAAATGAAGGAACTCAACCGACCTCATGATGCTGGGGTGAGGACTAATTAGCGAGAAGTGGATTGAACATGGAACTATTCTGACTGGAGACTCATTGGGTGATTAGGATGGTGCCTCTGAAGCCACCTGACTGGTGCCAGTTTCCCGCTCAGAAAAAAGAAGGAATAATAGTACCTGACTCACTGGTGAGGATTAAATGAGATAAGTGCATAAAGGCTTAGAACGTGGCCTGCCTGTCACACAGCAGCAGTCAATGAACGCTCTCAATATTATTAAAACCCAATAGCATTATAAACAGAAACAGCAGGATATGACATTTTCCCTTACCCTAAAACTGTAAATGTGAACAAGACCACTCCCAATCCCAGATGTGATCCAAACCCAGTCAACCCATCAGCAAGTACTTATGATAGCCTGTGAGGCAGCATTTCGAGCACTTCTGTTGGCCAGGCTCTTCTTGTATGTAAGACGACAAGGAGTCCTCTTTAATGTAGGCAAATCGAGCCTGTGTAACAGAACACTGGTAGTGAACTCACTCATTGAGACATACTCATTTGAACACTGGGGAGGCACACTACGGCCCCTAATGAACCACATCTTAGAAGCTTCTCTCCATAGTTGTAATCCAGCTTCGGAAGCCATGCGGTACCCAGGCAGAGAGCAGAAAAACAAGCTGAAGCCCCAGAGCTGCTGCCCAAGAATCAGGCCCATACTCCACACCTAATCTTCAGGACTCCTGGCCTTGGCTCCACAAGCAACCCCCTGGCCATCTTGCCCACCTTTGACTTGCTTTCTCCCTGCCACAGAAGACCACCCACCTCCTCGACACCCTCATCCTGCCTAGCCCGTGACTCTAGGACTTTGACTTGATCATAGATGATCTGTTTGGCTTCTTACCACTTGATTACCTGATGAGCCGTGATGCCCCCAAATTTTTAACATGCACTTAAGTGGCCATTTTTTATATCTATCATGTATCATCCTCACAATGAGCCTATTACGTAGGTACTGCTGTCCTTATTTTACAGACGAGGAAACAAGTACTGTACCTAAGTTAAATAAGATGTCCCTGGTTACAATCAGACGTACAGGGCTTTGGACACCAGCTCAGGCACCAATTACTGTGACTTTAAGTAGTTTATTTAACTTGGAAAAAAATACAATTAGGTATGGCCTGATAGCAAAAGTTAATAGTAAAATAATGACTAAATCTGGTCCTGTTAAAGAAGGAAACTTCCAGGTGTATTGAGTGATTGATTACTATCTTAGACAGACAGATTTCTATCCACCATAAATGCCCTAGAAGATTATCACAAAATTCACGTAAATAGCAGCAGCAGCACAGAGTTAAATAATTTGCCTAAAATCAAACAGTTGTGAAGCAGCAGGGCCGAATTCGAACCCACTTTATTAAATTATCCTGCTTTAAGACCCAAGAGTAAATGCATAATCTGTAAGGGGAAAACAAATTTTCCAAGCTAAAGAAAGAAAAGCAACCCCTAGCATCTTGCTCTTAGTTCCCAGTGTATCTCGTGCTCCGCAGCGCACCACACAATCGACACTGGTGTTCAGCTCAGCAGGGCTATTTATATGTTGTCACTCTTGGTGCTTCTGGGACTGTGTTCTTCCTTCTCTGAAATCTAAAGACAGTCAGGCAAGAAAACTTCAAGGATAAGCTAACTCTGCTTCAAACAACTAGCCACACCAGGCCCACCTCCACCAGGCAAGCAACGTAAGAGAGCTGTGGAGCCGCCTCCTTGCAAGACCACCTTGTCCCAGTCGCAGAGGGGGCACAGCCCACCCTCAGGGACCCTCTGAGAGAAGGCCGAGGGAAACCGGGCCATGACGAGCCTCGCCCTGGGTTTCAGCATGCACAGAACACCAGCTCTCTGAAACAGGGGATCCACATACTTCCGAAGTCTTTGGATGAACATGAGATGCCTTTAAGCCGGGCCCAGAAGTACAAGAACAGGCAAGCTGTGGGCAATGATACCTCCCTACTCCTGCAGACACGCACAGTCGGAGGACAGGCCAGCCGCGCGGCTGTGTCCGGAGGGGAAGGACAGAGCTTTCTGTGCCTGTCCTCTGAAGCCGCTGACAGAAGGGGTGGCAATCTGGAGTCTAAGGGAGCGCGTCTCCATCCCACCACCACAGCCCCTTCCACTCCTCCAGGAAAGCAAACTGCCTCTCAGGGGCACCCACCCCGGAGCTGAAATACAAAATGGGAAGAGTAGTTTAAACCACCAAGGCTGGCCGCTGGCCGAGTGGTTAAGCGCCCGTGCTCCGCTGCAGGCGGCCCAGTGTTTCGTTGGTTCGAATCCTGGGCGCGGACATGGCACTGCTCATCAGGCCACGCTGAGGCAGGGTCTCACATGCCACAACTAGAAGGACCCACAACGAAGAATATACAACTATGTACCGGGGGGCTTTGGGGAGAAAAAGGAAAAAATAAAATCTTTAAATCACCAAGACAGTTACGGCAATCTGAGGGGCGGCTGACGGGCGGTGAGGCAACCCGGACCGCACGCCATTCCAACCGCGGCGAACGCCTCTTCGGAGCCCGGCATCCCCGCGTGGAGGCTCACGGGAGAAGAGGGGCTCGGCGGCCAGGCGGGTCCCAGATGTCATTTCCGGGCGGCTAAAGAATCCCGATCCTCCCGGTGACGGGGAGCAGTCCGCCGCGTGCCAAGTGGTACGCTAGGCACTCTCCCTCAATCATCTCCTCCAATTCCCGGTCCCCCCGCGAGCAGGCCACTATCACAGAGGACATTCTACTAAAGAGGCAACGAGCGCTAACGGGGGCGGGGGGGGGGGCACGACACCAGCTCTTTACGGACTCCGTTTAGGCTTCCAGACATGAGGAAGCAACAGTGGACCCCACGGGAATGCCAACCAACCAAGCAGGGGCAGCGCCGACAGCACTCGCGTGCTAACGGAAAAACGTCTGAAGTTTCAGGTCTGACATTTAAGAGCTGCGCCACCTCGGCAATGCCACTTGACCTCTCTGTGGCTCAGTTTCCTTCTCTGTAAAGTGGGGACAATGACAGCAGGACGGCTTCCCATGGCGCCGAGAGGTCCCAGCTAGCGACTGCGTGCCAGACGCTGGGTCTGTGCGCTGCAAGAAGCACGTAGGCGCTGGCTGCGGCCCTGCCGTCGTGACCGCTCCGCGACGCCCTCCACGCGCGGGACACCTGAACGCGACGCCAGGACCAGGCGCCCCAAGGCCCCTCCGCTGTGCGCAGTCTTGCAGGCCCGCTCGCACCAGTCAGAGCTCAGGCGCTATGGCGCGGCGAGCCGGCCTGGAGCCGGTGAGCCCGGGCGCCTCTCCCACGCGCGGGCCGCCTCACGGGAGGCGGCTTCCAGCACGGCCGCACGCGCAGGCCCGGCGCGAGCCCGCCGCCGGCAGCAGCAGCAGCACTGCCGTGACGAGAGCCCCACAGACGGCGCCCGCCGCCCCTGCAGCGCGGGCAGCGGTCCGAACCCTCCTTCACGGCGCGGCCCACTCCCGGCCTCGGTTCGCACGGCGGTCCGGCGGGCGGAGACTCAAGGACAGGCGACCGTCCCGTCCGCAGCGGCGTCCTCTGCACCCGCGCACTCCCGCCTCAACGGGGCGCCGAGAGCCTGCGGCCCACGAGGCGCTCTGAGGGAGAGCTGGCTGAGGGCCGCGCTCCTCCGTGAGCGCCGCAGCGGGGCGCGGGCTCAGCACCGACGGGCGAACACGGAGCGGGGAGCACACCTGCCGTCGCCGCGGGACGGACCCGGGCAGAGCGGCGTAACCGCTACCCCACCAAGCAGAGGGCCTGTGAGGCCTGGCCCGGCGCCGCGCCAAGGCGCGAGGAGGACGACGGGGAGCGCGAGAGCAAGGCCAGGGGCGGCCCGAGACGCGCCCTTCCCGCCGACGGGCAGATCCACACAACGCCGGCCACGCGCTCGGTCAGGATCCGCCGCCCGTCCAGAGTCACCTGCCGCGCGCTCACAGCCGGAGCGCTCTCACCACCCGCGCGCGTGCGGAGGCCGAGGAACGAGCGCCCGGGGCCGGGCTCCCAGCGCCGTCCGTCGCCGCGCCAGGAGCCACGCAGAACGCACGAGCCCACGGCTGCCCCGGTCCCTCCGGCCGCGGTCTTCCTCAGGGTCCGAGGCTCACACGCCCCGCGGGGAACCCGTGTGGACGGGACGTGGGCCGCGTGGGGAAGGTCGTGCCCCGTGGCTCCTCTGCGCCGGCGAGGCGCTGCCGTCGTGTGGGCTGCCCCTGCGGCAGGCTCGGAGCAGCAGCCCACAGTCGTCGGGCCTCAGCCGCCTCCAGGCTAGCTGGGCGAGAGGAAGCCGGCCGCCCGAGCGTCGTCCAGTCCGGCAGAGGCGCTTCCCGCGGCCAGCGTGCTCCCTGGGCCGCCCGGCCTCCTGATTGGCTGCGCCGCTGGCCGCCATGTGAGGAGCGCTCCTAAGATGGCGGCGGCCCGACGAGGCCCGGCCCGGAGCTGTGTTATTGTTTTTGTTTGGGAGTCACCCCTACGGATTTGAGTGGAAACAGATTTCTGACGACTTTTCTCCGGCTCAGTCTCTCAGCTCGGCGAGCGCTCGGCTCTGTCAGAAGCTTGACAGCGTTCCAGGGCGTGTTAACCGTCGGCCTCCCAGGAGCCGAGGGAGCGGAAGTGGCGGCCGCCGCCTCAGGGGATACAGCCCGAGCCGCGGAACCTTCTGGTAGACCACGGGCAGCCCGGTGCCGACTGAGTGCAGGCCTTGGGGCCGGCCGGGGGCTAGGGGCAGAGGGCCAGGGACAGAGGAACAGGGACACAGGGACGGGGGGCCAGGGACACAGGGAAAGACAGGGACAGAGGAATAGGGACGGGGCCAGGGACAGACGGACAGGGACGGGGGCCAGGGACACAAGACCAGGGACAGAGGGACGGGGGGCTCGAGACACACACAGGACCACGGATGGGGGACCAGGGACACGGGACCCAGTGCCGGCCTCCCCCACCCCCAGGCAGTGGAGCACTGCACACCCCACACTCGCTGGGCAGATAAATATTTGCCTCCGGCCAAAGTTCAACAGCTTGCGAGGCTGCCAGACGGACACAGCGGAGCCTGCACGGGGGTCCGCAGGAGCCACCAGCACAGGCGACACCCCGAGGGCCGCCCTCGTCCCAGCGCCGCCCGCCCTCCAGGAAAGGCTGCGACCTGAAACGCACAGCCCCTTTCAGTCTAGACAAGACCCACCACGCGTCCTCCAGGTCCAGGGCCTCCGTGGAGGAGCCAGTCCTCCCAGGATCTGCCGCCACAGCCCCAAACCAAGTGTTGCTCCTGGAGATGGTCAAGCTAGGGCCTTTGACCTTGGCACCCACCTCCACCTCACAAGGCCACTGGCAAGTCTCGGGTCCAGGTCTCCCGCACACCTCCCAGTCTCAGCCCTGTGTATTCTGTAAACTCGTCAGTCACCACCATTTCATGAATTTAAGCATCTTTGAAATTCCTACAAGAAGATAAACTAGGAGACACCTCTGATAGCTGCAACAGGATACTCTAAATAAAGCAGTGCATCCTCCAAATTCTCTCTCCAAAAACCAAATAGACATTGTGCCGTTTGACCGGTACTACAGATTCTCGAACAGAAAGAAGAGAAGCTGCCCATCAAAAGATTAAGATCTCTCACTGAGATAAAGGAACTGAATGAGAAAAGGGTCTTGAAGAAAATCTTTCCAGAAAAGTTATGAATTCATGGTTCATGCTAAGCAAGCAACATGCATGACTTGTTTTAAGAAAGTTTTAAAAAGAACTTCTTTTAAGTAAAATTTTTGGATACTATGCAACAATAATTTAGGTAAAGCAAGTTAAGCTGTTATGATTTCAACTGTTTGAAATAAAATACACATTTGCTTAATTGAAATATTTGCTGTTTGCTGAAAATAAAGACGACTTTACATCCATACACAATTTAGAGTTCTAACTTTGAAAATTCTTCAAGGTCCTGAATCTTGGTTGATCTTAAGCTTAAAAGTTTCTAAATTTGAATTTGTTGCAAAACTAAAATAATGTACCAAATACTTTCATTTTCAATTGTTTATGAAACTTTAATGACTACATTGGTGTTGTCTAATTCTTAACCAAGTGTGTCACTAAAGTTGATCTGTGCTCGACCTTAGAAGCCCAGGACTTAGAGTATCAAGTTTGGCTTCCAAGAGATCCCAGGGAATCATGGACCAGCGGATCACAGAGGAATGTTCTGTTCCCAACTGTGAACAAGAATTAACTTGGAGACACTTCCTCCTGCTGCCCTGGAGGACAGAAAGGTCAAGATTGTAGTCTCAGTACCAACCGTCAAAACAACATGCACATTAAAAATAGATTGTCAGCAACCAAAACACAAATGCAGAAAGAATTTAAAATAAAAATAGGTTAATATAAATTTCAAGTATTTTAAAGCCTGTAAGATGAAACCAAGGAGAAAAAGGACAGAAGAATAATTTTCCCAAGTGCATTAACTTCACAAACTTTTAAGTCTTAAAATTTAAAAAACAACCATTCTGACCCAAGGATGACACTTTTCTTAGGAAATTCCTTGGATTCACAAGTAATTTATTGGGAATTAAAGCACAAGAGGCAAATTTACCACTTTTATTTGTTTATATTTTGATAACTGCATTTTTCTCAGCTCAATTTCTATGGAAATAAAAATACTGTTTACTGTCAGAGGAATTTCTTTATCTATCAGTGGGGAATAGAGTTGAAATACTATGAGTTTTTTTTCAATGCAATGAAATAATCAAGACATTCCAGGGTGCTATGATACATCAATTCTATCATAACCATGTAGAAAACCAGGGGCAACTGCTGTTTTATATGTAAGTAGATACTTAAGACTTATCATCAGGCAGCATGTTTAATAAAGTCTGTGGCATTTATATGATAAAATGTTAAAACATTAATAAAACCAAACTGGTGATAAAAGTAATTCTATCTTTTAGACTTTCACACTGAACAAAACTGTACCTTCTAAATAAAAATAATGTTACAAATCTAAATATTCCTTTTAAAGCTGCTGAATGCATCACTTTACTAGGAGAGGCTTAGCTATGTTATTTGCAATTCCCTCATTGCACAACAATGTACATTACTGTCTGTAAGCTCTAATTTGGCATGGCGCATCATTAATGACCTGAATGGTGGCTGTTTCACACATACATATTTAATTACAACAGCTGAACAAATTACATATTTATGCTTTATAAAGGGGATTGCCAGTCTAATTCATTTGCTATGCATGCAGGTACAGGACTCCATCTGCAACAGCATCTGCACAACAAGAGCTAACAATTATCCATTGTACAGCGAGGAAGCATATCTGGGGGAACCTGTAAGGGAGGCAGTCATGTTAACCATTTCATTACCTCGGGCCCTGTATTTTTTCCAGGAGTTGGTTGAAATCTTTTAAAACAGAAATTGTAGCCTTTCTATGCCCACCTGGTTATTTAACAGAATCGACCAACCCTCTCATCCATTCTAATTTCCAATGGATTTAATGAGAGAGAGAAATAAAGATCCTAAATCCTACACTACAGTGAGGTTTTCCTCCATATGTACTGCATAGTGAGTGGACATTTTCTTATGAGACCTGCAGCCCCAGAACTCAAGCACTGGTCCTTAACAGCCCAATAATGGCCTTTGCCAAGATGTCATCAGGGCTTATCTTCAGCCAATATGGAAGTTAAGTCTGTTACCATACACTCCACCACACTATAGACCTGGGTGTTTATAGACGTTGGACCTGAAGAACTTTCTTAAAATTAAGCATGCTCTGAACCCCCTCTGAGAGTCCCAAGACCTCTGCTGAGCCATTCTTATCATCAATATATTTTCCAGCTAAGCCACAACTAAAAGCTACTATTCCTTCTTTTGGTAATAAAGTCCTATTCGACAGTGCTGCAACCTCATCTTAAATGGCTTCAGGACTTTCGTATGTTTAATTTAATATATCCAATGAGTAATATAAATATTCTGGACCATCACTTCTACTTCAAAACCCAAAGAGGAAGGATTAAGAGTCAGCCAATCAATAGTGAGGTTTCCCATTATCATTTAAGGCTCTTGCTAGGCAATAAAGCGGCTCCATGGTGATGGCCCCTAAAAGCTCCTCACGGCGTCTTTGCCTCTCTAGGCCGCAAAATCAAAGCATGAGTCAGAGGTGTGGGTTTTTTAATGTTCCCTCCTGAGTGATGGAGTTCAAGCAAGGGGCTGGGTGGGTGGGTGGGGTGAAGGGACAGCAGTCCTGGGCACGGAGCTGGATATGAGGGGTACAGTCAGAGCCATGTGCCCTCCTCCTTGGCGAGTGGCTCCCGAGGAGCCAGCAGGTACTGAAGGGTGGATACCAAAACATGCTCCCACTATCTACACAGCTCCGGGCTACATTAGGGCCAAATGCTCATGTGGGAGGGTCCTGAGTCACTTGCCATCAGCCACCTGTGGAAGAGCCAGCCTTCCGTCAGAAACCAGCCTGAGAGCCAGAGATTTCTAAAAGTCGAGGGACCTTAGAAGAACCAGTGCTTGATTTAAATCAACTTGCACCAGAAACACATCTGCACCCACACGGAGCTACTGGAAGCAAACTCAGTCTGGTGCAGGATCCAGGGTACCAATTCTCAGGTGGCCGGAAACCAGAGTGAGGAGGAGGGTTTGTCTAGACAGGGTCTGAATTCACTGACCCTCGACTGCCAACACGTCAGGATGTTTGAGGTGGTAAGACAGCACTCCTCAGGAGCTCCCACAGAGCAAGTTCTCAGAGCACCTACCACTCCACCCAGTGCCTCAACCAGGAGCTGCGATGGGAGCAACGCAAAGGCTGCATGTTGCTTTCTGAGTTACAAAGGCTTGTATTAACTCCAAAAACAGCTATGTCCATTCCATAGATGAAAAAGCGGAGGCTCAGAGGAATTAAGTGACTCACCCAACACACAGCAAAGAAGGGGCAGAACAGGACCACAGCCTGGGACAGCTGACTCCAACCCCTCTGTCTTCCCTAAGACCAATACAAGGTGGTCAGCCCCCAGTCAGGGTCACGATCTGGAGGCATCTTTATCAGCACCAGTGTTGGTCTCAAAAGCAAATGTAGCAGAACTATGGGTACCCTTCCCACATGCTACTCACCCCACCCAGGAAGTCACCTACAGCTGGGGTGGGCATGCTGTCCAGGCTCAAACCCAAACACCAAGTCTCTCTGCTCAGGGCTTTCTCTGTCCACAGGGCAGGGTCGGGCAGGCTGTAAGTGCAGGAGAATTAATGTACCCAGGAGCAACCCTCAACCAGTGAAGGACAAGTTGGCCCTTAGTGAAACAGTATGAGGTATGTCCTACAGCCTCCAGGGAGGACACAGAGGGACTGAGTCCCAACTGCTTACAGGGAAAATCTTCTCATTAAGGTGCCTTTTATTGGACATACTCCCTCCCCATATCTCCCAAGATCACCTCCCAGATGAACTACGTGTACCCACACCTTGTCTCGGGGTCTCCTTGTAAGGAAACCCAAGCCATATAACATCATTGGCGCTGTAAGCTGCTGTTGCAGGGTGCACTGCTAACTGTAACCTTACATGAGCACTCCGCCTTGAGGACTGTTACCAGAATGTCATGCACAGTGGGCAGCATCCTTCAAACCCTGGGGGATTCCAGACAAGCTTCAGCCTCACCAGAAGATGCTCACACGGGCAAGGGTGCAGACACCGGTTGTGAATTCTGACTCTGCCCTCTGGTGATGTATCTTCAGCAAGTTATTTCACCTCAGTGACGCTCAGCTCCTCACATGAGAAATGAGGATAGTGGCTCCTACATCACGGAAGGATGTTCAGAAAAAACAGGGCATCTCTAAAAGCACCTAGCATATAGCCTGGGTACATAGAAGTTCATCGTTATCATTAACACAGAATTAACTAGTAAGCCAAAAGAATGCCAATATGATTTGGACAAATGTTGAAGAGGAAACAACTCTCTAACGGTAGGATAAAGGAAACGAACTTCTCCCACTGTCTGGTCTCCCCTCCAGCCATCTGTAATCAGCCGAGCGTAATTCTAACGCTTTAGTGAACCAGCGCCCTTGCTGCTGTGGGTGAAATCACCCTAAAAGGTATGGTTATTCAGTACCAGTCCTCTGTAAGTCAATGCCATAGGCACCTCGCTGACCTTGGCAACTTTCAAAGCACAAAGCCACACTCTGTGCACTTCTGCCTTGATCTGTGGTGATCCAGGGGCAGTGGGCAGAGGGAATGACAAGGGACCCAGGGAAGACAAACGAGCACCTGTAAGGTGCCACGTACCAATTCATGCGCTCGAAGGAAGAGATGAATGGTGCCTGGAAAGAGCTGATTTACTGTCTAAGGAGAAAGTCTCCTATAGATCTTCATTAAGAATGCTAACTTCCCAAGGTTGATTTGCAAGAGTGGCTACTGTGTGGGACAAAAGACAGAAAATAAAGTTTGCAAATGTCAAGGTCTTACAGAACCAGTAATAGCGATGGTTCAGTAAAGCCCTCTTTATTCAGGATGGCTCAAATTGGGGGTGGGGGGGGGCCACTATGGAAAGGGGAGTCTGACCAGCTTAAAATCAAGAGAGACTTGTATATAAAGGATGGTTTTCCAAAATACACACAGAGGACAGGCAACATTCTTCTACACACACTATTCTAAATATACTATAACCTTCCTGAATGATTCAGAACATAGATCTGAGGACCATGGCATAGGGTTAATTTCTCCATGCTTCAATTTTCCTGTCTTTAAATAGTGATAACAATAGCAAGTTGTAAGAATTAAATGAGATATTGTACATAACATCACTAGGTAAACAGTGTTATGCAAATATTACTTTTTTAAAATCAGGGTTATCATTATTATGATTGTCATCATGAATTCACTACTGTTTAAGATATATACAGAAGGTACAGAAGATTGGAACACTTGACCCTATAACATACATTTGAAGTTATTTTTGAGCTAACTCCTGATACGCTTCTTTTGAATTTCTTCATAAATACAGAGAACTAATGTAGGAAGAGGAGAAATACAGTTACTTCTGGTTTTGGTATTCCGAATAGTTGTCAGAGTTCCCTACAGAGGAGTTTGTTTTGCCATGGAAACATAATAATACAAATATCTCCAGAACAAATGGATTTGTTAAATGAGTTTATTACAGTATGATCTTTTATTTAAATATGCATAGAAGGAAAGAATGAAAGAAAAAGATGAAAAACAAAAAGAGGCAGAATTAGAGTTAATTTTAATATTCACCTATGTATTTTTTCCCTAGATTTCCTATACTGGAGATAATATGACCTATTTAAAATAAGAAATAAATTATTTTTAATATCAACACATTTTATATTTTAAAAAACTTCAAATGGAAGTAAGCAATTAGAAGGCAGAAAAATCCACATTTTCATTTTTATCCTACAAAATGTCTACTGAGATGAAAGGAGGAACTTGGTAGGACCACTTTTACAAGGAGATTTAAAGGCTGGTACTATTCACTAATTCACGCTTGCCCCCCCAATCCTGCAAAGTTTACAACCCAACTTAAAACAATAACTTTTCCAATAAAAACAATGGCAAAATTAAAAAGGGAGAGAAGTCAGTACCCGGGAAAGTAAGCATGGCCTTCTGGTGGCCCTCCACCAGCTCAGCGTAAGCTCTGCACCCTGGGCCATGTGGCCGTCAGCCTAGGCTGCAGCGGGCACTGAGCTTCCCCCAGGGGACTCCTGCCTCCCTCCCTCTTCAGCCCTGCTGGACCAGGCACAGCTGCTGGAACACCCCTGTTCCCTCTAACCTCTCTGCTCTTCTCTACAGCCCTGCTCTCTGTCTCCTCCCTCAACACCCTCTGCCTCTTGATTCCCACTCAGCCTCTAAAAACTCAGCTCAGAAAGGCAGCCCTGAGCACTCCGCACGACATCTGTCACAAGTCCAGCTTCACCCTATTCGCTTCTGTGTCTCTTCCTCAGACAATGAGCTCCTTGATGACAGAAGCACACCCAGTACAGTGCACTGCACACAGTAGGTGTCCACAGACTGCTGAGTGAGTAAGTGAGGGAATGAATGAATATGTAACCAGGAGCCACGGAGGAAAGAGAGACACCTGATGGAAGCTCACCACATGAAGATGTAACTACCTATGAAGAAACCAGCTTACAGAGACATGACATGTAATGATAAAGAAATGCAGGACCCCCTGTGTAAATACTCACCTGCCAGATAAGGCTTCCCAGCCACAGGTTCCTCTTTAATACTGTCTTTTTTTCAGGGGAGTGGGGCCAGATACGGTATCACACAGATTTAGAAAAACCATGACTGAATACTACCTGGTCTCCCTCTACAGTTATAATGGCGGGGGACAACTCAATAACAGCTTTTCCCATCTGTAGTGATATGACATTTCCCACAATCTTGAAATAATAACAAACATCCACACACAAAAGCTTAGTTTAAGAGTCAACAATGAACAATGTTTTGGTGACCGGTCTGTTAATACCCAATAAATGCCAAGCCTTGAGATTTTTTTTTGGAAACCCTTTACGCAGCCATTGGGGAGGAGGTCACGCTTTCCACAAGTGCTCAGGAACAGCTTCAGGTCCTGCCCAGAGAGGTGGGACTGGAACAGGGGAATCAGAAGCAGTAAGGGCATATGGAGGGCAAACACAGCAACCCCATACTCCCCCGGGAGAGCAGGCTGGAGGCCCCATCCATGGGAAATGATTGCTTTTCCACCCCACACCTCAAGCTCAGATACCAAAAGCATGCACAGCGATACCACCTTTCACTGCATAATGTGCACCCCCAAGGAACCCTCACAAATCACCTCTCCATCACCTTCACCACAGATCTGCAGGGCGGCTGTGGCAGATGAGAGACTGTCATCTTCCGAGAACTTACGAGAGGAGTCTCAGATATGGGGAAGTTGAGCAACTGTCCCTGGAAACAAGGAGCGAGCCAGGGCAGGAGGCCATGTCCCCTGACCCCGCCTTGTCTCTCCTTGTCTTACTCATCAGCCAGGACAGCTCTCGGATCTGTCCCTCCCAGCAGATTTCCATGTTCCTCAGCAAGAGCTGCCAATTTTTCTTTCCTAGATGAGCAATGAACCTTCCAAGGGTATCAAAGCAAACAGTGCAGAGAACACTGGTCCTGGAACCAGGATAAAATCCAGGGGCTCAAGTGCCTGGTCCTTTAGTGGTTGTGAAACCCTAGGCAGGACTTAGAAGCACTTAGGTTTCAGGTTCCTCATCTGTAGTTTGGAGGTAATGATGCCTGCCCTCCACCTCAGGAGTTGTCAGGAAAATCAAATGAGAGAAAGGGCCTGCAGAGTTCCTTATAAAACTGCAAACGCTGTACAAATATAAAGGATTATTATTTTTGGATTCAATAGACTTTCTCAATTGAATGAAGCCCTGTGTAGCTGGATGGTCAAGTTATGTTATAAATAACCAAGAAAAATTGCTGGTTCCTGAAACAATTTTACCAGCCTGCTCGCTCCCATGAAAGAACGCTGGTTGTAAAATGAATTAAATCTGCACTCTTTGCTATCTTCAGGACATAAATTGCTACTAGCTGAACACAGGCAGGAGAATGGCTATTTTCAAAGGCATACAGACCTGAGATGATAAAAAGCTGACCTTCCCTAGTCCAGAATACAAGGCATGGGGCAGGATGGAAAAACAAAGGGGTCGCCCGCTGGTTTTACAACAAGAATTATTCAGCATGGACTGCCTTATCTCCAACGATGGTCGAAACAGCTCATATGCTAAACTCAGCTTCTTGTTAAATATTTCAAGGATGCTAATGGAACCAAAAGATCAACTCCGTTATGCATCAACAGGCTGGCTTTATCCAAAAACCAATTATAAACAAACTTCTAAATATAGCCTGCTTTAAATATGCATTTAGAAAAACATATCCAACCCTGATGCCATCCGTCACCAGCATACATCTGACTCATCTAAAACCCACTGTCTTTGGGGACCCAGTCCTGCGCCTTGGTGACCATTCGCCTTGGAATCATGGTTTGTACAGCATTATTTCCAATAACTTCTAAAGGTTTCTTTCTCTTTAGGAAGCAGAAATTCACTGCCAAACACACTGCTTCCATTCACAGGATTATTTATGGCACTGATAATTGAATTCCGGTCACATGACTAAGGAAGACCGGGTTCAGAGGGAAAAGAACCTAACCATAATTTCTAGAGAGATCCATAAATTACTGCTTTTCTCCCCTGGAGGGTGAAGTCCTTGGAGCTCTACGGATTCTTCCCCAGCATTTATTCTAAGTTTGGAATCGTCACAGAAATTCTTCTCTCTGCGCTTAGTAACAAAGCTCCTAAGGTAAATCCTTTGAAATTACCCTTTGCATCAGCCCCTGAGAACTCTAAAGGGTGCAGAGGAAATCCTTCCTTTTTCAAGGACCAGAAGTTGCTGCCTCCATTTAAGCACACATCTCCCAAGGGTATAGCAGCTTAGAATTCAGGGTCTAACCCACCCAGTGTTGTTCTTCCCAGCAAAGGCACAGAGTCACACCCACACCCGCAAGCCCAGGACTGTGGGCATGGCGGCTACAGCGAGATAGTGTCTCCTGTTCCTTCTCAAAGCAGAGCAGCAGGGCATTCCTTCATTTCTTTAAGGAAGACCTACCAAAAGTCTTTCCTAAATACGGAACTTCTCCTCCTCCCAAATCCTATATTCAACGTTTTAACAGAGATGGGGCTTTAATGATTCAACGTAGCCAACATTACAGATAACATTTCTCTCTTATTATCCTTTGGCTCAACCAGAGAAGAAATGTCAATACAGTCACTTTCAAAATATGTTCAAATCATGCTTAAAATAAAAATACACTGAATAATGTCAGTCTAGAGAGAACATCAAACAGCTTTTTCCCCTCTAAAAAATGCTCTCTTAAATACATCACACTTCCATTTGCTTGGCTGCTCCTTTCAAGTGGGTGGGTCAAACAGCATCATCCTATTGTAATACTTTTGGTCTGGAATAAATTTAGCATTTTAGAGTTCTTTCTATAGTCCCTCTTATTTAACAGTTTCAGAGAACATAATAAACAGTATTTGATAAAAGACTGGGAATAAAAGAAATTGAAAGAGTAAATAAGTCATCCAAGGTCACACAGCCAATCTGGTATCTATTCAAAGGCCTTTACTGAGTATGAACACAAGCAGCTGTGTGTGCGTGTGTGCACAAGTGCACACACGCAGACACACGTCACAGTGCAAAGGCAAACACTGTGTTAGCAACTTAGTCATTATTTTCTATAAACTTTCTGTCCTTTTCTATTTAGGAAAGAATGTCTCTGTCTCTCTTTTTATGAAACTGAAATAGAGTCTAGAAGCCATTTAAAAAAAACAAAACAAAGTCTGCTTCTTTAGAAGCTTATCAAGACCAAACACCTTTGCGGGTGCACCATCACTGATGTTGGCGCAGCTCAGCGATAAGTGTCCAGCCGTTAAAAAGGCAGTGACACTATTTTTGTTCAGTTCAGACCATCTTCTAAAGTCCCAAAGTAAAGAAATACTTTCCACTACACTCAGTGAAGAACACCATTCTGCAGGCAAGTTCAAGATGTTACTGACAGTTATCCTTGTCGTTTAGATGGCAGAAGTAGATGAGAGGTAGGGAGCATATTCCCCGGCAAGAGCTCAGGTCAGGGTGCAGCCCTAAGTACCCAGAGCCCCTCCACTGGCTAGAGGACAGGGGAAATCCCCAATGCTATGGTCAGGCTATTAGCCACCTTCCAAGACCATTTACCAGCAAGCCGGGTCGGGGCCTAACACTGAGGGTCTTGGCCATAATCCCAGGAGCCCTACATCTTCTTGCAGGTCATCTCAAGTCTTACCCCACACCCACATTTATAGGTGTTTCTCCTCCCCATCCAGGTAAAAGGTAATCCTGGGACACTGCTGTGGATCTCAGAGCAGCTGTGAACCTGTCCAAAGGCCACTTAGATTTTAGATCCTTCAGGGAGACAAGTGTGAACTTACTCATTCACTTAACCTCTTTTAGGTCACGGATGCCTTTGGCGATTTGATGAAAGCTACAGCTGACAGTGTCCAGAAGTTGTAGTCACAGGTGCCTGTGCATGAGCATCCCAGGGTAGCTCCATGGGGCCAAATCAGGAAGCCGACATGGTGCCTACTGGTATTCAATAAAGTTCTGATTGCCTGACCTATGCTAATTGTTACCATGCCTTCCAAGATAAAGAGTACATGGCAGGGGCGGTGGGAAGACCTCCCTCTACAGACAACAACAATCGATGGACCTGCAACGGCATCAATACACCACTTTTATTCAAACCCCAGAGAGGAAAGCCAATCTTTACTTTTCACTTTCAATCAGAAGAAAACTGGTTTCAGTCAAGTAATTTGACTCAGCAGCAATGAACATTGACTGAGCAGCTACTATGTACAAGAAGCTAGGATGCAGAGGATACCAAAGAACTGTAAGACTCTTTCCCTCTGTTGGGAATTCAGAGCCAAGTGTGAGAAAGAAAAGACCAAGAGGTCACTGACATCACAGGCCGTGTTTCAGACCTTTTGGTTTCTCCAGAAAGTAATATAATGTCTGGCAAAAGCAGGCATTTAGTAAATGTCTGTTGACCACTGAACACTACTAAGTACACGAATACCTAAAACACAAAGCAGAAAAAGGACAATCCAGAGCCCAACCACAAAGCAGGGAAGGTACCCGCACCAGAAGGATGGCCCCTTTCCATGACAGCCACGTCCAGTCGAGGAGCCGGGGAAGGCTTCAGGAAGAACCGGCATTTCAAACGCACAGCGAGGACAGGCAGAGTTAGAGAGATCAGAGAGGTCTGGACAGAGATGCGACGGTGGAAAGAAGGGCGTTTCTGGAGAGACAAACTGAGAGAGCCCACTGTGAAAAGGGTCCTGGAAACAAACAGCAAGCAAGCAATCAGGGTTGACTGGAAGGCAGAACAGTGCTGGGGTGGGAGCAGGTGCTAAAATATTCAGAGTCCTCCATTCTGTGCTTGTCACACAGCTGGAAAAACCAGGCTTCCGACGACTATGTGGCTTCTTAGGCAGCAGTACGGGAAAACTTGACCATTTCTCTAAGAGCTTTCAAGATCCACTAAAATTTTTTTTTGCTTCAGGGAGGAATCGACTCAATTTTGTAAATGAAAGATCCCCTTAAACAGAGTCAGGGCCAAGTTTACCAGCCTGCTGCTGTGTTCCTGTAGCTCCCACAGGCAGAGGCCTGACAGCACGGCCAGGCCTCAGGCTCCGGCAGCGTCTTGTCTCCAACAAATTATGATAAGACGGACTCTGTTTTCTAAACAAACTCGGGGCCTCTGTAGGCAAAGGAAGCAAGTCTTGCTGCAAAAAAAGAAAACGCTGATAAGTGAGTAAAAAAATATATATATTTAACAGTCATTCATAATTAAGCTTTCAAAAACTGTGATCAAAGCTATGGGCGCACAGAAAACACCAAGATTGCCACAGCCAGGGCTTAATCCGTCAGCTTCTAGAAAAGAGACATGTAACCTCCATCCCAGAGGCGTAAACAGTCCTCGGGTACCACGAATGAATGTCACTGTAAAGATACACAGCAGGAGAAGTTTGCACGGAGCATGTTCAAGAATCCCGGCCACAGAAAGTGTCAGTGCCCAGAGCCTCCACATATCTCCAGTTTGGAAAACTCCAACCATTCATGAAAGGAACCTCAAGAAAAAAATTTTAAGGCTCAGCCAGCTGGATATTTAGTTTGAGTTTATGTTATAAATGCTGCTCTTTTATATTTATTTAATTTTTCCCCATCAAAAAAATAAAAGTGCAATTCACTTCAGTATTTTTTGCGTCCAAAGCGATTATCTTTTCAACTACATCTTTCAATATATACCCATGATGCACATGCCCACACAGAGATAGGCCACTTAAGGAGAAGTAGGTACATGTGAAGTCAGTTACTACAGAAAAATCATGTAGATATAAACCAATTCTTGCACTTTCACAAAAGCACTAGTTGTTAGAAGTTCTGCAACTGGTATTTGCACTGCTGGTTAAGACCTTACGTAGAGCAGTATGAGTTGATTGCACAAGCTTGTCTGACTGTTAATGACTCAATATTTAAGATAAATGCATTTGTCCAACTTGGCTTCAACATGTATGCACAGGGTAACACAGGAATCTTTCAGAAGAAAGCACTGACAATGTTTCCCACAGCCTCCAATCAAAGCCCAGACCCATCGGCCCTCCGACCGTCCCTTGTCTGATCCACCACGTAAATGCAAGGGACCAAGCAGCATGAAATCCTCAGAATCTTTGTCAGTTTACATCAAAATCTGCGAATGTGGAGAGCATCCAATACTGGAATTTAAATAACCTTTCAGATTTAAGCTAAGGGGTTTTCCAGGCACACCCAGAAACCTACTGGAAATAGGGATGAGCTGTGACACGCTGTTCAAAGACTGGTGGTGGAGGAGATGAAACTAAAAGGATCCTAACACCTAAAACCTGCACATTTTAATGGGAAATAACACCATTTCTGGGTCACAGAAATAACAGATTAATAGTTGCATATTTGTCCATTCTACTAACATCCTTTTTCAAACTATTTCAAACGAATACATGAAGGATTGATTTTTAAACCCACGTAAATTCTTAGAGACAATGCAGACTGACTTAATTATAATCAATAAAATCTACAGACATTGATGCAACCCAGCAGAAACACTGCTACCAAAAAGCCTGGCATAAAACCACTCCGTGGCTCCCTTTGTATGCAACAGTGACATGACCTTAATAAATATTTCATTCCTTCCAGTGAATAACCAAGCATCAGGACGGCAAATTTTAATAGCTAGGAAATAATTCCATAATGACTCGACTAAGAAAACGCCTCCTTTAGACCAAAGTAAATTTATTCTAACCTGTAGTCTTCACTTCCAAAATACAGTCCAAGTCAGTTCCTAATCCTGAATGAGAGTCCCCTTACCCGTCCTTTCCTCATACAGACTGATGCACTACTTGCAGAGGTTTTACAGGGCACGTTCCTCACTACAGCCACATTAGAAAAGTCATATGGGGAAAGATGTAAGCTCTTCAAGCACAGCAACATTTTCTTTGCATCTCCACACAAAGTAAGTGCTCAACAAATATTCTTGCATTGACTGACCTGAGGGGACAGTCAGCGAGCATGAGGAGGGACAGCCTATATGGTGACTCCCTGGTTTCTTCACGAGCTGGAATCAGTAGCTGGGAGCCCACATCCTATAAGCAGTTTGGAGGGTTTCTTTGTACGTACATTATCAGATGTTTACCCACATTTAGGCCCATCTGCTATTTTTCTTCTCACTAGCCCACGGTGGGTGGATCTTCGATGTAGGAGCGAGAATGAGTATGTGTTGAATACAGGCAGAGCCGGGCTCAGAGCTCAACTCCAGAGCATGCTGACTGCGTCCCTAGCAACTCAGAGCCTGGGTGTCCTTGCCAAGGAGACAGGGGTGACAACACCTCACTTCTAAAAGCATTATGAGGATTCCAGACAGCAAGGTTAACGCATCTGGCAGAGTATTCTGCACGTTATAGGCACGTACTAACGGGGAACACACTCTCTTTCCCATACAAGCCCCCTATTCTTTTCTGTCTCTGAAATGGTCCCTCATTACAAGTCCACTCCACAGCAGATTTGGATACAGCATCTGGACAACATTTTTATTTTTAGTTCTAAATAGGTTATTTAGTAGTGGACTGATTCACATATCTACTTACCCCTTTAAATAATTCTAAAGACTGGCTCAGCACAGTTTTCCCAATAAAAAACAGTTTTGCCTTTTATCTCACAGCTTATGGGACTGAAATATTTAGTTATCCTACTATTAGATCTCACTTCCTTACTGGTCCTGACAACGTGATTACATATTGGGATTCTATGAATGCTATAAAGGTCTCCACTCCTCCAGGTCATTTTCCCCAAACCAGGCCACAGCTTCCTGTACCAGGGAGTAACCCTTCAGACTGTCTGGAGTTGTGTTCCTTTGGTTTTTTCTTTTTTCTTTTTTTTCAAATTAATATCTAGATCATGAAAACTCAAATTTATAATCCTGAGGGGAAATAGTCAGGATCAAACTGGAAGAAATATTTTCTCTCAACGTATGCACACATGGTGGCGTCCCGAATTCGTGAAGGACACTGCAGAACAGCTGACTCAGCAGTAAGCTGCAGAAATACTACTGAGGGGTCGGCGGCGGGAGTCACAGACGCGGCTTCCTTCAGTGAGTGCCCACCGGCAAGGAAGAGTTCTTCAAACTTCCACAACTCTTGAGTTTAACTAAATATATGCCTAATTTGGTAGCATTTCAACTACTTACATACATATAGACCATGCTTTAATCAGCTTAAAATTGCTGCTTTTATAGAGCGTTTTGGAAGAGTTTCTCAGTGTTCGAGTTAAACATACAGATAAATAAAACATTTCCGTCCAATAAAGATTATCAAAATCAGATGACAATGCTTTATAAAACATACATTTATTTTAGAATAAAAACAACTAAAGGAAAATGTAGTTTATCCATAAGTTTAAAAATATCTATGCATGGGGTAATTTAGATATTTTACTGTAATGTCATAGCACGTAAAAAACATTAAATGGTATGTTCTTTTCTGAATTCTCTACTGAAACCCTAAATAAACTTTTCCAGGAATTAAATAAATCCATGTAATGCTCCCTCAACAGTTTGCCCACTGTTATCAGCGAGCTCACCCATATAATGCAAGAGCATTTAACCAAGAAACAAAGCACAGGTCTTCCCACAGATAACACTTTTCCCTTATAATGCTGAAACCTGGAGATTTCTGACACATCCTGGAGGCTGCAGGGTCTCCAGACCCCACAGTGGCTCCCGTTGCTGTGGCAGGCACCATCCCTGGCAAACTCAGCAGCCATTTACAGCCCCTCATTGCTGCCCACCACAGGCGCTGACAAGCCCTGTCCGCGTTTCCCAAACATCCTTGCAGGAGTGATGCCGTTCTCTTCAGTGAGTCAAAAGGAGATGCCACCTCTGTCGTTGCCGAGGAAGGTTCTCCTTCCCTGATAAACGAACAAACCAGGCAGCCAGGCCTCACCTCCCCCACCATCCTGCCTTCACACGCATATGGCGACCATAATGTGACAAGAACTGCAAAAGACAAGTCAACAAACAAAGCATGTCAGGGCAGAAAGACAGAAAGCGCCTGGACTCTTGTTGGTATTAGCGAGCAAAGAAACCAACGCTAGCTGCTACCTCTGGCCTTAGCATTACGTAAGAAAAATAAGCCTTTGTCTAAACCACTAAGTTTTTTGTTTCTTGCAGCCAACAGCACTTTCAAGATACAGCTGCCATTATTTACAACATTCTTTGACTCACATAAAAATATGAATTTCCAGATTCTTAAAAAAAAAAAGAAAAGAAAAACACTGGGCCTAGGTTTTCACACAACACCTAACGCCAAGTGGCCAGACTAAGGGGCCAGTTGGGACTCGGTGGGACTCACCCTCTCTGTCCACAGCCTATTTCACTCCTTTCGTGACCTCTCCAGCTGCTTCAGGCGCCTAAATTTGAGACGCTGGCATATAGTTTACAGAAATGCACACTATGCACTATAAAAACAAAGTAGCATTATAACCACAACATATTTTTTTTTTGCTGCCTAGAATCCCCATATCAGCACAGACAGTCATGGTCTCACTTAAGGAAACGTTTTCTTTTTCTGACTACTAACTTTTCAACAGGCACGCCAATCTGGGGTGGGGTTTCATGGCACACCTACACAGAGGGAGAAAGACTGCATGTCACCGAGGGACTGTAGACTACTCATTAGGACCGAAGACAACATGATGGTGATGTGACGATGACTACAGCTACTGGTTACTGAGGTTTTATGAGAGTCCAGGTGGCATGCTAAGGGCGTCACAAGCGCTAGGCCACTTATCACTGAAAAAGGAGAAAAGCCGCGTTAGGTAGGTACTACTACCTTTAATTTAAAATAAAGAACGTGCGTCTCAGAGAAAAGTAACTGATCCAGAATCACAGAGAGAACAACAGTGGACAGAAAATATGAATCGAAGTCTTTCTGACTCTAAGATACGTCCTATTAACCACAGGTTACACTGCTTCACAAAAAAGAGACCAGAATTTCTCAGATCCTCCATCTCATTCCAATGTAACTACATTCTAACACGAATCTTACGTCAAATATTTGATTTTTAATACCCATTAGTATAAGTCTTGATTCCGGTATAGGATTTTTTTTTCAAAAGGCACTTCCTTCTTAAGTGTAACTGACCTGGTGCAGTAAATTCTCAAGATTCAGAAGTGACTCATTTCCAAAGCCCCACACATTAGCAGCTGGTATTATTCAATCTGAGATTTAAATTTATAATGTACCCTTGATAATGTACTCCTAATACAGCTTCACTTCTCTCTCTCTTGAATGACACAAGATAAAAGATCTTTAAGGTATAAATATTTTATATAAACTTTCACTGTGTTTTTCCTCAGCCATTTTCCATTTGCAAACACTAGACATCATGCAAAAAAAAGTAAGGTTGAGAGAGTTTTATAGATTACGTGGGGGGTGCTGAGAACCGTGTATTCATTCTGCTGCGGCAGCAGACCCCACAGCCTAACGGCCCTCACTGGCTAATCGGATCCCCCCTAGCTGGGATCTGACTCAAAGCACTGGCTTTCCAGGGGCAGACGGCGGGCTGGAAGCGGGCGAACTCCAGCATCCTCTGTGTGAGACACCAAGAGCGTGCAGGGCACTGGCCGTGCCACAGAACCCAGGGTACCGCACTCAGCAGAGGACGAGGATGCCGCCATGCCTCCCGGGCAGGAGAGGAAGAGCCGAGGCCTCACGAGGAGCCAGGGGGTCCGCTCCAGGCATGTGGCTTTCGGCAACCATTAACTGAGTCAAAGTCTTTCTTTTCACTTTTGTAAAATGAGGTTGACCCATCAAGGCTGTCACACTGTCTACACAGACCCCCCAGGGCCTCGCTTTGCAAACTGTGGGCCGTGTACATCCAACACACAGGAGTTGGTTAAAAATGCAGAGTCCCAGGCCCCACCCCAGACCACAGAATCATAATCTGCATACAACAAGCGTCCCGGGTGGTTCCTCGCCCTGGGCACTGACTCCAGCAGGGCTGCTTCTGGGAGAAAGGACAGAAGGGCCGACGCTCACAGGGACCCAGTACCCAACCTTCACACCTTTTCACTTTAAAAAATACATGTATTTAGCTTCCTCGTGAATTTGGTTCTGAAGAAAAGATCCCGTTGAAAGAAAAATCTGAAACCACTGGATGAAATGATCCATCAGATCTTTCACAACGGCTGGCGTCCATGATTTCACAAATTTGCGAAGGTGCTTATTACATCTATCACATGAAGGGCTCTTTCTTTTCCACATTAACTCATTTTGGAGAGAAATCTGTAATTTGTAACTAATATTCTTATGGACAGAAACATAATTTGATCTTTTCTTGAAGACATCATTAAGAACATGAGTTACATGAAAGTGTTCCATCACAGCGAACACTCACAGAACTACTTAGGAATATTAGTATATAGGACGTGTGTGTGCGCACAGGGGCACATACACAAATAATTGAGTATACTTATAAATAATCATGTACACATCTTTGTGTGTATATATACATACGTACACCTGCATAATTTATTTCTATATGTGCACATAATGCACTGTATGTATTTATTTTTATACTGTACACACATATGTACACATACATGTATATCTAGAGAGAGAGGATCTCGAGCTACAGTCCAGCTCGACCGCGCACCTGCTCTACTTCTGCCGTGTCTCCACATCTCTCTCACTGTCCAGCTGCCAGCTAACACCTCTTGCTTGTTTCCACTTTCCAGACTCAAGCATCTGTCCGTTATGACTTTCTCGGCTGCTCTGGAGTGAAAAGTCAGACTGTGTAGAAGTTGTCAGGTTTCACTGAGGGTCTCTTCTAAGCGTAGAGATCGCGAGTTTAGTGCTTGACCTTGATAAAAATCTCATCTGGATGACTGGAGGGTGGTTGCGGCTCTGTCTAGCGTTCAGATGTTTTCTTAGTGTAAAGCTAACTGTAAATGACTTTACAAGAAAGACCTCTTTTACTTTCTCAGTTCTCTTCATCTCACACGATCTACCCTCAGCAAATAGATTGAGACAATCTTTGTGAAAGTGCTTGAAAAGTCTGAAAAACGTTCGCTGGTGCCATATCCTAATGCCAACCATCAGGGGCTGGGAGAGTAAAGGAGGATGGAGAGACCCTCCTTGGCTGCAGGTTCTCGCCATCCACATCAGCTTTCACGGGCCATGAAAGTGCTCAGTGAACACCCTGGAGAACACTCAACTCCCGAGCCTTCACTGCTGATGGGACAGGAGTGTCTCTCCCGACCACACCGGGAGGCATTCGCACGGCCAAATCTATACATAGAACTCTGAAATACCCCATTTCCAAGTTGGATGACACTTCACAGTGGTTCTCAAAATTCAGCATGTATCAGAATCACCTGATGTACTTGTTAAAAAACAGGTTGCTGGGCCTCACCCTCAGAATTTCCCACTGACTAGGTCTGGGAGTGGACCAGAAATATGTATTTCTGCAAGTTCCCAGTGATGCTGACATGCTGGTCTTGCAACCACACTTTGAGATCCATTAATCCAGGTCAAGCCCTTATTTTAAAGATGAGACAGGGACCAAAGGCAGAGTGGGTGAGGAAGGAAGGATTCCAGCCCCTCTCCTCCGTCAGGTTCAGGGCGCTTCCCATCACAGAGCAGCTCACACTGACACGATGAAAGGCATTCAAAGAATGCCTTTATCTATAAACAAAAATCCTTGGTGTCTTATACATTTGTAGCCTTTTAAAATTTCATCTACATCATCTCATTGGATTCTCATCATGACCTGATGAGATAGGTGGAGCAAAGACTAACACTGCTGTTCCAGAGATTCAGAGACTGGGTTGCAGAGCTGTTAAATGGTGGACCCAAAGCCACCAAGTGAGTTAAGATCTATAACAAGTCGTTGTTATGCGGCTGCCGACTGAGGTCCTACAGCATGGACCTCCCAGGAAGCCTGTGAGAAAGGCAGAACCTCAGGTCACGCCACAGACCAACTGCATTGGAACCTGCAGTCCACAACATCCCCAGCTGATCCATATGCACATTGAAGCTGGAAAAGCACTGCTGTAGACGGGCCTGGACACCAGGTCACTGAATTCCAAGATCCATCCTTTTTTCCTTTTCTCTGAGAGTACTGGTCAGTGTCATATTTCGATTTGATTTCCAACATGGCCTAATTAACAAGTTAACGCTCACCAGGTAAAGGGCACTTACAGTGGTTTGCCCTAAAAAATATATTAAACTAGGTTAAATTACCTTTATTATCAGTCTTGGTAATTCCTCTGAAGTCATTTCCTTGACTGATATATAGACCCCTATGAAATGAATCCTCTGAGAAGAAGATGGAAAAAAAAACAAGACAGTGATCAATGGATTCAATTAGTTACAGTATAATTCTACCAAGATGAAAAAAGATCAAGATGCAATGCAACTACTCCAGGGTGGCCACAATGCTTTACCCAGAAAGTGCACCTCTGCTTTCCTACATTCTTCAACTATTAAGCTCAGGAAAGCACAAAACGGCTGCTCCTCAGACACCCGGGAAAACCAGCACGCTCAATGCAGGACACCTTCCTCACAACTGCAAGGGTTCACATGCCGTTCAATGGTCGAGGCAGGATGACAACTGCATTTCCTCAGAGACAGGAAGTGCCGTACAGACCCATTCTCTAATGACGGCAAGTAAATCCCTCTCTCGACATACAGTCAACCAAGAACTCACTCAGTGGTTACTGTGAGACCACAGTTTTGAAACCTGTATGCCCGTTTTTTCCTTCAAATTTTCACAACAATTCTTTCCATTGAGATTCTCTGTTGAACAGAAACCAGAGTGCTGATACAGTGCACCTGTGAAAAGCTGCTTAATTCAGCACGGCAAAATGTAAACTCAAATGATTTCTTTTAAAATACATCAATCCTAGGCATTCACATGAGTAAACATAAATACAAACCCAAAAGGTGTTTTGTTTTTGTTTGTTCGTTTGGTAATTTCAGGGTTGCTTTGTGCAAACATGATTAGTTCATGAGGGTAGTAAGATTCCCATCATTAAAATTAATGCTCAGGACACAGAAACAACCGCTTATGATACCTGAGCAGGTCAGCATATTAAATAAGACCTCCGCAGTGCAAAAACTATTATTTTAGAAAGATGCATATCTATTAAAAGGTTTCTTCCCTAGTTTAAAAACAATGTAATGAATTAATAAAGCTGATCAAGTGATTAATAGAATCCACAATCTTAATATTATTATTTTCAAAGATGAAAAGGCTTTTCTGCCAAGAGCCGATTGTCTCCACTTGCTTAAGAACAATAAAATCTGATGGAGGATGAGCTACCTACCCTCTCTGAGATGATGCGGCACGGGCATCTTTAATTCTCCTTGTATTCCTTTATCAAGATACACAAAGCTGTTCGTGGTTTATCCCTCTGAAACCTGGGGATTCATGTAAATAACTTTTAACAGTGGGATGGCACATAACAATTTACAGAGCACTGTGGCATAATGCAATTCAGAGTTCTTGATTTAAAATGTTTAAAGTCCAACCACAGTGTCAGTCTGCTCAGAGAAATCTCTTATAAAAGTTTTCACACTCTGTTGGGTTAAGAGACAGTGGGTATGAATCCCATGGCTTCTCCGCCAAGCTTCCTTTTTGTGGTCAGCAGAGAAGCTATGTGGTTGGTCTGAAGGAGTCCAAAGTCTTTCTTCTGTGTTAAAACAAGGGAAAGTGGGCCGGTTACAGAGTAAAAGGAAAACCACAGCCAGCTCACTCCGCTGTAGCTTTTCCCTTAAATGTGGCCGAGAGCTATTCTGCTTTCCAAAAAAAGGTTTAATTTAAACCATACACAGTGCTGCAGGCTGCCACGTTTCCAAACTCAACATTCCTTTCTAATCTGTGCACTTCAGAACCAACGCACTCTGTTTCCGATGGTACTCAGACGAGCTTTAATAAATAAAATATCACTGCCCATCCATTACTTAATTTGATAATAATACACCCTTTTTTCCCTTCCTCTATTGACATTATCCTAAGTGCTTATTCAAGTGTGTCGAGCTGTTGTAAACATCACCTCTAAAAAATCAGTTCTTCTCTTGTGGGGAGGGAAGGAAAGGCGAAAGGGAGTTCCCAAAGTGAGGGAGCTCATGAACGTCAGCAAGCGGTCCAGAGCTCACGGAAACCACCACCCTGTGAAGAGGCTGCATGTGCCAAAACAGCTCATCATCTTTGTGTTAAAAGACAAACAAAAAAACTTTCGTTTATTCCTTGGATACGACACTGGAATCCATGCTGTTATTCAAAATGTCACCAGGAAAGACGATGCTCACCCTCTCTCGCAGTTACAGCCACGTGACCCATACGGGTCTCTCTGGTCATCGGGGCGGCTGTGCTGATCCCCACACTGGCCAGAGTGAACAGAATGAACACTCCACAGTCGGGCGTTGTAATTTTTTGCCTCAGTGTATTGACTCGTATGTTCATTACAAACTCCAGCCCCAGCAGGAAGCCCAGCACGCGGTTTCCCGTCCGAGCCGCCACGCTCTATTATACATGACACTTGTCAATTACAGAGGCAACCCTTTTAAAGCAAAGTGAAGTTAAGCTGGTACTTTCTTCAACATCTGATTTACCGCTGCTGTTATCGTCCAAAAGGAAGTCTGTTTGAGAACAATGATAGCAGAAGTAATCCTCCTATTTCAGTCGTGAGGGATTTAGACACATTCAGGGCACTGGGGACCAGTCAAAAGGTTTCTTTCAAAGAACTATGTATTTTCAGTAGTAAAAAGGTCTTACTGATGGGATAACTGCCAAGATTGAACAATTTTTCAGCCTAACAGTTTAGAGAATATCATTCTAAACTACCTGGTATAATATAAATGTGGCACAATAGATCAATGCGACGAATTCTCTATAGTCAGTAAAACGTTCTCCCAAATAATGGAATCCATTAATAATGACTACTGCCCTGCGCCTCTGCCACAAAAGGAATGCCCGCTGCTATGTCTCGATGGTCTCTAACAAACACATCCAAGTTCCACAGCAAGAAGATAGTCACAACCCAGCCAGGGAGCACAGATTCCAGTGAGAGGACAAATTAAAAAGCCACCATGCAGGACAGTCTCTGTTTAAAACTCATTTTGCCTTGTAAAATTTACTCTCCTTATCTGTAAAGTGGGGCTTAGAGGAGATGTTCTCTTAGGTCCCTTTCAGCTCTGTGAGTCCATGAGGGTTTCAAGTTTTCTCAAGGGTTTTATTTCTTAATGCACTCACTGTACACCAATAATAATTAATGCTAATAAGGGCCCATGAAACTTCTGCAATGAAACTTTAATTTGGATTGATCTGGATGGAAAAGAAAATATATGCAAGAAGATGTCAACTTTAGATTTTTAAAGCCAGACATCTTTTTTTTCCTCAAAAACTGAAAGCAACACACCTGGACTGCCAAAACCCACAATTTCCTGGAAATGTAGGTAGGTGACCCAGCATGCACACACACTCTTAACAAAGCACATCTTTAAACTCTTAGAAAGAAAAACTCAAAGCTCAGAAATATATTTCAATTATGTCCTAGCTAACAACGATAACTGTTTATTCTGTGACCAACATCGCAAATCCTTTATGTGAATTACTCTCATTTACTCCTCACGACAAGCTATTATAATCGCCATTTACAAATGAGGAAACTGAGACCTCTCCATGGTAAGAATTGCTAAGGAACCAGGACAGAGCTAATCCCAAGTTAGTGGCACCCTGGAGCCTAACCCCTCAGCCGCAGTGCAGACTCTGCCTCTTCTGGCTAAGACGCACCCGTGTGGGAAGCCCCCAGAGCCCTCGACTTCGTGCAGTGTTGACACTTCCAGCACCAAAGGTCAGGCCTGAGATCAGTCTGTTTGCAGGTTACCTCTATGCTACAGATCTTTCCTGCTCTATTTAAACGTGTGCTTTTACGTTCTCAATCTTCCTTATTCACCCACAGCCTGAGCTGAGTCGACAGGAAGGATTCTCCTGAGCTTGGGCATCAAGCACCAAATTGTCTCCCGCTCCTTTTAACAAACCTTCCAAGACGCTCTTGACTAAAGAGAGAACACATAACAAGGGCCTTCGGGTAAACTCATATTAGGGAGCTCCTGTCCTCTCAGTGGACGTAAAGGCAGCTTTTATACAGACTTCCCCCAGCCGACCAGTGAGGAGAGGATTAAAAATACCTGGACTGCCTGTGTAGACAAAGACTGACAGGAAGCTCTGAGGACCAGGGCAGCCAGCAACTCGTAAAAGGATACACTGAGCACGTGCCTGGAGTCCTCGGACCCTCCCGTCTAGACAGGCAGGAAGATCCCGGAGCTGTTTCTAGTATTTCAAAGCCTCAAATAGAAACTGTACATTACCCAGGAAACAAGCTGGCTACAACATCAACCGGCTCATCACACAGGGACCAGCTCACACTGACTGCTGACAGCTCGTCTGTACCTGGTGCTCAGCCATAGATGCCTGTTTGCTCCAAAATGGGAAAACTCATTAATTATCAGCCAGTATAGTTTGTCTGGAAGATAAAAGTTTTCAAAACATGGAATAAATAGTAATAGTTGAGGTTCTTGGGGGCCAGCCCCATGGCCTAGTGATTAAGCTTGGCATACTGTGCTTCGGCAGCCTGGGTTTGGTTCCTGGGCACAGACTTACACCACTTGGCGGCCATGTTGTGGCTGCATCCCACATACAAAACAGGAAGACTGGCACAGATGTGTGCTCAGGTCAAATCTTCCTCAGCAAAAAAAAAAAAAAAAAAAAGCAATAGTTGAGGTTTTTGTGGATAAAATAACTGGAAGTTTCAGAATTAAAATGACAGAAGCATCCCCACTGAGCTGAACCCCAGACCCATCTATGACAAAACAGAAGATGACAATTTAAAGGCATAACTGCAAGGAATCAGGCAAACGGGGTAAGCAAGTTGCCAGTGCAACAGAAGGTAACGTGGAATGGCGGGCTGATGGAAAACCAGAAAGTCCAGGCCCCATCTAAAGGTGTTCAGACTCCATCGACTGTTTGGAGACACTGTGCTGGCGGCATCCAGTTCACAGGACACCGATTTACCAGCCCTGAACTCAACACACTCATTTCATTGACCAAGAAACTTGTTTTCAAAGAAGTAAAGCGACTTGCCTACATTCATGGCCTGGATGCCCTCCCACCACGCACGACTACATCAGGATGGAAGGGAGGCCCCTGATTCCCATCCTCAGGTGCATTCGCTGAACAAACCCAGTGCTCACACTGCCCTGGTAAGAGCAGACCTAGAAGGACAAATGACTTCAGACCCCTGCCCTCCCCCAAGACAGCAGGAGGCACAAACGCGACCCATGCGAACACTGCAGCGAGTCTGCTCTCATCACTGCACGAGGACAGAGGCCAACAGGAGCCACTTCAGGCGCCACCACTCAAGTGGTGAAGCGTCCAGCGTTCATGCGTATGCACCACCAGGCGATGATGCTTCTGGACTTTATCGTCTGTACCTTGAAAGAGACACATTCCACAAAAAGAAAAAAAGGTCTCAGATTATGAGTCTGGAAAGTCTTAGCGTAAGAAAACTTTAATGGCCCAGTTATAAATCTTCCAAAATGAGAATTTGTAAAAGAAATACTGACAGACCTTTAATTATGGCAGCCCTACAGGGCTCCGTATAATAAAGCCCGCATACTTCCAGCTTAGATCATTATCTATAGGATGCCCTGCAAAGGATTTCATTTACAAGCGCCCGCCTGAGTCAATGAGGTGAAGCTTTACACGGGGAAAGGAAGTGCAAAGTACACTGTTTGCAGAAGCAGGGATCTACCTGCTGGGGCTCCGGAGGCCCAGGGACCAGGCACTTCAGGCAGTGAGTGATGACTCTGACCCCTCCGGTTTGTATAAAAGGTTGAAGTTCAGGCTGGCGCAGTGCAGCATTCCACAAGACCTGCCGCCTCTTGGAGCAGGCGATTAATCTCGTGATCGATAGACCATATGATTAGGCACTAATAGCCGATAGGAGGAGAGAATAAACAACCATAAATTTCCTTTGTCCCGGGCAATCCAAGTGTAAGCTGGGTCGTTTAATGGCCACACTGGGTCATGTTACCTCAGGGGCCATATGGATTGGAAATGGAAGATGCATACATTTTTTAAGATCTTCAATTATCATCTCAGGGTTATGGGACAGGGTGGGGCCGTCTGAGCAACACCTACGGGTTCAGTATTCTTCAGCAACAGACGCAAACGTTTCCACGTTCGGGGGAGGGGGAGGGGGAGGGGGCAGACTGCAGGGAGAATAACGGGAAAGGCCCATTGTTGAAATCATTCCTCTGAGCGCCATCGTCAGCCACCCTCGGTCTAGCAGGAGTGGCCCTGGGTAGTCCGTCTGTCACCCCGTGGAACACTGGACTCCGTGCGGCGAGGACAGACTGAGGGAGCAGCTCTCAGGGTCCAGAGGGGGACTGTGCCTTCAGTCAAAGCAGGTGCTGACTGGCTAACTCCGCCTCTGCGTGCACATCGCCAGCCTGAGCGCCACCGCCGGTCCTCTGGGTACATGAACCTCCGGCACTGGGAATGGTGACCCGCATGAAAGCTGGGATCCACAAGGTCATAAAGCTCACTCTTTGTTTCCTCCTTTTCCCTGGCTTCTTCCCTTTCTAAGACTCTGACCTCCTCCATCAGCCCCATGAAAGAAGGAAATCAATCACGCCGACGAGAGAAAACCCGAGCCTTGCTCCCCCTTGGAAGGTTTTCCCTGTCTGCGACAGAATTTAAGAAAATCTGCAAAAGGTCATTTCCCTCTTAGGTGTGTCCTTCTCTCCACCAACGGGAGCCCTGGGAGGCAGAAAGCCCTGAAGCGCCTGCTATCAATGACCATGATAAGGGAAAGGAAGACACTGTGTCAGCCTAAAAGGAAGGCACCAGAGAAAGTAATTGTTGGATGCAAAAGAACATCACCAGTCTTGCAGTGCCCCTCGGCCCCACAGCAAGCCACACAAATCTTTCCTTTGAAAACTCTCCGGGAAGCCAACCCCTCCAACCGCCCTCTCCACTCCTGACATTCTCCCAGCCCCACTCTCCATCCCGCCCTCCCGTCTTACCAATCCACCCTTTGTTAACTTCCAAGCCTTGGGGAACAACTGTTCTCAACCCTTCCTCCTGGTCTAATTGTTCAATATTGCTGATGGCTCTTCAGCCAGCAGAAGAGTATTTGATCGGCTCTTTGAGAAGCAAGCAAGCGCTTCGGACACCCTGGGGTTTGTTGGGGGAAGTGTTGCTGTTGTTTTTCCCAGGAAGCAGGGAAATTCACTCCCCATTCACAGAGGAGCATTATCAGTAGCCCTGAAGAAGTCCAGCGTCATCAGCAGTTGCTATCGCCAAGTCAGAGGAGAAAAGTCCTTCCTGGTTTACGCTTATTCAGAGTTTTCACTCACAGAATTTCTGGACTGGAAGACTTTTTGGCCAGGTACGTTGTACCGTAAAAGGATGCCCCAAAACGTTAAACCACAAGAGACACTCAGATGTCCAGCCATTTCACTGCTGACACTTTTGGAAGAATAAAGCCAGCCCAGCTGGGGCCACCCACACTAACTCCCAGCCAGGAGGAAGCACTTTCCTGGGAAGGAACCAAACTAGAGGACCAGGAGGGTCTGGGCAGCAGCGTGCTGGGCTCCTGGGGAGGGACGCGGACTCCCAGGGGAGACGGGGGCAGTGACAGAAAGGGCCTGGGGGTGAAGGCAGAGCTGCGAGGAGCAGAGCCTTGGCCCCAGAACACGGTCAGGGCTCCTTCCTCTACAGCACCCCGCCTCCAAACACGAGTATTATGTAAAGTTCTTCCTTGGTGACCAGTATCCATCTCCAGCCATCTCTGAAGCTCCGAGAACAAGGGAAGACACTCTCAGCTTCCTTCTTAAACCGACCTGAATGCCCCCGAGAGGAAACAAGGAAACCTCCCTTGCAGACATGCAGACACTGTTTAGACCTAACCTGGCTGCCCTGCGCTCATACTGCGTCCTCCCTGAAACTGTGGAGGGCCGAAAGCCACCTCGCTCACAGCGGTCACAGCAGTCTCAACAATATCTACCACACAGACCAGGATACTTACAAAATCATTCCTGATCGTCAAACGACCCTCTAAGTTAATACTGTTCTCCCATTTTACAAGGGAAAAAACGGAGACGAACAAACTCAGAGAGGTTAACCAACTTGCCCAAAGTCACATAGCCCAGCAACAGCAGAGGCCAGAATCACATCCATCTGTCACAAAGGCTGCTTAGATTTCCATCCAAGAATGCTGTTTCTATGCTGGCTCGAGAATTTAAGAATGAGGATGCCCATGCCTCTCAGGAGTCAGCTGGGGCTGGCACCAATGGCCCACCTCCTAGTTTACATTTTTCTAAGCATGAAGGCAACACGGCCTCACAGTATTCCCCTGGACACAGGGTCTCCCATTACTACAGAATCAGAAACAAGATGAGTCAGTCCCAGCAAAGGCACTAAGTGGAGACCGAGGTTAGACCATGGGGGCAAAAAGCGTGGAACGGAAGAGACTAGCTAAGGATTTCCTAAAAATCTTATTATAAAACCAAAAAACAGGAAAAAGAAAAAATACTTGATTCATTTATTCTTTCATCCTCAGCAAACGTTGGCTGAGTACCTGCCACGCCCCAAACTTTACTGAATTGAATTAGAAAGGGAAGGGTTCCCAAATCCTTTTTGCCAAGTTAGACCCTCTGTGGCGGGTGTAGGAAAGGTCAGCGGCTCTCCTTCTCGGCCCCTTTCACCCCACACGATGCTCTGTCCCCACAACAGAGTCTGCTGCTGACTCACCTATTTCTGCCCCTTCACTGCAGTTATGTCCCGCCCACTTCTCTTTTATTTTTTTAATTTAATTTTATTTATTGATTTATTTTTTAGGAAGATTAGCCCTGAGCTAACTACTGCCAATCCTCCTCTTTTTGCTGAGGAAGACTGGCCCTGAGCTAACATCCATGCCCATCTTCCTCTACCTTATGCGTGGGACGTCTACCACAGCATGGCGTGCCAAGCGGTGCCATGTCTGCACCCAGGATCCGAATCGGTGAACCCCGGGCCACGAGAAGCAGAACGTACAAACTTAACTTCTGTGCTACCAGGCTGGCCCCCCGCCCACTTCTAAATGGAAAGTACCATAAAGCAGAGTTTGAGAGCTGTCATCCAACCGATTCGAGCAGCTGACAACCATCCACATTCTCCCGAAAACGCTCAGGTACAGCTTTCAACAGTTCCACGACTCAGCAGCTCCGTTCTCACCGTAAGGGTCACAGAGACACAAAAGACAAACCAGCCCTTCAATCAGATGCCCACGATGATGCCCCCAGGAGTCTTCTAGAAGGTGTAAGTCACAAAGAACCAGCAGGAACCAGCCAGACGAAGGCGACGGGGAGCAGGCTGTCAGAGGCAGAGGATGAAGGGTCCAGAGGCCCAGAGCCAAGCAAGAATGTGGGACATTTAACAGGCTGCCAACAGCGTACAGGGCGAGAGGGTGGGAGGTGGCACGCAGGCCGGAGAGGAAGCAGGGGCCTCACAACAGCCACCGTTCCTTCCTTCTTCAGTCCGTTTCACAAGTGCTAACCAGCACCTACTGTGTACCAGGCGTGAAGCTGGACCCTGGAGACACCGGGACGGGCTGGTGGCGGCTCAGGAGCCTGTTCCCACCACCATGCAACTGTGGGCTATTCCTGAGGCCGCGGGGTCCCGTTCGGCGAGTCATGTAAGCTGGAACACGAGAAAACACCCTGCCTTTCCTAAGCCACCAACTAAACTGCGCCCATCACACCTGCAGGGGCAGGACTCGCGCTGGCTCCCGGCCAGCACCAGCCAGCTCGGGATGAAGCTGGACTTCTGCCCGCTAGCAGTAGCAACTGCAAACACACAGACACGCCACCCGGTGTCCTCCCATTTCTCCAGTTCGGCCCTCATGCCAAGGCACATTCTTAATCCAACCAAGGTTGCAGGGCAGACACTTCGCTGCAGCTGGGCCCACAACGCTCACGTGGTGTTACCAAGTCCCACTAGGCATGAAAACTACATGCTTTCCAACGACACAGAAAGGCCCCAGGTCTATTTACAAAGGAAGAAAATCAGTCCAAAAGCTGCACAAGGCAAATGGTCTTCCAGCAGCGACCACGTGGGGCTCAGAGACTTTTTCCACATCGGAAAATTCTACGTTCAAAATTGAAATAAAATAGAATCTCTCAATTACCAGAGACTTGACTCCATCAGAGGAAACTTACACGTATCAGGCACGGAATCTGTTCTTCAGTGACTGAAACTAATTTTAGACTTTAAAGATTCGCTCAGTCATTGGCCTTGATTTACATCATTATTTCCAAGTATGTGGGACCCACCGGGTTTGCGGCAGATTTACGGGGAAAGAACTGAGCAGTTTCAGGATTGCATTCATGTGAAAAGAACTGTGGGTGAGACCCCTGACTCAGACCCGTTGGGCATCCTAAGGATGTGAGATGGGCCCCAGGACGCCCACCCTTCCTGTCCAGCCTCCCACCCCCCTACTCTCAACCTCTAGGAAATACCTTATTAAGTGAAACTAAGTTAAACACATAGAAAATTATTTTTAAAAATGAGAGAAGAGAGAAGAGCAGCCACTGACAGAGAAACTTCCATCCCATGTCTTCCATGGGCCCCAAGAGGCAGCCTCTCCCAGTGAAGGCACACGTCCAGGGGGATGGGGACACAGGGCAGCGGGCAACAAGCAAATCCACACAGTCGCAGCACGGAGGGTTCCGTCCTGTGGTCACTTACACAGCATCACAAGTGAGGAGCAAACAAGCCTAGAGTAACCCAGGAAGGCTTCCCAGCGGAGGGGTCTTGAGCTGAGTCTTGTAGAAGAAAGGGGAGGGATTAAGGTGGTTTTTGGGTAGTTGTGCACCAGAACCGACTCTGCCAAGTGACAATACTTGCACTGTGGCATGTGCGCTGTTGGAAGAGACCCCTCAATAAAACCTACTCATCACCCGATGAACCCAGGAACCCTGGACTCTCTGACAGGGTGTGGTTGGCTGAATAATGACGCAGCCCTCCCCCGCAAGATGTCCACGTCCTGATCCCAGATCCTATGAATATGGCAAAAGGACTCGCAGATGTGATCAAGCTAAGGACCTGGAGGGGACCCCATCCTGCATGATCGCGCAGCCCACTGACGCAGTTGCAAGGCTCCTTATAAGAGACACAGGAGGAGCAAGGCCCGGGGGAAAGAGGCAGAGGCTGCAGGGATGCAGCTACCAGCCCGGATGCCCAACCCGCCTCTGGAAGCTGGGAGAGGTGAGGATGGGCTCTCCCCCGAGCCTCCAGGAGGACCAGCCTGCTGACACCAGGCTGGCTTTCAGACTTGCCAGCTCCAGAACTGTAGGAAAACACGTTGGTGTTGTTTTCAACCACTGTGTCTGTGGGACTTTGTCACAGAAGCGACAGGAGACTAGACTTGCAGTAACATAAGGAAGAGCTGAGCCAAATCAGCCAACTTGACCCCCAAATCCGGGCACCAGGGCATGCCAGGGCCAAGAGCACGGACAGAAAGGTTCTAGTGATGGCAGAGTCGGAGGCCACACGTAAAACTCAAACCTGTGCAGAGCACTACAAATGGCTCCAGCTGCTTATGTGACCGAGCGCCAGCACTGGTCGACCGCCGGCAAGGAGCATCTGACCGCGACCTGGTCACGCCCTGCGCCGCTGAAGGCTCAGCTTCTGCGTGGCACTCAGTCCTCCAGACACACCTGCACAGCCTCCTGTGTGAGAAAAAGAGGGACCAGGGCCCCCAGAGGGACGGGATCTTGTCCTGTCTGCTCGCCACTGCGTCCCCACACCTAGAACAAAGCTTGGCACCAGCGGGTGCTCAGGAGCGTTTAGGGAACTGATGACGGTCTGGAGATGAAAGGTCATCCATTTGCGAATAACAACTAAGTCTTCAGTGGATAGTACTTCTGAAAGGTTATCTCATTGGCCAGACTCTGCAGACTTTGAAAAACATCTTCCTCATCATTGCACTTCTGGTTTGGGCCCTACAACGTGACATGCAATAAAAACAGCAAAACACAAGTTCAGAGGAGGAAGTCAGTGAAGCCAGGTGAGAGGCAGTGCGTCGGCTCAGCTCCCGCGTGCTTGAGGGGAAGCACCCGCCTCCTCGAACTTCCCACCTCGGCTTAGCGCTGAACAGTGGGCAGAGGTCTGACCCTCTCAGCTTTACTAGTAACACCACCTGCATTTCAAGAATAAAGCACCTACAAGCAGACATGGAGGTCCCTTGATTAAATGAGATTCTACAGGCATGTGAAACATCCCGAGTTAAAGTGAGACCTGCTAAACCGAGGCAGGTCAACACACATTTCCAGGAGGACCCTGTGTGTCAGGTATGCTCCAATGCTGGGTCTCATTATTCTGATTTCTTCTGCCAAAGATGGACAAAGGGTAGGAATTAAATCACTACAGGGCCTTGGGTGGTGGCTCCCACAAAGGGAGATGGGCCTCCATCCATTTTCTAGAAGGTTCCCTGAGCACCTACGCTGTGCCAAGCCCAGCGCTGGATCCCAGAGACAGAAAACCAGTTGTGTTAGTCACGGGGCATCTTCTTCGGACCCAGCGGCTGTGCGAAGTCTGAGGTGTCCCTTTACCATCGTCCTCACTTCACTACGAGAAAACTGAGGCTTAGAGAGGCTCCGCGATTCTCCGGAGTTCCTGTGTCTAGTGCTCAGCAGAGGAAGACTCGGAAGCCATGTGCACATGACTCTCGGGCCCGCAGTCCTGTGAATAAGTTTCCCGGGGCCCCACCCAGCAAGGGCCCCTCGCTGAAGCCCATCACAAGGCCAGACTTCACACACTAGTCGGATAAACGTGGAGACAAAAGTTTTCCACAGAGCTACCTGCCGCAGGAGCACGAAAAGGTGGTCCTAAGCCTTCTCGAACAGTGGTTCTCAAGCTGGAGCCGGCACAGAATCACCCAGAGTTCCTGGGTAAACACAGACCTCAGGGCCTCAACCCCCAGGCCCCTGATTGAGCGGGTCTGCAGGGGCCAAGGATCCGCAGTTCCAACACGTCCCACGTGAGGCTGAGGCTGCTGACCAGGCGGCACTGTGAGAACCCCTGGGATGTAAATCTGCAAAATCACCTCTTGAAGGGCAAGGATGCTGTCTGTCTGTCTGGCTGCCGTGTCGAGAAGAACACCTTGCATGTTGCAGGTGTTCAGAAAATACTGACTGAAGGGGTGAATCTGCTGTGTACTTGAAAATCTCATAACAGACTTTGTGAGAATTGCGTGCAGAGTCTGAGCCGGTCCTTACCGGGCCCTGGGCGATTCTCTCCTGATGGAGGCATGGTGCGTACTGACGTGTGACACCCTCTGGCAGCTCAGAGGCTCGGCGTCAATGCATGGGCACTGTCACCACCACCCTCCCCAATCACAGGAAGAACACGGAGTCAATGCTAATTCCAGGCCAAGTACAGACCTACACGGCTGATTCTATACCACAGATGTCTCCGGGCGAGCTCCCAACCAGCAAGGCTTAGCTTTTTCTTCTATAAAACGGGTTATTGGGAAGATCAGAGACAACACCCACGAAGCGCCCAGATATGCGTCTGGCACACAGTAGGAGTGCTTTGGTGGCAGCTATGATTAACTTAATCACAAACACTCTCTCACAGTCTTTGAAGAAATCTCCATCTTTAGTAAACAGTCATTCACGCGACAATATTTAGCAAATTACCGAGCACACCCTCTGTGGGGCATATCTGATTCTCAGATGCCACATTGAGTAACGGGTTAAAAAAAAAAATCCCCTCCCTGGATTTCTTTCTGCCTCAAAGGGCTTGTTCTAAAAACCTGGGAGGAAAGGCCCCTCGGAGCTCTCTGGAAGGGCTCAGCGGCGAGAATCAGCAACAGTTATACGAAGAGGTGAAGCCAGGTGTCTGCCTCACGGAAGAGGCAGGAAGGGAGCTGAGTCAACCATCCTGCTTGCTCTTGGGCCAAACAGTCACCACACAGCATTCTCCAGGCAGGTGTGACTGCGTCTGGAGAGCAGCCACGCCGAGGAGGAAGTGTCCCAGGCTCCCCTCAGGTTCTGGGCACCCGTGCAGACACCTTCTGTGTGCTCAGGAGTCTCTCTCTGTGTCAGTCCAGTCTTCTGAAACACTGAACACACGCCCTTCCCTCCGAAAACACATCAGTGAAAGTGTGTGCCATGAGCACCTGCATCCAGATCTCCTGCAAAGGAAACTCAAATTACAAGTCAGAGAGCCAGACGGCGGAGAGTGACCCTCACAACGCCAGATCCCGCGTTCATTCATGGCGGAGAGGCGCAGAGAGGGACCCGCTTGGACTCCTGGGAACAGGAAAATCCCAAAACCATCGTTTACTATTTTCAAAGGAGTTTCAATATGGGCAGAAATCAAGACTACTGTTCTTCAGGCTAAGTTTATATCCTGAAATATGCTTCTTGTAAGAAATAATTTAAAAATGTGGAATCTAAAATTAAGCAAAAATAACATACAGTATGTTCAGCTTTGAAATCTGCCAGGACTCAGCCAAGTTTACCATAAACAGAAGGCAGAATTGTCTATTTTTAACTTTACAGCCCTTGGGTGATTAAAATTTTGAGCCATAATAAACAACTTTTTTCTTCTTTGCAACATAATTTCTCATCTGAAATGGCAGTCTTTTTAGTTGTTTAGGAGATATGGATTGAGCACTTCGTGTTTTTAAATTCTTTCTTAAACGGAAATTTCTTGCAGAGACTAAATGCATGCATAAGCATGCCAAAAGCACAGACTTTAAAAAAAGAGAAGAGAAAGAACCTCACCGAGGCCCAAAGCTGAGCCCCTTCTCTCCTTCTGTTTTAACTGTTGCACAATTGTTGCACCCTAGGAGCAGAACGCAGTAACACGTCCCATCATTCTGCCTGGAAAAGTGGAATCGCCACAAACCCCTCAGCACCACGGCTGCAGATTATCTGGCAGTTCGGCATGTCTGCAGATCTACTACGTCAGCAGAAAGTGTATCTTCCCACCAGGAAAGACAGTTGCACATGCAGTAAACCAATAGCCTTTGACACAGCAGTTAATTACATCGGTTAGCTACTATCTCCTGTGCATGATCGCAGTGTTAATGAAACTATTTTGGTGTGGAAATGAAACAGGTCAAGACAAGCAGATCAGGAAACAGAAGGGATTTGGGGTCATGTAGAATGTCAATGTGCTGAGTCACACAGACCTTAACCTTGGCCCCCAAAAAGGATATAATATGTTTCCCTCTGCTGTGAGTAACACTAGTATTCTTTTCCTTTGGCATCACTTAATGCTAAATAGCTCAGAACTCTTCAGAAATTACCAAGTCTAACAGCACTGTCTCCCATCAAGAGCTATTAGCAGTCAAGTTATTGGAGATAAACTAAGCCCAGGTCATAGGTGCTGAGTTGAAACGCAACGGTTTCTCCCTGAGGGAAAGGGACAAGTGAAAGATGATGCCTCATCTCTGGTTTGGATGACAGGGTGACGAACGGTGACAGGCACTCATTTTGAAACACGGGAAGATGAGTGAAGTTGTTGGGAAAACGGGTCATGCAGTGCATGGTGTTAACTCGGGTGTTTGCCTCGTTTTTCCCCGTGGAGTGTGGGTTTGAGGCTCCAGAGAAAGACCTAACTCCTACTGTGGTCTTCATGAGCAAAAGAGAATATCCTGCCAGACACTTAAATAGTGAAGCGTGTTCTCAGTGTCATTCTAAGAAACCTCTTCTCCAGGCTTTACAGCCATGCTCTCCGCAACAGCCCCTCCTAAGATACGATTTCCTGATCCATTAGCATTTCCACTTGGTTGGCCCTCCTCTTAGCATTTTGTACCCAAAACTGGGCAAAAAATTCCAGCTGTGGTCAGACCACAGCCCAACATAGCATCAGCTTTCTAAATGGCCGAGTCACACTGCTGGCCCCTATTAATCTTGTGGTCAGCTTACACTCTTGGGTCGTTTTCATGCGAACTGCTGTCAAATTAGGTTTCCTCCCCCTGCCTCTGGATAACAAAGCTCCTAGTCCTAAATGCAGGATGCCTCCTTCCTAGCCTGTCTATGGTTAACAGAAAATGGAGACTTTCATTCTGTCTCATTTCACTCTTACCAATTCTGTCTCCAACTTTGCCGGAATGCCCAGAGCTACAGCCTTTTGGAATGAGCTTTCCCATACTACATTCCAGAAGAGGAACACAGTTTGAAAATGTCCTTAGCCCTTTTATCACTGGAGTCTCCATATCCCAGGCTACTTTATAAATAGCATTTTTCCCTACAGAAAATATGTAAAGCTATGGGGGGCGGGGGCTGCACACAGAAAACAAGATAATTTTTCATTAGTCTTGGAACAATGCAGGTCCACTGTCAATTATTTATTTCTTATTCTGGAGTACAAAATTTGTATTCTTATTATGTAAATTTAGATACTGTACACTGGCCTCCCCCCGACCCAGTCCCCTTTCCTCCCCAAAAAAAGTGGATATTTACCAATATCCTGGAGGCCAGTACACAATTTAGGTCTTTTCGGTACACAGTGGGAAGGAACGCTGACGGCATTTACTTAGCTATCAGTACATAACAGGCTGTGTAGCCCTCAGGGCAGAGGTACAGAAAAGTGTAAAGGAGAGAGCCATGTTTTTAAAAAAAAAAAAAAGTACGCCAGCCAATTTTCAGGACTTATCTCAGCCTTGCAGCCCCACTGCCTGGCTGTCTCGGGGTCATATAAGGATCTGGAGCTCAGGGAGTGAGTGGTCTCGAGGCCTCCACCTCCCTGGATATTCCTATCATCATTTATTGGGTATCATTCAAGTTTGGTGGAACCTAATGTCTGAATTCCACTAGATCATACAGCTGAAGAAGAGCTGCTCTCTTACTGAGTTCTCAACAGATCCTGCAAATTCAACCATCAGCACATACCAAAATTGTCTTTGTCAAAATCCCTAAGTGAGAGGGATAAAGGCAATGTGATACCTCTATGGAAGATGGTGGGAGAAGAAATACGCTTAATCTGATGTTTATCAATGTTAGACATGAGAATGAACTTCTTAATAGTTCAGCTCATTACACAGTCTTTAACGAAGAATGGGAATACATCTGTTTGGGGTAATTTAGATGTGGCTGTGCCTGAAGGCAGGAGGAAAGACAAGATCACTTCCCTAGCTGTCTGAGTTCATTAGCACTGCCACCATGGCAGGCACAATGACTCAGGACTGAGACGAGACAGCGTTACAGAATCTCCAGTTAGGGAACGCTGACTCCTGTCAGCTCCCAACGCCCCAGACCAGCTTTCAGGGACCCTAACTTCTCTCCTCACTTTCTGGGCTGTAAAAGAGATACCCAGGAAATCTCTTAGGGGAAAGAAAAAAGTCTCAAATAGCAGCATCCTGGATTAAGAGAGTCAACTTTGCTCTGCAGAACCAGCAAGCCCCACAGAGAGTTCTGGGAAAACGCCCAAGCTGACCAGCATCACAGACGCTGTGTCCCGTAACCCAACCCAGGAGCCGTGAGGTCAGGTTCTGGGCACCTCTGTACATGGTCCTCTGTCATCTACCCTCAGAGTGACTGAACGAGTTATGAATTATTTCTCTTCTGCAGAATAGGAAACCGAGACTCTAAGAGTTCAAAATGACTAATTCTTCATTAGAAAGTGAGAGCCCGGGTCTGACCACAAAGATTCTTTCCACCTCTGTGGGAGCCGGGGTAAGGCCGGCATATTTTGCAGATAAGTTTTGTTTCACTAAAAATAAATGAAAGAATGCTCTTGCTCTTTCATTTTCTGAGGGGAAAGTTGCCATAATCACTCTTCTTTTTTTGCCCTAATCTTCACTCCATCTAATCTGGCCCCTTTCAACTTGAGAAAACAGAGCTAACAGTAAGAAGAGAGAACATTTAACTTTTACATGCTAATCAATGCATGACAACATCCACCTTCCCCTAAACAAACAGGCGGGTCGTAATGGACTCTGAGGGATCCCTGCCGACATCAGGCTCCAAGCTGCGCCCCAGGACCCCAGGACTGAGGCAGATGGAGCTGGAGGCTGGCTCTTTCCCGGCTGCACCTGTGATCACCAGGGAGTTTCAGAAAATCCAAAGGCCGACCCATCCCAGGTGACGTGAGAGGGCAGCCAAGGCTGAGAACGGCAGGCCAAAAGCAATGGACCTGACAGCTGACCACAACACAAAGTTTATTCAGAATTCACTCAAGGATGAGAAGGGAGAGAACTGCCTGTCCCAGTAACTTACAAGGCAAATCTGATTTTAAAAGTGACACACACGTCTACCCAAGTTTCCCATCCAACCGCTCCAAGACCAACCACTCTGGAGCCAGCCAGCCCCGAGTTCCAGTCCTGACTCTTCCACGGGAATGCACAGCTCACTCAGCCTTTCTGAATCTCTTTCTCCTTGTCTGCAAAGTTAGGTCAGTAACACCCACCTTGCAGAGTAGAGCTGTCTTCAATTTTAAATGAGGTAAGGTTACAAGATGCTCAGCACACAGCACTCAGAAACGTTTCCGCCTTCCAAAACCTCTCTCTGTTACACTGCTCTGAGCTCCAAACGACTCACCATGTCTCAGTCTCCATCCTTTCCAAAAACTAGGAGCTTCTGTCCTCTAGCATTTTCCCTTAAAGTGATCTTGATCCATAAGACTCATAATCCAATCCTCACATATTTATATGGTAGCTCACTTGAAACCACTCCTCATTAAGGGGAAGTTTCTTTTAAATACAGGGCACCTGTTACGTGCCAGGTATTGTACCAACCATTCTACACTTACAATCTCATCTACTTTCATTTAATTCTTATAAAGCCTCTTCAGGAAAAGAATTATTCCTCTCATTTTATAGGTGATGAAATCAGATTTCACAGAGGTGAAGTAACCTGCACAGACGCACACACACAAAGGGCTAACAGGGGAACCTGCTAGAATGTGAACTCAGGTCTGTCAAACCTCCAAAGTCAGACCAAAATGGTGTCTCCCAGCGTAAAAATACTTCATACATAAAGTGTATGTGAATACTTTACATAAAAAGTATTCATAAAATACTTTGTGTGTATGTGTGTACATGCCAAATTTTAAAAGATTTAAGTACAAACTGTATTTCTGTACTTAGAACAGCATCATACAATTAATTTCTAAATCAACATTGAAATTCGTCTGGTTTCTATGTTGAGCAGTCGGGGTTAATTTACCTCTCCCAAGTACTAGAAGTTTCCACAGCACCTCCCCGCCCTTTTACACTACCCAAGCTTTTCATACGCCCTAATGTTGACTGCCTTCCCAGGGCATCTACTGGTTTGCGTCTAATTCCTCTAATTAAATTTAAAGGAGAGATGTTTCCGAGAGCACCATTTCATCACTTCCTCTTACACTCCATGCTGGAGACTTCAATGAGAACCTAAACCCCATCTTAACGCAGCCTTAGTTTCGGCCCAGATGAGCTGTGCTTGTTAAGACAGTCTTCAGTTGTTAGGAAAAATAGCTTTATTAAGGTCATGGAATGTGCAGAGTTTGATTAAAGCTAATCAAGGAGGAAAGCTGGGCTGCAGCACAGCGAATCAAGCCTGGGCACAATGTGTTTAACATAACTTAACCTAGCCTATCTGTTAAAAGCAGACATAAATAAGATCAGGTTTCCAGAAAGAATGCACGGACAAAGGCAGGCATATTACATGGTGTGATACATCTCCTGAGTTTAAGTTGAACAACTCTTTCAATAACCTCCATATACTTTAAGCCACATGGATGCAAGTGACAGGGGAGGGTTGTCAATAGCTCCTGTCATTTAAAAAGAGGGAGCAGAGAGGCCTTCCTCATACTAGACCCCTTCAGATTGAAAATGTGTGGTCTATGGATACACCAGCCAGTGATGCACACAGACGTAACTGTCTGGTTCATCTGAAAGTTATACTTCTGGCTCAGGAAACCTGAGTGACAATCATTAGCAAATGTAACGCTAAGGTATTCAACACTGATGATATTTTCGGAAGCTCTTCTAAGTGGGGAAAATTAAACAGTTGATTGACAGCAAGGAACAGAAGGAATCTGGAAATCTCAAGAACCAGGCTACAGTCCTCACTGAGGTCACTGGCTGCATGACCTTCCAGAGGTCTGGGCCTTGGCCATCTGGGCCTCAGGTCTCCCTAGAGCCACATGAGGGTGGCTAGAGTAATGGACTCTGAAAATCTCAAAGTTCTGCGAAGCTGTTCAGGTCACCCCAGGCTTCATGCCATTTCCTTCCTAATTTAAGGCAATATGTTCAGATGAAGGGCCATCCTATATTGTTACTCAATACTTTAAGAATCCCAATTCAAAAAATAACTGGAGAATGAATGAGGGCAAAGCCTTGAGGAGTTTGGGAAATGAAGACAGTGTCCCGATGCCCATGAGCATTCTCTCTTAGTTAACACCGTCTACCTCCATTTTACTTTGTATCCTTCCTTCCAGACCCGAAGCTTCGGGACACGTTGTTATTAAAACACACACAGACTTATTTGTTAAAAATAACTTTCTAGCTAATTCTGTCTCACTGATTTTAGTCAGACTTGATGCTAAATTCATAATTAGCAATCTACAGTATTAACAACTAATAAATATGTTAACTTGGTCATCAAAAGATCTTGTAGTGTTCATATCTAAGAGGCCCCAAGTCCTATGTTATACCTTGTGTAGCTGAAACAGGTAAGAAACCCCATGAGAGATACGCACTCGAGATTTTAGAGTTCCACGGAATAAAACAGACATGAGGAGAGAGCAGAGCTCGCCTCCACGACAGCCTGACTCACCACCTTTTTCTGATTTACTAGAGGTAATGGAATACAGAGGCTTAGGGAGAACAGAGGAGAGCTATGCATAATGGGATTTAAATAATCTGATTTTCCTAAGAAAAGAAATTGAGAAGCTAAGAGATAACGGATTTTCTGTACACACACACACACACACACTCACACTTCTTTAAAGTGTGCAGCTGTAGCTCCCAAAGCACTTCTGTATCCCTTAGACATCGTTTAATCACTATAAAAAACCATGAAGGCAAGGTGGGCAGGTCCCACTATTTCCAAATTTTCAGAAATGGAGGAGCAAAAAACTTAAGTGACTTTGGCAACTTCATTAATGGCAGCACCGGAAGTAGATCCAGGTCTTCTGAAGTGTAATCAAATGCCATCCCAGGATACAATAGGTTCGTTTAACTCAACAAATATCTACTGAATGCCAGTTATGTGTCAGGAACTGTTCTAGATACTAGGAAAACAACAGTGAACAAGACCAGCAGGGTCCTTTTCCTCCTAAAACAGTATAATGTATACAAGCAAGTATTTACAATATGTGCAGTTTAACATCTATGGCTTTTCATGCACTTTTCTATACCAGCCCGGTTATGAGACTCATTAAAAATTAAGATCACATATAAATATTTATTATTTTTTAAGAACTGTGCTGATTAGGTCAACACAGAACAAATAAACTCCAGCCCCTCCCTCCTCCCTTCCTTCCTCATTCCTCCACACAGCTAGCCTTTTAAAACAATCTGAGTAAACAGCAAAGCAACATCTATTTGAGTTACACATTTGTCCACATGCTAAGAAGAAAAAAAAAAAGCAGGGAGAGTGGTATAAAACTCTTTAGAAAAAGGAGAGGTTCAGAAGTATGGAAAGGGCTTTTTTAAAGGACCATTTTAAGCACACACGGGATCTTACAGAATGCACACAGACATCTTGCTTGGAAAAAGTTTGTTCTTTTTTTTTCTTCTTTTTAATCTACACAAAGCACGGCCTTACAAAGCCTGGGGGTGCCTGCTCCCCATCTCTAGCCCTGTTGCTGAATGAAAGATGGACAGGAAATTAACGCAGTGGTAGGGCGTTCCTTGCCAAGAGTGAACTCTGAAACAAAAGGCACACTATTGTGTGAGAAAATCTGACATCTACACCCTCGGCCATGTTCTAAACTTCAGTAATCCTTCAGCATGATCTATGGTTTGTTGTAAGTTTTTAACGTGTATCTAACGTGTTATATTACCCGCAACTTCCAACTCCTCCTAAAAAAGCAGCAGATTTTAGTTTCTTTGTTCCTCCTTCCCCTCCTTGTCTTTTTAGCCAGCAACAGGGTCATCAATGACTTCCGCCAGTTTCCTTGTCTCCCCATCCACACCAAAAGCACCCTACCTCTGGGGCTTACAGGATTTCCACTGTGACCAGGTCACCTGAGATCACCACCTTAACCCTTGTTATTCTGAGCTGACGTTACAGAAAAGGCTCATTTCTTGATGAATTTGTGAACCTGACATTACTGCTGTTTCCCCCTTTTCTAATAGCCTTTACAACACTACTCTCATGGAAAGGATACCGAAACATGAGGATGGAAGCCGGTAATCTGAGAGTTTAAAATCAAACCAGGAGTTCCTCAGGAAGAGGCGCTAACCTTGGTCCACGTACGGGATGAAGCTAAAAGGTGAGACTTCTTTTCGTAATCATAGCGATTGCATTGTGTGACATTCAGTGCTGACATCTCAGAGAAGTTTTTACATAAATTCTCTTGATTCTTTTTTGTCCAAAATGCTAATCAAAGCTTGTCATATCTTCACTGCTATTCTCGGAAAGCAAGTTGGGTTTACTTCATTTCTATCAATTGTCTTGCCTCTAATTGCTTCTAAAGAAATGTATAAAATTGTGACCTACCAACACAAAATCATGCTCCTCGGCTATTTAAATAGGTGCCCATAAAGCCAGAAGTAGGAACAAGTCACCAAAGTCCCAGCTGTAGAAATTTCTGGGCCCATCCCAAAAGCCTACATGTGCTTGGCAACGACTCAGAAGAGCGATACGGTTACTCTTTTTACAGTAACATAGCTTTCCCAGGCCTCAGTGTATGAAAAACAGCTTGTTCTGTATCAGAAGAAAATCCAACCAGCTTGGCAAAAATCACATACTCACTACTCTGCCCCATCGACTTAAAAATTATTGCCATGCATGGAACCAAAATCGTCAATGACATGGTTCTCATATAGTGTCCTGTTCGTGTGGTCTGAGAGTCCGAGTGGAAATCTTTTTTCCCCTTCTTTTTGCAACACACTTAAGCATTTAGTGATAAAATATTAAAAGCGTGAGGCTCCAGACCCAACGAGTACAAGCTGCTGATTATAGCACCAGGCACCAAAGAAAGGTGTCAAGTATGTTAAAATATGGCTCTAGCTTAGACATTAGGGCCCTATCCTTCCCCTAATATGCTTGCCTTGTTCCTACTGTCCACAGTTAAATGTATCCCCTTAAAATCAAGGGAGGAAATGCCACACAGCTATGTCGATGAACAAAGTAACTGTCACATTTGTTCACCACGAACAACAAATCTAGACACTGTTTTTAATTATAACATTAATTGATCTTTTGTCACCACTAATTAGAGTGATAGCATCGCATTTAGTTACTTTACTAGCAAGAGTCAACTCTGAGTTGAGGAAAATGCATCAGTGGGGAAGAGGGTGAAGTGTGCAGAAAAAGGAGAATTTAAGAGAAAAAGTCATATTATCTTTTAAGAAGAAATGTTTATCACAGTTAGGTGCATTTTTATACTTTAATTAATCTTCTTTCCCCTGAAAACTTCATTTGGTCTCTTTGCAACTGGAGTTCATACTGCTATTTTATAAAATGTCCCCTCATTGCTGGGAAATTACAGACAAGGAGAATGGGTTGATGAGCAGAAAAGTTACCTTCAAGCCTCAAAAAAAAGCCCCATGAACCTGTCATAGCCCTAGTCTGTGAGGAATGGAAGGGACTTTAATGCGTATTTTAGTAGAACCACTTAAAATTAAGTGATGAATTGGAATGGGAAAAGTTACTCCAATAAAAGCAAACAAATTAACTAACCTGACCTTGGTCCACATAAAAGATTCATTTTCTTAATGGAAACAAACTCTTTGAGTCTAGCTCAGGTTTAACCACTGAAGTGTATGTGGAACCTAAATTAAGCTATAGAAACATACGCCTGCAGACACTCAGGTGTGCCTGCACAAGTAGGGAAGTGTTCCTACAGCGGCCGGCTGTGCCGCTGGCCTGGTCTAGGACGACCCACTTCTGCAATGATTACCGCATGAGTCAGAAGCCTGTTAGGACCCAATTAACAAAAACGTTATGCATCACTGATGCGTGCTTTGTCCAGAGCTTAATTCCACTGTTTTCCTAAGTAAATTCTGTCTTTTCTATTCATTAACTTTCTCTTCCCTTGGGTACAAGCAGGAACTTCTCCCATTCTGTTTTTAAAAGGTTACAGAAGACCTGAACGTCACAGGGCGATGGGCATGTCTTTTTGTCCCTCACTCTGAAAGAGTAAGATGACAGCTGTCTTCATCACACAGTGGGCATCTCTGACGCCATAAAAACCACAAATCTGTCTTATTTCACCAGCAGTTGTAAAGATAACATCAACGTAGCCCAAGCAAACTGGAAATGGGTTGGTCTTTCCTCTTCTTCCTACCTCAAAAACCAAAACTGTTTTAATACCAAGTAGAAGTAATTACTGGATAAGTCATTCTGGGAGCCTAAGAAAAGTTTAGAGTCGAGGCTGGTGGGGCAAGACTATCATGCTTGAAGCAATCAAAGACATTGACTTAGGCTTTCTGGAGAAAAAAGTCAAGGAAGATTCATCCTAACAATATAAGAGCCATTACACTGGGTCAATTCCCTTGTCCATCAAGCCAGAATTCTAACTCTAATGGGGTCCCCAAAAGACTCACCTTTGTATGAGGTATGGCTGTGCTCAGAATCCCTCTTAACATTCCCACCTTTACCAGATGTCTTTAGCATATTCATTATCTCTAAACTCCCCTTGCAAAATGTCCCTAATGTGAATTACAGCAAAGAACTTGCAACTTCAGATGAGAAAATATGACTGTTGTCTTCCTGTGGGTATATATCACTTGCATAGAAACTGTCTTTTAAAACCAATTTGTGTCGATTTATGCTCTTACTCTGTAAGACGATGGTGGGTATACATACAATAAACTAATCCTCGGGCCACTGGGCTCTTCATATGGTCCAGAAATGACCCTTTACTAAATCTCACACTTTTAACATTTAGAAGATTAAAAAAAAAGGCCTGAAGTAGGCACCTTCATTTGCTGGAAACAGTGTTACTGCTGTGCATGTGTGACCTTAGCAAAGTCACCTCACCATCAGGACTGGAGTTTCCTGATCTGCAAAGTACAGGAGATTGGATCAGCTAACCTCCCTAAGGTCTCAATGTCTGAAATCCTTTTTACATATGTTAAATCACCAGTTTCCATTTCTTGCAGGCCAATGCCCATTTTAAACAACAGACGAGGGGGTTATGTTAATCAACACTTTTACTTGGGCTACATATTTTTTATTTCACACATAATAAAGCTCATCATTTTTAACTCGGCTCTCCGCTTCATGCAGATCATATCTCATATGGTCCATCATTCTTCCTCTTCATCATTTATTAAATTAATCAGGTGTTCGGTACAAGTGCATTTTTATGCCATTCACTCAAATACATGCACATGAAATAGGTTGACTAAAATAACCCAATAGTGAAATACTCAATAACAGGCAGTTCCATCTAAATCATTCCATTCGATTCATAAACTGTAAGGGTCCAGTATTTGCCAGGCAGGGGCTTAGTGCTGGGGAGGCTGAGCCTGTAAAGGCCCCGCCCCAGGAGCTCCCAGTCTACTGCAGAAGCCAACAGAGGCTCCACACGGCAAGCGCTGGCCAAGTACAAGACAGTCCTCAATATCCCACCCGTTTTCAGAGGCTCCTGGAGAGGATGGGGTAAGGTTTTGGTGAACAATACTTGGGCTTATAATTTAAAACAAAGAAAAATGAAAAATAAATGCAAACTCTTTAACCGTTATTTTTTACCTTTTAAAGGACACTTTTTTTAAAAGGTCCACTTCATACTTAAGAATATTGCAGTCTCTTTTCCATTTTTAAGGGCATAATTATTCTTTTTCAATGTCCAGAGCTATCAAGAGAATGCAGAAAACACTGCAAACTTTCATTTTAGCCAGGCATCTTACAAGACCACCTGCCATGTGTTCCAGACGACGTAACATGGTCTAGCTCACGGTTCTATGAATTTACGGTCACTTGGGAAGCCCTCCTCAAAGAGGTCAGTTAATTCAACCTGGAGGAAGTTCCCTACTTTTATAAGCTAACGGGTTCTTCCAAAAATTTGACAAATCTCTTCCCAGAAAAAAAATCACAGGTAGTCTAAAGACTGCATGCAATTTCAGGAACTAATACACAGACCACAAGTTAACCTAGCCTGTTTGTCCTGTTCACTATTTTTGCTAATGGCTGGAATGACAGCACACTAACCATCAGTTCATGAACCAAGCAGGACAGGACGAGACTAACATATCTTCTAACATTCACGTTCTCAGAAGGCAGACCTGTAGGATTCACAAGAGCTCTGTATGTTGACAGGTGAGTGCAGTCAACAAGAAGACATTCATTTGTGTGTGTGTTTTCATTTTTAAAAAAATCAACTAAGTACAAGATGGCAAAGTCCATATGGGCAGCAGTGGTCGTTAACAAACCTACATGAGGAAGGAGAATTCCTCCAACTCTGTGATGTTCCTGAGGTGGAATGGGGACCAAGGAGAGACACTAATGAGAGGCATATTTGAGCTAAATAAAAGAAAGTACTTTCAAACAATGTGAATTATCAGACAGAAGAGCTGCCTGACGGGGAAGGAGCCTACCTTCAATCTGGGAGGCAGGACAGTGTAATGCAAGAAGGTGGAATGAGGTTCCAACTTCAGTTTTGCCTTAAGATAGACACATGAGCCGAGACAAGGTCCTCATGCTTATATAACTTAGCTTCCTCATCTGGAAACTGGAGGTTATAAAACCCACACATAAGTTAAATGAGATGGCAAGAAAGTACCCATTCCAGAACCTCACAAATACTGTGCACTCACCATGAGCTCCCACCAACCTTCCCCGCACCTCCCCATCCCCTCATGTTTGTCTGGAAATATTTAAGCTGAGGCTGTGGGGGAACACTCAGAGGTTCCCATAGAGGAAGGTGGTTGACAGGATGGCCTTTAAGATGCTTTTAAGTCTAGGGTTTGGTTAGCAAAACTACTCCTCAGTGACATCTCTTCTGTATTATGTGTGTGAAGTTGCAACTGATTTCCTTTCCTCCATCTCCCTTCCTGGAGCAGCCACCTGAAAATCAGAATGAATGCTCTCATTTTTCTTCTTAGGTATTATATGCTTGCTAGCTCATTCCACTTTATTTCAAAGAATTTTCCATAAGCTCTTAAATGTTTCCATATGACACCATATTCTGCAGGTAACCTGAGTTCATACCATTCCCCAAACACGAGTCCCCATAAAATGTTCCAGGATCTCTTTGTGTGCTCTGAATAGAATTTGTTAGGCTGCCAAACCATTCGGTCTTCTCCAGATAGCCTTGCCGTTCCAAACTTGGTTATCAAACTCTTTGATCAGCATATTTTAATCAAAGCCTTTCAAAACAGTCTGAGGGTTAGGAAATACCATAAGATCTAAAGGAAAAAGGCAAGACGGTGGAACATAACCACCCATTGGGACAGAGGGGAAGGCCTATTCTGACTCTGCTCTAGGACACACAGCACAGCAGAAGCAACTGTCATCTTAGGAGGAAAAATGCCAGCTCAAATGTCACATGTGAATAAATTATTGTACGTTCAGAAACAAGAGCAAAAAAGGAGGTTTTCTAGTGTTGTTCCTAACCCCTGAATTTACACCAGATCTTTACTTGGAACAGTTTAAAAAGAGGGAATCTCTCCTTTGTCAAGAAATCATCATCTACCACCCATAAATTTTAAAAATAAAATGAAAAATAAAAAAGGAAGACAAGTCCCAGGCTCCCAGCCTCCCAGGGCAGCAGAGACTCACTCCTCTCGCAGCGAGAAGCAGAGACGGCGGGCACGATCCAGAGTCCCAGCTGCTCTGGAAGCTGCCGGCGCTCCTGTCATTTCAGAAGCCTTGCTGCACACAGACACATTCGAACATGGCCACCTGGACTCCCTGCTCTCGTGGAGCGAGGCCAGGCTGCAGTGGTCCCTCCACCGCCGCTCCTGGAGGAAGAAGCTGGGCCTCCTCACGGAGTGTGCCACCTTAAAGGCAGGCTGCTTTTTCAAATAGGGCAATAATTAAAAAGAAAAACACTGATGCCTCCTCCCATCCAGGCCCAATTCTGTAACTAAAGGAAATCACTGTTTCTTTCAACCATGACAATAAATACTCTTCAGCGAATAACTCATCAGTGGAAAGCTATTCCAAGAATTCTACATTGATAACACCACAAACGCGGAGCCGGAAAGCACTGTCGGTGATCTGTTCCGAACGCCTCACTGTTCAGACACCTGGAATGCCCGCTCCTCTGCTGTCAAAACTGAGAACCCTCATGAAGGATTTGGGACCCAAATCCTCCTGTCTCCTCCAGACGGCATTCGCCTTTCCTCCCTTGTGGACCCGTACCTCACACACAGCACTCGCTGTACTGTGCAGTTACAGGGTCGGTCTCCATGGCCAGACCTGAAGGCTCTGGAGAGTAGGACCCAGCCTTAGTCCTCTACGGGTCCATAAAGCCCAGCACAACGGTTGGCTCAGGGTAGGACCCAGTCTTCTTCATCTATGGGTCCATAAAGCCCAGCATAACGGTTGGCTCAGAGAAAATTCTCAGTTGCCTCAATAAATGGTTGCTGTGTTAACTTGGATCAAAGGACACTGAAGGTCCAGAAGCTAAAATGACTGGCCAAAGATCAACGCAGCTAGAACGAGAACCAAATCCAGCCGTGCTCCCTCTGCTCTTCCACAGGGACCCTCCTGAGCTAAAAGAAGAGGACAGCAATGGCTTCTTCTGTTATTATCTCTCAAAGCCGAACTGTTCTTCGTTCTTCCTTGAGCAGCAAAGCTCCTCTTTCTCCAACCAGCACTCAGCTTCAAGGAAAAGGAATCTGTTTTGCCTAGTATTAAATAATTTGATAAAAAGATGGTAAAACAGAAAGGTTTTACACATGCAAATCTGCCCTTGCGCCCAATTTCAATTCTCTGATTTTCCTGATCTACATTCCTGCTCTCCAGATGGACCATCAGCTTTACAGCAATGCCAGCAACAGCTTGTGCATTGTTTGTTTAAAACAAAGATGATGGATTAAATATCATATGCAATGTGAGGAAAGAGGTTAAGGCTAATATTCCTGTTCTGAAATATATCATAAACCCAATCCTTGTAGCTTTTTTCCCCCAGTGGATTTGTATAAATAAAGATTTAATTTTATTTTTCAGACTCATATGAGAAGCATGCATTCATCTAGAATATGGAGCCTTTCCATCGCTCCAGATTTATTCTTGTTCGAAGGCATCATTACCCTCCAAATTATACAGACTTATGTCATTTCACTGAAACACTCATTCACCCAGCACATGCCCAGATCCAACAGTAACACTTTTGTTTTAAAATTATGCCAAAATGAGCAAACTTGAAATTCTTTCACCTATATTTGAGTACTCTGCAAAATGTCTTTAATCATCTCAAATAAATTCCAACAAAAAATCTACAATTTCAATTCAAAATATATAAACCAAAGAAATCACAGCAGAGGTCTCTTTCTGTACCTTCTGCATTATTATAAGAAGCTGCCTACAAAGCAGCTGCCAGTAGGGTGGACTGCGTATCAAAACCAGCCCTACTGTGTAGGTTTCCTGCCATGATTATGGATTCTGCCCTGCATATTTATATGTCGTCTCCATTAGGAAAATGATTTAAGAAAACACACACACACACATTTAGAAGCCAGGAGGGAAGAACTGTGCAAAAGGCAAAGATAATTCTATAAAGGGATTCTGATGATAGGGTATCATTTAAGAAGATTATCATCAACAAAAGAATACTGATCAGGGTCCGTGAGTGCCACGAGGAAGATCTCCAGGAGAAGAAACCAAAGGTGGCACTCTCATCTCCTCCTGGCCACAAGGATGTGTGCACTGAGGAGAAACGAGGCCATCCGGATAGTTGCAAATGAAGGCTAACTCTGGACACAGCCTGGGCACCAGTTTCCTGACGGAAAGTTCTATTACTCTGCCATTTCTCTCAGCAAGTCAGATTGAAACTTTATTTAAGGCTGGAATTTGGCCCTCCCCAATTGCACCACGAAGAGAAAATATTTAAAGAAAGGTGTTTTGCAATTCCTATGTTTGAAATGAGTGATAAAAATCTGTAGTGCTACCAACGCTTTCTAGATGCCAGTTCAATGACATCCATTTTATATGTCAGGACGGAATAGCAGACAGATTGTATGTCTAATGAGACACTCAACAACCCTGTGCAAACTCTGGGATCCATGCGAGTCAGTCTAAAACTTTAAAATATGACCCTTATGGCAACTTGACTGCCAGAGCACTGTGAATCCATTCTTACTGCACTGTAACTCTTTCTCTGTTTCAGAAGACTGGGTCGCCGTATTCTCCTGTTTGCACACGTGAGACTATTAGTAGACTAACAGGTACATACAAGCATCTAGAGGAATAAAACGAGGCTATAATACAGAATGTTCCCATTAGTAATATTTAAAAAATACCCACAAATATACCATGAATAAACAAGCAGAAACATTAATAACTTAACTTCTAAATATGGAAAATCTCATTCAGTCACAGAATATACCTTTTTTTATCTAGGACTTTGAAGCTAAAGTTTGGGTTAAGGGAAACCTAAAGTGCCTCACAGCAATAAGAGTCTACGGTTTTTTAGTCTCTTTTTATTTATTTGTTCACTGGAGCTTTTTCTTGTCAGGGACGGCAGCTCTAGCTTCTCCCCCTCCACATCTTCCCACTGCAACACCACCAGCTGAGCGGAATGCACAGTTACGTAACTCTAAGATCAAAAGAGAATGGAGCAGAGTCCTACGCCAGTCCGCAGGCCACCGCACACCAAGGCCCAGCTGGGCAACACCTCATTTTACCAACATGCTGGAGGCTGCTCTGAAATATTTCCCAACAAGTTAGGTTAAAAATCCTCCTTTCTGTGGATTTATTGGCGGGGCAGGGGACGGATCACCCCACTGGAAGTCACTGAAGGACGGTACCTCTGGCTGTAATTCCCTTCCCAGTGCTATTAAGGACAGCAGAAAGAGTCTTCCGTTGCAAACATCAACTTTCGCAGGGCAGGTTCTCGCCTTGTAAAGCGAACTCTATTTGTACTGACTGTATATTCACCATTTCCTGCTAATGAGGTAAAAACTGACTCCAAGCGAGGAGAAAAATGTCTTCATTTCCACTGGAAATTAATTCCAGGGCAAAAATGTAGGAAAAGTTCTTAAAAAGTTATAACACTGTTGATCCATTTCTGGGTTCTTCCTTATATATTTTACTCCCTAGGATTTTTTTTTTGAGGAGGGTCCGTTTGTGATAACAGAGTGTATTTTTACATTCTGAGCATAAGGTTGCTAACTTCTAAACTCTCTCCAAAGAGTGTTTATACATATTCTTGCCCAAAGAGAACACTTTTCAAAACAGCAATCTAATCCAGCCTGGACCCTCACCTGAAAAACAGGAGTTCAGAAAACCCCGGGAAAAGCAGAGTTAAAGACAGTCGTTTATCAACCTTCACTCACACTAGAATATTTACATATTGCACCACCGCAGGACACACGCCACACGCTGTCCTCAGTCCACTCCACTGAGTAACAGGCAATGCAACACTTTAACTTTGATTTCCTAACGTCCCGGAGGTCAATTTAAGACCATACCATTTGGTAATATGTTTCTTGTAAATGTATTCCAGATTTTTAAAACTGGACCTGGTATTATGGCTAACAGATACTGTTAACGAGATATAGTAACACGCCGCTAACTAGACATCACAAAATGCAAAGCATTTCCGTGTTCAAGTTTCAAGTCTGACGGGCAGTTACCACCTCAAGAGCATCTTCTGCCCTAGAACTTTCTTTGATTATTAATTTCCGATGTTTTCATTTTCCTTAAATTTAGAACCAGCTAAAGCATGTAAAAAGCAGTTTGTGTGAGAGCCCCTTTTCAGCCTCAAATGGACTTAACTGCAGGTTGTTAATAACTTCAAACACCCAAACTGTAGCGGGCCCGGTACGAGTCACCGCTATCACTTTCAAAGACGTCTGCAAGCACGTCCTTGAGACGGGACCAGAAACGTCTGCACAACTTTCCCCGAGGCTTTACTTCAAGCTTACCACTCTGGACAGCAGCTCCATGTAACTGAGAACTGTCACTGTCACGGCAGATGTGACACAAGTGGACATGAGAACACCACCACCAAAACGACCAGTTTGCCTGGGATGCCCAACCCTGTGTAGCAACAAATGTTGACTTCGATTCTAACAATATTTCCAAACAATCCTTAAATCTGGCAGACTGAAAGAATACTAATCACCTAGATCAATGTGTTTCTTCTGCATTCTGGAGAAGCGCCATAAGAATACATCAAGTTTAGTAAGCTTATGGGAGTGGAGCACTGTCCCATTTGGCATTACTTATTGAATTTCATATTATTCTATTAGGATGTTGGTACAGACACCATGTAAAACTCTACAATTAAGTTAATACAATCCTGCCAGCTCACTCAGTTACAAATATTACAGAGCCCAAATCAAAACTATGGCCAAGTGTACACCACATGATTTAGGCCAAAGAAATCTAATTTGACTCATATGAACCCAAAAATTAAAGTGGAGGGGGAACTCCTTGTCATTGGCCTTGATGATCCAAACATGTCATGCACACAGATGGGGGTCCTTTGAGATGTGAGTAAACCTTACATGAGGAGAATGAACTACCAACCCTCTAAGTATGCAAACTTCTTCCTTCAAATCTTCATTTCTAAAACAATATTAAAGTTGATAAGTTCACAGATAAGAAGAGCAGAAGCAAAGTGTTCAAATTCAAAGGCATTAAGAATAAATATCTACTCACAGCGTACATCTGCTGTATGATTACTGACTCTTCATTGAAAATTTATACACCCTCATAATACACATTTCTCTCCCAATGGGAAGGCAAGGAGACATTATAATGAACATGTATTTCCACAACAAAGATCTTCAGTTATAATAAATGGCTCAAACCTTCAAACATAAAGACTGAATTTTTTAACTTTCCAGAGTTTTAGTCTGAATAGATGCAAAAATTTAGGAAGAAACATCAGAAGAGTTATTTCAGCCGTACAAACTATTTAATGAGCTCCCATGCAACCTATGCCAAATAAAATGAAGAACACAGTGTAACGCCAACTTCCCTGATCAACACAGCCTTAGTTTACATTTCCATACAGTTTCTCTTAATTAAAGACAAACAGAAATTTCCTCTCACTAAACACTTTTAGGTTCAAGTTTACTTCCTAGAGCTGTTTCTAAAAGCGTCTATCATTTGTTTTGCTGAGTAACTGAATTACCTCATATGATAAAGCCATTAACTATGTGGACCTGGTAACAAAGCAAGAACATTTGGCACAGGAACAGAGGGTTTACTAGTGGCCGGACTTTGGGAGTCGGGTAAGCAAGATTCTGTAAGTGTCACTAGGGGGAAAATACCTAAATAAAAGCAAAAACTGCCAAATTATATGCACAAATATTTAAGAGTTCATGGGGAAAAAAAATTTATGTACATCATTTCTTTCAACTGGAGAGCATAACAATTTATCTGCAAATTAGCCTGAATAATTTCGTGCTGGTATTATGGAAGGAAATATCTACAGTATCTTTCATATTCTGAACATTTTTTTCAAAGAATTCTGAGATTTCTTCTAGAACAAAGTGATTTTCCTCCTGTCTGCATGTCTGCAGCAATTATTCCCTCTACAAGGCTTTGGGACTTACTCTCCAGTGCTTACACCACATGGGAGTACGTCAGCATAGTCTGGAGCAGACGGACCTGGGTTCAAATGCCACCTTCACCACCACTGACCTGCTATGTTATCTTGTGGTAAGCTGTTCCTCCTTCCTGGAGGAACTTGGTTATCTCTCTTTAGACCACTCTCCCCTAACACACCACCATCCAACCACAAGGGCTTTCCTTTCTTCATTCCCTGGAAGAAATATACACACACACACTCTCTCAGTCACTCACTCACCCACCACCAAGTTCTGGGTGCCTGGTCTTCTTTCTACTTGGATGTTCCGGGTGAGCATGGCCTCATCCTCCACATTCCCATCTAAAGAAGGTCCCCTCATTTATTCTCCATCACTCTCTCTGTTTCTTTTAGAGATTTATCTCATTTAGAAATTATTTTACTTGTTTACCCACCCGTAAACTGCAAGCCCCAGGAGAGCAGGGCGCTCTCTGCCTTGTCCATTGGTGCATTCCCAGTATCCAGCACAGTGCCTGGCACATAGTGGGCAGGCAATAAGAGTTGGCTGAATAAATGAACAACCGAAAACAATACTGACTGAAAACATCATTACATACAGAATTATTTTCTCCAATCAGATTCTCAGAAATAACATGACTGATTCTGAATTTCTTTCCCTTTCTTTCACCAAGGGAAGCTTCATCGTTTGTGGCCCATGGTAAGGTGCCTTAGGGACTGAGGCCAACTCTGACCACAGATGACAGGCAATTTGAGATGGGAACTAGGTCACACGCATTAAGCTCAGAGCCTTGTACACAGTAGGTGCTCAGAAAACATATTTGAGACCTTTAATACCTAAGTGATAAACTGTAGTCTGCCAAGACAATGAATTATTAGGCAACTATTATTAGTGAAGAATATAATAACCTCTTAAAATATTCAAGTTATGTCCACCAAATAATACTAAGTCAAAGGAAAACAGAAAATTACATACACGCTATATCATTACATAACACAAAAACTATGCCGACCCATGAAGCCATATTTTCTTCTGTTCTTAACATTATTGCAGACTTGACAACAAAAGATTCAGGTAGAGAGAGACTAGTTCCTAAAACATAAGACCTTAAACTTTTAGGAGGAAAAAATTGTATTAGGGAGACCAAGTGCATCCTGCATCACAACCCAGTGATTCATGACAAACATCCTTTTCTCTGGGGCTCCTTCTCCCACCACCACGGGGGCATCCACATCCGTGACCTCCACTAACATTAATGGAAGGCGGCCACACAACTCCACCAGAAGTCGACTAGAGAATCGAGCCTGTAAGAGAAAAGGCTCTCATTTATTAAGTTTATAAAGAATTCCTAATATAACACAAATAGCGGTGCCTCTATGAACTGCCATGATGGGTACAATCATGCTGGAGAAGGCAAAATAGAAAAATTAAACTAGTTCTGCTATATTTACAGAAAACATAGTTCATAAAGCTGCCTGCCTCCACTACCTTGCAACCCCCCCGTACTCTCAGCAAGAGACTATCCTTTGATACTTTACTGTAATGCAAAAGCAAAGAGTATCTTTAAAGTATTTCATGTCATTAAAAAAATGGCATGTTTCAAAATGGAATGTCCTAACAAAACACACTCACGCATGTAGGAAATAAGGAATTTACAGGCCAACACAAGGTCATTATTTAATTTTTAATTAGGATTCACCTAACAATGGAAAACTAAGTCTTCCTTCATCCATTTAACAAAATGCTCATTTAGAATACTCCATGGCTTAGAAAGCTTCCGAACAGATGTCTAAAATGAGAATTCAAGACTCAGGAATATATAAAACTCACTTTACTCTGTTCTCAAGTGATCTGATAAACAAACAGCCTCACCCACTGCAGTCATGGCTGATAATTTATTTCTGGAGTCTGATGACTACATGGCAATTCACTTTGCTGATGAAACATTCTTTATTTGGGTGGGATGCACACAGATACCAACTTAACGAATGTCATTCCCACAAGATAACAGACCATAGAGAAGATGCATGCCAGGCAGTACTGCATCGAAAAACCACTTTTCACCTATCAGAAGATGCCTTAACAACCGACGGTGTTTATCAAATTCGCAAAACCTCACTCCTGCTAGGCAAAGTTCCAGAGCCAACTTTGTTTCTTCATTAAGGTCATCTAAACTTTCTAATATCCGTGTTTTCGGTGTATTTGCAGCTACTAGAAATTCTTACCTTTGCAGTTATTTACAGCACACTAGCAGTGGCAGGTATGTACCATGAAGTTATTCTGTTAATTAATTCAGGGTCTCACTTTCACTGTACACAGGGCTTCTTCAGGTCCCTGAGACAATTCTACCGATGGAGGAAGAATTCTTCTTCTCCAACACTATTTTAGGATCTCTAATTTGGGCCCTGATTTTATACCACTGGACTCTGTGGTAACGGGGCAGCCCAGAATGAGGAGAAATCGGCATCAGACTCAAACTCTCTCAGGGGAGAAGAACCAAGAAAAAGACAGAAGACACAGCAGATACTCCTCAGAACCCCTTGAAGGGAGGCAGAATCTGGCTGTAAGTGAGGAAAGGAAAAAGCAGGGAAAAGTATGGTCTTCACTATCTTTTTATAGGTTCAAAATTTCATACTTTAGTTAAGGGAATGAGAAATTTTAAATGTGCACTTGAACCAAACTCTATGCCAAGGGATAACATGTCAAAGGTACCACATCTGTGGGGCAAGGGCCACTGGACTCTGTCCCTGCCAGCTCTGTCCGTGAAGAAGTTGGTGGCTTCCCCAAGGGTAGCTGCTTAATGGTTGACACAAGGGAAGCAACGGGTGCCTGCTGAGTGAATGACAGAAGTGAACACATCACAGACACAACACACCCTGTGCTCCATCCCAACCACGTGCCATGTCCAGAACAGGTGCCACGCATGGCCATCTCTAAGCTCTATCCCTTCACCTCCCATGGGAACCTTCAAGGCCCCGGTTTAACATCGTCTCCTATTATTCTCTTCCACTCAGAACCAATACTGCCTCCCTTGGCCCAGGTGGGCCCTTTGTATTCTACACACAACATCACACCCAACACATCTGCCTCTTATCTACCAATCTGTGAAGATCTGGAAGGAAGGATAGTGTGTCAACTTTCTCTACTGTTCTTCAATCAACAGAGACCATGTTACCTTATTTCCAGTAAATTATTAATATACATTTGTTGAATGTTTAAATACTTCTACCTGTGCCAATGCATTCTAAATTCCTGTCTGAAAGCAACACCCAATCTTCTCCTGATTATATTAAAATACCCAAAATGCGGTATCTGAGGCCAACTCTTTTCTAGTCTCTTGACACTGTTCTCAAATTACATACTATGAACAAGGTAAATATAGAAAAGTGACAAGAAGAATGATAAAAGTCGCCATGACACACATGTCCAACCTCATCAAAGATAAGCCTTTAAAAGATAAGAACAGGGGCCGGCGCTGTGGCGCAGCGGTTAAGTGCGCACGTTCCCACTTCTGCGGCCGGGGGTTCACCGGTTTGGATCCCAGGTGCAGACATGGCACCACTTGGCACGCCATGCTGTGGTAGGCGTCCCACATATAAAGTAGAGGAAGATGGGCATGGATGTTAGCTCAGGGCCAGTCTTCCTCAGCAAAAAGAGGAGGATTGGCAGCAGATGTTAGCTCAGGGCTAATCTTCCTCGAAAAAAAAAGATAAGAAAAGTCCAGAACATTCTTCTGAGTAACCCTGATGTGCCCTCAACTTCCAGTAAAGATCAAATATTGACAACAAAACAACGTGGCCATACTCAAAAGAAACAGAAATATGTTTTCTTAGAATCTACTTTTGAAAAAAATAGATGGGAAAATAATCTGGAAATCATTTTCCTTTGCTAGCCGAAAGGAAATAATGTTCAGTTTTTCATACATATCTTTCTAAATATATATAGAATTAATCACTACCAAAAATAAAAAGAAATGTATGCTATCATGTGAACTACATATTTTTTTTTTTTTAAGATTTTATTTTTTTCCTTTTTCTCCCCAAAGCCCCCTGGTACATAGTTGTATATTCTTCATCGTGGGTCCTTCTAGTTGCAGTATGTGGGACGCCGCCTCGGCGTGGCTTGATGAACAGTGCCATGTCCTCGCCCAGGATTCGAACCAACGAAACACTGGGCCGCCTGCAGCGGAGCACAAGAACTTAACCATTCGGCCACGGGGCCAGCCCCCTGAACTACATCTTTTTAAGTATCACTCAGAATGAGAAGTCAAGTTATTTTTTCAAAAGCACCACTGTCAATTTCATCAGTTTGGTTCATTATATTACTCAGGGCATAGGGAATAAAAACCACTACAATTCATAATTTTGTGCTGAGACAACCACAAAAGCTGCTGCCACTGTCCCTAACTCCACTCTACCCTCTTTTCTGAGGGTCCCTGCATTCGAGCCTCGTGGTCAGTCTCGCCAAAACACTCCCTGAAACACGTCATATGCCTGTTCAGAAACCCTGAGTGACTTTTATTGCCTAAATCTTTACAGTGGCACTCGAAGCCCCCGGCTCTGTGAACCTCGATTCTAACCACGCTTGGCCACCTGTCTCGCCTGGACCAAACTCGCACTTTCCTGCTTCCCCACGTTCCCTCACGCCTTCCCTCATTCTCCAGGTCTTCTCTCCACTAATCCCATCATGGCCCCTCCTCACTGTCGAATTTCCAAACAATCCACAACTCAAATTTAGTTTTATCCAAAAGCCTCTAGACTGTCCCAATCTTCATAAATTCTCTTCTAAATTTCTACAAAACATGTTCTCACTTGGTACGCATTTATATATCCCCAAGAATGTCCACCTCATACAAGCAAGGACTCCACTGTGTGTGTGTATGTATATATATATAAGATTACACCCCCCCACCAATGCCAGCACAATGGCTCAGATGCAGTTGATACTCAGGATGTAATTTGTAAATTTGTAAATGAATTATTTCTAAGATAGTAATTTATGAATTTTACATTATAAGATCAAATTAAAGAACATATTTAAAGTAAGACTATAACAACTAAATTAGGATAAACTACATACTATAAACAAATAAAATGCTTTCAAGACATATAATTTTAAAGTGAAACTTTCAGTCTAATCTTATTCTTGATCTTGTCACATTTTTAGGGCTAGTAAAACATTTGAAATACTAACTAAGCAGGCTAATTTTAATTCCTCAACCCAAAACTACTGTAAAAATTAATAATAAAAAATTCTAAACTCTGCCAGTGACATTTTATTTTCATATATGCACAGTATAACTAACGCAAGCTCAGTGGTAGCAATAATTGCGTATGAAATGAATGAACATTGGACCTACAAAGGGGAGGGGTGCAGCAGAGTTCTGTGGGTTAGTATGAGAACTTCATTAGTCCACTGTATGCAAACACGTCCCTAATTTCAAATGGGTCAGAGAGAAGAAGATAGCTTATGGGATTAAACCACCCCCTGGGAAGCCAGCTGCATTTGGGTGGCCATTCAAAAGAAAGTTTTCTGACCAGAGATGTGAACTGTCACACATGTGGAAGACCTGGGGAAAGCTGCCTTTAGCATACCCTTAATCTACGACAAATAAAGGCAAATACAAGACATTGAAAACACCTGGACCATCTGAAAGAGACCAGCCAACACTTAAAACCTTTAACTGACCATGGATAAACTATAGGGGCACTTTACAAATTCCTACACATACATACACACACACACACACACACACACACACACACACACTCTCTCTCTCTCTCTCTCCATGGTACACCTAGCGAGTCATGCCACTCTACCCTACTACATATAAATGATACTGTACCTTGATTTTAATTTCATCACTGATTTAGGAACCAGAATGCACTGTTTTTTATTTTAAAAGCATACTAAAAGTGAAAGATTCTTGAAAGAATAGAGAAACATACCCTTAAACAAACAGAAAGCATTTATTTTTTAAATGGCACAGCTCAACATACTAAAGACATACTCAAGCTGCCAATTTTTCCAGCATGGTTTTTAAAAAAAAAAAAAAAAAAATCTTTCTATTTTGGACAAATAGGATTAAGCTTCTTAGACAATTCTTTGCTGTTTTGACTTCAACAATTTATGCAAATGAGATGTTAATTAGTGTAATTGTAACTTAAATTATGCTTGTGTAAACCTCTCCATTGGTAGAAAAGTGTGGGAATCGACAGGACGGTATTTAAAGTGGCTGTACTCACGGCCCCTGAAGGGCCGGCAGAGCAAGATCACTTTCATGTCTTTACAATTTGTTTTTATGAGGTGATAACATTTTTACAAATACCATCATTTTTGGTTTTTTATATTGTAAGTGACAGTCTGACATTTTACAACTGGCTTATTGAAAACAAGAATTGAGCACTCTAGCAGTAACGGACATTAACCGCTGAATAGAGATTCAGATGCTAATGAGGTGAGAGGGGCTCCAGAAAGTTTTGATAAATGCTGCACACACTTTAACTCGCCGTGAATGTGGGTCGACAAAGAACATCTACACCAGGGTTCAATAAAATGTAACCCTCTAAATTAATCATACTGGCAGTATTTAATAGAACGCACAACAGCCTCCTTTTCTGCCGGCTATAAAGCTGGAGAAATGCAAAGTCTTCACAAATGAATGCTCCCACACTTCCCACTCCACCCCACTACTTCCATCTGAACGTCCACAGCTGTTTCAAAAGTACTTACTGTAAATAGCAAAGTATAAGCAGATTTCAGAGTCTGACTCTTTCACAACATAGGATATAAATTTTTTCTTCATTTTCATGCCTAGATTTAAACAAAAATTCCAAAGTAAGAAAAAGACATTGAAGAGCTGACCACCTGCTACAGAACACTGCACACAGTAGGGTCTCAATAAATGACAGCTATTGTTATAGGAAAGAGCTGGCAACTTAAAAAAAGAAAAACCATCTGCTCACACAGGAAAAAATAAAAAAATTCAGGAAGTAGGGCCTTCTGTCTTCAAATCCACAAACTTAAAGTAGGCCTTTGTTCTTCAGGGGCTGTTGGGAAACCTATTTTATAGCTTTTGGAAGAATTCTTCTGATACAGAAGAAAAATAACAGTGTCCTATTAAGCGAAACGATAATGAGCCTTATTATCACAAATGCCAGAAAGCCTCAACTTATTTAATTTTTGATGCTCATCCTAATCAAACTCTTCCATTGATTGCAAACTTCTAGGTTTCCACAGCCTACAGTTCCAGTCCTTACATTTCTCAAGCAAAGGCAGAACATTTACATGTTATTTCTTCTTAAAGTGACAATCCCTAATATCCTTTTTGGTTTTTGCCAATTTCAATCTTGGCAGGAAGTGGAAATCTGTGCACTCAGCAACAGTGCAATCTTGCTGGCTGTCAAAATTCTGTGTCAGCCAGTGCCTGAGTGGTGTTCTTGTCATTTCACCATGGTAAGAAACTTATCAGTCTGACATATAAAGCCTCTAAAAGTAGTGATTTATGCCAAAATGTAGATACACTTACCCACCACCTAAATTTCATTTTTATAATTCCCACAATTATTATAATTTCCCTCAATTATATATCCAGATTACAGTTATATCTTCAAGGATGCTTTAAAAAGATTCAAAGCATAATTATGACTCAAATAGCTTTAGATTAAAAGACAACTACATTTTAAAACGTACATTTGTCTACACTGACACATGTATGCATGTATTTTGTTAATACACTTGCCTGCAGATACAGCATACTTCTTAAAAAAATCATTTTCTCCTAGATAGTCTCCATATGAACTACACACTTCCAAGCCAACAAGCACTAATCATTTCTCAATAGACTGAATAAAAATGATACCTTTATCCTTCAGCAAGCACTGGTTACTCTTCGACTTTTTAAGAGTAAAAACTCCCACTTAAAAAAAAAAGTGACCAAGTAGAGAAATGTGTGCTATGGTTTAGAAATGGCCATTTAGCCAAATTGCATACCTGTGCTGTGTCAGCGTCCTGGCAGAGTCATCTCATTCCACCGGTCTAATGGATGGCAATTGAATTTAATTAACGAAACTCCTCTGACTTAGTTTCATACCGTGCTGAATGTAATGGAACCTTCTCTCTCTTTCTTGCATTCAACTAAAGATGTCCTTAACTGCCATCCACTTCAAGAATATTAAAGGCTATACATTATACTTAAAAGATATAATACAGTCATCTCCTTCCCTATGACTTAAATTTAGTTACTGAATTATATAATATAAAATAATTAAAAAGATACTTTGATAGTGATACACAGTATAGATTCAATTACCACAATGTATCCATTAAAGGTACTTTTATAGTATGAATAAAATGCAAATCCTCTTTATGGATCGATACCAGAACATAATTCTATTCTTCCTCCTAAAAAAAGGAAGTTAACCATTGTAAATCATCTTCACATGAAAATGGTAAAAAGGTACTCCTTTAAAAGTGCTCTGTTAATCTCAACATACTAAGAATGTTACTTTCTCTATTACACTCATTTTTAAACTGTATACCTAAATTCCAGCAATATTTGATAACAGATAAACAGAAAACTTGTCTACAATTCTTTTTTATATTTATTTAAATACCTGACAGTAAATTCAGAGACACACTTCTATTAATTAAATAATCTTTTCTGAATAAAATCAAGAACACACCAAAAAAAAAAATGCTCCTAAGGGATTCTGAGTAAATATTACTACCCTGCCTAGCTTTTGCCTGGCTGGGCACTCTGAGACAAGTTCCTATGATTGATTATGGTGCTATCTCTGAATCTTTGACTTTGAACCATAACCTTTTTTTGCGAACAATGACAGTTGGGACCTACCATTTACCATCTGTAGAGATGGAAGGGGAAAAGACTCCGTGTACATTAATCAACCAATTAAGAACAGACTTAAACAAAACACTAAAGCATAATAAACCCCTGACTGCTTAATAGCTTTCTACTTTTAATAGTTGTCTTCCTGCAGTCTGCTCACAAGATTAGGAGTAATCTGTTCAAGTCTTGACAAAAACTGCAGGAGGAAAAGGGAAGAAAAGTACACCCATCCAAACCAGGCATTTTATAGTGTGAAAAATTATACCTAAGGATTCTAAAGTTCAAATCAAAACTTGGAGGCTGATCTACACACCAGAGTATCAAAGAATTTCAAGTCAATACAAACTATGGCCCTTTTCACCGAAATTCTACAATGATTAATATATACCAACGAGCCCCCTATTTTAAAATTTTAGATGACTGCATTCTCAAAAACACCACTCACCCAATAATTTATATCATACAATTTGTCATAAAGTAATTTGCGAGGAGAACCTGAGGTTTCAATAGCTGTTAATATAGAGCAAACCTAGAAGGAAAAATTAACAAACTAGGTAAGGTCTTGCTCTTCCTCTGATTAAAATGTGATCAGCAAATGTAATATTTAAATTGTAAGGCATTAACTCAAACTCATTCCTGAATAAAAAATAAATAGGAAACCAAGGAGAAAAGTCAAGGGCACCCACCCTCACAGGTTAATTCAACACTAAGTCGGAGGTACCAGCCACTGCAGTGAGGGGACAGGAAAAATGAAAGCAGAAGCCTGGAAGAGCAGAAATGAAAGTGTTATTGTTTGCATTTGATACAAGTATCTACAGAGTAAACATGAAATAATTTACAGACAAATTTTTGGCTGAAAATATGTAAATATAGCTGGATATAAGATCACTAAACAAAAATTAACTGTATTTCTATACCAGAAACACACAGTTAGGTAATATACCTTAAAAAACACAAATTACAAAAGAAGCTTCACAAAAAAATAGTTCAAGACCTGGGTGAAAAATAATTCAATTTATTGAAAGATAAGATCGAAATAAACAGAGAGACATACTATGTTCACAGATGTAGTAATATCTGATAGTAAAAGATATAAATTCCCCTGAAATTCATCTGTAGATTTGATACATTTCTAAACAAAATCCCAAGAGGAATTTTCATAAAACTTGATAAAATGATTCTAAAATATACATGGAACAGTGAAGAGTCAAGAATAACTAAAAACACTCCTGAAATAAAAGGTGTGAAGGATTTGCCTTATCAGATATCAAAACTAACTATAAAGTCTTAGTACCTGAAACAACATGGTATTGGTACAAGGTAGACAAATCGATGGTTGGAACAGAACAGAGAATCCAGAAACAGAACCACACTAATATGAAAACTGAACAAACGACACAAGTGGCATTGAAGATCACCTGGGGAACAGAGAAACTGTTCAGTAAATGATGGAGTGAAAACTGTTATTCATATATAAAAAAATGAAAGTTGATCCCTACCTCACAGCATACACAAAAATAAATTCCAAATGGAATACAAACCTAAATGTGAGATGCACATTTAAAGATGTATACAAAATACCACGTATTTCTAAATATAGATATATACCTTTAGATATATATTTTTTATATATATCTAAAGAAAGATACCTTAAGATACATGAGCATACAAAGGATTAACAAACTTTATATCAAAATTAAGAATTTTGTGGGCAAAAGATCTGAACAGAGATTTCTCCAAAGTAGATATATGGATGGCCAACAGGCACATGAAAAGATGCTCAACATCATTAGCTATCAGGGAAATGCAAATCAAAACTACAATGAGGTGTCACTTCCCTCCAGTCAGAATAGCTATAATCAACAAGACAGGAAATAACAAGTGTTGGAGAGGATATGAAGAGAAGGGAACCTCGTACACTGCTGGTGGGAATGTAACTGGTACAGCCACTATAGAAAGCAGTATGGAATATCCTCAGAAAATTAAGAATAGATCTACCATATGATCTAGCTATTCCACTGCTTAGTGTTTATCCAAAGAACTTGAAAACACAAAGGCATAAAGATACATGCACCCCCTATGTTCACTGTAACATTATTCACAATAGCCAAGACTTGGAAGCAACCTAGGTGCCCATCAAGGGACAAATGGATAAAGAAGATGTGGTATATACACATAATGGAATACTACTCAGCCATAAGAAATGATGAAATCCGGCCATTTTTGACAACATGGATGGTCTTTGAGGGTATTATGCTGAGTGAAACAAGTCAGAGGGAGAAAGTCAAATACCATATGACCTCACTCATAAGTAGAAGATAAAAACAATGACAAACAAACACATAGCAATGGAGATTGGATTGGTGGTTACCATAGGGGAAGGGGGGGAGGGCAAAAGGGGTGATTAGGCTCACATGTGAGGGGATGGACTATAGTTAGTTTTTGGGTGGTGAATATGATGTAATCTGCACAGAATTTGAAATATATTACGATGTACATCTGAAAGCTATATAATGTTATAATCCAATGTGACTGCAATAAAATAAAATAAAAACAAGATAAACAAAAAAAAAAGGAAAAAAATTTAAGAATTTTTTTCATCAAAGATACCTTAAAGAAAATGAAAAGGCAAGTCATAAACTATGAAAAGATATTTGCAAACATACAATGCAAAGGAGCAGAATCCAGGATAGATAAAGAACTCCTACAAACCAACAAGAAAAAGACAAGCAACCAAATAGAAAAAAATGAGTAAAAGACATGAGTATTTATTTCACAGAAAAGGAAAGATAGTGGCTCACTGATATACAAAAAATGTTTAATCTCATTATTAGCCAAATTAGAAATTCAAATTAAGACCACAATAAAATATCAATTCATAGCTACCAGATCCGCAAAACGTAAAGATCTTCCGAGGGCAAATGTTAGAGAGGAGGTGCGTCAGCAGCACCTTTTGCACACTGCCACTGCTAGTGAGAGTGTAAACAGTGCAACTACTTAACAAAATAACATCTTTTTAACAATGTAACGTTTACATGCCCTACGACACACAATTTCACTCCTGGGTACATACCCTAAAGAAATTCTTACACACGTGCTCCAGAAGACATGTCCCCCTTCCTAACACTCGCTAGTAGCAACAAACTGAAAACATCCCATAGATCATCACACAGTGGGATACAGCATGAAAGAGGAATGAATTACAGTACATGTGGCAACATTAAAAACATCATGCTGAGTGAAAACGCAATTTCCAGAAGCATGTATGTATGTATGTATGCATATGTATATGTACATACAATTTTTATAACACTTAGCAACAAGCAAAACTGAACAGTATATCTAGTACACACATGTGATAAAAAACATTTCTTTCATAGGAGGGGAGTGATAAGCACACCACTGAGGATAATGGGGAATTTCAGGGAAAACAGAAGTAAATGGGAGGTATTGGGAATGTTCTCTTTCGTGAGTGGAGTAGTAGGTTCACAGGTCTTCACTTCATTTCACGTGTTATAACTTACATATATTTTTACATTAAAAACTCAAGTGAAAATAAACAGAAATCAAACCAGCAATGTTTTTTAAAACAAAAGAATTTTTTACAATATTCTAGAACCTTCCAGCAATAGGCTTGAAAGGGTTTAAAAGAAATACATTTTAATTTCTAATGATTTTAATGCTGCCCCTTTTTCCCCAAGAAAGTATATGAATAGCCACATTAGAAAAAAAAACTTCATTCTTTTTTACTTAACTGACGTAAATAATTTGTATTTTGAAGCCAATCTCAGCTCCCCACGCAAACAGAGAGGATGCAGTATAGAAGGTAACTCACTCCCATATGGACAAACACAAACAGCAGATAATCCACATTTCCGTTTGACTTAAAATGTGCATTCAGTCTTTTAACATTCCATTTCATGTCCTGATTATGCCTGGTTTCAAAGTAATTTCTACTCCTGGGAAGAGGCTAAGAAAGGATGATCCAGGTTTGTTGTAAACAGCTTGGCAGTAATACACACACACACACACATACCATACATCATATATCGATATATGTTTGAGAAGAAATCAACAAGGTGAGACTTTTGTGGTTTGGCAGAGAGGGGATGACAGATGAGCACAAAGCTTCCTTCTAATAATAATATTCAATATTTGGTTATAGAACTGAGTTTCTATGAATAATCTCCAAAAGAATTTTTTTTTAACCTGACTGAACATGAACGGCATGCAGCAATCAAAGATGAATTCACTCGAACTGGGGGAGTTCCCTATTTCACCACAAGCCCAGTCCGAATTTCACCGTACCCACTGCTGTAGGTATGCAGACACACGATTCTTTAAAAAGGTATTCTACTTCAAAATGCCTTCCCAGGTGTGCTGCACTAAGAAATCTGAATAGCAATGTCTGTCCATCCAGACTTTGCCAGAATGAAGGTGATCATCTTTTCTCAGACACAAAAATATAATCAGAGAATTAAGAATAATTAAATGAGCTAGAATTTCACTGATAAACATTATAGTGGGTGATATAAAGTTACTCTCCACCAGTCAAGATCCCCCCACTACATTCCATCTAAACACACACTCCTCACAACCTGAGAGGTATTCCACCAGCCACACCAAACAACAGGAGGTGAAGACTACAAGAAGGGCCATGAGTTCACGCCACCACATGAACCACATTATAAAATTAGAAAATAACCAATTTTTCCCAATATGCTATAATTTCAATAATTAAATATCTCCGTTAGAGAAAAATAATACTCTAAGTGATAGAAAAATTGGAGTGTTTTTCATTCACGTTCTTAATATGAAACATAATTTTCAGTATAATTTTAAGAAAGAAAAAATAGAGAGATTTACCTCTTCAATACCTGACTAGTTTTTTTGTCATTTAAAAACAATTTTTAGCTGCTGTATGAAAATCTACAACATTTGAACAGATATTTCTCCTTCTCAAGATCCTTATTACCTTACAGGCAACTAGCCACATATTGACCTTGACCTGAATCTCACATTTCAGAAATAAAAACAGAATTGCAAGAAGATATCTCATTTGTTTAAACCGTGCTCAGATGTCCCAACCCTAGGCAGCATACTGGGAACATCCACGCTCTATACCACTTTGCAGAGGCAGGCGGGTCTACTGTCCTCTCTCCAGCTTTGAGATCCAATCAGAACATAAGGGGAAAAAACTACATTCAGGTTTTCATTTCCCACTGGGACATTTCTGGTAACTGCTCACCAAAGAAGATGGCCAGAATTTGGTCCCGTTTAGCATTCTACAAAACCACAAAGGAAGACTTATTCTCACTCTCTTTAAAGGACATTAATTTTCATATAATCTTATGTTTTTGTTTCTCATTATTTTTAAGTTTTAGCAAAAATAAATAAATAAATAAATGTAATTCTGTCAAAATGCTTCCATCATCCTTTGCTGAAACCAGTACGAGCTTTTAGACATGAGAACAGGGCCAGACAGAAACACATGATGGGAAACTCGGCAGTGGAGCAGTTTTGATAGCGAACACGCTGGAGAAATAAAATCATGAACACTGGAGGTGTGGGGGGAAGAAGCTCTTATCTCCAGTTGGGTTCTGTTTCCCTTAGAGAGGCTTATGTTACCTACAATCAATAGGTCTCCAATTAAGCAAAGAAGATTTACATATGCCGGTGCATTCTGGAGCTAATGAAATTGGTCTAACAGTTTAATGAGAGTAAAGCACTGGAGAGGAGGGGGAACTTAGGAGTTCACCACACAGAACTGCGCCAGCTCCTTAATTCTGATCTTTAACTTTTCTACTGGTACTGCCTTTGGCCTCTCCCAACTCAGGAAAAGTCACCATGCCGCAATATGCCCTCTTCGGTGAGGACAGACACGAAAACCTGCAGAGACAAGGATATGACTGACAGACACTTCCCTGCGGGGCAAGACGGTGTGTGATTCAAAAGCAAAAACGAGCGAGTGCATCCTGAGGCGAGGTCCCTCTTTAATCAAGACTGTGCTCTTTACAAGTTCGGCAGCACGAAACTAAAATCCTCCATTTCTCCTCCTGGCGTAGCACTGAGCACACAGTAGGGACCTGATCAACACTGTTGGTGCAAAGATGACTTCATCACACATACGCTGCACCAAGAGCTTTATTGTTGCATCGCTTCTAACCACCTTCCCTGGTAAACGGTTCAGACGAAGCTGAAGACCAGGACCTCAGATGGGAAAACAAGGAGCCTGAACAGTGTCCCATTGATATGTCTAGCATCACCAAACCTCTATTTTCAGAACTATAATTATTCACATGTTAATAAATCCTTTAGGTTAACATGAAACTTTGGATTTAGGTGAAGAAACAGAAATCAGTTGACATCACAGTGGGAGAAGGGAAAATCATTCCGTCGACAAGATTTTAGGCTTCAATTCTGTCCTGCGGTGAACACTCCAAAACTGCACCACAGTGATGCACCCCCTCACGATGATTCAGTCAACGACAGACCACACACACACAAACACGACGGTGGTCCCACAGGTTAGCACCATCCAGCCCAGGCGGGCGGCAGGCTGTGCCATCCAGGTGCGTGTAAGTGCGCTCTGCGATGTTCACACCCCAGCAACATCGCCTGACGAGGCATTTCTCAGAACGTCTCCCCATCATTGAGTGACACAGGACTGTATGTTACCTAGTTTCTAAATGCACATTATAAAGCTGCTCACATTTTTTTGTTTTGTTCAACCCAGACTCTCCATTTAGTCACCAGCTCAACACAGACACTGAGCACACACAGGTGCCAGGCCCTACGCATCCCATGAGGGGTACCCAAAAACCAGCAGGACGCAGTCCCTGCTCATAGAGCAATCACAGCCCAGGCTGGAAGACAGACCATTTCATAGGATCCCAGAAGTGCCAATGGTGAGGTCTAACACCCGCCAACAGGAGGGTGTGGGAACGTGCGGGAGAGGCCCTCAGCCCAACGCTGGGGCGAAAAAAGGCTTAAGTCACGTTAGCCAACTAAAGGTGGGTGAGGACATTCCAAGTGGAAGGAATAATACAAGGGAAAGAACAAGAGCAGACGTATGCTCATGCTACCATGTAAAGTGTGGGGAGAGACCCGAGGGAGACAGGCAGGAAGACAGGCTGCCCCGCACATGCCGGGCACCAACATTCCATTTCCCTCTGTGCCAGCACTCTCTCCAGTTTCACGGTGCGTTCTGTTCACTAGTTAACTCCCTCCAGGTAATTTCCTCACTTTAATTATCCCACATTTGTCTAAGCACACCTTACCCATATTTAAATATCACATCTATTATCTTGATTACAAATAAGAACATTCATAACGTGGGGCATTGTGAAAGGAGCCGTGTCAGGAGCAGGAGTCATTCCACAACTCTCAATTCGTTAGTCCCGAAACGCCTCTCAGACCAGCTCCCACCTCCCAGAGTTCAAGCACCCACGGCTGATGCATGGGAGGCTGCTGAAACCTCGCCCTGGCGGGGGCCTGCACCTGGGCACTCATCCCAAATGGAAAGACATCCTCTCCCCAGACGTCGGCCTTGACAGTGAGGGTCTCTGAAAAAACTTCCTTCTCACGAATGGATTAAAAACAGAAAAGGGTGTCATATTGCAGACTCATAATTCTAATTTGAATATACACAATTTAAAATATATAGCATTAATGAAGGCTGTTTATCATTGATGTATTCCATTTTATTAATATTACACGAAAAAATGGGAGATTAAAGAAGAGAGAATAAGGCCAGATCTGTAAAAACGCTGTTTAAGACTACAAGAAAATAAGGTGAGGGGGAAGAGAGAAGAGGAGAGATTTTCAAACTTGTTAAACTTCCATTATTTGGAAAGAAGACACTCTTAAAATAAAGGAAATATAAGACACTGCTACAGTCACGAGGTCACTTCTGATACTTGTATCCAGGTGGCTCATTCAGCCTGCAGACAGCACGGTCTTCCTGGAGGAGCTGACACCCCACGCACTCGTCCGTCAAGTCCGCCTTCTCTCACTGAGTGTACAACAAAGGACTCTGTCGTGAGCGTCCTGGCGTCCCACGCATCACTGGGACTAGTGCCCTCAGCGTTCAGAAAGGGCCTCCGGGACAATCCCACAGCACCCTCAATGACACACACACGTCTTCTGCCTTCTGAAAATAAGTGCAGAACAAATCGCTTGTTCCATGCACATATCAACCGCTGGAGAAACAGATTTCACTTTCAGATTACACAGCAAGCGGATCTAACGGAGGACAGAAAATTCCAGCATGCGCGGCCGGCGACTGCCAGATTGCCACTGCTGCTGTTGTTTATTTCATTTATCAGACACGCGATGGTTCTTCTCCCTCCTATCACCATCTGCAGCTCTCCTAGAAGACCCTCGCAGCTGTCCCATTAACCCACCAGCACACACTCACACAAGGACCTCTTCCACACTTTCTGTCTGCGTGTAACACGAATCTGTTTTCTTTTAACAAGAGAAAGAAAGGCAAGGGAGCCTGAGACTTCGGACAACTCAAAAACCCACTTCAGTGTAAAAGTCTCAAGCTTGCTAACTTTCTTGGGAGACGGAGCAAAACAGAGAATGGAAGTGGCTATGCTACTGGGACTTGGCTGAGCTCTAGGAACTAGTCCTGACCGCCAAGCCTGCCCCAGCCTGCTGGCCACGGCCTCCCTCCCTCCCTGCCTCTCACCCGTGCTGCCGACCGCTCCTGTAACTCTGTTTTAAACTTCAGCATCACTGGAAGGATGTCCTTAAACACAGAAATAGGGCTTTTTTGCGCCCCAGCAGCCTTCTTTAGAGAAAACGCGCTTCGGTGAACTATCAGATAATAGGAACCACCTGTGCCCTGTCCTGTGTCTGCTCGGATCTTACTTCCATTCACACAGATACTTTTCACAAAAGAAAATAAAAAGATGTAACACTTAGTAGAAGTATCATCAAACGACAGAATTCCTCCACGCACACCAATCGTACAGGAAAAAGGCAGCATCGACAGCCAGTTCCACAAATATTTAGAACTTCATACAGGCGATTAGTTGGAAGGATCCTAATTTAAAAACACCAAAAGCTCTTAAATCTTAACTTCTGAGGGAATTTCACCCAAGATGGCATCGACTCATTGCACAGTATTTTCTTCAGTTTTGTACCCCTGGCACCTACCCCAGCTCCTGATAGGGAGTAAGTGTTCAAAACATGTTTGCTGACCTGGTAGCCAGTGACGTGGTGGAACCTGTCAATAAGGCAACCGACACAGCCCGTGCCAAGGCCAAGCAAAGAGCACCCACCTGGATGCCCGTGGCCGCAGCCGGCCGCACCCCTCCCTCCACACAGGAACCTCCCGCCCCAGAGCTGCGGGCCGCGTGGACTCGGCCTCCCACCAGGGAAACTCAGAAGCTCTAGCTGCTCACTGCTCTGTAAACTTCAGAGAAGGCAGCGGCTGTGGGCACCGTCACGTACCCCAGACCACACTTCTCCCCATCTGTCACCTCCGAGGTGGAGCTCAGGGCGTCTGACGGATCGGGGGCCTTGGAGATAAAAACAGCCCACAGCAGGGTCTGGCCTGGTTACGACCCCCAACCACGTGCCATGGACGCCCTGCTCAGCCCGTTTCTCACCTGCATGAAGGCAATTACAAAGCCCACCCAAAATGTAAGGTTTACATGAAGAGGTAACAAAATAAGGTGTAAGAAAAGCCAATTTAAACACTACGGAGGTTAACAATACAACTCTGGGGTCTGACGGACGGGCCTTCACCCAGCTTTGCCACTTACCATGGGTGCGACCCCGAGTGAGTGTCCAACACTCCCTGAACCTGAGTCACAGGAGAACCCACAACAAAAGGCGGCTACCATCGCCACCGGGCCCACCACCCAACATGAAGATCCTCCAAAACTGGGAGAAGTCCAAGAGGAAAACAAAATAGAAACAAACAAACCACATAAAACCAAGGAAACCCAGATCCACAATTTAGAAAACCATCAAAGCCAAGCCTAAGAAATGGGACCCAGATACTAAACTCCTCGCAGCGCCTGAAGAGTGTCAGAAAGTTCTAGCTCAAAGCCAAACGCAGCCCTGCAGCTGCTCCGTCCTCATTTTTAAACACGGTGATTGGTGACAGAGGGCCAAAAACTTGAACCCACGTTCCCCTCCAATCTGTCTCCCCAACTCCGCTGTCTCATGAGGCGGCTTCACTCACGCGGCCGCGCCCCGCCCCAGCACCCCCAAGGCTCAGGGGCACATAGTCAAAGGCGTGCAGAAGCAGTCTCCATATAGCAAAACTGAAAATGCCTCTCTTTGAAGAATTACAAAGCTTTCTGTCTGAAACCTCTGACCTTTCTAGAGAAATCAGAGTCACTGTAGTTTAAAAATGTAGGTGGTAAAAGTACAAAGGATTACATTGATTCATTTTGCATGTTCACCGTCTTCTCTGAGACCAGGGGCAAATATCCTTAGAACAATTAGTTGTTCAAGCGTAACATTTCAGACTGCAATGTCCTCATTCTCCAAAGAGCCGTCCACGTCCTGGGCCCAGGGAGATGGCACTTCTCTGTTAATTTCTATTCCCACTTTATTTTACAGAAAATCTAAAATACGTGACTTCCAGAAGCTTCTTTAAAAGACTTTTGTCTGTACAAGGAAGGAGCCAAGAAAATAAAAATTCATTTGAATCTTCTTAAAAACCACTGCAATTCTTGATTGGGTGAGGAGGGGAGGGACTTCTAAAAGTACATTTAAAAGAAAAAAGAATTCTTAATAAAAGTCCTTGTCACATATTAAGAGGCTACACAATCAAAGTACTGCAGTGACTGTCTCTCCCTCACAGGAACGCACAACAATAGTTACGCTGTTGAACAGCATCAAGTTACAAAGACTTCATTCTCAGAAGTTACTTGAAACTACTCTCCAAAAGAGAACCTCTACCATTTAAAAGGAGGGGAGAAAAGCCAACTGCAAGCATCCGTCAGAAACTGCAGTAACTTAGCAATTTTATATAAAACGCATCCGTGCAAAAATCCTGCCACAGCCACACACAGATGCAGACGAGCTTTTGCAGTTTCTTATCCAGAATCTTTGCTTCATCTTAAATGTCTGTAACCCACTTATCTTTAACTGCTAATTGCTAAATGCTAAAAATATATAAAAATATATTCTATACACTGTTTCCCATCAACATCTTTAATATCTAATACTACCTATGAATTATATTCAGCATGAAATATATTTACAATTTTCATTGCTGATCTGTTATATCCGAGCCCATACAGCTCTGTTTAATAGTAGCTACAAAGATCTACATGCAGATACACAGTATCTTAATTACTTCGTCTATAGTATGCTCTCTAAGCATCCATTCCTCATCCATTTGGAATGTTTAAAAATGCCACGAAGAAGGGCGTGGTGTCATCTCAACACTGACATCCATCTGTCCATGGTCCTCTTTTGACTTGACTCCTTCTGTAGCCAAGATTTTCACAAAAGTTGATGAGAATTTGTCAACCTAAGGACTTGTAATGTCAGCTCCTTTGAAAGGCAATGGAATATCTGAAAGTGACAATGACGGGATCCTGTGTACAATATTCACTTCATGTAGGAGCTTAAAATTAAATAACTAATCCCTTTAAGATTAAAATACACAGAATTCTAAATGTTTCCAACAGGGGAAGAGGGAAGAGGCAGGCGAATACCACAGAAGAGACAGTTCTGAGTTTCCTACGTTAAGGAATATGTCCCTAATTTTGAAAATTGATATTGTAGCACCACAGTTCCTATTACTCGCTGACAAACACCATTCCCTCCAAAAACTACCACTCAGATCAAGCTATATGATTCACCACAGCTCGATCTCGCCCAGTGTGGACACACTGCCCTGTCTAATCACGGGCTGGCAAATTACAACAGGAAATAAAATCACCCAAATCACAGCAACCACGACAAAGCCTGACAATGCAGTTGCTACAGAGACATACAGACCAATTTTTAAACAGCATTAATTTTTAAAACATGTTTTATTGTTACTTTTATTTCATTGCACTTTTTTTACCCAGAGCTTTTAAAAAAAAAGCCATTAAAATATTTATATGAATACATATGGTCTGAAAACTCTGTCTGGACACTCATAGGTTACTGGGACCAACAGAGATGCCACAAGGTAGGCAGCCAGGGACCTGATGATGCAGACACGGGGATGCGAGTAATATTTTTATTCCAGTCCTCTTTTGTTTACAATTTAGTCACTTTTTTTTTTTTTAACATACCTCAGTTTTCCCTTTCTGGCATGACTGACACTCCACAACTCTAACTTTTAGGTCTATTAGCATTTCTAAAAAAGAAACTTAAAAAGTTACATTTCTATTTTATTCAATATAAGTTCAGTTCAGCAGCTTATTTTTAAAATAAACTCTAAAAGAATTAATACATATAAATAATGAATTAATGTAGTATAAATTATAATTACTGGTCCTTTTTTTAATATTTACAATTATAAAATTCATGTTGAGTGAGGCTTTGAATTTTTGCACTGAAGTCATTGAGAAGTAATCTTACCTAAGTTTAAAGAAATGAAAATGAGAGCATTAAATAAATCTATCAATAAATCAGTCATTTAAAGGCATTAAGATGAAATTTGCCCCTATTTTCTATTTTTCTTTCTCTTTTCAATTAAAAAACAATTTTTTAACTAATAAAATCCCATTTTTGCTTTCTTTTAAATAACTATAGACAAGGCCATAATCAAAGGATTTTTTTGGAGCAAAGTAAAATTCTTAAATCTAATCATTAACGCTAGTCAGAAATATATACCTCCTGTGCATATAAGAAATATGTACAAAAATCTACCTAGTAAAATATTACATGCAATTCTGATTTTAAAATAATGCTTGCTTTAATTCTCGATGGCTTCCTAAAGCATCTAGAACCAATTCATCTAACTTTGTCTTAACCAAAGAAAAAAATTCTTAAACCTGTGTCATAATGCTTCTATTCACTAAACTTCCACATTCTAAAAACAAGACCGAACAAGTCATTCCAGATTTCTGACCCCAACAACGAGGGGCATAAGACCCTTTCTTCCCGTCCTCACGGAGCACGGCCCGCTGTGGCTGAGAGCGCAACTCCAGCAGAACGCCTCCGCGGGAGGAGGCCGATCTGGACGTTTCATCCCCCCTTTGATACGAGGTAGCGTGTGACACCATTGAAACAGCATCCCACTCTGGACACTGGCTACACGAGGCCCGGAGCATCCGTCTGCGTCTCAACATCACAGGGAGGGGAATCACAAGGTCTGGCTTGATCCTGCTCTGCACAAGCCACCTGGCAGCTCTGAGACGATGGTTTCACCTGCACAAATGGGGAGTGCACCCCTTACTCACCACAGGGCTGTGAAGTTACAACAGAAAAAGAACAAGAAGAAACAACAGAGAAAGCTACGAGGTATGGCCCGAGTACAGTGCTCACCGCAAAATAGACGCTCAATAAAAGCTCTTTGTCCCCTTCCTTCCTTCTCCTTTTCCCTACTCTCAACTGATGCAGATCCAAAACATTTACCACCAGGAAAGTATGTGAAAGACATGAAGAGAAATAAGTCGAAAGATGTCAAAGAACACTCAGATATTCCACTCCAATCTCCTGCACTTCCTAGGAGCATCCTCATCACTGCTCCGTTCGGGATCAGCAATATACTAACTACACGTTAAAGACCAACACTCGCCAAAATACATAACACAACCAAACTTCTTCCCTTCAGTTTTACCTTTCTCAGCCTCTTTTACAGACAGAACGACAAACATATTCCCTGCTTGGCGTGGCCACAATTTGTCATCTGTGGACTTACTGCTTTGCCTCATAAGCCATGTTTATTTAACTAGAATATTAATGGGAGGTCTAATTCCATTAGATAAAATATACTTTTACACTGTAGAATTATCAAAAAACATGAAGCACTGTTTTCTAATATTTTGGGAAAAACCTAGGGAAAAAGTCTGACCTCTCAGCAGCTGGCGAATTCTGGTAAATTCTGGGACACTAAAGTTAGACGAATAATCTGTGTCTTACAGCTGCCTCAGTGGGAGACAGTCAAAACGCTGACAACACTAAGTTACCACCTTAAAAAGCAAAATGGTGCTCACAATAAACATCTCGAGAGCCCCTCGTCCAAGCTCCAAGCGTATGCACACCAGTGCCCCCAACTGGGCCCCCCAAACACTAAAAAGAACTTCTGTGAAACTTTTCTTTCTAAAAATTTGAAAAGAAATTCAAAAGCCCTAAACAGTCCCTTAGTCTGAAACAAGCTTCATCAAAAATTGTGGGGAGGTGGATTATAAAATTCTCCAGTCAATATCTTCTGCTCGGGGGCCCTTCACAGTCAGTACTTAAACCAAGACACTTTTCAGAGCATCTCCATCTGCCAGTAAGTTCACGGTTTTATGTTTCTCTTAACAAATCATGCCAGTTCATTCATTCCCTTCCTCCTCTTCTCCTCCCCACCCCCGACTTCTTCCTTCCCCTCACCCTACCTCCCGAGGATTTACAATTTATATTATATTTAAAAGCAAGATCTAACCTCTAAACACGGGGAAATTATTGCTGAAATGATAATAAACCGGTATTTAGCACATTCACTGAATTCAATCTGTATTCTCAAAATTGTTTTCAATAATCTATATTAACATTTGTGAGCAATTAGAATTGTTGCTGCTTCTGTGCAAGTTTTAAAAAACCGACAGGCTGTTCTGCATCCTCTGGAAGCAGCTTGAGGCCTTAACCAAGTGAGACACCGAGTCCTACTGTGTACAGCAGTGACCACAACAAAGGCTGTGGTTTCTCCCACACTAGCCCTAAATAGGTTTAAATCAATGCTATTCATCACTGGTGGAAGAGGAGACGGGCAGATCCAAGCCAGCAGCACCGGGAAGGCCTCTCAGCCATGGGCAAGCCAGCACCGGCTCACAGGTTCACTCCAGAACAACTCTCGCCCCGTTCCTGGATGCGCCCTGCCTTGGGATGCCATCTTTTTCACTATATTCTAGATAAAGGTATTGTTACTATCCTCAGGTTGTGCAGAAAACACTCAAACATAAAAGCCATATTTATCTCAAGCCCGTTGATTGTCAGTGCTGTCTCCTTTGAAGAAGTAACAGATAAATAAAAAGATAAATGAAATTTTCTAAAACTGTGTGCATATATCCTTAATTGACAGTAGATTAATCAGCCACAAAATGCACCTTGTGTTTACTTCAAGGGCAGAGTTAGAATCTGAGATAGGGTGGTACTTACTCTCTTAATTGTAAACATCACTGTTCATTAGTCTTACTCCTTCTTCCAAATACAGTTTGTTATTTCAATCACAGCAACTAACTGCTATGCTCTCTAGCAGGGAGTTTATCGAGGTCCTGAAGAAGTCTGATCACATAATGTACATCCTGGACTCCAGCGTAAACACCACGCCACACACAAGCACCTGCTCACAGAACACACTGGATATATTTCAGATATGCAATATTGCCGCAAACAAACATGGTAAGTTACCTAAAAATTAAGAAACTAATTAATTTGGTATAAAATTGTAAACTGTAACCATCAACAATATTCATTAAAAAACTTTCACAGGGGCCGGCCCGGTGGTGCAGTGGTTAAGTTCGCACGAGCCGCTTCAGCCCAGGGTTCGCTGGTTCGGATCCTAGGTGCGGACTTGGCACCGCTTGTCAAGCCATGCTGTGGTAGGCGTCCCACATATAAAGTAGAGGAAGATGGGCACCGATGTTAGCTCAGGGCCAGTCTTCCTCAGCAAAAAGAGGAGGATTGGCAGCAGATGTTAGCTCAGAGCTAACCTTCCTCAAAAAAAAAAAATTTACAGTAATTATTTGATATGCACTGATAACTTCATGCATATAGTTACACTGTATTTAAAGTACCAGCTTTTTTAAAAAAAGAAATCCTTCCCATTGTCCTACACAGCACTCTGTGTGCAGCCTGGTTGTGCACACACACGCACATGAAGCACACACACACTCCTGCACAGACACTCCTAATCTTACACCTGCTCTGAAGCAGTAGGAAGTGAATTTTCAATCTGTCAACATGACCATCTGGTGAATCTGCACATCGCAGCTTTCTCTGTGACTCTATGAAGGAATGGCAATCGCGAGGCCAAAATAAAGCTAAAACGCACCTGAGGGGGAGCCGTGCTCTCTTTGTCGAAATGCAACAGTACATGACATATCAGAGCAAAACTAGCAGTGATGTAAGTAATTTAAATGAGCACTTGTGACAGCAGAAGTGAAGAACAGGGCACAGGTAACATGGCCATCAGTGACACTGCCGGACAGTTTCCAGGATGGGTGACAGCCTTCCGAGACACTGCACGGCTCCTTCAGGGGATGACGGGGCCACTCCTCTTCCTGGTCCCTGTGATGCTGAGAAGAGACAGGACCGGACGGCGCGGCAGCAGCCAGTAACCACCGAGCTGAGACATCACTGTGCAAAAACGTTCACTTCCTACCTTAAAACTAGCAAGCACGCATGCCACCGTTCGCACAAATTCAATTGTCCCTGTCACTGGCTACTTACCAACTACAGCAACTACCTGACAAATTCTGGTCATTCATCAATCTTTCAAAGCAAATTTTAAGATCACTAAAAATACTTCCAAGCTTAGAAAATTCCTCATCTGCAAAAAGTGAAGATGCTCATTGCGATTTAGCTTTTGGGGCCTAATGCCGCCTGAAAATTAGCAAGGGCCTTGGCTGAATTCAACATAAATTTCTGTGTCTTAGTTTTAAAGGTCTCCACACCATTGCCCCAGAGCTCTCATTCTACCATACAGCAGGTAACAACTCAAAAGTAAACATGGCTCTGCCCTTCTGTGGCCCAGATACAGCAACCCACCTCTGTCCAAGAGACGAACCCTCAGACAGTCTAAACTCTTACAAAATTTAACTAACACAACTGAGAATCCTTCCAGAATCTGATGACATTACCAGAAGTTATACAGAAGCGGTTTAAAAAAAAAAAACTCTCCAGAAAGTTCTCGGTTGAGTGCCTGCTAATGAGCAAAGGTTAACTTTATCTAAAAGGTCAAACGCCTGGTGGCTAAGGTCATGACCTTAACAACTTACATTGTGACCTTGCCACGTGCCGGGCATATTGTAGGTTCTGATACAGATCATCTGGTAAAGACCAGCCATAAATTAGCTTTACTGTTACACGCCCACGAAGAAAGCCGTGTGCCACAAACCGTAATATCTCCAAGAGGTCATGTGATCCATGGGGAGGATGGCTCAGAGACCAGACTGAGGGCAAAACATGGTTTTACTCTTTCATACTTCTAACGAGATGACATTCTCAGGCTTATGGAATCACTCTGACTTCATTACACTTGTTTATCAGCCACAAAATTCACACAGTTCTAATGCCACTGGATTTAGAGAAAAAAATTGGAATGCAGTTTATGTGCTGCATTTTAGCATCTCAATAAGTCTCAGAAAAAACCACCTGTGATTTTCAAAGGGGACTGATTCTGCATCAGCTTCTAGGATCTGCGTGTGCTCCCTCCAAGGCATCGACTTCCCACCAAGGATGAGGCCAAGCCACAAGGAAGTGTTATTGTACACATCTTTAGAAGGGAAAAAAGATCTCATTTTTGTGGCCATCTAGGGGAAAAAATGGCATTTTGAAAAAAAAAGTACAACATTTAAAAAAAAAAAAAAAAAGAGGGGGGGAAAAACACATGAAAGGTGCAATGGCCACGATGGTTTGGCACGTTTCTGGAACCACATTTCAGAGTCTCTGCCTCCTGCCAAGACTGGCAAGTTCTCAGAACTTTTAAGGTGAAAACATCGTTTAGTGTTTGCACATCTTCAGTGTTAGAACAGATGCTTGTCGAATCATCGTGTGCAAGCTGACCCATGCACCTCCTATTTGTATTGGCACTTCCCCTTCCACAAATAACAGGTCTCTAAATCTCTGAAATCTAATGTGAAATATTGTCAGACAAAAGGCCCTTAATATTTTCTTTTGCAGTCGTCCCGCTGCGCACACAGAGGAGCAGCCATGGCGGCGGCGCTGGCTCCTGATAGCCAATGGCCTGACACCTGGCCGGTGTCCAGGCCTGGCAGGGGATTCTGGGACACTCAGGAGAACCACAAGGGAAGGTGGTCTGAGCCACGCCGCTGTCAACAGACCCTGTCTGAGCGATAAGGATGCTAACCATCCTGAGCAACCTCGTACGTGTCATTTTACCCACATAACCCGCCAGGATCTGAAACCAGCAGAAGTGTGTGCATTCAAGGATCTGGAACAATAGCACAGCGACAGACCTCAACAATCAGCAGGGACCCCTGTAACGGCAGCAGCTGGAAGGCTGCACCTCCTTGGCCGAGGGAGATGCTCTCCGCTAAGACGCCATGGGCGCCGCCCACCTCACAAAAACCTAAGAGGGGTTTCCCTTTGCTGTCACCATGCAAGGAAGCAGGCACCTCGACTGCCCCACCTGTGGGCACCCTCCATTTTCTAGGGTGTGAATTAGAACACTTACTGTAATTCATAAATTTACTTTTCTAAATCTCGAGAACATTAAACACAAGATTTTAATGAGTGCTCCCTGAAAGCACTTATAACACCCATACATTTTTTGCATCTTGTTTCCCTATCAGAATCTCCACTTATGTATGCAAATAAATTTTTAAAAATTTAACTTTGCTTTCTCAATAGATGAAAAAAGTACAACAAGAGGCTGAAGGGGTTAAGACAAGGCTGCTTGTTCCTGTTTAGAGGTCATTTGAGAGGTGCTGCATTTTCATTCTCAAGACCCAGAACTGGCTGAAGCAACAGGCACTTCTTATAATTAAGGATATGTTTTCAGAAACCCAAATATTTGAAAAACTTACAGAGCACATCCTCTAAAATACTCGTGGATCCCCTGCCAAGAGAATGCACGTCGATGTGACATGCCTGCAAAGTTAATTTCTCCAGTTTCTTATGTAAGGACAGATGGATAACAAAAGTTCTCTTTCTAAAAGATATACTGAGAAAAATAATAGAGGCTAGCTTGTCAGCTGACTTCTTTAAAAAATAGATCACATTTTTAGAATTAACAATGTTTTGCAAAACAGTGCAGTGTTGATTTTACAGGTAACATCTCTCTCCTTTGTGAAAAGATACACAAATATAGGAGCCCCAGAACAACCTACTGGTAGGATTCCACAACCCTCCTTCTTCCATCTGCTTCAAGTAACTGCCATGCAGGTAATCTAGCAAGACCGATACCGAGATGTACGTATAAAAAGTCAACAAGTTACACAGGGCCTGAGCTTCCAACAGAACACAATGAGCCTTTTGTCTAAAAGACGAAAGGAACAAAGTAGCAATGCATCCCTGCATCCAGCCCTCCACAGTTCATCCTCCGCCACTCACTTGTACAGGTACAACAGGGCTCGAGAGCAGCCCTGGACAGTCAAGAAGCCTAACTCGAATCAAAGCAACTCACTGCATCAATTATCAATATCGATTTCTCAATGCACGCATGCACTGCACAGGCTGGTGACTGAAGATTAACCTCTCCATCACTACTTAGAGCTGGTCCGTTCTCTCCTCAGCTCTCTCAGAACACTAAGCCCTACATAAACAGCCTCTGAGTTTGCGTATAATGCCTCTTTTCCTTCATAAACGACCAGCAACTTGACAGTCACCCTATGTCCAACCTCTTCTTAATTAGCAGGGGTTCAAGAGGGTCCCGTGGGTTAAAAATACTCCCAGAAGAAAGCGACTACAGAGACTCAGTGCGTTCTAACCCGGCCACGTGCCGTTAGGGCCCACTCTGTCCTACCAGGTTTTCACGAGGCTTCTCACCCATCGTCAAAACGTGATTTCAACGTGTCACAGGACTGACTACCAACGCCTTCCATAACACCATTGCCAAAGACCTGAGCTGAGTGAGAATCCCCTCACGGCTGCACCTCTCCACCCGAAAGAGGGGCTCAGGCCCGGGGCTGCTGGCTGTTCCGGCGGTCCGGCTGGGGAACCACGCCCTCTGGATGGACACCGCCTGCGACTTCGGGAGCTCAGGGAAGGTCCGGCACACGCAGAGGTCACCAGGAAAGAGACCCAGCCAAGCGAGAGGAGCGACTTCTCACCACACTTACCTGCCGCGTGCACAAAGTACGCCAAGTACAAGTCGAGCTCCTTCACAGACACCCCTATGTGGTGCGGCTGGACGCAGAGCCCCGGGTTGGAGCACTGGGCCGACTTGACCAGGCGCTCCCCATCAGTACTTTCGAGCGGGATACCTTTAAATAAAATCACCATGACAAGGTCCAACCTCCAGACTTTGTCTGCCTGGCGCAGACAGTCGATGCGGCGCATCTTGCCCTTCTGATCGGGGTTGGAGAGCACGCAGCACGCGGGCTTCTTCCCCGTGACCGTGAGAACAAAGTCCTCCCGGTACTCCGGTCGGATGTCCTTCCGTAACTTGGCCAGGAGTCGAGACGCCCACTTCTGCTTGACCTCAGGCTTTTCGCTCAGCAGCTCGTCCTTCACGGCTCTCTCTTCTTCTTTTGACATACGCTTTTCATGTTTTTTGAAGTATTTTCGTTTTCGGGCCTGCAGGTTGAACCACGTGTAGGCGAAGGCTCGGACGTGGGGCAGAAGAGCTTCGATGAAAGGATGGAACTCATCCTGGGAGAGGAACACAGATAAAAATATAACTACAACGAAAACAAAGGAAACAACTTCTCTTCAGATGGTCACCTTAAAAAAAAAATCCTTATTTCACCTGAAATTCGATTCAAGCACTACATTCCCAAAATCATACAGAGGATCCCTCTGGGAAGCCCCCGAGGGAAAAAAGAAAACTGTCGGTATCATTTCTCACAATCTCAAAGAAGAAAATTGCTAAACATTTAAAAATGTTTTGATACGTTCACCGAAGTGTACCAGGTTCTATTGTCGGGCCAAGGTCCCGAATCCTTCAGACAGCAAGTGAAGTTTACTGAAATACTTATGACAACGTATAATCTTAACCCTATTTCAAGGAAGGCACATGTAACTCTGCTCCAGCCTTGACCTCACTCCTTGTGGGGCGGCCAGGCTCGCCCGCCAGATTGGCAAACCCTAAACATGCAGATGCCAGTCAGTGTTTATGGAAGTCCAGGAGCGAAAACCACTCTGCGATCAATGAAAACAAAGACTTTCCCTCTAAAAATATTGCATGGAGACTCTGGGCAGCTCCTCGCTCATTCTGGTAGCATCTTAATGCCTTTTTAAGTATTACAGCTGCACATAATTTTTTTGAGTCAAAAACTTAGAAGAATTGGCAGCTCCCTATACAAAAGAAGAGATGAATTTGATATTCATCAGACTAAAATAAAAGATCTATGTCCAAGACATAGTTGCAGATACTATGGGAATGAAACAAAAAGGAAAAAACAAAGAAAAGCGTGCATGCCAGATAGTAAACAGAATGCGTCATCGTGACAACACTCTTGCAACTAAATACATTTAATTTACTGATATGATTGTGAAATGCCTTCAGTAATAATGACCCCTGAAAAAGAGAATCAGTATTTAATTTGGGGAAATAATATTTCAGACTTTTTCTCACAGGGAAACAGAGAACACGGCATATTAAATGTTTACAGGACTCCAGGAAAATCCTCACAGTTTCCTCTCAAAATTCAAGTAATTTTAAAATAAAATTGAATTTAAAACATTTAAATTTTTCTTACTGATTTTTGAAAACGTTTGATTCCTTTACTTGACATTTTCTGAAGAAATATAAAATTTTTAAAAAATTAAGCAGTAGCCTTCATAAAGCTCTCTGATTACATCTAACTTCTGATGAACCAGACCACACTGGTCTTACATAACTTCTCTCCACCACACAACCCTCTTAAAAGATAAATTACTTACTTTCAAATAAATAAGGATAAGAAAACCAAAGAGATATTTGATGATCCTTTTCAAAAGAGTATAGGACAAATATTATAAAATGCATTCTTTTTCAGTTTGTAATATCCATCTAAATTTATACTTTGGAGGCACAAGTAACTGTAATGTCCAAAATATTATTACTATTAAAGCAATCACTAAATTTTTAAATTTTCAAATGTAAACTGAGTGGTTAAAATTGGTAAAATATTTTAACAATCAAGTCTGTTAAAAGATTATAAATTATAATCAATCATCTAAACACCTACATAGGACTGGTTTTTTAAAAGTAAGTATATGGTAATATACTATATAATAAATCATTTCAGTAACTGACATTTATTTTTTTCCTCTCTGAACAAATTTCAGGCTCTGCAATTCAAGTTTAGCTTGAAAACTGCTCTTTTTCAATAAAAGAATCCAAAAGAGAAGAAATCAGCTTTTATAATGTGTGCATTCTTTAAGTGGAGAGAGAAGAGAGAAAAATACAAGAATTATACTATTCTTTACCACAAAGCATTAGCATTTTAAAATTTCTGATGTTTGAGAATCTTTCTTATTGCCATACTTCAGGGGAGAGAAATGGGAGGGGGGCATTTTTTAAGGCACAATTTATCTAATAAGGTATACGCCAAACCACAAAGCATTTAAACATTACTAAATTCTGAGCTCATCCTTGAAATGCTCTAAAATACATAAATTCGGAGTTTGAAACAGTCCTTCGCATTTGACTGATTTTCTTATACACACAGGGCATGCTAGGGACCGAAGCTGTGTGGTATTATGCAAAGAACTCCCGGAGTCTACCTTAACCACAAAGTGGGCTTTCACCAAAAGGAAGATTTCATTTTAAAGTCTCAGCCCCACTTTATAAGGCAAAGAATAACTTAGCTCCAAACAATTCATATTTACGTGAAAATGTTATCTTATTAAAAAGCTTTATTAAAGATAACAAACATTTTAAATAAACATTCTAATATGGTATTTAAGTGTTCGAAGACACTCCCGACATGCCTCTCACGGAACTGCAAACTGCGTTCATTCGTGTTCACAAGGATTTTGTTTACCTGCCAGCCAAACGTCCACATATCTCATCATAAAAATCCTTAAATGAGGCAAACTGTGTCAACTAATCATTGAGAATAATCGAAACCCCCAGTTTTGCATCAAAAGTATTTACAACTTATTACTCCCCAAAGGTTTCAAGAATGTGCCAATAAAAGTGCACACTCTTTTGTACAACTTTACTCACACGTACAACTAAAGTGCTACTTACCTTTATCAACTCACAATTAGAAATATTCCAGAACCTCAAACTAAAAAAATCACTAACTTGTAGGAAATGTCCAGGCACAGCATAAATTAGTTTAAAAAAACAGTATGCCCTTATAAATCATGTGGCTGCACATCTCGCCATAAGCTACGTAATATTTCAAAATATTCCAGAGAAAACAAAGACTATTTTACATATGCACTCGGTGAGAAAGTTATAGGCCACCGGTAAAAACAAACCTGAAAACCTGTTTCAGACACCGTACGACTCTGAATCAGCATCTTACACGGTCATCTGTTTCTAAGTTGTCCAAGTTTAAGAACCACTGAATGCTGATTATTTCTGGGACAACTTCTTTTAAAGGTTCACCTATAAATTCCTACTGGGTTATCATTCTAGGGCCAGGTACCCGATTTGGTTACGATATGCCTACATGGATTAAAACAAGATGTCTGGCATTTTCCTGATAAAGCTTTTAAAAATTACATCCACGTATCTGGCGTGTACTCTCTCATTTAGAGCACTTTCATCACTGTGCCTACTGGACTTTTCTTTAATGACCAATAAACCACCCAAGTTTTTCTTTTTAAAACCATCTCTAAAGCTTTATAAATATTCCAGCAAGTTAAATAAATTGTAAATCAATTTCTAAAAGAACTCATAAAATATATGGCCTTCATTCACTATTTAGTGTAAATTTTCTTCACAAACTGTTAGACTAAGTAAGCGATTCTCTCAGTGGTGTTTCCAGAAGAAGGCCTAGTGAATGTATCAATCACACTGCCAAATTTTTTTGTAATCCAACTTTGTTAATGTGATAATAGCTCATGATCCAAGAGAATGCAACCTTCTCACACACCTGACTGTGCTCTGGGCCTGCATGGATGCACAGGCATTACCCTCACATGTGCACCATCCGAAAACATGAACTCCTCTTAGACAGTCCATTTGAGAAGACGGTAGGGCATCTGTGTGAGGGTCCTTTCCCACTACTGCAGCACACTGGTGTTATCCCCACGTTCTCCGTGTTGCAAACTCCTGCCAGCTAGAACTTCAGCCCTTGGATCCCAGCATTTTCACTGTACTGGTAACTCATTCAAATTATCTCTTACACTTTGCATCTTATCCATATGCAATTGTGAGCCTTGCCAGCAGTGGTTGGAAAAGTTTCAGTCCAAACTTCCACAAGTTACTAAATTAGCAACTTTGGAAGTTTGTTAGGGAAAAATAAAAAACTTTTACCATAACTAAAAGCAACTGCTATCCATTATTAATGCTAGGCCTAAATCCCAAACAGACCATTTCAGCATAAAAGATGCATTTAAGAGCCTTCTAAGATCAAACAGCCGGTATTATTACTGTTAGATACTGCAACAAGAAGGGATGTCATGTGGGAAATAAATCCAGAATCTAGAGAAGAGAGAGAAACTATTGATACTTTTTAGCCTTGCAGAACGTATTCGGGTTAAACCGTTGTCTCCTGCTACAGGACGGCAGGCGGTGGCGGCAGGTTTTTCCGGGACTCGTAAACAAACACTTTGCATGAAGCATGAAGCAGACAACTTCGTGCAGTGATTAATAGTCAGATCCTCGTAACCTACCCAAACAGTACGAAGGCTCGCACTTTCTCCTTTTTTTTTTTTTTTCCAGCGCAAAATCACTTTGACTTCATGCCTTTCAGTCAAAGGAAATAAATCATACACTCCAAAGGCCCAGATTTGGAGCCCTGAAGTTGCAGTCATTCGCCCGGGGTGGAGCAGCCGCGGAGCGATGGGAAGGGAGCGCCCGGCGCGACCGAGCCCCACGCCGCCGAGCGGCCTCCTGCGCAGCGGCTCGGTCGACCCCAACTTTCCCGGACGCGGCGGCGGGGACGCGGGCTCCCGGGGGGCGCGCGTCCACGCAGCCCGCTCCGCCGACCCCGCGTCCCCGCGCACCTGAGCCGAGCGAGAGTCCGGGGCGGCGGGCCGAGCTCCCTCCCGCCCCGGGCGCGGGTCCCCTCGCCGGCGGCCGCGGGGCGTCCGGCCTGCGCGTGCGGGGCGCCCGAGCCGGTCCGGAGCGCGGTCCCCGGGGCGCCGCTCGCCCTGCGCCGGCGGGAGGCACCCGCGTGGAAACAAAGTTACTTTCCGCCGCCGCGGCCCCGCACACGCGCGCACGCGGGGGCCCGGAACGGCGCAGCCCCGCGCGCCGCCCGCCGCGCGCCCCCCGGGGCCGGCCGGCCGCAGCCCCCAGTGCCGCCCGCCCGCCGCCCCCCGGCCGCCCGCCCGCCGCCCCCAGTGCCGCCCGGCCCGCCCGCAGCCCCGGTGCCGCCTACCTGCGTGAGGCAGAGCGGGGAGTACATCGCTCCGAGCGCGGCCCGCCGGCGAGCGGGTGCGGGACGCCGGCTCCGCGCTCACATCGCAGGCTCCGCGGCCGCCCTGCGCCGCGCCACGCGCCGAACTTTAACCCCGCCCGAGCCTACTCGGCGCTGGGCATGTCCGCGGCCGGGCGTTAAAGGCGCAGCGCCGCCCGCCGCCTGCCCGCCGCCGCGGCCTCGCCGGCCGCTCCGCTCCGCTCCGCACGGCTGGGGGGGGAGGCTGCGGCGCGGGGGGGCTGCGGCGGGCGGCCCCGGCCCCTCTCCCGGCCCGCGCGCGCTCGCCCGCCCCTCTCCCGGGGTCGCCCCTCTCCGCTCCGCGCTCCTCTTCTCCCCTCCCCTCTCCTCTCTCCTCTTCTCCCCTCTCCGCTGCTCTCTCCTCGCCCCCTCTCCTCTCGCCTCTCCCCCTCTCCTCTCCTCTCCGCTCCTCTCCGCGCCCCGCTCCGCTCCGCGCCCCCTCCTCCCGGCCCCCGCCCGCCCCGCAGGACCGGGGAGCGCGGCGCGGCGCGGCTGCAGGCTGTGCTCCGGGCAGCGGAGGCCGCACAGGATGTGCTTGAGCAAACAAAACTACTTTCCCGGCCCTCCCCCACGCGCCGCAGACCTCCGCGGACGCGGCCGGCGGCCCCGCCAGGTGCCCGCTGCCCGGCCCACCGCGGGGGCGTGGAGAGCGGGGACGCGGCGGGGGCAAACGGGCGTGGATGCGAATCTTTCTAAAAAATCCGACCTCCTAGGTAACTTTTTCCCCCTCTGAAATGCGGTATGGCTCAAAGCATTGTAATCTCTCCAACGAAGCTTTCTAGGGGAATAGATCGTCGGCAGAGGTAATTATGCACAAAATCCTGCAAACTTTGTGCAGCTTCTATGGCATTCAGAAGCAGGGGTGTGTGTGGGGTGGGGGGGTTCGCGCAGAAGATTCACTGGATTGGGGGGGGGAGGTCTGCAGAAAGGGAGGCGGAGATTAACGAGCGTTCTCCCCCCAGAGCTGCGAAACCAGTGGGTTTGAGCATAGACGCCATAGAAAAAGTTCCACCACGTTCAGAAACAGCAGTGCTTTAGCTGTGGCATCTTTTTCTTTGTAGGAGAAAATAATATGTGAGAAGGATGTCCTCTTAGGAAAGGGAGAGATTCTGGTCCACAAACGTGCCCAGAACTGGACACAGGCTGTCCTTACCGTCCCTGTTCCTGGGACCCCTCTGGAAGGGTGCCTTTTAAGAACCCCCTCTTTTTCCCTCCCCCAGGTAATAGTTCTTGAAATGGAAAAGAGCTTCCTGCAATTATTTTAGGTTTGCTAAAGTATTGTTTTGGCAGAAAAGAGGGGTGGTTTTTAGGGTTTGGCAACTTTCCAATAAGCCTGCTTTTCCAGTTTTTTTAACCTCATATTTTCTCTCTAGGCTCTCCTCCCTGCTGGGAAAGAAAGTATACCTCCTTCCTCCGAACCCCCATATCTTCCTCCTCCTCTCCTCCCTCTAGTTTGCAGCCTGCTGCATTTGTGAATCCGGCTCTAAATTCCAAGAGGAAAGACACTGGCACAGAGACGGAAACCTGCACCTTGGCAGAGGCTGCACAGCTAGAGAGCTGAAAGGGGGAAATTCCAGTAGGAATGCCCACGGCGCGGGTGAGGGTGAGGGGAGGGTTAAGGCCACTCATTCAGACCCCCTCCCCCTTTTTAAAGGAAAGGGCAAGAGATTCGCTCCTGGAGAGAGCAAAATAAAACTCTGAAATATTCTGCATCTGTCTAAAGTTATTTCATGTTGGTTCTCCAGTTACTTTATTGCTAAAATAATTCCTGCTGAATTCTCAAGGGACCATTTTCCCACACCCGGCTTCTAAATATCCTTAGACATCTCTCAGATTGTTTATTAAGAGGTGAGGAGAAATAATGACTTAAACCTTTAATGAGAGAGTCCCAAAGTAAACAACCGCTTTTCCTGGGTTCCTCTTGGATTTCCGTTGGGGGGAGAAATGTCCTAAAAGCCCAGCCGAGCTGCAGAGACAACATCCCTGGCCACGAAAACCTTTGCTGGGATCTATAACTTCAACTCGCTCCAAGTTTCCTCGACAGAAGTTTCTGGCTGACGGTCCCAACATGGAACTGAGGCACAGCGAGAAGCTATTGTTCCGAGTGTGTCCTCCTGGGAAGCTCTCATCCAGAGCGGATTAAAATCTCTCTTTTGGTGTATTAAAAGATGGACTTCACATCTGCCTCTTCCCCAAACAGCAGAGATTCTTACTTTTAAGTGAATCTCAAGAAAAAGAGACAGACTTTTTCTTTTTTAAAGGATTGGCACATCGCCCTGGTTTTTAAAAAAATGGGGGAAAAGTAATTTAATGCTGATATTTCTACTTTAAAAACTTCTTTTGTTGCAGCAGTGGACGTGCCCGCGATTTCCAGCTCTCTGCGGTTAGCAATATTATCTTAAGTAACTTTTGGCGCCCTCCGTAAGACTTTTGGATCTGGGACGATTGTTTGCGCCCTCTAGGCAAGGGCTGGCTCCAAGTTCAGCACCAAAGCCCTTCACATCCGCTCCGTGCTCCCTACCCGCGCCAGCTCCCGCGCCCTCCCCGCCGAGGAGGGAGGCGGGGAAACTCCACAAAGCACGTTTCCAGCTACAGCCTTTGGAAACAGGACTGAGAAAAATACAGTAGAAGAGTTACAGTTACAGAAAGGCTTCTGGTAACTTTCTCTCCAACAGGCATAAATTTAAACACACACACAAAGAAACAGATGTTCCTCAGAGGGCAGTCTCGGGGTAAAAAACATTTCCAACGCTCTCCCCTCTTCCCAAGTTGCAAAAGTAAATCCCTGTCCAGAGTTCACAAAGACGCTAAGACACTCGAGAGAAAGCAGGGATGGAGGGAGGAGAGAAGAAAGAGAGGAGAGGAGACGCCAGTGTAGGAAACACAGGTGAAGTAAGAAAACTAGTTTACTGCAATCACACAAATGACCCGTTGTTAGGAAGGATAAACCCCTTATTGGAAATAACCGCTCCAATCATTTATTTTGCAAGTGCTAGGAGGCTGCCTTGAAATGGGATTGTCTCTGCGTAAGGAGGCTCCTGTCATGCTCTCTGCTATCCATATTCTTCCTGGCACAGAGCCCAGCCTTGCATTTACTGTGTTTTATTTGCAGAAACGTTACCTTGCCAGTTTCAGTGAAATCCTCTTAGATATATAAATTACGTCAATGAGGTTTCACTTATATGTACATCTCAAATACCTCTCATTTCAGAGGTTATTTAATAGGAAGATCTTACTAATATGACTTAGATTTTAATGCCCAAAGCAGTGAAGATAAAATTGGGGTTCATAAGTGACAACACTGTTAACTGTAGTTCTTAGCAAAACTAACTTTATCACTAGCATTTCCCACCATTTTTCTTCTCTAGTTTTTTTACCTACTCATCATTTGTGCACAGATTTTTTCTTATATGCATATATTCCTAAATGGAGTCATGTTGCTGAACTGAGCATGCAGGTGGACTCTTACATCAAATTTCAAAACCAGATTTGATCAGAAGGCCTAAAGCCTTAGGAAATAGCTGGATGGGAATTTAATCCAAAATGGGAAAGAGCCCATAGTATTTTTCCATTCATTTCCCAACAGAATTAGGTGTCTACAGTGCTCAGAGAGAAGGAAGAGATGGATATATTTTAGTCAGAGGCTGCCAGTTACTGTCTCCAAGACAAGCTACTGCAGTTGGTTCCCACTGCACTGGTGTCAAAGACTCGTCCAAGGGGCAGACTCCAGCCGAGCAACGGAGTCAGCAACCTTCCACAGCACCCTCCACAGGGGTTGTTGTGGCAACAAGAAGAAATGCGAACTTGGCCAGCCAATATCCTATTTGCTACTGACCATATATTTAAACAGCAAAATTCGAGAAAAGTCAAGAAAAAGCATTCTCCCCCTCTTTCTTTCAAATGTATAAAACAGCTGTCAGTCCCCCTGTGAAACAGTCTCTCTCCCTTAAAACTGCTGTTCACAGTTCTGGAAGAGAGAGGCTTGGCTGAACCATCCCTTCAAAGCCCTTGAAAGCCAGTTTCCAAGACAATCAGAGCTAGGTTTTGCAATGCTGAGTATGCAACAGATCCCCCCCAGAGCTGACGACAGTCCCACAGAGCACGGAAGTTTCTAAGCCACACATATTTAAAAGTTGAACCTCGCCTTCCACCACGGTTAACAACTTCCCTGAATTTAAAAATAACAATTAATGCAAAGTTAAATATTTCTGTAGCAGAATTTTTCTAACTTTTTCCGAAAGGCAATGGACAAGGCATACGATTCATGCAAAAATCCCCCAATCCGTTCTTTTTTCTTAAACTCGAAAACTCTTTCCTATTGTGCTCGCTAAATCCGGAAGAGCCTGCCGCTTTGACAGCTTGAACCGCGCCATCCCTCCGGAGCCGCAGCGAACTTCAGCGCCTCTCTGCCCGCCCCCTGGCTCCTGCGAGCCACTGCACACCCGAGCTTCCTCGTGATTGGGTGCAGCTCTTGTCAATCTCCCGTGCTGTCCCATTGATTAGAGGATCGAATCGTCAATTATTCCCCGGCTCCAGACATTTCTTTTCGGGTTAGGTTGACTGCTGAGCCTGGACGTCTTTTTACAGAACAGAGCACGCACAGGATTTTTTTTCCCTTTCTGGAACCGAGCAAGCGCCCGGAGGAAAAAAAAATCTGTCAAGCTCAGCAATTTTTTCAAATCTCGGAGGAAAAAAAAAAAAAGGGAAACCGGGTCTGCGATGCACATAGCAAAAAAGCCATCTACAAAGCTACGTCTTTAAAACAAAACCATCACAATAGACATTTACGCAGCAATCACTTAAATGCATATGCAAGCTAGAGAAACCTTAAAGTCTTAGCCATTAAACAAAATCATTCTACCATTATTGTTGTTTATAAAACATATCGTACAAACGCGAAATAGAAAGTTTAAGATGTACCACGTACCATTGCAATGTAAAGAGTACGTGAGAAACTTTAAAATGTTCAGACGAATTGCTTCATTTGCTGTCCCCTTTTTTTTGCATTAAAAAAAAAATCTAAATAAACTTGGAACCGTTGAAAACCCGGAAGAGATTTTTTTAAAAGCTGTTGGCCAATTGCAGGCTTCTTGGAGAATTTTTTTTTTTTTTTTTTTTTTTTTTTTTTTTTTTTTACTCCAAATCAGGAGGCTTCTGCAATCGCAGGGCACGCTCTGCCTCCCTCCCTGTCTCTCTCCGCTTTGAACGCGGTCCAAGCCCGGCGCGGCTCCTCCGATCCTCCGGTTTTGCCTCGTGCGTTTGGATCGCACGAGACTTTGCAGAAGTTGCGATCGATTCCAGCCCCCTCTCCCCCCCAACCCCCGGTGATTTCCGCAGTCGCTGCAATTTGCACCAAACCTCGCACGAGGCGCGGCGGCCAGTGGCGGGGCCGGAGGGGCCGGGAGGGGGTCGAGATCGGCAGGAAGGGGCAGGGAGGGGGTCTGGAGGGGCGGGAGGGGAAGAGAGGGGCGGGGACCGGGTCTAAATGGGCCTGGAGGGGGTCGGGAGGGGCGGGGACGGGGTGGAGATGGGCACGGAGGGGCAAGGAGGGGCCGGGACGGGGTCGGAAGGGGGTCGGGACGCGCCGGGAAAGGCCTGGCCTCTTCGCCCCTCCTCCCCTCTCCCCGCCAGACCCCTCCTCCCGGCGCGCGGCCAATCGGAGCCCCGGCATCGCGCGCAGGCTCCGGCCGGGACTCGCCTGGGAGGACAGGCCCGGGGTCAGCAGGCCCGGCTCGCGGAGCCCGCGGGGTCCAGCCGCGGACGTCCCCGCACCTCGCCGCCGGCGCCGGGAGATGCGAGGGCGGAGCACCTTCGCCTGCGGTTGTGCGCGTTTTGCACGTTTAATCGAGTCTGCACACCTGCTTTCTCCGAACCTTTTTCATAGCCTCTCGTGAGTTATTAGGCTAGTTCACGATGTTAGTGAGAGATCTAACCTTTATTTGCACTGGTTAGACCGAGAGTTAAAGATTCTCTTTGATGCATTAAATCAAGAGAGCGCAGAATGTCACCGAGAACTCGCTGTGAAATAAAGCTTCTGCTCCAGGTTCGGAACGGAAGACGTTGGTTGTGCTCTGCAGGTGACTGAACGCAGAACGGCGAGCTGGGCTCCCTCAAGAATAAAGCTGTTGCTTTAAAGCTAGAGAGGCAGTGAAATCCTGATGTAATTGCCAAGCCTCGAATTCGTCGATATCCTTACAAAGCCTGGGTTCCACAAAGTTTAACGCACCCCTCCACTTCCCATCCCCCCAGGAGAGGAGCTGTAAGAGTTTTCACATTTAAAAGGGCTTTTGTTTTTTTAATTGTTGGAACATTTCTTCATCTCACTGATTCTTCTTATCTCATTAACCCAAATTCTTTATGACTATGTAATTGGGATATTTCAATGTCAACCTTTTATGTGTTTATTTTAAGCGACAAACTAGCTATCATAGGTGGGGGGGGGGCAATCCTAAAGGGAGGGAGTGTCTGTCCCTTTAAATGGAATGCATCACCGCCAGGCTAGCGCGTTTTTTTAATGTGTTTGCCTTGCGTCAGTTAAGTGGCTTAGGACGTCCTGCTGAATTACTGAGTTACAGGAAAATGTGTGCTTAGCTCGCTTGATAAAAATTATCCAATCAGAAGTCAAGAGGAATAGGAGTAACCTGGCAGTGATCTGATTTTCTTAACTGTCCTTGGTGAAGGTACCTAATTAATTAATAACAGGACCTTGCACAGTTAAATTAGAGGTTAGAGAAACCTCCTGTTTTATTCTGAACCACATTTTTGGCTTTAGACTTAGCCTTCACCACCAGCTAACTGTTGCCGTATTCCTGGCCCGTGTGGTCCTGGGGCTGCCCTTGCCATTAGACAAGCATTGCTCTGCTGGTCTGCCTCTTACAGATTCAGACATGGTCTTGCTCTAGAAAGTCTGTGGCGGTTAATCCTGGCCTCCTCCACTGAGCATCCATTTCCCCTTGGCATACTACTTTCACCCTAGAAATACACTTGATGGGGTGTAGTGGCTTAAGTAAAAAGAAAAAAGAATTTCAAGTAACCAAAAACGTTCTAGGCCTGGTTCAGCTAATGCTAGGCTCTGTGACCTTGAGGGGGTTACACAGCACCTGTCAAATAGGACATCAACCCATTGTGAGAGTGGAGGACTGTTTGTCAAGAGCTAGGAGCCTTTGAAACACACACAAGGTATCAACTTGTATTGCTCAGTAGATGCCATGGTCTGAATAGCCCCCGATGCTAAGCAAGCCCGGCCTGGTCACTGGGTGGTAATAGTGAGTTTTGTGTGTGTTGGCCGTTGTTCCCTGACTCCAGCTTAATGCAGGAGGTTAGCACCCTCTCCCAAGATTCCTCTTATATGTCAACAACATCTAGTCAACAACAACGTACTATAGGCTTTGGAATCCAACTTAGGAATTAATGTTGGTCCTACTGCGTAACTGCAGGTAAATTATTTAACCTCTGTAAGCTTTCGATTCCTCATCTGGAAAGTGGGAGATATTCAGATAACGTATATAAATTACCTAGTACATTATGTGTGCTCAACATACCGTAGCTATAACACTAATCTGTTACTGTTGAGTATGTACCATGTCCTAGGCAGATTGAATGCACTAAGAGCTGGGGATGCAGAGAATGAGAGAGGATTCCTACCTGCAAGAAGCTCAGTCCGACGGGGGAGACAAGACACAAAGATAGATAATAATGTGGTGTGATGAGAGCTTTGTCCAACTTAGGTGAACGTAAAGGCAACAGGAATGCAGATGATAGGATGACTGGTTTTGCCTGGATGTGCAGATGGAGTCACAGAAGGCTCAAAAAGAGGACATGACACTTGTGTTGGGCCAGAAGTATGCATTTATCAGATGGACAAGGGAGGGCAGGGCATTCCTGTCCAAGAAAGCACATTGATGCACGTCTATGCAATGGGCCAGAAAATGGGGTCGCTCCAGCTAGTATTAGCTTGTGTTACAGTAACTGGAGATGAAGTTAGAAAGGCAGGCCGAGGCAAGACGGCAGAGTCTCGTGAGCCCTTTAAACTCCCCCTTGAGTGACTGGGGAGACATCAAAGGTATTTAACCAAAAGATATACAAAGGAAGATTTGCAAATTAGAAAGATCGTTCTAGCATTGGAAGCAAAGAGACCAGTTAGGAAGAAGTGAGCGAAAGAAGTCCTGACTGTAGCACCACAGGAATGAAAGAGCAAGAGAGAGAGGGACAGAGGAGTGGAGGGTGGGGGAGAGGCAAGGAGGCAAGGCAGACACCACTGACATTAGTTTTCAGGGACTTTGGTCAACAAGGACAGTAGAAGAGTGAAGGTTTTCCACAATCTCCCCATAGTCCCAACACCAACAAGGTATATAAGACCTATTATTAGTGAAAGAGGATCTCTTTATCCCACAAATTGCCACTTCTATATCCTTAAACCTACCAGTATTAAATAATTTAAAAATAATACCAGTAACAATAACAGTAGCTCACGTGGATAGCAGGTGTTTACTCTGTGTTGGCTCTTGCCACTTGGCGAATTTGCATGCCAGTGACCTCAGCCCCACCATGCTGCCGAAAATCAGCCCCACTTCAAATAGGGTGACTCTGGGTTGGCAACCCCATTGAGAGTCTCATGTTTCCACGTAGGCTGGCTTTATGCCTTATAAGTAGTAGGCTCTTCCGGGAATTCTGCTTTGTTGACCCAAATGAAAACTTCAAACTCTTGTAAGGCCGTGATATGGAGACTAGAAGATCAGAGTCTTATAGAATTAGAGACATAATTCAAAACTGCAATATTTTTCTAATAATAAATTTGTTTTAATTTGTGAACTAGGTTGAACATTGAACACAGATCCGTTTCATATTTTCTTGATTTGCCTGAGTGAATCCTAGATTATCCAAAGCACTTTTTAGACTAAGTAATCAAACTGCCAGTTAGAGGACCAACATAGTAACATAAATGATAAATACTAGGAGCAGATTTAAATCTGGGAATTGATAAGGCTCCCAAATAAGCAAGTTGTGGGAGACTACTGTCCCCCAAATGTGTTCTTTCTCTATTCTTGGGCCACAGAGAAACAGTTTGCAGCCTGTATCTTCCAGCATTCCTTGTGGACAGGCGTGACACGTGCGTTCTTCTCAGTAGAATGTGAGCGGAATTATTGAGTCCAGCTTCCATGTCACTTACTTACAAGACGTTTGTTATAAACTTGGAGCCTTTCCAAAGGCTGCAGGGAGGCCACATTCGAGGCCCAACTTCAAGCACAGAGACCAGGACCATGTCTGGGAGACAGGAGAACATTGTGACGGAGGGAACAGGGATCCATGTATGACCTCATGGAGCAGAGCTGCCTCTCCAGCCTGGATCGTATTGAAGCACCGAGTTTTGAGGTCTCTGATATAGCAGCCTAGTCTTTACTGTAATTCATAATCAAGATTATAAAACAGTTATGTGGTACCTTGGGATTATTTCCTCTCTAAAATCTTCCGGCTTTTTCCCAACTTGGTACAGAATACATTTGATTTTATTATCAGCCTCCTTTTCCAGACCCTCCTCCTGCCTCCTCTCTCTCTGCTGCCCCTCGTCCAGCCACACTGAGGAAGTCGCTTTCTCTTCAGTCCCTTTCTGAACACAGCACATTGTTCATTCTTCGCATGCCTCACTTGGGCGATTTTTTCTCTCCTGAAGTCCCTACAATTTTCTCCCTGTTCCACTCACTTTGTTTCAAGAACCAGTTTAACGCTACTTCCCACCCCCGGGCGGAGCTGGCGAGTCCCTCTGTGTGCTCTCAGGCCACGTGTGTACCTCTAAGACACCCATCACATCGTGTGTCAGCCTTCGTCTCCCGGACCACGAGCTCCTGGAACGTGCAGACTTAGTTCACCTCGCGTCCCTGTGAGCAAAGCGCCATTGTAGCTCCCCCGTCAAAGTCTGGTAAATTAGTGTGTGGGTGTGGAGATGAACAGACCATTACCTCTTCCAGCCGTGCCTCTGATGGAATCAGACATGGCACTGTCACTAGCGGGAACTTGTAAGTGTAAACAGTAGGACACTGAGTTTGCTTTTCACAGGCCTTCCACACGTTCTCACCTTTAACCTCCTCCTGGATGGGTAGGTCAGGCATTGTGAATTGCACCACACTGATGAGAAGAGCAAGTGTGGCTCAGACACCGCAGGGAGTCACCCGAGGTCATTTGCTTAGAGAGTGGTTGAAGAGAATTCAGTCCACTCAGCGTCCTCCCCAAAGCTCTGGCTATGATGTCTGGCTTAGGAGAGTTCAGGCTTCAGAATGTTTAAGGCACCATTTTAGTGGTTAGCTGGCTCTAATCATAATCAAAGGTAAACACATGACCCATCCTTTTTTTAAAAAACAGCTTTATTGAGGTATAATTACCACACAAAAGAACTGTACATATTTAACGTAAATGCCCACGGTACCATCACCGCAGTCAAGGTGACAGATGTGTCCGGTGCCTCCGAGAGCTTCCCTGTGTCCCCCTCCTTTCTGTGGTAAGGATGTCTAACATGAGATCCATCCTTTTAACAAACTTGGAGAGGCTCAACCCTTGCTGTTAACCGTGGGCACCATGCTGTGCAGCAGATGTCTAGAACTTACTCAGCTAGCGCAGCTGAAACTTCGCACCCATTGAGGAATAGCTCCCCACTTCCCCCTCCCCGCAGACCCATCCTTTTTATCTCCGTCACACACCGCAATAAACTGCACAAGGTCCTGAGGCCCAAAGGTGATGTCACACAACCGAGCTGCTGGGGTGACCAGAGAGAGGAAACCTGTGTCTTGACGAAAGCCAAGTAGCAAGTACGAGTATCCAAGGACCACGTCTTACAGATGACAGAACCGAAACCAGCAGAGCCAAGGAGATGTGTGTGGCTACACAACTGGCGGAGAATTAATCCCCAGCCCAGTGCCAGCGCAGTTACGTCATGCAGACGGCCGGCGGCAGGGATGGGAAGGGACGACTAACCATCTCTGGTGTCAGAGTTGGAAAGAGGTCTGGAAAGGAAGAAATGCTGTCGGTGCATCTGATAGGAGACGGAAACGGTTAATTATCTGAACCGAAGAGGGGATCTGAAATCCAGGCTGGTACCTGGAAGATTTGCCCAAACGTGTCCAGACACTTAAAGGACAATTTTCAGGGAAAATAAACGAGGGTGGCGGTGACGGCAAGACTCTAGAGCCGCGGGCTGACCTGGTTCTCTATTCTCTGCTCTACGTGGCTCTGGGCAGGTCAGTCTCTCACTCGGCTTCCTTCTCTGTAAAGTGTAAATATGGTCAGCCCTGCTCACTTCTTGAGATTTTGTGAGGATTCAATGAAATCATGAATGTGAAGCTGATCAAAAATTTAGGTTTCTATCCTGTGAAGGCCTGTGCCACCAACAGTCGTTTATAACACAGCACAGAACAAGAATATGGGTATCTAGTCCTATTCATCCTGTCTCTATTCAAAAAAGCTCTGGAGTGGAGACGTGTGTGTATCTACAGCTATATCATCTATTTATCTATCTGTCTACACACACACGTGCGGGCACACACACACACACAGATGGACAGAGAGAGAGAGACTATAAACATAAAAATAAGGTGAAATCAAGGCCAAGATTAGTATCCAATTAGATGCAATGAGATCCTATGTACTTTTCTAGGGTTGACTTGCAATTTTGACTGAGTTCCCTAGTAATCAATTTAAAAGAGAAAAGGTCGCAACTTACAAAGTATACAATATTCATGTGATTATAAAATTCAAAGTCAAGAAGAGCTGTTTGAAAGCAACGTCTGTGTTGCTTTCAGATCCTGAGATCTGAAAAAATTAAGCACATAACCTCTCACCACCACCACTGCCACGTGTATGCACAGAGCAGGGACGTCATGAAGAGGACAGCCTTCACCACGACGCACTGAACCACGTCCCCAGTCCCTGGAGGAGATTCCAGACAGCATGAGGACAGAGGGGTAGGAAGGATGGCATCTCCGACAATTTGAGGAATGCCTCAACTACCAGTGAGTGCCCTGGGCTGTGGCCCTGGTGCTCCCGACACTGAGAACTTAGCATGTACCAGCTGGATGTCAGTGTCTTCAGGCCCAGAAAATCAGAAAAACAAAGAAAGGAGAGAACGAGCTGAAGCTGACCCCTCTGATCTTGGAGTTTTTCACACTCACTCTAACATTCCTAAGATCACATCCCCCCCCCCCCCAAAATAACATGGAGAGGGAGGAAGTGGGAACTGGAAAGACCAGTGGGCATGGGCACCCTGAGCGCACACTTTTCTCCAGCCCCACCGTGTGCTAGTAGGTCTCTTAGGGAAAAGGCAGTCTATTTTTTTTTTTTTGTAAAATATAGATAAAATTTGCCATTTTAATCATTTTTAACTGTACAGTTCAGTGGCATTAAGTATATTCACATTGTTGTGCAACCATCATCACTATCCATATCCAGAAGTTTATCCTAAAGTGAAACTCTGTATCCACTAAACAATAAGCCCCCATTCCCTTCTCCCCCAGCCCCCAGCAAGTGCCATTTCACTTTCTGTCTCTGTGAGTTTGACTACTCTAGGGCCCTCATGGAAGTGGAATCATTCAGTGTTTGTTCTTTTGTGACTGGTTTGTGTCACTTAGCATAATGTCTGCAGGATTCATGCGTGTTGTGGCATGTGCCAGAATTTCCTTCCTATTTCAGGCTGAATAATATTCCACTGTACATATGTATAACACATTTTGCTTATCCATTCATCCATTGGTGGAAAACTTGGGTTGCTTTCACCTTTTGGGTATCATGAATAATGCACACCATGAACACCTGTCTGAGTCCCTGCTATCAGTGCTTTGGGTACACACTCAAGCAGAATTGCTGAATCGTATGGTAATTCTATTTTTAACTTTTTGAGGATGAAATAGCAATCTTAGTTTATCTTCGGAGAAAAAAACTGAACAAATTCTTTAATGACGTGTTTCATTTGTGGAGCTGATATCATGGGCATCTGGAATCTTGATTCTAGTCTCAGTTCTCTATTAATTGTGTGATCTTTGAAAGCCTCTTGAATTATCAGGAGCACACTCAGTTTCCTCATCTGAAAAATGATGTCTTTGAACTAGCTGATATCCAAGGTCCTTTGAAATTCTAAAGGCCTGTGGTTATGCATATTTCTTTTGGTGTCTGGGTTCATCCATTCATTTTGAAAGTGTTTTTTGAATGCCAGAGCAGGCTTTTTTCTCAAAGATAAACAAGGGTTTTCCAGGGGGGATGGGAATAGGGAGGGGAAAGGCTGGGGTGATGGTTGAAAGAACTAAAATGGATTGCAAGCTGGTGGGAGAGCAGGTGCCAAGATGAGGCTGAGGGGTAAATATGGGCCAGAACCATCTGGGCCTAGTGACCAACTTGTAACATTTAGACTCAATCCTGACATTGATGGTGGGCCACTGAAGGCCTTAAAAGAGGTGGTAACAAGGTCAGTTTTTGTTTAGAGGAATCACTCCCACAACAATGTGGAGGGTTTATAGGCTTCAAACCAAGTTACTCATCCTTTCTCTACTTCATCATCTCATTTTTTTCTTTTGCTTTGAAAGTGGGAAAATTAGTGAGGGTGTCCCAGAGCTAACCTGGGACAAAAGACATTTAGATCAGACTCATTTCATCTTGGTAAATAATATCATACTGTGCTTCTCCTTACAGTGAAAAATATTCAGCCCCATTTCCCCTCAACTGTGAAAACTACTCACCACGGTTGGGAATGCAGTAATGTCTCTGGGTCATTAGTTTGTCAATTAATATTTTAGGACTACGACATTAGAGCAATTTTTTTAAAAAGTTCTAGAGTCAGCCCTGTGGCAAAGTGGTTAAGTTCAGCATGCTCCACTTGGGCAGCCTGGGTTCCTGGGTTCAGATCCCGGGCTTGGACTTACACCACGCATCAGCCACACTGTGGTAGCAACCCACATATAAAGTGGAGGAAGACGGGCACAGATGTTAGCTCAGAGTGAATCTTCCTCAGCAAAAACAAAAGAAAAAAAAAGTTCTGATAGATTATTATCCCTTTATCTAGAATGTTAAAAAACTAAATATCACATATTAGTATAATACCTTATATTTTATGAGAAAACTTAAGAAAATTCATATTTGATTAAGTGGAGTTTTCCCTTAATTGGAATGCAAATAGTCTAGTTCTGGCTTTATATAAATAATGTATTATTATGAAATCATAAAATTACACAGTGATGCTGTTTTCCTTTTTTATATCCCTGTTGTTTCCTTTACTATGGAGGTTCTGAGTTGTGCTGCCTCAGCAGACTGTGTACCTGTGAAAACCGTGGCGGATCCCTGAAGGCCGTTATTTTTATGGGTGGAGAAAAGAAGTCGGTTCTGCTGTACCTCATGTCAATGCAAAAACGAGTTGTTTGGAAAAATACTCTGCTTTAATATGCAAGAATAACGCCTTGGTTTACTGTGGATATTAAGACTCATTCAATCACTAATGCCTTGCTCAGTAAAATAAGGATGGAAAGAATGGCATTTACCTTCAATAAATTTTGGCACTTTGGCACAGTTTTTACTTTGTGTTTACCAAGGAAAGAAAACCAAAATGAGAGCAAAGAGAACCAATTATAAAGAGTGCTCTACTTTGGCGAGGATGACTAAATGGACAGTTTGCTCCAAGCAGGGCCAGGCCAAGAGTTGAAAAACTAAAGTTTGTATGGTACTTGGTATGTTTCTGGTGTATTAAAAAAAGAAGTGCATTTTCAAGAAAGAAGCCAAAGAATGGTAAGTGTTTCTGGTTTTGACATTATTCCTATTAGTTTGCTGGTCCTCGCAAGAGCTATAAAATTGACAATAAATCAAACACATTTTAATTTGTCATGAGATAGCAGATAGAAACAAAAGCTTCCCAATTGGTCTTCTGCCAAAGCATTTCCACTAGCCATATCTGTTTCCAAAATTTACACTCACTACCAAAAGCTAAGAAAAAATTGAACCACCAAATGAATTCCAGTCTGGAAAACTTTTACTGGAGGCTGCTGTAGCCAGCGTTAGATTCTGGGGACACAGGACAAGTAAGTGTGATCTGGTGAGAGAGGCAAGTGACTCCAGGCAAGTCTGGATACGGAATTTGCCAGAAGGCCAGAGCAGAACAGCTTTCTCTGGGTCGGTACAAAGGTGGGACACACGACATTGTACTGATAACAAGGCAGCCTGCCTCACAGCTCTCCCTCCAAATTCAATGCCTTATATAGTCGGACGAGCTTTTGAAAGTCCCTATTGAACACTAGATCGCTGTACATCCTTTGTTCTTATGTGACAGTATAATATTTGAGTAAATTTTGAAAATATAATATGTATTCTTCAAACGATACTTCAAATGATACTTCAAAGTGTGTTTTAAAAAATAGCCATTAGTGTTCAATTTAGTTTTTCAAAGTCAAAATTTGAGAAGACAATTGAATTTTATGCTACAGATCATTGAAAGACTATTGCAATATCAGTATCAGGTGTTATTTAAAATACTTTTTTTTTTTTGTAGCATGACTTGGAGAGTTTTTATCAGTAGATAATAACAGATATGTGTTATTTCCTAAGCTATATGTTCATAATTGGAAAGGCATTGAAACTTACAAAATTCATTCTCCCATTTCTTCTTTTTCTTTTGTAAATTTGAATGTAAATATGATTCTAACCTATAGTTTTACAAGTGACTGCATTGTTTTGACGTTGTTATATGGTCACTCCACTTGGTTCAATTTGCTCAAGTCCTTTGCTTTAATTTTTTAAAAATCTGTTTTACATAAGATGACTTGCTATTTCTCTTAACAAGTGTACAAGGTACAATAGTAAATTTCCATGGACTGTAGATAATGTAATTGAATTAACTTTGAAGTATCCAAAGAAAAAACCCTCCATTTTCCACAGTTTGTAATATTAAAGTTTGACACAACAAGCCTAAATTGAAAATTAAAAAGCACTTTACTGACAGAGCAATCTCAAGATGAGAAAATTTGAAGTTTTTTGCTATTGTACTTTACGTTACTTGAAAAATAAAAACATGATCAATTAACTAAGAAAATACCATAATTAATGTTTATAGTATTTAAATATTAATATCGTCAAATGAAATGTCTGTTCACTTTAGTTCTGAAGCAGCACCACATTGAAAATTTTACTAAACTTTTCCTGTCTCAAGAAAGTTTGTGATTTGTTTGTGATTTTTTCCCCTTAAAAAAAGTTTTGCTACCGCAAAAGTTTTAAAAAGTTGACTCTCCTGCCTGAATAGGGTCTCTATAAATGGAAAATCACTGTTATACAGAAGAGATCACAAAAAGTATTAATTCAGATAAACTTCAGGGGAGCATTTCCCAAGTTTAGACCCTGCCCAATGGCCAAGAAAGACCTTTCTCTCACTTCACATGGTCGCAGGTGAATTCACATGTTTTGGTGTATCACCTTTATAGTTATAAGTCAGAGTCATGCCCAGCTCTGAGGCCCTGGAATGTGGGTCTTTAAGAACAAAAGATGGTGGAGACATCCTGCTGGGAGAGTGTGGTGGGTAGGCCCCTTTCTCCCGACCCAGATGTTAACCTACTTTCGTTTGTCTCCACTCTAACGACTGAATTCAAACAGCTGTCTATCTCTAAGTCATTACAATGTGGAATCCGTGCAGTGTCTACACCTGACCAGCTTTGAAGCAGCAGCCCACACGCAGGACCAACTTAGTAAGTTTTAAATGTTGGAGCCAATGGGGCAGTTGGTTTTGAGTTCATTTACACTCATTTTTACTACTTGAGACACGCTCATTAAAAAGCTGTATTTCAACTATGTTACACATTCACATTTAACTGAGCTGGATTTTCACTGTACTGCAGCATCTGGCTTTTTAATTCGCCTTGAACAGGCTTTATTAGGGAAAGTCAAGTCCTCGGCTTGGCATCTTCCTTCCCAATCTAAGGAAAGTAGGTTCCTCTTCCAGGGCACCCCCGGTCCGGTCCCCACAGGCTGGGATTGCAGATGAAAATGGAGACTGCAGAACCCAACCGCAAGGGTTGCGTCAGCTCACTTTCTTCAGGGCCGATACTCATTTGCAATCTGCTCTGCACTTAGACCCTTTAAAGCTACAAACTTTGGGAAAGTTATATCACTGTAAACAAAGACACAGTTGCTCAAATTATTATTACGCAACACTGTGTCATTACTCACACATTGACACCGCAATTATCTTCGCCATTTGGCAAATACCACTAAAGCTTTGTAGGCAGCCCTCGGAGAAGTAGAAACCTAGGATAAATATGTTAATGCCAACTTTATGAATAGAAAAGTTTTCCCACCCCCTCGAAAAACACTCAGGTTTATCCTGCAAACAAAGTGGGACGCCAAAGATATGTCCCAAGTCTCTGGAATCCTACATTTTAAATGTAAATTATCAGTTTGGCAGGATCCATATGCCCTGCTACAGAGAACAGCAGTACACGTCACTACGTAAGACTGAAATTCTGGACCTTCTTTTTTAAAACTCACAGGTATCAATAAACATCTGGTAATTTAATTAGCTGTCTCCCTCCAAAAAAAAAAAGGGGGGATAAAAGATGTATGTACCACCGAGCACGTCTGCCCAGGGGACGCCACAATCCGGGACCGGGAGCCCCCACCCCACCCCCGCTGTTGTTCAGCGCGGCATCGCGTGGTGCTTACGTAGAAGACAGATCAAACACGTTCCAGACACATTTTTATTAAAAACTTGAAACCAGATAAAAAGAAAAAATTTAGTGACCTGTCCGAAGAAAAAAGCGAGAGTGAGGACAAACGACGCGCACAAGTGTCGGGACCATTTTTCTCCTCGGGCTGCTTGGGCCGCCTGGAGGAGGATGGGCGATGGAGCCGGGGAGGATGGCGGAGGAGCGAGGAGGACCGGGGGAGGAGGGGAAGGATTGGGGAGGAGAGGGCAGGACCGGGAGAGGGGGCAGGGGAGGATGGCGGAGTAAGGAGGAGGACGGGGGAGGGAACCCGGCTTAAAGCCGCCTCTCGCGTCCGCAAAGGTCTGGCCTCCCCAGGCTCAGGAAGCGGCGGTGGCCATTTTCATTTTTTTTTAAAGAGCGTAAAAGGAAAATAAAACAGAAAAGGTGTATCTCCCTTCCTGACCAACACCTCGGCTCCTCCCTCCAAAAAAAAAAAGTATTTAAAAATCTGGGGTACAAAACCCAGTGTGCGCGCCCCCAGCCAGGCTCCTGCAGTCAGCTCGATTCGGCTGGGAGGGCTGCGCGGACGGCCGCGGTCTGGGCGATCGATCGGCGCTCGCGCCTCCGCCCCCCGGCCCGGCCCCTCCCCCTGTGTCCCCCTCCCCCGCCCCGGCCCCAGAACGCGCGGCTCCGAGGACCCCGAGCGCCCCGCGGGGCCGAGCGCGGGAGGAAGGACGCGCGCGGGGGGAAGCGGCCGCGTCGACTCAGCGCGCAGAAGCGGCCGCTCGGCCCCGTCCCTCAACCCACGGGCGCGCAGGCCGCGGGGCCCACACGTGCCCGGGACACGTGCGCGCGCAGGGCCGGGCGGAGTGGGTCCAGACGGCTCCGCGACGGGAAGGGAAGGAGGGCCCAGCAGCCGTCGCCCCGACCCCCACGCCCTCCCTCCGCAGCTGGACGCGGGGCCTGTAACGCAGCTCGGAGCAAAAGTGAGTGACCTTAACGCAGACTCTGTAAAGAGTGGATCGCTTGCAGGCGAAACCAGAAGCCCTTTTTTTACAAAAGAAAGAAAAGAAATCATTAATTGGGTTCGGATCTAAAAAGCTGCTTTAAAAATGCACGCACATGTCGAAGACTGTAATGTCTTGGGTGAACATCTGGTGAAGACATTCCAGGAAGACGGACGGAGACAGCCCCTCCTTTACCTCCCTTTTTGGTCGAAAAGTGTGCTCTTAGTCTAAGTACCTTCATCAGCTCTAAGGGTCCGTTTGGTCTGGGAGGAGAGGGTTGAGTGGACAGTCCTGGGTTCCAGCCACGGATGGCCTGGAAGCCTTGGCAGGCTCCACGGGCCTCTCCTCCTCTGTAAAATTACAGAGGGCAAATGGTATGCTTTCTGACGGCTCTTTTTGCACGGACACTCCATGATTCTGTCTAGGAGGGAATGAGGATGGGAGGGGGGAGGTTTTAATGTAGAGAGAAAAAGAGGTCACGTTCTTCAGGTGGCATCTGTTCAAACTGATGGTGATGAAAGCGATGAGCCCAGTATGCCTGAGTCCTCAACAATAAAGATTGTGTCTATATTAAGAGCTGCTATTGTCCCAGCTCTGAAGTATATATAGGGTATAATGGATGCTCTTTGAGAATGACAATGTAATCTTCTAATTATATTTTTGGGGGAAGGGGAAAAAGACGACTTTCAAGGGTCAGCCGTAAGGATTTTGGGATTGGAACAATTTTCAATATTCTTGTTTATTTATAATCTGAATATGAAATGTGTTAAATCACTTGGAAATTGAGAGACAGTAACTTTTTAGTGGGTAAGAATTCTTCTGTGCCAGATTGGCTCTCTAGGTTGACCAAATTAATGGGATTAACTACTACCTGTCTACTTTTTCAGAAAACTCCAAGCCACGTCCCAGGCAGGGACCACTGCTGGACACCCCTCTTGTCTGTGTGGTGAGTGGTCAGGAGTGTGGGTGCCAGAGGCAAATCACTAGCTAGTTGTGAGGTGCACTAGCTGAGCAATCATAGACAAATTGCTTAGTTCAGCTGTGCCTCAGTTTCCCCCATTTATAAAATGGGGATTATAACAGCAACTAATTCATAGGCTGTTGTCAGGATTAAATGAGTTATCATATTGAAGCGCTTAGAACAGAGTGTGGCACATGTAACAAACAGCTTAATATATATATGTTAGAGGTTGTTATGACTCCAGTGTAAACACAGGGAAAGCAAGTCAGATACAATAGAGAGATCTTTGAACTGCTCCTGGATTTCAACTAAGGCCTCTAACTACTTCATTTTATCTGGCTTTTATGATGTCAGCTTAAAGCAGGGAGCAGCGGTCTTTATTAAGAATAGGCCAGAAGATTCCCTTCCAAAACTCCGTGTCCATCCATTCCATAGTTATGAAACTGGAGAAGTCCCCACTGGACCAGATCAGTGCTCACATGTAATGCTGGCCCCGTGTGTTCACAGCATGCTTATCAAGGTGCATCTCGACTATCCAGGTGGGAGGAAGCCTCGGTTTTCTTTGGAGAGAAGTTTCCAGGCATCAGTTCCTGCCTGTTCTGTTGAGATACAACTTGTTACCTCAGGCCTAGTCTCTGTCACTGAATTATGGAGTCAAAGCAACCCCAAACCTCTGGCGAGCTCCCTTTGTGTCATTGTTAGTTTAAAGGGGAGAAGCAGCATCCTGAGTTTCTCTCCTCTCTTAATGACCCGGGAGTGCCGACTTGAAGGAGGCCTGGGGAAGGGTCAGGGGCGTGGAAGTCTTCAGGGAGCAATTCTGCTGCTGTTTGCAGTTCGGGAGGGATTGGAGGCGCACTGCGGTTAAGCTGTATGGAGGAAGTGGAGATTAGGTGTTTCCAGAACGAGGTGGGCGCTGGCCGGTTTAGGTCACCGCTTGTTGGAAGGTAACATCCCGCTCTTTCCTCCTGTGGCACCTGAAGCCCCAGGTGCACTGACTGTTCTACGGGGGCTGGGGAGAGACTGTCTCATGGCCGGCTGGCCGGCCTGGGAGCTGAGTGGCATGGACACCAAGTCTAGGGCTGCAGGCGCCGGTCAAGCTGTCCGTTAGCCAGAGCGCTCTCACTGGGAGTGCTGGGAGAAGAGTTGATGGGTCCCCAGTGCTATGGCCAGCTGGGCTCCACTTGGTCAATCTGGTTAAGACAATATCCTAAATCTATCAGTCAATAGAAGAGGGTGCCCTGCCTTCCACTCCACCTGCTTGCCTTGCTCCTTCTGGTGTGCGCGCCTCCCACCCCCTGCATCGTTATCAGACGCACACTCCTTCTTCTAAAGAGGCTCTGTAAGGTGCCAGAGAAGAAAACCAAGGTACCTATACTTTAAAAAATTTCGGGAGCCAAAGGCGGGAAACGTAATGAGATTCAGTCCTCTCCGCCTGCCTGCAGCAACTTGGTACCGCGAGGCCGCGGGCGCCTGGCCTCCAGCTGCACCCGGAGACCTCAGGCGTCAGAGTGAGGACATCGCTGATCTCCGTCTCAGAGGTTCTGGGGTAATTGGAGAGTAAACACATACAATTCTAACCTCTATCCCTCGGAGACAATGGGGATCCCCCACGCCAGGCTGGGAGAGCGGTTGGGGCGAGGGCGGGGGAGGCACCGAGCGGCGGGAGGCGCAGGAGCTGCCTGCGGGTCAGCGGCGGCCAGGGGAGGCCACGAAGCTGACCCCGCGCCCGGCGCATCCCCCGGGAGGGAGGGGGCACCGCGGCAGAACCCACCGTTCCTTCCACGGTGGAAGCTGACACCCGCGGGGCTCTCCGGCGGGCGCGCCGTCCTGGAAGGAAGGTCAGGCGCCCAGCAGAACTGAATTTCAGAGGCGCTCTCACCGCTTCCCCGACTTCCTAGTGGCGACCTGGGAGAAACTTTTCTCCCCTCCCCTCCGCGTCTTCTTGCCGCGGGAACTTGGCCCAGACGGCCTAGTTCTCATATGAACTCGGGGTTCCACCGAAGCTGCCGCCTCTTCTCCCAGACTTCTGGTGTCCCGTAAGGAAGGGAACAAGTTCAATGCTTTTTTCCTTTCGGAGAGAGTGTTGGTGAATTTAAAATCTCCTCGCCTTAAACACCAAACCAAACCCAGACAAAACCAAAAACAAGAGGTGCCGCCTTCCCAGGAGTGGATGGTGGAGTCAGTCCAGGCCCTCCGTGGGCCAGTCCTTGCTCAGATCTGGCTTTCCAGCATTTTTCCTGAAAGCAGAGCCCCCTTTCATGTGCGTCTGGACGGGGAACTTAGTAAGACTGCTGCGTACTATCATGTTTAAAACATTTTGCAGAGGCAAGATTTCCTAAAAGCGACTTGCCAGTGATGCATGGAGAAGCAAATCCGCTTAGAGAGGGGAGGCTGCAGAGGAAAGGCGGACGGGAGGACCAGCCCCACTGAAAACCGCCGTGTCCGACTTCTGCACCACAGCACTGAGACTGTAGGACGCAGGGACGACCCCTGGAGCTGACAGGTGGCAGCCCTCTGGGCTGGCTGTCGCTGCCAGCTGGAAGTCCGCAGACTTCTTTCGGGATAGCCCTTCCCCCCAACACAGTGTTAAGCCCCCCTTCTGTGTCTCTTGAGCGGGTTTGGACCCTGCATCGAGCCTCACCCCTCACACGCTTGAACTGGACACGCTCTTCTTCTTCAGCTGGACCTGGGTGGGAATGTGGGTCCAGTGCAATCCAGGGTGCATGACTGTGCCAGTTATCGGTCTGACCCCCTACCCCACCACTAACGAATGGGCTCTGACGCAGCCCTCATCTCCAGAAATTCTCCCTGGTGTTTCTTTCTGGGAGAAAACACCACCTCAATTATTTTGTGCTCAAGGTTTTTGTGTTTGTATAATGAACTCAAGAGAAAAGTTGCCGAGTTTGCTAGTTCTGTGATTTCTCAGGTCAAGAGAGCTTTAAAAAGTCTTAGACCCCATCACTCTGGGGGAAAAATCACTGAGAGTATTTTGCCCAGAAAGTATAGCTTTCCAGCACACGAGGATGAGGACAAGGACTGCTTTCCATAAACTTTAAAACGTTCAAACAACAGCACACCAACTCTCAACCACCCCCCTTCACAAGTACAAATGCACCCCAAGTATTTCTGGTCCTCCCGCTTACCAAGCTATCTTGTAGCACCTTCTCCAGCTCTCCCTTTGAATAGTGATTCAACTTTTACAAAGTTTCTTGCTCTCTACCCTGGTAAGCTGCGCTTGTCCTGTGTGCAACACCAGCTTGCCTCTGAGCCCTTGACATGGGTTCAACCCCATACTGGGAGTGTTTTAAAGGCTTCATTTTAGTCTTAAGGTTTAAAAATGTTGCCTTCATCCTGTATACCGAGGGGGCTGGGCGCCAAGTGGACAAGTCTGAAGGATACCCCGTCTCCGGGGTTTGCTAACCTCAGAAGGATAGTTTCAACATGCCCCATCTTGTCTGCTGAAATGCCAGGGCGAGATACTGAGGACACACTGCGGACGGGTCATCTGTTCTCTCGCCCATCAGGTCCCGGCTCCAGGTGGGGATGGTGGGCGCTGGGGACTCTGCGCGCACCTGCCGGTTTAAGGCAGCGGAGTCGGCTCAGGCCACCTGGAGCAAAAGGACCACTTTTGCGGCTGGGGCCACTTCATGAAGCAAGTGCTAGACCTTCACAAAAGCGGAAACATTTTGCTTAAGTCCATCCTGTCTTAGGAAGCGCCTGGAGACCAGGCCCACCGACATTTCGGGTAAAGTTAACGCTACCAGAAAACGAGCGCAGCATCGGGACGCGGCTCCCTATTATAGTTAATCTCGCCTCTCTGGCTCCATTGCTCTATTTTTCCCTTGGCCTCTTTCTTTCTCCGTGTTCCCCACCTCCTGAGGGATGAGTTAATAAAAACACCACCCTATGTAAAAATAATAATAATAAACTTGACACTGAATTTGAGAGTTGATGTTGCAACCAAACTCTGCTGGTGTCTACAGATCTGCTCTCCACAGCTTAGCTGCCTGTAATGTCAGCAACCATTGTTCTTAAAATGCACTAAATAATTCTTTCAAGGCCTTTGAGAAAGTGTTACAAATGCTAATTGGAAAAAAAAATCCCAACTCTCATATATTTTACTGTCTCAGATCAAAAACAAGGACTCCAAGCAAAATAATAAACTTTATATAGTTTGGTTTTTAATCACTCTGTTTTCGGTAGTTATTTTTCTTCCGTAACTGAGTCATGCAGCTTCGTTCGGCTCCCCCGCCTCCCCTCGTGTCCTCCTGCCCTGGCAGCTCTCCCGGTGGCCGCAGGTAGTGGGACCCCTCCAAGGGGCCCCGGGGTTAGCTCCCAGCCAGAGCGCGCGACTTCAGAAGATCTGAGAAAGTCGTCTTCAGAAACTACGGACAGAGCCAGCCAGGCACCTAATTCTTTCAAGAGCCTCTCGGGAAGGACTGGGACGGTCGTCACCCCGCGTCCCGTGAAAGTCCCCCTGGGCGTCTCCAGGCGCCCGCTCCGTCCGCCGGCGCTGCACCTGCCCGCAGGGAGAGCACCCCCTCCCGCCGCCGGGCCCCTGGACGGGTGGGGGCTGCGGACCGGGAGGCCCCTGCCCCGCAGCCCGCTTCCTCCGTGTCTTCTGGGGACCGGAGCCGCTGCCTGGGAATCCACTTTGTGGCCAGACCCTGGGTTCTGAGGGCTGGGCCGCGGGGAGGAGGATCCTGGGGCGCGCGAGGGTCGGGGGCGAGTCCGGCTGCTGGCGGGTCCCGGGACCCCTCCCCGGGAGGCGCGCCCGGGCTTGCAGGTGCGCCGCCCTCTCTAGGCCCCGCCAAGGAAGCCGCCGTCGGCCCGGTTCGGTCCAGGGAGGCTGCGGGCGCCCTTCCCCTACTGCACCCCATCCCGCCCCGGCGGCCGGAAGGGGGAGGGCTGGGGGAGTGCGCAGATCCCGCTCCGATCCCCCCCAGTGTGCCCCCGAGGGGGGAGGGAGAGGGGAGGAGGAGGGAGGAGGGGAAGCGGGGGACAGGGAGGGAGATGAGAGGGGGAAGGAGCAGGGGAGGGGCGGGGAGGGGCGGGGAGGGGAAGGGGAAGGAAGGGGAGGAGGAGGGGAAGGGGAGGAAGAAGGGAAGGGGAGGGGGAGAAGGGGGAGGGGAGGAGGAAGGAGGGGGAGAAGGAAGAGGGATGGTGGAGGGGGAGGAGGGGGGAGAAGGGGGAAGGGGAAAGGAGGGAGGGGAGGAGGGGGAGGAGGAGGGGAGGGGGAGAAAGAGGGAGGAGGGGTGGAGGCAGAGGGGAGGGGAGGGGAAGGGGGGACGGAAGGGGAGGAGGGGGGAGGAGGAGGGGAGGGGGCAGAGGGGGGCAGAGGGGGAGGGGAAGGTGGTAGGAGGAGGGGGGAGGAGGGGAGGGGCAGAGGGGGGCAGCCCGAAGGCCCTGGCGGTGGCGGCAGGGAGCAGGTCCCCAGGCTGGTCCCCCGAGCCGTCAGGGCGCCACCTGCAGGCGGCTGCGCATGGCCGGAGGGAGGACAGGCCGGGCCTGCAGAAACGCGGCCCCGGGCTGCACAGCTGCGTGTGGCAGCAGCCAGGGTCCCCAGGGCGCCGGGACGACCTTCCCAGAGCGCGACCCGGGGACCGAGAACCAGCGCCTCCTCCAGGCTGGTCTCCGGAGACGCCGGCGTCGCGCGGCCTTGGACGCGCTGCTTCGTCTTTCTGCGGCTGGCGTCCTCATCCTTCAAAAGGGGACAGTGCCCCCTGTCTGACAGGGTCCTTGTGAGAATCATGGAGGTCAGGGAGGTGAGACACCGGAGGTGCCTTGTAGGAGCTCCTATGTTTTTCTAATGTGAAAAGCAGTCTTTTATCCTAAGAAATCCGTCTTATGATACTTGGGCTCGTGCTTTCTGTTCCTTGAAGATTAGGGCCTCAGAAGGGGTAGAGAGGCCGGTGAGGCCCAAGAGGCTGATTAGGGCATAAGGACGTTTTGATAACTCCTCTCCCCAGCTAATCCTCTTCTCACAGGCAAATGGTAACATTATATTTGTGGGTCACTCACAGTTTACTACGACCTCATTTAATTTTTGCCATCTTATATGGCATGCCTTACTTCCATTTTAAAGACAAGGAAATAAAGACGTGGGATGCACGCTGTTAGCTGGTGCATTTTTTTTCTACTTTCAAAAACTTTCCTGTTCCAGCAGCCCTGGATCTGTATTTCAGAATCTACCTTGAACATCAGTTTATGAAGCACCTACTGTGTGCTTGGTTGCTATATTAGGACTTTTACATATGAAGTCTCAAGGAATTCTCACAACACCTCTGTGAGGCAGAACTTCAAGCTCTCTTTTCAGGGAACAGGAGAGGTGGGTTCAGTGAGCGCAGGGGAGTCACTTGAAGTCAAACCCTCATTCCTACCCAGAACACCTCCAGGTCCACTGGGAATCACTAACCAGATCAAAAGGCCTGGGAGTTAAACTGGAGAAGGCTCAGGGTTTCGGCACTTTGCTCTTTCCCTGCTGGGCCCAGCCCTGGCTCTTCTGCTTGCCAGTGTGCTATCAAGAGCACGGACTTCTCATGCGTCTCTTCTCCAGCTTCTATACTCTGAGAGTGTTTCTAATAGTATAAGAGGGTTTCATTTTCAAACAGATGCCAAGGACATTCATTAGCAGGAAAAGCCCCACTGTGTAGCCAACACCATCAGGTTATCAAATTTAAGGTCAGGTGGCTCTGGATTGTCAGCTTTTGGGGACCAGTTGGTAATTAGAAGAGGGCTTCGTGAAAAAAACCAGTTGAAACCAGCACATACTTGTGGAATGTATTTTATGTGTTCCACACTGTTCTAGGTGCCAGCAGAGATATGGAGAAATACAGGAGTTTACATCCTAAGCTTTAGGGTGGAAACTTCTCCCTCTGTCCCACTCCCCAGGTCCATGCCTTAGTTCTCTCATAACAAAGTGATGGGGTTAATGTTCAAAGAACATATACCCAAGTTCAAGCGTTGGGCTGACATATTTCCCTCCTGAAATTTCTGTCTTCATCCTAACTTTAGTGTTACTTGTTTCATCATGTTCAGATATAGTTATAGAAATGAATAAGGTGAGAAAAGACTTTAGGAAAGGTGGGAGCTATAGCTCACGGCCTCATTTTGCACAGGCACCTGCACACACACTTATAAGGGACAGCACTGTACTCTGGAGATGCTCGTGTCGTTCTCTGATGTGGACTCGTGCTTCTCTGTCATGGGGACACATATCAGTCGTGTAAGTGTGTGTGTGGGTGGATATTCGGAGGTCTCAGCTACTTCTTTTGGTACCCTTCCCAACAGTGAGCAATCCAGGGCTCTTTCTAGTGACGAAAGAGCAGAGCTGGGATCCAATCTACAGGCCACTTTGGAACTCATCAGTGTTCTTCATCTCAGTCTCCTGGGTGGAACCAGAGCCTTGACCTTCCCAGAACTTCCGAGCATGGGTATCTCCCAAGCCAGTGCAGGTCGGAGGTGGTTCTGTGTAGGCTCAGCTCTGGGAAAGCAGATACTTAATACAAGGAGACAGCTTTTTACAGCAGGCAGGTGTGGGGCTTGTTTGAGAAGCTGGACTGCTGCTTCTGATCAGGAGAGCTGAATTTTCAGCCAAAGCCACTGGTAAGAGGCTAATAAAGGGATGTTCCATTTTATTGGCATTCGATGGACCAGTCTGATGGGATAAGTGTGCAGAAAGTCAATTACTAGAAGCTTGTAGTAAAAACTCAGTATTTTCAAAGAACTTAGATGCTACAAGAGATAGCAGTATAGCATGAACACCAAGTGCCGGGAGGCAACAGAGCTGACCGTGTTTAAACAAGAGGGCAAGGCCACATGTTTATCTGGAGAAACCTAAAGATGTCCTGAAGAAGCCCAGAGGTCATGGGAGCAATTTTGAAATAGTTGAAAGGGAAGAAGGGGCCACATTAATACTGAATGTCTTTAGGGCCAAGGACATGGTCCCACTTGACCTGGTGTAATCTCACAATGTTGAGGTCCAGGTATCCCATTTCACCAAGGGGAACAGAGACTCAGTTGCAATTTGTGAGAGGCAGAGACAAGATGTAGACTAGTCCAGTCTGGCCACAAAGCACATGCTTTTCCTACTCCCCCCCCCCCCCAATTTATCCACTCAATTCCAGGCCCCCCAACCTTCTCAGTCTGCCCTGGATGTGCTTGTCCAAACTTCTCTTCCAACACCAATGATCCGCTCTTTTTTTCTCAGCACCATCCTCTCAAACTTCACTATCTGCTTCCTACCTCTTCACTTGCAAGGAGGCCCAGGTACAGAAGTGCTGAGACGCCAGTAGGGTAAAATCAGAACCCACCCTTTATCCGGACACCCAATATTTAATCAAACCAATTTATCCCTTTCTTGAATTTTACTCTCTCTGGTCAGCTTGCAGGTTCCCGCTTCATTCTCGGGAACTGCCGCGTTCAGAGCTTCACATGTTGTCATCTGCAAATCTTTGGTGGCTGCCCTGCCATGGTCCCCTCGCTGTCACCCTGAGCCCCAAATGTGGAAGGCGAGAGGCGCCTCTGCGGTCAGAGCCCCAAACCAAAGGCTGGGGGGCCACCTTCTTGCCTCGGCCCGCACAGACCCACAGCGCCCACGGTCAGAAGGTTCTTCCCTCCACGACGCTGGGAGCTGAACCAGGCCTCCCGCCCGCGCACGGCCTGCCAAAAGTCGGACACGTGCCGCCTTGGGGCGTTTGGGGGAGACATGAGACGGCAGCCGCGGCGGGGCGGGGCAGCGCTTCCCGGGGAACCCGAGAGCCCCGGTCCTCGCCTTGGCGGCTCCCAGCTCTCCAGGACGCAGCGCCCTTGCCCGGGGCGAGGGTCACGATTCAGGGGCAGCGTGGGCGGGGCCGGGGCGTACGGACAAACCCGCCCGCAGAGGGGGCCGGGCCTCTGCGTTCCCGCGCCGCGCGCCCGTCCGGATCGGGGCTTCTCTCCTGCCCCCGGAGACCGAGGACCTCGCCTGCACGCGGGCTCCGCGGAGGGCGCCCGGGGGACCCTCGGCGCCAGGGGCAGGCCGAGTCCCCGTCCCCAGCCCGGGCTCGTTCCTGGCGGCGCGAGGCCGCTGCCGGACGCGCGGAGTCGGTTTATCGGCCCCCAAACGCCTCCGGGTTGACCCGGCGCTGGAGCGCGCGGCAGAGGGCGCCGTTGCCATGCGCGCCGGGCGGGGCCCGCGCTGGGGCCTGGGGTGGGCGCGCCAGGCGGGGCGCCGGGGTCGGGACCGCGCCGGCCACGCCTTCCTGCGGGCACAGGGTCTCCGGGGGTCGCCGCGGCGCCCCCTGCCCGCTGCGCTGAGCCTTCGGCGGAAAGCGGGTGAGGGGTGCTGACCCCGCGGGGCTCCGGGGGCCCTGCCGCGAGGCGCCCTTTCCCTCGCGGCGGGAGGCAGGCTCCGCGCCGTTCGCGCCCTGGCCTTCTGCACCGCGGGAGGGTTCCCGCCAGCCGTCCGCGTGACGGGGAGGGGGTGGCTCTACCCGAAGCCGTGCCCCCCAACTGCTAAGGAACATGTCTGCAGGCGTTGTTCAATTGCAAACGACTAATTAATTTTCCAGCACTTGTGCGGAATACTTTAAAATGGAAAAATGAAGGTCTTCGATGAAAATGAAGCTTGATGGTGTGCACCTGCCACTAATGTGCAGCGCACGGTGACTTCCCCTCATTAGAGAGATGACTTGGGCTGAGAACAAGTCATATAGTGAAAATCACTTCAACACGTGCCTGTTCATATGCATAAACTCCTGCGTACCAGATGGCAAAATATAATGACATCTTAAACAGCTAATTGCATAAACCTTGTAATGCAGATAATTGCTGCGCCAAAGTAGGACTTAATAATTTCCCACTGTACCGCCTGGCTTCAGAGTAATCCTCAAGGAAAGTTGTGACAATTCTAACACAGGAAAGTTCACCAAGCGGTAATTAAAACTAGCACTTAAATCATTTGACTTTCAAACCCTTAATTATGGTTCGGAAGAACTGCTCTGTGGAAATCCAGAATTTATGGATAGTTATGTGATCACATTTAATGCTGCATTTCATCAAGTTTTCTTTCACGGCCTCATGTGGCATAATATCATAAGGAGTCCATCGGGATGTGTTCCATTCTGTAAAATTATTCCAGTAGCAGGAGCCTTGCGGTTTGGGGCATGGCTGGTTAACCTTCACTCCCAGATGGATCTGTTGATTATTTTCAGCTTACATTTCTTTATATTGCCCCTACTGTAAAAACTAACTCTAAGCCTTACCACATGCCTGGTGTTGTTCTAAGCACTTTACAGGTATTATCTCATTTAATCCTCAAAACAGCCATCTGAAACATGTACTGTTAACATCCCCATTCTCCAGATGAGAAAGCCAGGCACAGAGATGCTAAGTTACTTGCTCAAAGTTAGCAAGAAGTTGCTGCTCCAAACTCAGACAGTCTGGCCCCAGAGCCGGCACTGTTTACCACTACACCCTCCTGCCCCTGGGTGAGGCCAGAGCCTCAGTAATGAGGTATTCCTAACTATTTTATTTTCTAATATTTAGAAATAAAACTAAAATAACATAATTGGAGCTATAAAAGGCAGCTGGCAGGTAGATGTCTTTCTTGATTTTAACTTAGAAACTTATGTCATAATACGTTTCAGAAACAGACACTGCTGTTTTCCATAGGGTAGTTTTGCAACAGTAAAGAGGCCAAGAAAAGTAAACTTTCGAAACTCGGATTGCATCAATGCCTGCTTTAAAAAGCATGTGAGGTTCAGTGTTCCTATTTCTCCACCTTCAAAAAGACCACAACAACTTAAAGAGGATGTGCTAAATGAATACAGAGCAAACCCCTCTTTATAAAATGCATAGTGAAGCGTCATCTTTTCTCTCCGTGTTGATATTGTAGCGTTGCCTTTCCTCAGCATGGGTGGACGTGGACACGTGTGGCCTAAGATGAGCGATGCCAGCCAGTTCCCTAGCACGGGGCCGTAGCGCCTGAAATCCCACCAGCAGAGATTCCCCTCTGTGACTTAAGTGCTGTCTACTCTGGGCTGCTGCTCTTAAGCTCCCTAAGTTAGTGGGAAGCAAATTGGTCTAGAAATCAGAAGACTGGCGTTCCCATTCTAATTGGGCCATGAACACGCAGCATGACCTTGGACGAATCCTTCATCTCCCTGCAATTCATTTCCTTCGGCATAAAGATGAAGAACTTGGCTTATGGTTGCTTACATCCCTCCCAGTGTCATCATTCTAGAATGTTATGCAGCTAATCCCACCATTACCTTAGTGCGAACAGGATTTTCAGGTTGAATTTTCTTTAATGAAAATAAAGTCCTAGGGGCCGGCTCCATTGCCGAGTGGTTAAGTTCATGTGCTCCGCTTCAGCGGCCCAGGGTTTCGCCAGTTTGGATCCCGGGTGCGGACATGGCACCATTCATCAGGTCATGCTGAGGGGTGTCCCACATGGCACAGCCAGAAGGATCCACAACTAGAATATACAACTATGTACTAGGAGGCTTTGGGGAGAAGAAGAAGAAGAAGAAGAAGAAGAAGAAGAAAAGATTGGCAACAGATGTTGGCTCAGGGCCGATCTTTAAATATATATATATATTAAAAAAAAACAAAGTCCTGAATTTGGGGGAATGAATGAAAGAATGCCTAGAGGGGCAAAAAAGACTTAATCTAAAGAGCATTCTCCCAGGTGTAGTGTTCAACATATGAAGAGAATTAAGACACAGTCCCTGACATTGCAAGTTCTTAATGTAACGGGTGACACTGACAAGAGCGACAGGTGCCGAGGTGGAGGTGCGCACGAGTGCTGTGCGACAGGAGTTGCTCTCTGCCGGGCTGTGGGAGCAAGGGGAGATGTCCTGGCGGAGGGGACACTTGAGCTGAATTTTGCAGGGTAAGTTGAGTTGAAGATGAATTCTAGGAGAAGGGTGTCCCCTGCAAAGGAATACTGCATCCTCGTGTGAGGGAGAAGAGCCAAGCCTGGCTCTGTGGGAACTGAGAGGAGCCCAGTGTTGCTGGCTGCTCAGGTGTCAGGCCAGGCAGGAGGGAGTCTGGGCGGGAGAGGTGGGCAAGGGTCCGATCTCAGGAGGGCTTCTTGGGGACTTTGGGCTTCACTCTGTAGGCACGGGGGAATTCAACCCAAAGCCGGCTTACTTCAGAGTTGCTTAGATATTATGCTAATCTCTGGGTCACCAGAGAGCGGTTTTCTGTCCATTCATGTTGCCTGCTTTTTAGCAGAGCGAGTGTGGGTGCCAACCAGAAGCAGGAGCCTGCTTTGGCCGTGGGAGGGCCGGGTCACTCGTCATCCCTGGTGATCCTCAGTGAACCAGCTTTGGCGCAGGCCCCCCCGAGAGGAAGCGGTTGGTCTCCAACTCTAAGCTCCCAAATACCTCTGATCCCCAGGCTGGTGGCTGATCTCACAGACCCAGGAAGAAATCAGAGTCACCACGATGGCAGAGGGCAGGACAGCGGACATTTAGAATGCTTTTAAAAATTGCTTTAAAATGGTAAATTTTGCCCATGTTGGTAAGGAAACAATTGCTCAGAAGTTCTGGTCCAATTTAGGATTTGAGCAGTCTCGCTCTCAGACAGCATTGGCAGAAGTCTACCTGGAGGATGCTCTGCTGCAGGGCCACCTGGCCGTATATGTGCGCCACCGTCTGTCTTTCGACCAGCAGCTCCACTTTTAGGAATTTATCCTAAGGAAATAATCACAAACTGTTGTAATATTTGATGAAATAATGTTTGTGGAAGTGGTTTTATAATGATGAATAATGAGAAAAGTTCTCATATCCAATTCTTGAGAATTGTTTAAGTGAAGCGTGATATATACATATAGAATTCTACACTAGAATACCATAAAGCTATCAAGATGTTGTGAGATATATATATATATAAAAATATATTTTTGTTCTTGAAGATTGGCCCTGAGTGAACATCTGTTGCCAGTCTTTTTTTTTTCCTTCTTCTCCCCAAAGCACCTCAGTACATAGTTGTATATTTTAGTTGTCGGTCCTTCTGGCTGTGCTATGTGGGATGCCACCTCAGCTTGGCTTGATGAGTGGTGCCATGTCCGTGCCCAGGATCTGAACTGGCAAAACCCTGGGCCGCCGAAGCAGAGCACACAAACTTAACCACTTGGCCACAGGGCCAGCCCCTGTTGTGATATATTTAACGAATAAATTCTACTGTAAAATAAGTACAGTGTGATCTCATTTTTGTTAGTGTTTGTATTCATAGAAAAAGGACAAGTAGGAAATATATTTCAGAAGGGTGAAATTATAAGTGATTTTTATTTTCTTCTTTTTTATGTTTATATTTTTTAAAATTTTTGACAGTGGGAATGTATAACTTTCACAATAAGAAAGCAATCATCATAATGAAGCATAATAAGAAAATAATATAAATTATTATTTACATGACAAAACAAAACAAAAGGAGCAGACTTGCACATCTATCTAGTAATGGAGGACAAGCTAATTTGGACTGATCGTCTCGCTGAGGACAGTGAGGAAAGCTGATGAAAATGAAACAATGTCTGCTTCCAGGCACCGGGGAACTAATGAGGAGTGACGAAGACCAGGCTGGGACCCAGAGCAGAGCAAGGCCCCAGAGGGAAGTGAGCCCTTGGGCCTCCTTTCCCAGTTCCAGACAGGGCAGCTGAGGGGCGGGCCAAGGGAGGGAGACACTGGAGATTGGGGCCTGCCAAGGCTTGGAGTCCTGGGTTACGGCCCTGGGAAGGTCTGGGTCCTGACAGCATGGGTGGGCCAGAAATAGAGGCCCAGCCAGGACGAAGGGCGGTTCTGAATCCTTTTTAAACTGGATTGAAGGGATTATGGTTGAGGGCAGAGACAAATGTATCTCCTCTCTGGGGAAGGTAATGTCCCCCTAGGCCTCAAATTAATTCTGTGGACAAATTTTCAAATACAATCACTGTCATGTTGTAAGGAAAGAAAACGAGTGGGCAGATGAGGAGATAAGAAGACAGGAATGAAAACTAAGCAGACCAACAGGCAACAGAAACAGACCCTGAGGATCCCAGCGTCAGGCGGGACGAGACACAAACTCTAACACTCCTGTGCTCAACGTGTTTATGAGAGACATGCATAAGCGTAACACACAGAAAAGGTGGGGAGGAAAAGTACACATAATACAGGTCCCAGCCAAACGCAAATTGCTCTAGCTGAGCTCTTTATGCTGCTTATAGCGCATCCTAGAGGAAGGGAGACACTTGCACTGATAAGAGAGTTAGTTCACAGGAAGTTTGTTCCTAACAACAGGCACAAAAACATATACAGCAAGGATTGACAAAACTAACAGGTGAAAGAGACTGACTCATAATCATAATGGGAAATTCTAATAGTCACTTCCAATATCTAATAGAACCTGCAGACCAAAAATCAGTAAGAATATAGAAGATTCCAGCAATATTACGATCACATTTGATTTAATGGACTTACATAGAACAAAACAACCAATAATGGCAAAATACACATTTTTTCCCCAAGCACGTGCAAAACTCCTAGGCCATAAGGAAACATTAAAAACTTTTCAAAAGATTTCTCTCTGTGCAATTAGGCTAGAAACCCATAACAAAGAGATAACTGGAAAATCTCCAAACATCTGAAAATTAATAAATATAGTTCTCTAGTCCCAGAGTTCAAAGAGGAAATGCCAATGGCATCTAGAAAATAATTTAAACTGAAAAATAATGAAAAATACATATCACGACTTGTGGGTACAGCTAACGCCACGCTTTGAGGAAAATCTGTGTCTTTGAATGCATATATCTGGAAAGATGAAAGGCTGAAAATCCACAAGCTGATCGTCTATTTCAATAATTTAGAAACAGAGCTGCAAATTAAACTGAAATAAAACAGAAGGTAGGAAATAATAAAGAGACGAGCAGAACAAAGGAAATAGAAAACACATAGAGTAGAAGGATCAACAGAGCCAAGAATTAATTTGAAAAGTTGATAAAGACCCCCGAGGCTGATCAGGGAAACAAAATAAAACAGAAAACGTGGGTAACTAATGTTGCAATTGGAGAGGGGACCTGATCACAGATACTACACACAGTAAACATTTGATGAACGGGTAACAAGAATAACTTCATGCAAATATGTTTGAAAGTTTGGATGAAACAGACAAATTCCCTGAGAAACACAACTTATCAAAATGAGACAAAAGTAAAAACAGAGAGAGTAAATAGTTTGATAATTATTAGAGAAATTGAATCCATGATTAAAAACCTCTTTACAAGGAAAATCTAGAACTAGATGGCGTTCCCAGCAAATTCTACCTATCGTTTGAAGAGGAAATATTGCCAGTCTTCCAAAAACTCTTCCAGAAAATAGAGACAGGGAGAGTCTTACCCTACTTGATCTATGAGGCCAGCATTACTGTGATAAGAAAACTGGATGAGGATAGATTAAGAAAATAAAATTATATGCCGATCTCTCTCATGAACACAGATGTAAAAATTCTAAACAAAACGCTGGCAGAGAAAATTCAGCGATATATAAAAGTGTAATAAATCATGACCAATTTGGGTTTATTCCAGGAATTCAAGGTTGGTTTCATGTTAAGAACTCAACGAATATACTGCATTAATTGAACAAAGGAGACAGATCTTGTGGTCCCTACATACGTGCAGGAGAAGCATCTGGTGAAACTCCATGTCCATTTATGATTTAAAATCACTCTACAAACCAGGACTACAGAGGAACTTCCTCAGTGAGGAAAAGAGCAGCTACCAAAATCCAACAGCAAACGCCATCCTGATGTTAAAATCCTTGAGGGTGGGGACAGCATAGGATGACTGTTGTGGCCACCTCTGACCCAGCTCGTGCACCGAGGCCACAGAAGGAAGGAGATGTGTAAGGACTGGGAAGAAGACAAGAACTCTCGTGACTTGTGTGTGATGTGATTGGGTATGTAGAAAATCCAAACTATCTATCAATTACTGGAATTAATAAGTGAGCTGAGCAGATCACTGGGTACAAGATCAATATACAAAAACATCGCATTTCTAAATGCCAGCCTCAAACAATTATAAAGTGAAATTTAAAAAATATTTTCTTTTAATATCAAAACTCTCAAATACTCAGGAATAAACCTCAAGAAAACAATGATATTGTGTAAAAATTTCCTAGCTAAAAGGAGAGAGATACCGTGTTTGTAATCAGACAATCGACATTATAAGTATGCTATTTCTCTCCAAAATGACCTATAGGTTCAATGTATTCTCAATTAAAATTCCAACAGGATTTTTAAAATAGAACTTGAGAAGATGATTCTAAATGCACATGTTCACGCCAATGGCCCAGAAGAGCGCAGACCCTTGATGAGGAAGAGCTGTGAGAGGACCTGCTGTGCTGGACGTGAGGACTGCAGAAATGGTGCAGCTCTGACACCTGGATAAAAGGGGGAGCAGGGGTCCCAGAAAGAGCCCCACGCACACGTGGATGCTTGATTCAAAACGGAGACACAGCTTCAGGGCAGTCCTTTCCCAAACAGGGCCGGTGGGCTGTGCTTGTGGAAAATAAGAGATGACTTCCTGCTTCACACCAGACCAAATGCAGATGCGTGAATTCCAGGCGGCTGCAGTTCCAAAAGAGAGAGATAAAACAGTGGAGCCCGTTGGAGATCATGGGGCATAATGCAAGGGTAGGGAAAGTTTTCTTAAGCAAAAAAAATAAAGCACAGACATTAAAGAGAAATATTGATATTATGGGTTATATAAAATTAAGAACTTCTTTTGCTCTGAAGAAACCGTTAGGAGAGTGGAAAGGGAGCTACTGAAGATATTTCTAACAGACGAAACTGATAACAGTAAAAATAACTCTTATGGTTTAAAAAAGAAGATGACACATCTGGCACCTGGGCCTGAACAAGGCCCTTCACAAAAGAGGATATTCAAACAGTCAAAAAATATATAAAACGTGCCCGATAGCCATAAGGGAATAAAAATGAAAACCACAATAAGATATCACACACACATCAGAAGGGCTAAAATTAATAGACTACAAAACCAACTGTAGGTGAGAATGTGCAGCAGATAACTTCTCCCACATTGCTGCTGGAAGCGGAGTCGACGCAGCTACCAGGGAAAACAGCCGGCATTACGACTAATGTTACACGTAAGACACCTGATGACCCACAATTACTCTCTAGGCTTGGATCCAACAAAAAAGCGGCTCCAAGAAATGTATGTAAGGAAGTTCATAGCAACATTATTCAAATGTCTGTCACCCGTGAATTGGATGAATGAAATTGTCATATATTCACACTTATTTTTGGTGAGGAAGATTGGCTCTGATCTAACATCTGTTGCTAATCTTCTTCTTTTTGCTTGAGGAAGATTGTCACTGAGCTAACATCTGTGCCCATCTTCCTCTACTTTATGTGGGATGCTGCCACAGCATGGCTTGATGAGTGGAGCTAGGTCCGCACCCAGGATTGGAAATTGTGAACCCCAGGCTGCTGAGGCAGAGCCCATAAACTTAACCACTGCACCACCAGGCCGTCCCCTATTCACACTTTTAGCATAGCAGCGAACAATGAATGAGCTGCAGCCACCTGCAGCAAAATCGATCAAGATCACAAACATAATATTGCTCGAAAGAAACCAAACACAAAAGAATATTTTCTATGTGATCCAATTTATATAATGTACCAAAAAGAAAAAATAAGCAAAACCAAACTATGGTGCTTAGGGATACATACTTGGGTGATAAAACTATAAAGGAAAGCAAGAAAGTCATATCTTAAAAATCAGGACAATGCTGGGTAGTGTTTGGGAGGGGCCAAGAGAGGAGTTTGTAGGAGACACTCTTGTTCTATTTCCTGGCCTGGGTGGTGGTGTCACACCTGTTTACTTGCACACGTCATTGCACTGTGTGTGTAGATCTTATATGTTTTTGTTTAGTGATATGTTTTAGATATATACATTTTAATTCATAATAAAAAGGTTAAAGAAAAGGATGGAAGGAGGAAGTCAAACACGTAGATTCCATCTTTAAGAAACCTGCATATGAGTGACGTCAGCAACATGGCAAGAGAGCTGCTCCCTTTGTCTCTCCCCCTTTTGAGCTACAACTAAATGGACATTCACTGACCAATGGAGGAAGCCCACACAGAGAGACTCCTGCAGCTGTACATCTGAGGGTGGATGTGCTGGCCACCCAGGAAGTGGTGGAGATAGGTGAGCACGTCCTGCCCTCCCCTAGCAGCCCTGTGCACATGCACAAACACTTTCCAGGCTGGCATAAGCACCCCAAACGTGGGAAAGTGCCCCTGGGTGACTGTGAGAAGGGGCAGCGGCAGCCCTTAGCCTGCTCGTGATCACTTTCCTGGTGGGGGGAGGGAGCCCACCATGCCCCCATGGCTCTAAGGAGTGGCCCTGGCTTAGTCCCCGTGAGGAAGCCCCACTCGCCAAGCACAGCAGCTGGGGGGAAGGACCTCAGGCAGAGATGGCAGTAGATCTACAGGCTGGGGAAAGTGCACTGCAGGCCCATGTGAGCACCCATCGTACTGCCGAGCCCTGAAAGAGGGAGTGTGCCCTGGGGCAACTGTAGGAAGAGGTAGTGGCAGCCCTTAGCCCACCTGTGACCACTTTCCCAGCAGGGAGGAGGAGCCTGCCATGCCCCTGAGGCCCCAAGGGGTGGCCCCAGCTCAGTCCCGGCAAGGAAGCCCCACCCACCAGCACAGTCCACACAAGCATCTGAACACTCCTCAGTCTGGCACAAGCACCCATAGTGACCCACAGCTTCCAGAAGACAGGGTGGGGCCAGAAACGCTGCTCTGCTTCCCCCTGGTGGTAACAGGTGCAATCTGTGACCTGATACCACCACAAACGCCCTGACAAGAGATTAGTTCATCAAGCACCAGGAGAAACTGCAGCAACAATTCAGACCAGAAGGAAAATGACAATTCTCTGGAAACCAACCCTGAAGACACAGAAATTTACAATGTAAATGACAGAGAATTCAAAATAGCTGTCATAAAGATACTCGATGATTTACAGGAGAACACATAAAGACAGTTCAATGAGCTCAGGAGAAAAGTGAATCTCTTCACCAAAGAGATGGAAATGATAAAAAAACTCAAGTGGAAGTTCTGCATGTGAAAAACACAATTAATGAAATAAAAAATAATCTGGGATCCTTAAGAAATAGAGCTGATGGTATGGAGGAAAGAATTAGTGATTTAGAGGATAAATATATAGAAATTCTACAGGTGGAGGACGAGACAGAACTACGATTTTAAAAAAATGAAGGAATTCTTCGAGAAACATCTGACTCAATTCGGAAAAGCAACATGAGGAGCATAGATATTGGAGAGGGAGATGAGTGGGGGAAAGGAATGGAGAGCTTGTTCAAAGAAATACCAGCTGGGGAAGGATTTGCATTTACAAATACACGAAGCTAATAGAACCCCTAATTACATCAATGCTAAAAGACCCTCTCCGAGGCATATAATAGTAAAAGTGGCAAAAGTCAATGACAAAGAAAAAAATATTAAAGGCAACAAGGCAGAAGAAAATAACCTACAAAGGAAACTCTATCAGGCTTTCAGTGGATTTCTCAGCAGAAACCCTACAGGCTAGCAGAGAGTGGAATGATATATTCAAAAATACTGAAAGACAAAAGCTTTCAGCCAAGAATACTCCATCCAGTGAAACTTTCCTTCAGATATGGTGGAGAAATGAAAGGTTTCCCAGATAAACAAAAGCTGAGGGAGTTCATCCCCACTAGACCTCTCCTACAAGAAATAATTAAAGATGCCCTCACTTTGGAAACAAAAAGGCAAAGGTCTAAAAAGCTTTGAGCAAGGAGATACATAAAAAGACATAATCAGAAAACTGCAGCTCTCTATCAGAACAGGGAGGTAAACACTCAATTCTAACTTAAAAGATAAAGGGGGAGAAAGCATCAAAAATACTGATAAACACTTCAACTTAATCACAAACTTACAACATTAAAAACAGGACAATTTGCATCAGCAATAACTCACAAGGGGAGAGGAAAGGGATGGAACCTCCTTAGGTTAATGGAGATAAGAGGCTATGAGAAAATGGACTATTTCATCTATGAGATCTTTTATACAAACCTCATGGTAACCACAAAACAAAAAAATCAGAGCAGAGCCACAATCCACAAAAATAGAGAAAACTGAGAAAACCTCCTCAGGAAACCACCAAAATGAAATGGCAGTCAGAAATACAAGGGAAGGGAAACAATAGAAATATAGAACAACCAGAAGACAACAGACAAAATGGCAGCATCAATCCCTCATATATCAATAATCACTCTAAACATAAATGGATTGAATTCTCCAATCAAAAGACACAGAGTAGCTGGATGGATTTAAAAACAAGATCCAACAATATGCTGCCTCCAGGAAACATGTCTCAGCTCCAAAGACCAACACAGGCTCAGAGTGAAGGGATGGAAGATGATATTCCAAGCTAATGGCAAACAAGAGAAAGCAGGTGTTACCATACTTATATCAGACGGAGTAGACTTCAAGATAAAAAAAGACAACGAGAGACAAGAGGGGCAGTATTTAATGATAAAAGGGACACTCCACCAAGAAGACATAACATTTATGAATATATATGCACCTGACACAGGAGCACCAAAGTATATAAAGCAACTCTTAATGGACCTAAAGGGAAACAGTAACAGCAACACAATAATAGTAGGGGACATCAGCACCACGCTTACAGATCTATCAATCAGTGGACAGATCATCCAGACAGAAAGTCAAAAGGAAACAGTAGATTTAAATGAAACACTTGAGCACATGGACTTAATAGACATGTATACAGAGCATTCTGTCCAAAAACAGCAGAATACACATTCTTCTCAAGTGCACATGGATCATTTTCAAAGATAGACCATATGTTGGGAGACAGGGCAACTCTCAATAAATTTAAGAAGATTGAAATCATCTAAACCATCTTTTCTGACTACAATGCTGTGAAACTAGAAATCAACTAAGATAAAAAAACTGGGAAAGCCAGAAACATGTGGAGGCTAAACAACACGCTACTGAACAACCGATGGATCATTGAAGAAATCAAAGGAGAAATTAAAAAATACCTGGAGACAAATGAAAAGGAAAAATACAACATACCAACTCTTATGGGATGCAGCAAAAGCAGTCATAAGAGCGAACTTCATAGCAGTACAGGCCCAGCTCAACAGAGAAGAAAAATCTCAAATAGGTAATCTTAAGCTGAACCTAACAGAACCAGAAAAAAAAGAACAAACAAAGCCCAAAGTCAGCAGAAGGAGGGAAATAATAAAAATTGGAGCAGAAATAAATTAAATAGACACTAAAAATCAGTAGAAAGGATTAATGAAACTAAGGGCTGTTTCTTTGAGAAGACAGACAAAATTGACAAACCCTTAGCCAGACTCACCAAGAAAAAAAAGAGAGAAGCCTCAAATAAACAAAACTAGAAATGAAAGAGGAGAAATTACAACAGATACTGCAGAAATACAAATGATTATAAGAGAATACTATGAAAAACTATATGCCCACAAATTAGATAACCCAGAAGAAATGGATAAATTCTTAGACTTATATAACCTCCCAAAATTGAATCAAGAATAAATAGAGAATCTGAATAGACCAATCACACATAAAGAGATTGAAGCAGGAATCAAAAACCTCCCCCACCAAAAAAGTCCAGGATCAGATGGCTTTTCTGGGAGAATTCTACCAAACATTCAAAGAAGATTTAATACCTATCCTCCTCAAACTATTCCAAAAAATTGAAGAGGAGAAGCTTCCTAACTCATTCTATGAGGCCAACATTACCCTGATACCAAAAGCAGACAAGGACAACACAAAGAAGGAAAATTACAGGCCAATATCGCTGATGAACATAGATGCAAAAATCCTCAAGAAAATATTGGCACAGCAATACATTAAAAGGGGGATATGACATGATCAAGGGGAATTTATTCCAGGGATGCAGGGATGGTTCAACATCCGCACACAATCAATGTGATGCACCACATTGACTAAATGATGAAAAAGAATCACATGATCATCTCAATAGATGCTGAGAAAGTATTTGGCAAGATGCAACAACCATTTATGACAAACACTCTCAATAAAATGGGTCCAGGCTGTTTTCCGTCCGTTGTCTGTGTATCCTGACTTACTAGACGCAGTAAAATGATCAGACAGGTTTGTGTCTGCACCCAGCTTGGCACACTCTCCGCAGCTCAGTGTGTCTTGACACGTCTAAAGAAACTGCATAAAACTCACACCAGCTCAGAGACACGGGAACCTCAACAGAGGAGCCGATAGGGTGTCCTGTCCCTGGAAAGTAGGGCTGAGCCTAGGTGGCAAGCACGCCTTCCGGTTCTGAGGAGAGGGAGCACATTGTTTGCTCACTCCATCAGAAGACGAAGCCAGCCACCTGTTCAGCATGGCACAGAGCGGGAACAGCACAATGTGTCCCTGCCCTCGTGGGCTTCCCCTCCCAGGCTTGCAGGCCCCTTGGACTCGGCCGTAGTCCCTTGTCATCGCCCGCCCCTCAGATCTGCTGCCACTCTTGTCTGCCACTCGCTGCCATTGCCTCTGTCCAGTTCTCCAAGCATTCGTTCACCACCGTGTTGGTGCCTGGGAGCGCACAGGGTGGCGTGAGGGAACACAGGGCAACCGGAGCCGTAGTTTCAGTCCTCGTGCCCTTGCGTGACTTGGAGGAGGTAAGGTACGTATGCACCTTGATGAGGCAAATGTGAGAGTGTGGTTGAGGGGAGCCTGTGTGGGATGGAGAAATGCTCGAGGGGGTTTCAAGGCAGGACGAATTGGTGAAGTCACAGTGGGTGGCGAGGACTTCATGGACAGTCCTTAATGAAAAACGTGACATTATCCATGTAAAGTTTAGTCTCCTGCCTTGGCTTAGGGGCTTTGTGACCTTAGCTCACGATGACCTCTCCACCTCCAGCCCTGTCTGGCCGATCACTCTTGACCTTCAGATTTAATCCTGGCACCCCCTCCTCCAGGAGGCCTTTCCCCACCTCCTATCCAGCCTGGTTGTGTGTCTCTTCCTCCCACATCATCTCCTCAAGTGGCTTTTGTCACACCATAGTGGTCAGTTTGCTTATTTTCCTCAATTCTGTAACCCCAGCACATAGGCACAGTGATTTTTACTTAATAAGTGATCAATAAGTGCTTGTTGACTACTGAGGCAGTGAATTACAGAGGGGAAGGAAGTGTAGGCAAAGGCACCTCAGAAGTGGTGACGATGACGCTAGTTCATCTGTCCGAAGGTGGCATCGGGGACAGTGTTGGGAAGGAGGGGCAGCGCTGCTCTCAGTCATCTCTTGGGTCAGTTCTGGTGACTAAAGTCTCATGCTCCTGCTCAGTCCAGTACTACACTCCCGTAGTACTCCTGAGCACTATACTCAGCGCTCTGCTCCTGTCGTACCCCTGAGCACTACACTCGGCGCTGTGCTCCTGCAGTACTCCTGAGCACTACACTCGACACTATGCTTCTGCAGTACTCCTGGGCACTACAGTCTGCACTGTGCTCCTGCAGTACCCCTGAGCACTACACTCTGCACTATGCTCCTGTAGTACTCCTGAGCACTATGCTCACCAGTATGCTCCTGCAGTACTCCTGAGCACTACACTCTGCACTGTGCTCCTGCAGTACTCCTGAGTGCTACACTCGGCACTATGCTCCTGCAGTACTCCTGAGTGCTACACTCGGCACTATGCCCCTGCAGTACTCCTGAGTGCTACACTCGGCACTATGCTCCTGCAGTACTCCTGAGTGCTACACTCGGCACTATGCTCCTGCAGTACTCCTGAGTGCTGCACTCGGCACTATGCTCCTGCAGTACTCCTGAGCGCTACACTCGGCGCTGTGCTCCTGCAGTACTCCTGAGCGCTACACTCGGCGCTGTGCTCCTGCAGTACTCCTGAGTGCTACACTCGGCACTATGCCCCTGCAGTACTCCTGAGTGCTACACTCGGCACTATGCTCCTGCAGTACTCCTGAGTGCTACACTCGGCACTATGCTCCTGCAGTACTCCTGAGTGCTGCACTCGGCACTATGCTCCTGCAGTACACTCTGCACTATGCTCCTGCAGTACTCCTGAGCGCTACACTCGGCGCTGTGCTCCTGCAGTACTCCTGAGTGCTACACTCGGCACTATGCCCCTGCAGTACTCCTGAGTGCTACACTCGGCACTATGCTCCTGCAGTACTCCTGAGTGCTGCACTCGGCACTATGCTCCTGCAGTACTCCTGAGCGCTACACTCGGCGCTGTGCTCCTGCAGTACTCCTGAGCGCTACACTCGGCAGTGCACTCCTGCAATACTCCTGGGCACTACACTCAGCACTACATTCCTGTTTTTAATCCTCCTGTTATACTGTCTATACATGGCTTTGTGCAGTTCAACATTTTTACCAATTATTTGCATGGGGAATGGATGTTTCATTTAATAAAATCTACAGGTGAAAGAAAGCTGGGAGGAATACCTCGCATTGCAGATGATAGAATCACGATTTGAAATATTCTTGACAAGCTGAAACATTGGTCCAAAACCACAAGATGAAATTCCACAGGGATATATGCAAAGTCCCATGTTTAGATTTAAAAAAATCCATGGTGCGAGTATGCAAGCCTAGCTTTATATCAGTGCATTGGAAAGATATTGGGGGTTTTAGTTGATCATTAAAAGAAGTCAGAGGCCTCATCAAGGGACCCTCCCTGCGCCAAACCCCAAGTCTTAGAGTACAAATCAACACACAATGGACGGGAAGAGAAATATGCCAAAGCACCTCGAGAGGAGAATGGACAAGCAGGTGGAACTTGATGGTGGCGTGACCGATGGTATTGCCTCTGAGCAGAGAAGGTGTCGGTGATGGGCTCGGTTGGTCAGTGTGAAGCAGACACGCCAGGTGGCGTGGCGTCTGAGGAGAAGAACCTCTCCCTGTGGCGCGGTGGGCAGGTGAGCACATGGCCCTGGGGTCAGCCAGCTGCCTGGGCCTTAAAACCCTGTTTGGAAAGTACCGACCATGCCATTTGGGGCAAGTTGCTAGCACTTTGGAGATTCTGGTCTGTCAGCTGGGGAGAGCCATAGTCCCTCTGTGGGAGTGTGTGGAGTGGAGGGGGTGTTTTGACGGCGCCGGGCCCTTGTCAGAGCCACCATTTTCATTCTCCTCACTGTAGACGGACACGCTGGCTTTCTGGTTTCACCACGAGTCATTTGTGAGGTCCCTCAGATGGTTCTTTCCACGAGAATCTGCTTCGTTTTCGTGAGCTGAGAACAAAAGTCAAATTCCAGAATGTTTGACTCGGAATTACAGTCACAGTGTTTTTAAAAAATAATATTCATATCATGTAACTATGCTGGACAGACCGCAGTGGACTATTTAATTAATTTATAAAAATATCTACTTTAAATTTGGCATGGAGAAATGGAAGCATGTTGCCATGGCCTGAGAATGGCTGAGGAGCTGGAAGTGCTGACGGGAACAGCACAGTTGTCTTCCGTCCTCGCAGACACCCAGGCGGAGGAGGCACAGAGCCCCCGAGAGGAAGCCACCCTGCTAGACGGGCTCCAGTCCTTGAGGGCACACGTGGCAGGACCCTGACAGGAAGGCCCGGAAGGACAGCTCTTTGGGTCTGTATGCCTGTAAGTCTGGGCAGAGCCAAAGGTTTACCAGCCATTGTATCTTCTGTCCTCATGAAAACCTTGAGAAATAAACGGGATCTAGAACCCAGTCTTGACCTCGAAATCCAGCGTTTTTAAAAAGTGAGCTCTGAGTCACCTGTGTCAGAATCACCCACTCGGGGTGTTTATTAAAAATGCAGACACCTAGGCCACATTCCTAGAGACCCTGATTCAGCGAACCTGGAGTGGGGCCGGGAGACCGCCCATCCATCCACACCGCCTTCTGCTCTTCTGCTCCAATTCCATTCTAACACTCGTTGAAGACTCTGTTCTGTGGATGGATCTCATCATCCCAGCCAGGCACCAGGCCTGAGTCAGCCTGCTGCATGCCGTAGGGAAGACAGTAGGGTCCCCTTCTGAGTGGAGCCTGTGTCTGGTGGGAGGATGTTTGTTACACAGCAGCTGGGAAGAATCGAGAAGCGTTTCAGATGGGGAGTGGGCTGTGGTGGGAATTGGTGAGGGTGCTCTTGCTGCCAGTGATGGGCAGCTCTCTGGGGTCGGGCGCCTCTCTCGGAAGGTGGTGCTGAGCTGGGAGCCACACGATGAGACCGCGGTGCAATGGTCGGGGTGCAGCATTCCAGCTGAGGAGCTGCCCAGCACCAGGGCCCAGGAGGAGGCCCGCCTGTCATGGCTGAGGAACAGAAACAGGCGCGCCGTCACCAGGCATCCAGTGGGGGACAGTCCCCAGGTCTTGCACAGCTTTAAGTTTATTTTAAATGGTTCCAGCTGGGGAGAATATAATCCGATTTACATTTTGAAAAGGCTCCTGTTGCTGTTGTGCAGATGCTACAGATGCGTGATGCCCAGCGTGTGGGTAGACCGTCACTACCACTGGAGAGAACTTGCTTTTTATGGGCTCCTCTGTGAACACATATCCAGCACGTCATAGTTCACAAAGCATTTCTGTATACCTTGTTTCATTTGATCTTCTAAAAATCCTGTGGGACGCATCCTACTGTAATCCCCGTGTTACTGACGGGGAAACCGAGGCTCATAAAGGACAAGATTCTTCTTATGCCGTATGTCTTCTAACGGTAGACATTTGAAAATGGGGAGATTTTACGTAAAGATCTGGATTTTTTGCTTTTAAAAAGTGAAGATGTGTCCCCACAAACCCACGATCCTTATGGAGAGAGTGGGCTGCGCTGCTGAGGGTCTGCCCCTCAGGGTGAGAGTTGCCCACTTCCGTCCTCTTTCACTGGACCTACTGACCCCTGGATGTATCTGAATTCGAGACTCCTGCTCGCAGGTGTCCACAGCCCCTCCCTCGGCACCTCTTCAAGAGTCATTTCCCTCTCTCTCCATCAAACCTGTTCCTAGAAGGAGAGAGGGGGCCTGGTGCAGCCTCGTTACCCCTATTAGGTGGCTCCAAGCTTGTTCCCCCGGGAGCTGAGCCCGGTGCCGCCTGCACGACAGAGACATTTCTTTGACTTGTGTGCTTTAGCTTAGAAATTTACGCAAAAGCTGCCTTCAGCCTATAGTGTGGCTACTTGAGATACTGATTCTCCAGGGGGGAAAAAAATCCATGTCTATCCTGTGCTTCCACAGCACTATACTATACGTGGCTGAGAAGCACCCTGAAATTACATGAAAGTTTGTGTTTGTGTGTATTTTTCTGGGGAGAAGGTTCATAACTTTATTCCGACTTTCAAAGGGATTCATGACCCAAAGAATGACATTTTGGAGTAGAGATGCAGAGTCAGACAGCACAGAGTCAGATCCTGGGTCTGCACTAACTCACGCTGAGGGTCCCCAGGTCTCTGGCCTCAGGTCTCCTCGTCTAAAGAGTGAGGTTGTTAATGCTGGGCATGGAGCGCTGACTGTGGGATGGTGCACGGGACGCACTTGGCTCAGCGTCCGGCCCATGCGAGATGCTCAGCAAACGGCAGGAATGACTATCGCCATTGCTACTGGATCGGCCATCTCTCATTGCATCTCAACACTTGCTATGGACTGAACTTTGTCCCCAAGGTCATAGACCCAGCCCTAACCCCTCCAACTGCCGATGGATGGAATTGGAGGTGGGCGTTTAGGAGGTAATCATGGTTAGGTGAGGCCATGGAGGGCGGCCCAGGAGGACTGGTGGCCTAGGGGTAGAGCTGGTCTCCCTCTTCAGCTGCGTAACCCGCTCCCTGGACTGGAGCCCTCTGTGTACTGACTTGAGTGTGGAGTCACTCCTCCGTATCATGCAGTGCCCTCCCTGACCCGGATAATAGGATGAAGATGTGAAATTGACATTGATAACTTGAGGCCTTTCTCTGTTCTAAATAATAAAAAAGAGGGGTGCTATTTATGGTATCTCTGTGTGAGGGCTCACCTGCCAAGAGGGCTTATGTGTCACTCTGACTGGGGGTGAGGGAGGAACAGAACTCATTGGCTCCCAAACGAGGTGTCAAGGGTCACAGTCACTTGAGGAACTTAGGACTGACGTGGATCCCTAGATCCCACAACCAGAGCTTCTGTTTCAGTGGGTCTGGTGTGGGGTCGGGAAAATCGTGCTTTTAATAAGCACCTCAGGTGACTCTAACGCAACTGTTTAGCTCACTTGTGTCTCAGAATGACTTGGCCAGATGTTCTCTCGAGGTCTCTTTCAGCCTTCAGCTTGGAAGATTCCAGAATGACTACAAGGACTGAGCAAGGTTCTACTTCCTCAAAGCATTTCCCAGGTCGAAGCTGGCTGGAAAACCACAACCAGGCATGCTTATGTTGGGTTTGGTCTAGATTGTCATCTAAACAGTACTGGGTAGCTCTTGTTTACAGCAACTGAAGAGTCAGCAGTGACCACATCAGAAAACGGAACCACACACAGTAGAAAGTTGTCACAGCTCGATTAGCGCATAGCCATTCTGCACACGCTTCCAGCCACACATTCTGGGGAGGGTTCTGGAATGGTGGTGCCATTTAATTTACTGTAAATTACCTTCTGGGAAAAATGGATAGCTGACACCTAGGGCAACATTTATTTGCAAGAATGAACTATCTGTGGTGACTCAGATCTTTCACGTCCTAACGGGAACTTCAGAGTAGCTGGAGCAGAAACCATCCTTTCAGGGAAAACTTAAATCTTAGAAAGAACCAGGGGACACAGTACCATTCGCACATATTTGGTGAAGACAGTGGGATTGCTGAGAAAGCTCTCTGGTGGAGGAGGCTGCAGCACCACACGTGCGAAGCCTTATCCACTTGGACGAGTCTGTAATTTGGCCTTGGAAAGGGTCGGGAGAGTAGGCATTTCATTTGTTTGACAGGAGCGAGCCCAAAGCACCTCCCGGAACAGCGCGCCACCGCTATTCATGCGTCTTAGCACATGTTAGGCGTAGACGGGGAGACTGTATTAAATAAGCTTCAAGTCAAAACACTAGTTTGACAAAGATCTGTTTTAATTAAAAGACACACCCAGCTCTCTTCTGGGCCAAGCACAGGGACATGAAGGGATGACAACCCACCATTATGTCCGAAGGAGCAGGAACTTTGCTCTTTCCTGTGAGAGGACAAGATGCTTTGGGGCAGCAGGTAGGAATCTCTCAGTGGTCCTGGAACATCTGGGGTGGCTGGCCTCCCGTCACATCCTCTTTCCTCCAACAGTGCTGGCTATCCGCCACAATACCAATATCTCTGGCTGAGACAGTAGTGATCTAGGATACCACTTTTTTAATACCACATTTTAACAAACCAGAATTAGGAAACTCTACAAAATTCACACACTTGACATCCCATGCATTAACATTCAGCTGCTCATAGATCAACGGCATCCATCAAGCGTCTCTGCCTCCAGCATGTTCACGGACCGTATTCTATCAATATATTAAATATCCCCCAGTCAGCTGCTCCCTGTCATCTGCTTAAGCTTGGCCATTTTTCCACAAGGAGAAACTAGCTCTCTACTTCTCCTGGAGAAGTGTAAGAGACGACAAAGTAGGCAGATCTGACTTAGATACACGCTCGGCTCCTTTTTGGGATTGCACACTTTGAATTTCCTTTTCCCCGTAACACGGCCCAATCTCCCTGTCCACCTTATCTCCTGCCTCTCATTCTGTTCTCAACATTCCAGGTGGCCTTCCTGAGTTCCTCCAAAACACCATATGCTGTCCTGACCCAGGACCTTTGAAAGGGGGACTTCTCTACTGAGAAATCTCCCCCTTATTATTGGCCCCTATACTCCCAATAGCATCCACTAGTTCCTTTGCTCTTTCAGTCATTCAACAAGTATTTACTGAGTGTCTACATGTGTCAAATACTTGAGTGAGTGAGATCGACTCAAAAACTCTCAGAGAACTTACATTCTAGTCTTGGAGCGGGGAGGGTACCTAGACTAAAACTAAACATAATAAATAAATTGTATGTTAGAAGAGATAATTGATATGGAAGAATAGAAAGGAGCAAGGTGTATGAAAAGTGCTTGTGTTTGAATAGGGTGGAAGGGAAGTCCTTACTGATACGGAGAAATTTAAATGACTTCTCCATTGTCCTCAGAATTTAGCTCAACTTCACTTCTCCAGGGATGTCTTCGAGACTGGAGCTCCCAGCGAGTCTTTAAAGGTCTGCTACGTCTTCCTCTCTGGCATGCTCTCGTAATTCCCAATACTCTCCATTCACAGCTCTTAGCGCCATTTGTAATTACATCCTCACATGGTTATTTATTCAAGAATGCGCTGTCCACTAGGTTGTAAACTCCATGAAGGTGAGATCCTTTTTGATGACTTCTCATCTCCAAAGCGAGCTCAGGACGAGCGTTCAATACAAACTTGTTGGTGGATGGAAGAAGACAGTATGGATAAAGATGTACGTGCAGGCTACATTGAGGGAATCAATTGAAATAATGAATAACAAATAACAAATGGAGGAAAATCCAGAAGTGCTTTTTATAAATTGCAAAGTCCTGTAAACATATGGGCATCATTATTTCTGTGGATAAAAGACCCCCTTGTCTCAGCATAGTTCTGGGCTCACTGACATTGTGTGACCTGGAATCCCCTTTATGAAGGCAGTATGGTTTAGTGGGTGACAGTGGTACCAATCTCACAGAGATGCTGTAGGATTAAAAGAGCGAATATCTCCAAGGTGCATAGAAGAAGGCCTGGCAGATAGTAAGTACTCAATAAACATTATCATGGTTAGGATTGTTATTATCTGCCATGCTTTCCACTGCAATCCGGGGATTTATTTATTGACTGAAATCTTCCTTGGTTTCTTCTTAGAGACAAATGAACTAGTAATTCCTAGTTCCGTGATGTTTTCTCTAACGTAGTTCGAAGAGTAAGGATGCGTCTCTTTCAGGCTGCACCCTGTAGGTTTCAGCATCCTTTCTAGTTCATCATCTACTTTGGTCGGATCTTGGCGCTTCTTTTCCAGTTGTCTTGGCAGCTGGAAGTTAGGCTGAGCCATTGATGGCTGAGAAGACGGGGTCCAAATCCTGGTTCTGTCACTCGCTGGTGGAAAGGTCTTTGGCAAGATGTTGAACTCTTTGAGGCTCACACTCATCTGTAAAATGGGACTCAGACTTGCTCCCTCACAGGGTTGCTGTGAAGATGGAAGGAGACACTGTCCAGGAAGGGCCAGCGCAGAGAGGAGTCTCCACACAGTGGTTCTGCCTCTCTTGCTTTTTGCTCAGGAACAAACCTACACTTTAAAAGGAATCTTCTGGAGACACAACCACATTGTGGTCTCTGACGAGGGCTCTGACAGGTGTTCTAAATCAGGAAGCCAAAGTCAACACATTTGGGACTCATGACACACGCCCCACAGTGGTTCATATTCTTGGCAGAAATCAGTGCAATAAGCACAGTGTTCACCTGTTGTCCTAAATCAGGAGGAAAAAAGTTATTTAAAAAATATTCTTTTTAATATCAGAAGTGTATCAATTTATACAGAAGGAATGAACTAGCCAGAAATGCCATGCCAAGTATATTTTGTGATTGCAGAAAAAGTTTTCAAAACAAATCCTTGTTGTTGATTAACAAATATTAGTGAGGGATCTTTGATGGTATAATAGTCACAGGAGCCACGGGGAATCTTTCTGAATCTTCAAAGATATTGCTTGATGATGGTAATTAGGTATCGCCCCAGGGTGTGTGCATGTGTGTTTGGGACAAAAATGAAGACAAGTCCAAAACATTCCCTTCAGATACACAAAGATTCCAGATTTTCTTTTCTTCTCTCCTGGATGTTTTTGCTAACCTTAGCTGATGGTTTTCACCAACTGTTCACTTGCAAAATATGCTTTTCAATATGTCACAGTCAAACTCTCCAAATTATGCTCCACTTCCAAAGACCTGGTTTTAGTTCCCAAGTCTTCTCTTTCCCTATGTTTGGGGTTTTTGATCAACAAATCTTCATGGAGGCCCCACTGTGTAAGCAGTGGGCTCCCAGAATGCCTTTTCCAATGCCCTCGGTGCTCCAGATGTTGGGTAAATTGGGAATCTATGAAACTGAAGTGAAAAGAGCGTTAAAATTATGCGTGAACGTGAACCGAGCACTTAGAGGGCAAGATGCTGTTCCCCGCTGGAGGCAGCAGAGTTGGGGGATTTATTTCCTACTTATTGGCTTAAAATGTGAAACCTGGATGTGAGGAGGCCCTCCTACCTATCCTTAGGGAATCTTCATGCCAAAGCTGCTCATGCTCGTTCGTCTGACGTTCCTGTGGCTCGGTGAATGCACTGTTGTTCCCTCCACTGCCTCTGATGGCTCTTCGTGGTCTCTAAATAAGACCCGGCACCCAGGACTCTTGCGTTCTGCTTGTCTTCCCACCCTTTTCCTCTTCTGCTCCACTAGCTCCCGGTGGTCCAGCTGAAACCCACTGTTCGCTCTTCCTCCTCATTCACTGAGTACCTGTCCTTGGCCAAGCACCGCTTCATTAATTTTAAAGAATATTTTATCCCCTCAGTTTTCTGAGAGGTAGTTATTGTTTGTCCCCACTTTATAGGCGAAGATCCTGGGTCTCAGAGACATCAAGGGACTTGCTCAAATTCTTGGGCTAGTACGTGGATGAGTTGTCATTTGAACCTGGTCTCTCACTTCAAAGACACAGTGGAAAGGGCCCCTTCCATCACACGATCTTGCTTCCTCCTCAAAACGCCTCAACACTGCCTCATTCTGCATCCTTCCACGTAGTGGCAGAAAAATGGCCCCCCAACGATGTTCACATCACAATCGCCAGAACCCGTGACGGTGTTACCTTACACGGCAAAGGGGAGTTAAGGTTGCGAATCGGCAGACTTTAGGGAGAGGCTTCTGGACCGTCCAGGTGGGTCCAGTGTAATAACGACAGTCCTTAGAAGTGGAAGAGGAAGCTGAAGAGCGGAGTCAGAGAAGGAGATGTGAGGAGGGAAGAAGAGTCAGAGACAAGCAACAGTCTCAACTTTTAAGACGGAGAAAGGGGCCAGGCACCAAGGGCTGCAGGCAGCCTCTAGATGCCGGAGAAGGCAAGGAAACGGATTCTCTTCTGGAGCCTCCGGAAAGGAGAACTGCCCTGCAGACACTTTGATCCTTGGCCCCACGAGACCCACATTGCACTTCTAGCCCGTGGAGCTGTAAGATGATAAATGTTTGTTATTTCAAGCCACCAAAGTTTTGGTCATTTCTTTTAGCAGCAACAGGAAACAGAGACACTCCAAGTAGTGTTACCTTCCCACCAACTCCAGCTGCCTGCACATCAGGCCCAGGGCTGACACTGCCATTCCCACCAACCCCTCACCGTCAAAGTCTGCTTTGGGGAAAATGCGTCGCTGAGCTCAATTAATTGTACCATCTCAGTCAGAGCCAACAGAAACCATCTAAACCTCGTCCCAGAGAGGTGGAAGCAGTTGTCCAAGGCCACACAGGGAGCGGTGACAAGGGGACAGCTCACACCCGTAACTCCGAACTTCCACTCCTAATGGCTTACGAGGGAAATGTTCAAAAGCGTCAGCATTTTTTAGGGATCAGTGCTCTGAGGTTTAGTTACTAATTGTCCTTGTTAGAGTTTCCAGATCTGGCAAACAGGTTGGATCCTGGGAAATCACACCAAATGGGTCTATGAAGAAACCTGTGACTATTGGAATTAACCTACCCGCCACTGTCTTGTTCACACATTCATTCAACAAATAGTATGTGCCAGGTAGGCGCACATCCTGAGAACTAAACCTGAGCGAAACACGGTTTGTGCTGGTCAGAGATGCGTGGTTGGGTGGGGCTGGGGGACAGGCAGGGTTGGGGAGGTGCAATAGGTGGAAGTCGCGAGGCCTTGTCATAAGTGGTGTGAGGGAGTGAGGAAGCAGCGCCAGTGGGCTGAGGCAGGGCTGAGCTTCTGCAGGAGGCACAGCTGGTCTGGGCATCGACTGATGGGGGGCAGGGAGCCCTTCAGCCTCCAAACAGGTGGACGGGGCTGTGCAGTCAGCTGGACGAACCACAGAGGTCTGCCACTCTCTCCCCAGCTCCGAGGGTTGTTTGGTGACTGCCTGAATTCCGGAAGGGTCCGGCATCCTTTGTGAACGAGCTCACAGTTGGTCAGCGAGCGGAGTGAAGTAGAACAATACTGGACACAGTGTGAATCTCGACTTGGCTCCTTTCCTGCTGAGTCGACTTTAGGAGCATCCCTTGTGCCTCAGTTTTCTCGTCTCTGAAGTGGGAGACGAGTTCCCCCTCTGCAGGGCTGTGTGTGTGAAAGCGCCTGCCGCAGGGGTCAGGAAACGCAGCTGTCCTGGGCAGGCCTGGGGACGGGGCGGATGCTCTCTCCCTGCGGCTCGGTTCTACATTCTCGCCAGCCTTGTGTTGCTCCACGGTTCTTTCCAGACAGTTCTAACCTGAGCCCAGGGGTGCTCCCTCTGGTCCGCGGCAGGTTGGGGCAGGTGCTGGGGAGGTCCGGCTTCAGCCAGAAGCAAGAAGTCCACCGTCCTGTTGTCCGTCATCCAGCCAGCGCGAGTCACCTGGCTGAAGCGTAAAGCTGACTGCGCTCACGCCCCGTGGATGGCCTTCCTTCCTGGTCCCCGTTCCCTCTCCAGTGTGACCCGCTACCCCCGCCTCAGGCGCTCTGTGCTTTAGCTTCTCCCCGCTTCCTTCCCTGGATCTGGGATCTGTCTGCTGGGCGGTTGTGTTTCCTGGAATGCCTGCTCCCCTCCACCTTATTTGTCTGGAGCCCCGTCCATCCCCTTTACATCCAGCTCACACATCACTCTGCGAGGCCTCCCCTGGCTTCTCCCCATGAGTCCGCTTGGTCCCCCTCTAGGCTGCCATGTGTCTTTACAGATCTTATAGTTCATTGCACACATTATGCTAAACTAGCTATTTATTCATTACCTCCTCCATCAGGCTGGGTGCTCCTGGGGAGCAGTTTTGTGTATTGTTCATTTCTGTATTTCTAGCACGTAAGAGGGACTCAGAAAATGTTTGTTGAATGACTGATTGACCGACTAAATGAATGACAGACAGGTCTTTAGAATTTTCTAGTAGCTGACTCTTGTAAAAAGGTGGCTTGTGAGCCCAGTGAGTAATTACACTACCACATTCTGTAACGGATTGGTGCTAGCCAGAGAATGACAGTGTGTCCAGAAGGTAATGAATTAAAACCTTGCTCTGGCATATCCCCTTTCAGAAATGGGAGCGGTCTTTCAAATGACTTGAAAAATAGACCTCAGTAAAAGTGTAAGAAAATATATGCAATTAGACTCAATCAATAAGCTTGTCCTTGACTAATGTCTACATTTAAGGAAGTTTAATTAAATCATGAGCGAGGCCTGTCTGATTTCACTGTCAGTCTGGTTTGTCACGTATGTACGTGAACTCTACGTGAGCTTCTTTCAAGATTTCCAGACCCTCAACCAACACGAAGAGACAGAGGAGTGTCAACATGTTGCTTAGAAGGAAGGGTCCCGTCGTCAAGAACGAGAAAGCGGGAGGCCAAGGAGTGTGTGTAGTCTGTGCTGAGAGAAGTAGAAGTCCTGCCAAATGCTTTTTCTCCCCTCACTCACTCACCTAGAAAGGTTTATTCAGCATGGACTAGGCACCGGGGACTGACTGGGTGCCGGCGAACACTGGAGGTGAAGAGACCGCATGGCGTCAGACTCCAGAGATGAGTGTCAAATTACGTTATCGTGTTTATGTGCCCCTAAGCCGGGGGGGAGCATATCTTCTTTATTTTGTTTCTATAAATTCAATGTCTTTGCACTAAACTAGAGGTGAGGAATAATATAGAAAATGTGCTGCTGACGGTGCGCCGTGTCCTGGGGACACAGATAATGCTGAGGACCTGTGGCTGTGGGGGAGAGACGTGTGTGAACAGTGAGAGGATCCTGTGGTGGGAGGGTGCGGGCTCCACTGAGCACTTCCCCCTCCCCTCCCACAGGCACGAAGGTGGGCGTGGGACTGGAGAAACAGCAGCATCACCAGCAGAGCCGGCTGTGGAGGGAGCTCCGCCCCTCTGCCGACCTCCTGTCTACAGAGCAGAGGACGACTGAGGCAGCAGCGGGGCGGGGGAGGAAAGAAAAACCACTGCCCTTCGGAGGCCCTGAACAGAGCAGAGGTGCTGCCCGAGGCCGGGGTCCTGAAGCTACATCAGGGGCTGACCCTGTGGGGAGTTCAGAGCCCCCCTGACCGGCTCCATCACAGACAGTGCCCAGGGCGCCCTGCGGAAGGGGCGATGTCAAAGGCAGCCGCAGAGCCAGGAATGGCCAAGGGATGCTCAACCGAATTGTCATATTTCAAATAGATTTAATTTCACCGATTTTATTTAAAACATTCTAAATTCTTCTGAAATAAAAGGCCACTAGATAAAACAAGGACTGAAATACCGATAGCATCATGTGCTTTGGGGCTGTAATCAATAGCCCAGGCTCGCAGCTGGCGGTCACAGAATGAATTAGCCCACAGACACATTTTGCTGTTCAAGCACGTTTTAAACCTTTAGAATAAAAACAGCTTTACAGGTAGGGCAGGCTTTCTCTGGTCACTGTAGCTCCAAACACCCCCGTTGGCTGTCACTGTCACAGGTGTGACCTGTCTGGTCCCAGAGGGCAGTCATGTAGGCTGACCCCCCCCTGTTGCAGACAAGGAAGCTAAGGCCTGGAGGGAAAAGTGACCATAAGGGAGCAGAACCAGGACCAGAATCTCCGGGTCCCACCTCACCAGGCTCTTCCTGTGGCAGGGGCTGCCTCTCCGAGAAGCTCTTTGTGAATTTCATGTGCCCAGGCTGGAAGGAAGCAGCCATCCTGAGCTGCCCTCTGCAAGGAAAACTTCTCTTTTAGTACCAATAAACGCGGGCAGGGGTTTCTGGGGAGACCTGTGGGGACTCATGTCAAGGTCTCTGCAACCTACCCAACTGCTGGCCTCGCACCTGAGATGAGATAGGCTATTCTTTGTGGGATGGGCACGTGCCCTGCCTGCCTTTAGGCGTCCGTGCTGGTGAGACAGCTGGGTGTCCACGGATGGGCACGTGCCCTGCCTGCCTTTAGGCGTCCATGCAGGTGACACAGCTGGGTGTCCATGGACAGAGTGCAGGCGGGCGTGGCTGGGGGATATATTGCTCTGAAGACCCTCTGAGCCAGGGTCCCTTTGGAAGGCTGGCCTGCAGGCGCAGACATGGGCAGTGGGGAAGATTGGGCGTCTGGTTTCTCTCTTCCTCCCAGCTGGGCTTCTGCTATCGGGGCCCTATGTGTGTGTGGCGGGGAGTGGGGGCTGGCAGAAGCGCTGATCTATCCGCTTCGCGGGTTTGGTCTGCAGCGCCCGTTCTCCACCCTCGGGGAGCAGCCTGGGGATGGGGCGGGAGGTGGGGTGAATTTGATCGGAATGCAGATAGGAAAAAGAAATCAATCCACAAATCGAAACGCAAACCTACAAAAATATAGAGGAGCGGGCTGGCCCTGACTGGTCAGGTGAGCCAGGCCACCCAGCGTAGGAAGAGCACAGCTTGCCCTCGCCCTTGTCCAACCAACACCCGGTTCTCTCATTGTCCCTGGCCACGGTGGGATTTATAAGGTTGCGACTCCCTAAAGTTGGCGCAAAACCTGGAGGTTCCCCACCTGCGTGGCACCCTGAGAGGAGGGGGAGCCAGCCCGTCTGCTGCAGAGAACCTGTCACTTTTCTCAGGGCTCTGTGCACACTGGCACCTACTTTGCAGAGACCTTGTCAGTCACTGCCGTCGTCTCCCTCAGCCCCGCCACCTGCATTCAAGGACAGCTGGAGGCCACCCCCTGACCCTGTAAAAAGCTCCTGGTGTCTGAGTTCAGCACCCCTGTGGTGGCAGATAGTGTCTGAGGCGGCCTCTGTCAGAAGAGCCCTGGATTCTATTCCACTGGCCTCTCGCTTTCTTTACAGAGAGGTCTCAATGTGTTCACCTCAGCACATTATCAAAGGACCTCAAAATTTCAAAAAGGCGGAGAACCCTGCCCTGGACTGTGACATTCTTAACGGAATAGATGATGACTTATCCATATCTGTCTTTTATGGGACCTATGCTGTGCTGAACGCATGGTTGGTGCATGGCAGAGAATCCCTAAATAAATTTGCAGAGTGTAATGTTATTACACTGTGCTAATAAGAAAACAAATAAGGCAGACGCTTCACCCACAAAGAGCTTAAAATTTAATGGGCGAAAAGATGCCAATAAGGACTTCCTTACACAGAAAAGAAGAACGGAAGAGCAGGAGCTAGGTACAGAGGCGGCCGTCCCTCCCCACAGGGCCCTTCTGCGCGGACGTCCCCGTGACTCGCCTGAAGAAACAGCGCCCACCATGCACCTTGCATTCCCGTCTCCCAGCCAAACTGTGGGGGGCCAGGGCACAGGCAACACGTCTTATGCACCTGGGCTCTGGCCCGCTCGCTCTGTCCCCTACGGGCAGTCACTCAGCCACTGGACCTGCTCCTGGCCATCAGATTCACTTTGAGAGAAGTGTTCTGGGATTCTTTGGGAGCTCATTTAGTGCCTGCTCCCCTCCTCGGCTCCGGGTGGGGGCCAGGGGGTGACAGCATCATGGACTCGCGGTGGATAACGAGTCCTCTGTTATGACTGGGAGCGTTTGCGATGCTATAAATAACTCTATCAATATTGTGATAATGGCTCTTTAAAGAGGTCTGTTTTACAAGTGCCGAACGTACGAGAGCCCGCAGCTGTGCTCATTAATTCTGAAGTATGCCCCCCCACAACGTACGACTTGCAGGTGTAACAATAGGCCTGTTGACTCAATGAAGATCTAGATAATGTTTAGATTAAGAAAAAGGTTAGAGTAACATTGTCAGTTTTTCCTTTGTGTTTGGCATAATGAAAACAAATTATAATAGCTTAATTGGAAACGGGATAAAAAAGGCAAAACATAACTTCATTGCAGATTTCAGATGCTCGCAAATAGCACCTCCCCCTCAAGAGCAAGGATCGTAATTGACAGCAGTAGATCTTTAGATAATTAATTGCAGTAAATTATCACTTGGCACAAAGAAGGCATAATTGTAATTAATTTGCAACCTTCCCAGCATAACACTGAATTGGAAATGGCACTGGCACCATTTTTCCCAGGGAGGAGATGGGGGGATGGGCTGGGTACCCTTGTTCTTCGATGGGCACTTGGAGTTTTGAGGCAAGCCCTGGTTGTAATTTTTCTGGTATGATCGTGACGTCTCTGCGACTCTCCTGGGTCAGGGGTGTTTAATTTTGACTGTGACTGTTGGCTCTGGGCTGTGATGGTTAGCAGGGGGTTCCCCTGAGGAGCTCTGCTAAGGCCTCCCATCACGTCAGCCTCCAGTTAGTCACTTCACCCCAGCACCTTTCTGTGTATGTGTCATTCACCTGGGTGCTGAAAGGCCTAATTAATTCAGGTAATAGGCATTGTTTCAACATAAATATTATGATATTTTTCACTGAATGGATTAATAAAGATTTGCCTCAAAATGTTTCCCTCTTTTCCAGTGCCTCCTACTGCTGGGGTGATGCAGATCATTATTAAGAGTCTTTGCCGTGGTACAATTTTACAGTGGTTGCCACAGATCAAGTTTCAATCTAATTGCTCAACAATTAATTAGAAACAGAAATGAGGAATAAAAACTATTTTCACTGGATTCTAGGGAACTGTTTATAGTTCATTAGGGTGCCTGGGAGAACAAATCATTAAGTTATAAAAGATTACATCTGTGTTAGAATTAAAGATGAGTGAAATCATTAAGCCAACGGTGGCCCAGTGATGACCGCCACGGTGCTACTCTTCCAGGGGGCCCAGCGCCTCCCTTCTGCCGCTCCCTAAGTCCACTGCAGAGAAGGAGGAGGACCATGCTTCCAACAGTCAGGGCAAGAAATTGCTGTGCCTCGTAGCTGGTCATAAAAAAAAAAGATAAAGATCATGGCCCTACTTCAAGCAGACTCATATAACAAAAACAAGCTTTATTAAACTATTTTGGACACCCTCGGAAGTTCTTAGCCCCATTGTTATAAACGCTGTTAAGAAGGTGGATTTATAGCTGGAGTCTGCCACCGCGGCTGCCCTGCCAATGAACTGAGGGTTGACCCACTCGTAATACCTCCCCTGGGGGTTAACAGATCATTCAATCTTCATGCAAGTTTCCTTTCTGAAAAGCAAAGCCTTAAACAACCCCTGCTCCCCTACAGCCCGCCAATGGCTTCCTCCAGTCTGGTTGAATCAGTCATGATGGCTTTACTGTGTGAGCCGATAGTCACAGGTGTCAGAGTTCAAACCACCCAACCTATTTCACAGGGGACTTCAAACTGAGCTCACACCTCAGCCCTCCTTGCCAAAGGCCCTGGTGTTGATTTTCCTGAACACCCTCCACGCAGACCTAAAGCACATGAGCCCGCCCACAAATGCTGCTTTTTGTGCTCCTGGACCTGGGATGTTAGAATCTTCACTGGGAATGGATCTCCAACTTTTTGATCTAGAACTGAAATGTGATTTCCATGGAGCAAACGGCAAGAAGAAATTTCTGAGAGGCTCTTGTTGGAAGAATGAAGTCAACTTAATCTGTACGTCCCCAAAGGAATAAAGTAAGATGCTTCAGAGAGGTGGATCTGGCTTAAGGAAGAATCACTTTCTGGTCTACACTTGCCTGAGAGGCAAAAAGTTGGCCACGGTGGGGCTGGCCCCATGGCCGAGTGGTTAAGTTCGTGCGCTCCACTGCAGGCGGCCCAGTGTTTCGTTGGTTCGAATCCTGGGCGAGACATGGCACTGCTCATCAAACCACACTGAGGCAGCGTCCCACATGCCACAACTAGAAGGACCCACAACGAAGAATATACAACTATGTACCAGGGGGCTTTGGGGAGAAAAAGGAAAAAATAAAATCTTTAAAAAAAAAAGAAAAACAAAGTTGCCCATGGCAGCAGGAGTTGTGAGTAGAGAGTGGAGGCTGGTGGGTGGGGAGAGTAGAAGAGGTTTACGGCGGAGGCTTGGGAGGGGAAGCTGAAGGCTTTAGACTAAGTGCTCTTAAAGCCCTCTCCTAACTTAGGAACTCATGGGCGTTTGACTGTGTGACACATGAAAAAGCTAAGATGAAAGGCAACACCGAACCTATTCTCTGCTGTGGAGGATGGTGCCAAGTGGTGGCTCAAGTGGGTGAATGTCCAGCCCAACAATGAGGGCCTTCTGAATCAGTTTCCACTCTTTGGGCAGAATCATTGACAAGTCAATGATTAAACTGAGGTCATTCATTCATTCAATCATGCATGCAACAAACGTTTCTGCAGCACCAATGTGCAGGCCCTCGCTGTGTCCTGCGACTCTGGAATTACTCACCATAATCCCTGCCCTGTGGCTGCTGCTAGTTGGGCTGTTCAGTGTGCCTCAACATTTTGGCATTTTAATTTCCCATTCTGACCAGTGCCCAAAGGAAGAAAAATACATTAGCTAATGAGAAAAAAAAGAGAAGCCAAACTTTCTGAATCCTAGGTAGGGGTTAGTTCAGTCATGGAAGCTTGGTCTGACTCCTGCCCGCCTCCCTCGTTAACCCCACACCAGCATTCTACCCGTTGTCCTCCCCCTCCAGCCACACTGGCTGTCTTTCTTCCAGCTCTGTAAATACTCTGTTCCTTTCCCGTCCTAGGGGCTGCACTCACGCTGCTCCCCGACCCTCCTCCGCGTCCTTGAGCTCAAACACAACTTCCTCCAGCAAGTTTTCCCTGCCCCACGGACAGAAAGACACACCTCCCACCCCCACGTGTTCTCCAGACATCCTGAGTCCTCTCGAATAGCACTTAGTAATAGCTAAGAAACATCTGCATTTATTAAAAAATTGAAATTTGATTCCACTGTGTGCAGAATTCCTGAAATATCAGCGGAATCTTGGTTTGAGAGTCAGGGGTCTAAAAGATTGAGCCAAATCCACAGCACCTCTAGGAAGACGTCAAACTGAAAAATAGTAACACAACAGCAATGATACCTTCAATCATGTACATGCTATGGTTTACGTGTATCTTAGCGCATATTTCTCTTCCATTCCTCAAAACAGATTTGTGGGGCAGGCGTTCATGTCGCTCCCATTTCACAGATGAGTGTCGGACACTGCACAGCTGGTAAGTGGCAAACCGGCCCCAGAAACCAGGCCTCCAGACTCTGGTTCAAGACTCACTCTGTTCACACTGGTGCTCTCCTCCTTCCGTGTTTCACATCTAAATCCAGGTGCACACAACCAGGGCACAGTGTGTTGCTTTTTTTTTCTCTCCCGCCCCGCTTCTTCTCCTCTTTATCTTCTTTCATCCGGACTTCCCCAGTCTCCAGTCTCCTGGGGTGCAAGCAGGCCGAGCTGGGGTTCGCCCATGCCTGGGCCTGTTCCCACAGTCGTCAGAACAGGAAGGGGATTACGTGGTCCTGTGGTTTTTTGAACTGTGCTCTGAGGAGCTGTGACGTTAGTGCTGCTCCACTGCACAACTGCAGGGGGCGCCTCGCTCAGGGCCGGCCGTGTGGACGGCGCCCCTGCAGCACCACGTGTCTGTACCGTGTGTCTGCGGGTGACGTGGGGGCTGCCACAGCCACCTTCACTTTATTCCGAGCAACTCTGCTTTGACCTCTTTTGTACACTGAGCTTCTGAATAAGGTTTTACTTGAATGAAGGGTTCTGCTCCTTAAAAGGAAAGCGTCCAAAACCTCATTATTTAGTGATGTGCCAGCCGATCGCACAACCGGAGAGGGCAGACTGGAGGCTCACGCCAACTTCTGGACAGAAGCCGGCGCTCTGGCCTCTGCCCTGGGCTGCCCGCTGGAGGTGGCAGTTCACTGACGCGCGAGCTGGGAAGGGACCCCCGGTTGCTGACTGGAGGAAGCTGTGAAATGGAGGGTGGAGGGTAGGATGCTCCACCTCAGGGGCCCCATCTGACTTGGCTGGACATGCTCCTCCTTCCCTCTCCCCTGAAACACGCACCTCCCCTCCCCTCGTCCAGCCACCCACCCACCCTCTCTGCCTCTGTCCTTCTTCCCGAGGAAGCTTTTCTCTCAGCCTTGAGGACGTTGGGGGTGAACACCAGAGTCCTTTCTCCAGTTCCCAGAATCACTGGGTATGCAAATTCTCCCTTGTCCTCTGGAGTGGGCCTGACTTAGAGCCCGCCCCTGGCAGTGACCTGTGTCTGTCTCCAGACTTCCACAGACTTCAACACCTCAGACAACCTTTCGTGGAGGATGAGAACGCCTGTTCTTGCTGTCGCTCTTGATCATCAGGAAAAGCAAAAGGGCTGAATGTTCCGAGAGCTTCTTTCATGCTTTTTTCCGCGGAAAGAGCCAGTCATTCCCGGTGACCTCGAGACCGCTAGCCATGTGTGGCCTGGGAGCGCTCTGGAGTTGGGACTAAAGAAGGATTTCCATAGTACTCAGATCCGGGCCAGCACGAAGTACCACACAGAAGGGAAGTTTCGCTCAGTGTGCCTAGTTTTCGGTCGGCATCGGCAAATGTTTCCAGCTCGAGCCGGTGACTGTTTCTGTGACTTAACTCACGGAGTTCCCGGCAGTGCCTGCGAATCTGTGTTCCTGCAGCCCTTGTGCTCTGGCTGGGGATGCACAAACTGGACATCAGCTGGTATCTCCTCACCCCTTAAAATGAAAGCTAGACAGACTCAAAGGCCCGTTTCACGGTGTGCAAGATGGTGGAGCTTTGGCCCCCGTCTCCTGGTCTTGGGTCAACTTCGGCTTTGAGCTCCAGTTTTCATTTAATCATCTTCCTTTAGGGATTTCCTCGCTGCCCTGCTCCTGTGTCTGGTTCCCTTATAACAGCTGAAACGTGAACCTAGGTCCTTCTCCTCGTTTCTGTGGGGAAAGCGACCCACAGCCAGGCATTTGTGTGGCTGGAAGGCTCTCCCGCAAGGGGAGGAACGTGGGGGTTTTGATTCCAGCAACACAGATAACTTGAAATTTTCACATAGGGATTTTTGCTTTTAAAATCGCTTTAGTCAATTGGACAAGTTGGACTCCAGCTCGCTGCCAGGCGGCAGAGCCCCCGTGCCCCGTCTCTCTCCGGTCCCGTCTCCTGTCCGCTCCCTCACCCCTAGTGAACAAAACTGAACACATTCGTCCCATTTCCTCATGCAGAAAGCTGAGGTCTCTTAAGCTTTTACCCCAAATTGAGACCTAAACTCATCAAGATCCTTAGAAGAACAAAAGACCTTTCATGTAACAAGATGCTAACCTCCTTAGAAATAAAAAGCATAAAAGCCAACAAGAATTGCCCCTGGTTCCATGTGGAATCAGTGTGGGGTGGGGACGTGAGAAAGGCTCGGGTCGTGTTGCTGGCACAGGGTGCCCCGGGCATCAGGCATGAAGAGGGGGACTGGGGGTGGGGTCTCTGCAGGGCCTTTGCGGGCAAAGTGGCTTCCCTTCTGCTGACTCTGCATTCCAGGCTGCTGTCACCATGTGGTCTTTGGAAAGGGGACCGCAGAAAAACGTGCTCTGCTTAGAAATGACAAGCTCACCAGCCCCGCTGGAGCCTGAGGCTGCTGCTGAGCACAGACCCATCCTGAGGCCGCTCTGGCCACAGCCTGCGGCCTGGGTGGACCGTGGCAATGGTCGCCATGATGAAGGCGTGGCGCCCGTGCTGAGCTCCTGAGTGGGCTGCCTCTCTACGCTCCCCTACGAGATGGGGACTTGAAAGACGGTTGACAGTGTGTTCAAACGGCAGAGCCTAGTGCAAGAAGCCGCTGGAGCGGGTGGGTGTGCGCGGGCTGGGTGGGGACGCTGTTCTAGTCCTGGTTCTGCCTCGCACTGGTGCGTGGCCTCGGGCTGGTCATTCCTCCCCCTCCGGCCTCAGTCCCCCACTGTCCCCTCGAGGGGTCTGCGAGTCTTTCCCGAGGGTGGGAGTGACGGACGGGGCCTCCACAGGGCAGCCTGGTTTCCCCCGTGTTTTGCTGGGGTGCTGAGGCTTTTCTTGCATAAAGGATTTGGCCATAAAAGCAGGCTGAAAACCATCGCTCTGACGGATGGCTGTCGACTGCCTCTTCCAGTGCAGACACTACGTGATTCCAGACAGAGGAAGGAGAGAAGAATGGATGCTGGGAAAACGCAAGCGTAAGGAAAAGAAATTCCTGCTACAAATAAATCCCCGGCCGATCTCTCCTAATCTCTGAAAGTTTAAAGATTTAAAATCTACTTTTTTTTTTTTAAACTGCAGTTCTCAGCAAATAAAGACTACTTTGAATTATTCAGGTTTGTTACACCCACAAATCACCCATACGGTACATTCTAAATAAAAAACTAATAACTCTCTTTGCAAGAAGTGCCCCTTCCAGAGGCCATGTATAAGGCATTAACCTGCACTGGGAGAAAATAATACCGGTGATTTCCAAATTACACTCATTTTAGGAAATAACTTAAATAAATGAATTTGGCCAAATGCAGTCTGCTTATTTCCTCTGCATTGAAATGCAGGGGTAATATTTTTCTGCCAGCAAGTATTGGAAACAAAATCACTTAGAGCCATACTTAAAGAGCATTTTAGGATCTTTCACAAATTAGTTTAGTTGCTTTTCCAAAGCCTTTGCTTTTTATAGTGCTCAGAAGAGTGGGGGAGGGGGTGGAGTGGGGAAGGTGGGAGAAGGAGGGGCCCCAGGGCCATGGGCTCAGGGCTCCAAACTCAGAGACCTTGGTGGTCACCTGAGACCACCCTCATCAGAGGCCGAGTCTCTGTGGGGCTCCTCCCGCCCCTGGGCATCCAGGCGTTGCTCACAGCCTGTCTGTCCTCTGATGGATCCAGTTACTGGGAGATGCTTGGCCCACGGTGGACACTCAATGTCTGTGGCTTAATGCAAATATTCCACCCTCAGGTTTTTGCCCATTGGTCCTGGTCAGCCCTCTGAGGACAGCACAGGGCAACCTGCCTCCCATGGTGACCCACGGGGTCCTTTCTCCAGAGATGGTGGGGGCACGCTGACTGGAGGGTGTGAGAAGCCAGACACACACCTTGTCTCCATCCTGCCTTGATGGCACCGACTGGCGGGGCTGCTTTTGTGTTGTAGCTCCGTCTGGAAAAGCGGGAGTCAGGGAGTCAGTTGATGGACCAAGACCCTGGGAGGGAGGGAGGCGAAGCGTGGGCTGTGGCGCTGAGGCCGGGAGCCCAAGTGCCAGTCCTTGCTGGAACCCCCGAGAGGCCTGAGGGTGAGCAGGTGTTTGTATGTCCGAGCTTCCATTCCCTCGTTTTAAGAATGAGGATGACGGTGTTTGCCATACAGGGTGGGAGTGAGGAGGCAGTCCAGGAGCATTTATTGAGCATCTATGTTTTACCAAGAACCATGTGATATCCCTGCCTGTAAGGAGCTCACAGTCTGCAGAGGAGACAGACGAGAACAGAGCTGACAGTAATGCAGCGTGGAAGGTGCTGCGGGGGGGAGTCAGGACGGGGAGCAGAGGACCGCAGGGGTCAGAGCCGACCCCGAGGACAGGAAGATGAAGGGAGGGTTGTCATCTGTGTTGGGAGGAGATGAAGCCAGAGTGACAGGCAGGGCCAGGGTCACGGGAACCCCATATATTATGCTAAGAGCTGGGTTGCACCCTAGCTGGTGGAAGCCATGGAAAGTTCTGGGTCAGCCACAGAGTCTGCTGATGTCACTTGAAAGCACCTGGCGCTAGCAGACTCTCAATCAATGTTCATCTGAAAGTCTTGAGCTGAGATCCTATTTTTTTCCAGGAGAGTCCCTGCACCTCTTAGCTTTGTGGCCGTGAAGAAATCTTCCATAAGAGAGATTTAATGCCCTAAAGAGAGCTCTGGACCAGGAGTCTGGGGACGTGGGTCAGCTGGGCTCCCCGTTTACTGTCTGCGTCTCTGGACTTTCGCTCACTCTCGCTTGTGCTCGGGCTCACGTCTCCAGACCGGGGTGGGCGGCTCCTGCTCTCTTCTGTGAGCCCCTTGGAGGGGACGTGGGGGTCGCCCTCAGGGTGCAGCTGCATTTCGTGTGGCTCCCCAGAGGACACTGCAGTCCAAGCTGATGGGGCGGGGTTGTGAGAGTTTTGGGGATAGAAGCACATCTTCCTGGACCTTGTCAGCCTGCGCCTCCCTGGTGCGGGAAATGCGTGCGGGGTGCATCTCAGAGGTTGAGCAGAGCAGCCGAGGACGGAAACGGCCCCGCTGATTTACGAGCAGGAGGCAGATCTGCTTTAATATCACAACACAAGGAAGTCAGGCCTCTTAAATAACACGCTCGCAGATTTACGGCTGTGCTGCTTGCTCGCTTCGGCGCCGTCTCTGACGCGGACGCTGCTGTGCTCTGGAAAGGCTGAAGTCAGCAACTTCTGAGATGCTGGGAAACAGATCCAGCACAGCCGGTCCCCAGTCAGCATTTCCAGCTGCCCCCCCCCACCTCCCAGCACATTGAGTGTGTTGTCAGGACTCGGGGTGGGGGTGCTGCCCAGCAGGCCTGAGTGGGTGTGGGTCTTGTGAAGCCAGAAGCAGAGCAGAGAGAAAGGCTGGGGCTTACAGAGGGTGATGGGGGACACCGGGAGACTCCAGTGTCGCTTCTGCCCATGTCCACTGGGGTGAGGATCACTCTCCCCTCGGGGAGAAAAAGGGCCAGGGTCTCAGGAAGCAGGGACACAGTAGGTCACTGGATCCTTAATCACAGGACACACTTATTCCACCAATACCTAGAGAGCACTTACTACAGCTCGGGTGCTCTTCTGGGTGCTTCACAATTATTGGCTAAGTTTCCCAACAACCCTCTGCGGTAAGTGTGTTATTATCTCCACGGTCAGATGAGGAAATAGAGGCCAGTGTCTGAGTGAGTGACTTGTCCAGTCTCAGGGCCGGGGGGGGGGGCGGCGCCGACTTTGAACCCGATGTCTGGCTCCACGGTCTGTGCCGTGAGTGATAGCCCAGCACAGACGACACCATGGAGGGTGTTCCCCGGGTGCCCCACGGTAGCCCTGTGCTGAGTGCCTGTCTGCTCCCACGGCACCCTCCCAGAGCCCTGCGAGGGGCCACGAGCATCAGCACCCGCTTTACAGAGAGAGCTGAGCACACGGACCCCGGAGGTCACACGGCCCACTGAGGGCCACACAGCCTCCCAAAGGGTCACATGGCCTCCCAGAGGTCACATGGCCCCCCGAGCGTCATGCAGGTGGTGCGTGGCCCCGCTGGGACTTACACTTAAGCAATCACCCAAGAGCTTGTTGGCTGGATGTGGAAGTGGGGACTCGATTTCTTTCCTGGGACTTTTGGGAAAGAAAGTGACGAAACGAGGGAGGAAGCTGTGTTAAAGTGAAACATAGGAATAAAACTGCCCCGTGTTAGTTTCTGCCGAGGGCCGGCCAGCCGTCCTGCCACCTGGGAGCCCCCTCCAGGTCTGGTGGGCGAGGCCGACACATACACTGAGGAAACTGCACAACGCAATGAGCGGCCAGGCTGCTCGCACCCTCTGCCCCCATCAGCAGGGTGGGTGGCTCCCTCACACCCCACCGCCTCTGCCCCCCACAGTCCCATCAGCTGCCTGGAGTCACCCCATCTGGCCCTTCTGTCCTGCCCTCGAGGCCAGTCTCCCCTCTGCTCCTCCCATTCTAGACCTGAACCCCTGACCTCTGCCCTGTGCTTGGCGTCCATGTTAACGGCCTGTCCATGGCCCACTTCCTGTGAGAAGATTTGCGTTCTCCAGGCTCCTGCACGCTGGAGGTTTGGCCAGAGCTCCAGGCCTGTGCATGTGCTTGCCCCGTGCCTGCCGTCAGACCTGCGCCGTCGACAGGACACCTGCTTTCTCTCCTTCGTTTGTTCGGTGTGTGTGTGCGGAGCTGAGGGGCACCCACCACCTGCAGGCACCGTGTTAGATGCCGGGGACTCAGAAGTCCCCTGGTCCCTGCCAGCAAAGCGCTCAGTCCAGTGGGGATACGGCAGACCCGCCATCATGGCACGGCAGGTGGAAAGGAGGGACGGCTGTGAGCCTGTGGCGTCCAGAGCAGAGAGGAGCATCCTGAACCACATGGGGTGTGCGCGTGTGTGCACGCGTGAAGACAGGGGTGCGGGAGGCATGGGGAGACGGGGAAGGCTTCGCTTTGACACGAGCTGAGTTTTCAGTGTTGAGGGATCAGTGTTTTGTGCAGAGGAAACAGCCAAGCGAAGGTCCTCCAGTGTGGAGCAGCATGATGGGTCTGGGTGACTCCTAGTGGCCTGGCACGGCCGGAGTCAGGGGACCCAGGAGGGGACGCAGGAGGCCGTGGTGGCCGGAGCCAGGAGGTAGGTGAGCGAGCAGGATGGGCCTGTGCCCTGAGCTGAGGAATTGGAATTCGACGGTGAGCCGAGAGGAGATGGCAGGCTCACAGTCCGTCACCTCCCCACAATGCCGGCTCGGCCATCCACGATCTGCTGAGACACCAACCTGAGCTCAACCTCTGCTCTCTCCAAGTGCCCCACATTGCTGTTCTCCATCTACTGCAGACAAATGGTGTCCCACTCGCTAGACGGGACTTCCTGGAGGCAACTTGTAGGCCCTGCCACTCGCAGCCCTGGGGGCTCTGCTTCCGTGGCCGTCACAGGAGCAGCAAGGAAGAGAGGGGCAGGTGCAGAGGGAGGGGGGAGTTGAGTACATGGCTGGGAGGGTGGGGAGGGCACGGCGTGAGGGTGCGGGGCCGTGCCAGCCCAGACCTGTGATTCTGTGAGGGGGAGCCGTCGAGGGCCCAAGCACAGACAGGACGCAGTCTGAGTGACACCTCACAGGCCCACGCCAGCTGCAGTGCTGAGGGGTGCTGCCGGGCCGCAGTGGAAGCCGGAGCCCGGCCAGGAGGCCTTGCCTGATTCAGACAAGAGATGGTGGCAGCCTGGCTGGGGTGAGGGCAGTGGGCATGGATGGCTTCCCGGCATATTCAGGAGGAGGAGAGAACAGAACTTCCTGCTGAATGGGACGTGGAATGTGAGCGCAGAGAGGAGCCAAGGGTGGCTGCCAGGTCTGTCGCCTGTGCAAGTGGGACTAAGGAGGTGGGTGGGTCTTCAGTGTCACCACAGCTCTGCAGAAGTGTAGTGACCAGGAGGCCACAGGAGGTTACCGGGGTGCCCGGGGTGCGGTGTCACAGCCTGCGGCTCCCACTGCAGGGCCTAAGATTTGGAATTTCACTCCAGGAAAGCTCCATTTCTGGAAAACACTAATAACGTATTTTCCACGGTTAGATATTTCTGGGCCCTTCATGCTGCATCCCCAGGCGCCCTTGACCCCTTAGGAGGCACTGTCTTCCCTTGCCTTTTGATAAGTGGCTGCATTTACTGTGGCCTCTTGTGTCAGGTAAAATCAGTCACCGTGATGTTGACATCTTGCTAGGCAGGAACTCTGGTGCCGGGACTCAGGAATGAAGGTCCCTCCATAAGCCTGGTGCATTTAATCGCTGCCACGTGCCCTCCAATGATTTCCATGGGAGTGGACCAAAACCTGCCTCTCGGTCCAAAGGGAGCGTGCCACAGTTTTCCTGCTTTCCAGTTCCTTTTTCATTTCAGCACCAGCTGCTCCTGGTTTCAGGGGGGTTGACTCTGCCAGCATCCTCATTAAGGGCTTTGTCTTCCTGCGCTGTCTGACTCCTCATGTTGTGGGCCTGGCCCTGCTCAGCAGCTAAAAGAAGCGTTTACTGGTGTATCAGCATCTCCGCCTGAGCGGTATGAAACGGGCTGCCCCCCATGTCCAGAGGAGATGCGGAACCCACCGGCAAAAGTGTCCTGCAGCGTTACACTGTGTGTGGGTCATTTTTGGCTTCAGGGTAAATTCTCCCCGGGCGTGGGACGTGGGAAGAGCAGGGGTCTTGGTGTCAGAAAGGACTGGGCTCAGACCCCAGCTCTGTGACTTCCTGAGTCGGGGCCTTTAGGTGGGTTGGTTGCGTTCATTATGGGCTCTGAGTTCCCCGAGGGTAACACGGGGGTGGTACCTGTGTCCTGGGATTGCCACGGGCAGTAAGAGGGATGGCCTGGCACACCGGGGCTCCTGCTGATGTCGTTTGCCTCCTTCTGCCTCACGAGTGTGGCCTCGCGGGTTCCTCAGCTGTAAAATGGGGACAGACTGAACACTCTAGAGGCCAAGGGTCAAGAACACTGACTGTGGCACCAGGGCACTGGGGTCTGACCTTGAGAAGCCACAGTCTCCGTGTATCCGTTCCTCTTTGAAAAACAAAGATAACAACACAGGCTTCAAAAGACGGGTGCGGGGACCAGGCGGGTTAATTGGTTCCTGGAAGAGCAGTCAGCACAGTGCTGGGCGGAGCGAGCCTTCGCAGAATGCCGGCCGCCGCCCCGGGTCCCTTCTCCAGCGGCGGAGATTTAGTTTGTTCTTAACAAGCCCTGACACCAGCTCTGCAAAGTCAACTCAGACACTTGGCTTCCCTGGATCCTCATCATCCTGCGAGGTAGGAGAAGAGGTTTTTTTTTAAAACGGTTATTTAATATCCGGGAAACTGAGACACAAGCAAAGAGGCGAATTGCTCAAGGTCACAGACTGAGCCAGTGCAGAGCCCACGTCAGACACGTCCCCTCAACCGCTGTCCCCACGGTGTGATGCTGGTCCCATCACCATCGGGTGGAGCCCGTGGGCCAACTCCTCAGAGCAGCGAGGAGCCGGTGCCTGCGTCCCTCCGGAATCTATGCCCCGTTTCAGACGCAATCACCACGCACTCGCTGAGCACCCTCCTGCGTCAGGCGCTTTACGCACAGTTGTCAAATAACCCGCGTCCTTAAAGTCCCTGACAACAATATGAAAAAGACTTTGCAAAGGGAGACACGCTTAACAGCTCTGATCTGCTAACTTTTGAGATATAATTCACATACCATAAAACTCAACATTTTAAAGGGTATAATTTAGTGGTTTTTAGTATATTCACAAGGTCTTGCAACTATCATCCCTAAATCCAGAACGTTTTCATCATCCCGCAGAGAAACCCTGTGACCTCAGACTCTCTCACTCCCCTTTCCCACGCCCTGGTCATCGCTCATCTAGTTTCTGTGGGTTTATCTATTCTGGAATTTTCCTATAAAAAGCAAGATGTGGCCTTTTGTGCCTGGTTTCCTTCATTTAGATGAGGTCTTCAAGGTCCATCCACGCTGTAGGAGCTGTCAGTGCTTCTGTCCTTTTTTAAGGCTGAGTAACGTTCCGTCGTGTGGCTGTACCACGTTGTTTATCTGTTCACTGGCTGATGGACATTTGCATTGTTTCCACTTTTTGGCTGTTACAATAATATGGCAATAAAGTTTGTGCATACGTTTTTATATGATTATTTGTTTTAAATTCTCTTGGATATATCCTTAGAAGTGGAATTGCTGGGTCGCTTGGTAGCCCTATGTTAGCTTTCTGAGGGACTGCCACGCTTTCTCCCCGTGCAGCTGCACCATTTTGCTTTCCTGTCAGCAATGTGTGAGGGCTCCAGCTACTCCACATCTTCACCAGTGCTTGTCAGTGTTTGCAAGGTGTTAATTCTACAATGCCACATTTTTATTCTGAAAACTACCCATCTTGGATACCATTGAGAAGACCGCACTCCTCAGTCACATAGATGAGGGGGAATCTTCAGAGTTCACAGGCCAAGAGGAAAAGGTATATTTGCTTCCTTGGATTTTAAAAATTGCTTTAATGGGAGAAGAATGCTTAATTATTGCTTATATATTCATATTTACTATTTATTCTTAACATTTCTTTTTCATACTTTCCTGTGTTAGAGAATCACTTTCAGGAATGTGCATCTTGGAACAGATTGAACTGCATGACGCTGAGGTCTGCAGGCCCCTCCCGTGAGCCCGGCATTATTCCACGTGCTTTACTTACATTAACACACTGAATCTTACAACAAGTTTATGAGTTAGTTGCTATGCAGATGAGGAAATTGAAGGACAGAGAGGTTAAGCAACTTCCCCTAGGACACACAGCAAGTAAGAAGTGGAAGGGAGATCCAAATGGTAGAGTCTATGTACTTCATGACTTTGTACTGTGGTGCTAATTTTTTTTTTTTTTAAAGATTTTATTTTTTCCTTTTTCTCCCCAAAGCCCCCTGGTACATAGTTGTATATTCTTCGTTGTGGGTCCTTCTAGTTGTGGCATGTGGGACGCTGCCTCAGCGTGGTTTGATGAGCAGTGCCATGTCCGTGCCCAGGATTCGAACCAATGAAACACTGGGCCGCCTGCAGCGGAGTGCACGAACTTAACCACTCGGCCACGGGGCCAGCCCCTACTGTGGTGCTAATTTTAAAGACTTTGTCTGAGGTCTGAGCTGGTACACTCTCAGAGTCCAAGGTCTCTGGGTAGAGCCCAGGCATGTTGAAGTAGGCTCCTCGTAGTACCAGGACCATAATATTGTCGCACGTTTGAGTAATGCTATGGTTGCATGGCAGGCTTCAAGAAGACGCCAAGGAAAGCCTTTAAATCCTCCTCCGGGATCCCTTGATGCCCCGTTCAGACTGCTGTCTCTCCCCGTTCATACTTCGTGACAGTTCAGTCCCACAGACGCTTTTGTGCCAGACCCCGCCGTGGGTGCTGGGTGTCATCTCTTCATCAGTCAGGACGGTTTGGGACGTGCTCCTTATTCACATCTTTCTAGGCTCTTCCCCGCCCTTCCTCTCTGTTCCTTTCCCGGGTGACTAAACAAAGTAGAATCTAGATTTCAGGGGGAGCCTCTGGAGCCTCTGTCTTCCTCATCCGCGGTAACGTGCCCCCTCGACTCTCTGGGAGGAGAGAGTGTGGGATCCACATCTCTTGTCCTCTTTCTAAAGAATGACTTTCCTGACTGCAGAGAGCAAGAGAAGGAAGGGACAGGCAGGTCCCTCAGCTCCCTTCTCTCCACCAGGCTGAGCACAGTGTCCCCCAGATCCTGGCCCCGCCAGCTCCCCGTCTAGGGAAGTGGCGCACCATCCACCCGCTCCCTCAGGCCCGGACCTAGGAGCGTCCTCCGGTCCCCTCTCCTCCTCATCACCCACTTCGAGTCGGACACGTTCGTAACCCTTTCTCCCAATCATCCCAGGTCTGTGCCCCCCGCACCTCCCATCTTGAGGGTCTGTGGCTGTTCCTTGTGCAGACTAAGACCCAGACTCCTGAGAGGGCATAAGGCTCTTGCTGATCTTGCTCCTGATGATGCCCCTTCCTTTCCTCCCGCCCTCCTCCCACTCCTCCTCTACGGCCTTCCTGGCTGCTTGCTGTTCCCGGCACTGTTCTTGGGTACAGCAAGAGAGTTTTGTGTCAGTCTTTGCATTTGCTGTTGCTGCTGCTAAAAGTTTCTAACCATCCTCCTGTCCCCTGTTTTGGCATCCATCCCCTCTCTTCATTTGGGCCCCTGTGGAGCCTCACTTCTGGAGTGTGGCCTTCCCTGATGTGGCCTGAGTGTCACCTTTCTCCCTTCCCCACTCCTGTCCTTCTCTACCCACTTCTGAGCCTATGAAGTTTCTATTCATAGCACTTACCAGTATCTAGCATGCTGCTTTTAAAACTGCCTATGTGTCCTGAGACATCACCTCACACCCATCAGAATGGCTAGTATTAAAAAGACAAGAAAAGGCAAATGTTGGAGAGGATGTGGAGAAAGGAAACCCTCATACGCTGCTGGTGGGAGCGCAAACTGGTGCAGCCACTATGGAAAACAGTATGGCAATTAAGAATAGATCTACCATAAGATCCAGCTATCCCACTGCTGGGTGTTTATCTAAAGAACTTGAAAACAGAAATACATAAAGATATGCACCCCTATGTTCATGGCAGCATTATTCACTATTGCCAAGACTTGGAAACAACCTAGGTGCCCATCAAGGGACGAATAGATAAAGAAGATGTGGTATATACACATGATGGAATACTATTCAGCTGTAAAAAAGATGAAATCTGGCCATTTGTAACAACATGGATGGACCTTGAGGGTATTATGCTAAGAGAAATAAGCCAGAAGGAGAAAGTCAAATACTGCACGATCTCACTCATAATTAGAAGATAAACACGTGGATAAAGAGAACAGATTAGTGGTTACCAGGGGGCAGGGGGGTGAAAGGGATAAAAGGACATGTGTGCAGTGACAGATGGGAACTGGATTCTACCGGTGAGCATGACACAGTCTACACAGAAGTCAAAACATAATGAAGTACCTGAAATTTACGTAATGTTATAAACCAATGTGACCTCAGTTAAGAAACAACCGTCTATGCGTCTCTTCCATTAGAGCACAGGCTCCGCGAGTTTTGTTCATGGCCTTCTTGCCTGTGGCAGCTGGGCACACAGCAGAGCCTCACCAAAGTTTCCTCAACTGAAGGAAACACCGAGCTTTGCGGCTCTATCCCCACCCCTGCCCACGCTCTGCTTCCCAAGTCCTGTTCTCAGGATGCGCACGGTCCCTGCTCCTCACAGGTAAGCCTCCTCTGTCCTGCCAGGTCATTCAGCAGAGAGCAAACACCCGTTAGGTCTCGGCTCGAATGGGGGTTCTCTCGTGGAGCCTTCCCGAGCCCCCTACCAGAGGCGGCCGCCCTCGCTGAAGCTGCTCTTCTTTCTCAGCATCCTTCTGGTTTCTTTCTTCACAGGCTTATATCTACTCAGGTATTTATTTATCTACCTCATACTGTAGCCGCTGCCACTATTGCAAAACTGTCGTGCTAAGAACCGTGCCAGGTCCCTGAAGATCTGACATGGTCATGGCACTCAACAGCCTTCGCTCCGACTGGGGGCAGAGAAAGCAAGACAGACAGACGTCGTGCAGCAGAATTCTAGCACGCAGAGGGAGAGTGTTTGCTGTCTGTACAGCCAAGGGACATTCACTTCTAGCCGAGAAGAAGTGGAAGGCATGGCCGTGCCGAGGACGATGTGTGATCTGCTTCCTTGTCTGCAGTGTAAAGATTGCAGCACACCTACCCTCTTGGGCTAAGGACGAACTGAAACTGTACATGGAGAAGCACTATAAAGTGCTGTGACTAGGTAAGATACGTGTTAACTTACAATGCTTGGTGTTGAAAACAAAAACGCTTGTAGTTTCCAGCCAAGTTGGACTCCTTCCCTTTGTGTTATTGGTGCTGCCAGCTTAGTATGTGTTTGCAGCAGAGTTGTGCGGGTGCGAGCCAGGCTAGGTATGAAGACATCGTGCTGCAAAGCTCCTCTCCCTCCTCACCAGGACACCCTCGCCCTGACTTCTTGGACCGCTGGCCCAGATGTGTCCCTCTCGGGACCAGATGTGCAGGGCCTGCTCTAAGCTCTGATGGAACTGGAGAGAACCAATAGAACAACAAAACCGAGACCAAATATGGCGCGTGCCGCCAAGGAGAGCACGTAGCTGCGCCCACAGACTGAGGAGTCAGGCGCTCCATCCAGCCTTGAGGGAGAAGTTTCCAGAAGGATGGCTTGGAAATTCAGTATCTAAACAGTCTCATAAAGGAGAGCTCTCTTCAGATAGGAATCAAGTTTGCACTCAGGTTGGCAAATATCAAGTGCTCACTCCTGGCCGACCCTCTTCCAGGAACTGGGGATGCAACGAAGAAAACAGACAAAATCCTTGGGGGACAGATCACAGACGCAGTGAATAAGTCGGGTGGCCACAACGCACTTTTACATAGAGTCATTGGGGAAAGTGAAGTCTGAGTTTAGGGAAGGAGGTGGACAAGAACCCCTAGTATGTCTGAGCCCAGGGCGTTCTAGACGAAGGGACGGTCAGGACCAGACTCTGGAGTGGATGGCGTGGGCCCCACAAGTCTGAGGAGCAGCCTCGAGCCGGAGTGGCTGGAGGAGCGTGAGCGAACTGAGAGCCGTGGGAGGTGAAGTCAGGGAGGAAACGGGCGCCAGGTTGGGTAGGGTCCTGGGGGGCACACTGACCCTTGGCTCTGACCAAGGGAAATGGAGAACCAGTGGAGGTTTTGACCAGAAGAGAAGAGTCACATGACGTAGTTGAACGGGTGGTGACTAGATGCTGGATGCAGAAGGCATCGTGGAGGCGGGGCACCCAGGGAAAAGAGATTCCTGGGGACGACTCCGGTAACCCAGGTGAGGGATGATGCTGGAGTGACCTGGGTGGGAGCAGCAGAGATGGTAGGGAGTAGACAGTCCTAGACATGGGAGTACAGAGCCGGCAGGACTGTCTCCCAGTTAGTATTGACTAATTAAATGGGTTAGCATGCTTAAGAACTCTGTCTCTTGTGAGGCCTTTTTCAACATTCAGGGTATCATCTCCTGGGACCCTTAGGACAATCTTGGGATGGAGGAGGGGCTGAGAGGTTAATGGTTCTCCTGGGGCCCCCAGCGTGTCATTGTCTGAACTCGGCTCTCAGCACCTCTGTCCCTGGCTCCTTTTCTGGTTTCTCTCTTTTTTCCTGGCTGCCTTTGCATCTGAGTTCTTATTTAGATGTTACTCTCTATTTTCCAAGCTCCCACGGGCCCGTCACCATCTTTAACAGCCTCCTTTGCTTCATCCAAACCTCTACCTGCAGAGATTCAGCAAGGACTTTCCCAGGCCCGAGCCCCATCTTGTCTCACTCGCTCCTCAGTCTTCCCCTCCCTCTGACGCGGTTGGTCTGGACCAAATTCAATGATTTCTTGAATTCTCTTTACCGTCTGACCGAGATTTATGAGTTGATAATTGTCTGAAAGTAAGACCACAAAGTGTCGTTTGTGTTTGGGGCCAACCTTCCCAGTGCCCTTTAGGATTAAAGGCAAAATGAAGAGTGATTTCTATGGAGCCAAGCAGGATAACGTGACCCAGCCCGGTGAATAATCCGGAGCCTTGGGTTTCCCTGGCCGAGGACACGTTAAAGCCGGCACAGACGGGGACGGCTAATCCCGCACGTTCATTCCACAAATTAATTTTTCAAAGGCGCCATAACCTCCCTCTCGTGCTCTGGGTGCATTCTGAGTGACGTTTTCCAAACAGGATGATGACAACAGCTCACACCTCTGAGGCCTCTATTGGATTATTTTTATAGGCTATTTAAAAACACTTTTTAGAGGAGCCCTAATTGAAAACAGACTCTCCCCTCGTCTGAGTTAGCAAACGGAGCGTCGGATGGTGAGAGAAAATGACTTCGTGGAAACTTTTCCAGGTCGCTTCCTTCCCCGAAGCAGCGTGTGTACCATGTGACCCTTCCTGGTAGCTCTTCCTCACGTGCGCCAGCATTTCAAAGACAAAAGTGCAAAGAAAATGCAACTCGGGAGTCAGCATAAAGCTTCCAGCCAGTCTGAAACGTCTGTGAGGTGTTTGTGGTCCCCTGTGGGGAACGTGTAATACTGTGTCCTACTGAGTTAGAAGGCCACTTCCTCTGGGAGGAGGGGTGGTTGGCCTGTGTCCTGTGCCGTGAATCATAAAACGAGAAGGCCTAGTAAATGTGAAGCTGTGAGAATGCCTTCCCTCCGCGCCGGCAGCCTCCATGCTCGGTTCAGCACGTATTTACTGTACCGGCGCTGTGCTGGGTCCTCTGGAGACCTCAAGGAGCGGGCGGGCTAGAATCTCCCCTTGGAGGCAAGAAGGGACCCAGGGCTCCACCCAGGCTGGCTGCAGTCCAGACCGGGGGCACAGGTTGGGCACGAGTTGTCCCTGGCCTTGCAGCAAAGAGAACCTAAGCCTCTGTGCTCGGAGAAAGGGCCTCAGGCAGTGCGCACGGCTCGGGGTGTCAAAGCTGAGGGGCTGGGCGTGGGAGGGCACGGCTGAGATCTGGGGCTTCACGAGGCGGGGGCTGCGCTGGTGTCTTCCACCAGCACTCGCAGTGCATCTGGGGCACCAAGAGGCAAGATCAACCACCCTCTCGTCCCCTACAGGCGAGGCCCGTCGACCGCTCTAAACACGTTTACCATTTTGGACCAACTATTTGAACACAGTCTGGGCAACATGATTTACTCCACGGTGAAGTGTTTCTTCACGTCTCATTTTCTGTACAGCGTTTGAAACCAGCCCAACACACGTGGCACCTGTATCGCGTAGCAGGCACACCACGGGCTCTGGCGTGAGGCTGTGGGTCCCAACTGTAGAACACGGTTACCAGTCGTGGACTAAAGCCTGTGAAGCTCTTAAAACAGAACCTTGTCTATGTTCAGTCTTCATAACGATTCCTAAGTGCTCCTGAACGATTATCAAGATTACTCATTGATAAACATGAGCCGTGCAACCTCAGATGCCTGTGGCACGTCCAAAACCTCTCACCTGCTCGTGACCTGTTCTCTTCCTGACCAAGACTCGGCCCCAGATCCCCCCAGGGACCTTCTCCGTGGTCCAGTGTCAGTCCTCGGTCGCCTGTGTGTCGGCTTGCAGCTCCCTTCAGCATTGGCTCGGCCCCGCCTCCAGCTGTGGCAATGACGGGCGGTTTCAGGTGAGCTCTCAGCTCACATCTGGCCTCCTGAGTCCCCACCTGCACTGGTGCCCTGTTGCCCTCTGTCCAAGTGAGGTCCACCCAGCGGGGCCCTGGAGGGGGTTGCAACCATCAGTGAAAGCCACTTGTTAAAACTGCAGGAATTCTGCAAGCCGGTTGTTAAACACAGCACAACTAAAACTTAAATTATATCAGCTTGCAATCAAATACATGACATTTAAAACCGAGTTAATAAGTGCTGAAAATTCATTGCTTCCAAATTATTCGATTGCATTTCCCTGTGACCTTCACTCCTGAGGTTGTTAGTCTGTGTGACCGTGCGATGGAAATGCTATGGGGTCGCACACCTCTTCCCAACGCTGCTCTGCGACATCGTGTCGGCAGCAGGAAATGGGTGGTAGCGGGAGTATTTGCACCACAGAAATTGGCAAGGGCTACAAATTAGGGCTGTTTCTCCCCTGGGGAGCTTGCTGTTAAATGCTGCCCAGCACACCTCCGGGTCCAGCGCTCCTGGTGTGGCGCATGGAGGCTGCTCAGACTTCAGACGTGGCAGTTGCCATACTGTTTGCAACTGCTGGTGTGTCAGTCGTGTTGCTTCCCGCTCTGTGACCAGCTGAGCGTGGCTCCAACATCCATTCGTGTTGATACACGTTCTCCTGTCCCCACACTGCCCTGCCCCAGCCCACTGCAGAATCAAAACTGAACATGGCTTCTCGGAAAGGTGGCTTCTGGTGACATCTGCCAACCTCTCCTGCCTTCGCCTTGGCCCCACAGGTCCCAGGTGGAGAAGGTGTGCGGCAGCAGGGGCTGGGACCCCGTCCTCCCCGCTGTGACGGCTGTGAGCTGGTTTCTGGTGGAGGGGACTTCTTCAGGACACTGAGTGGCTTATCTTCTGTGCCCACATCCTGCGCAGTTTCTATCAGCAATAGTAATCTTTCCAAAACGGGGCAGTTTGTGTGTGTGTGTGAGTTGTGTAGAAAGGAGGAAAGTTCACACTGTTGGGCTGACAGAGGGAGGGGGTGAGTGGTAAGAGGCTGGCTGTTTAAACATTATTTAAGGATGTGGACGAGCTCCACAGTCAGAGAGGTTTTGGTGATCAGACTATTGATAGAAATCCTTGCCTTCAAGACTTGGCCTTGAATTTTTTTTTTTTTTTTTTTAAAGATTGGCACCTGAGCTAACAACTGTTACCAGTCTTCTTGTTTATTTTTTCTGCTTTTTCACCCCAAATCCTCCCAGTACATAGTTGTATATTTTTAGCTGTGGGTCCTTCTACTTGTGGCATGTGGGACGCCGTCTCAGTGTGGCCTGATGAGCAGTGCCATGTCCGCGCCCAGGATCCGAACCGGCGAAACCCTGGGCCGCCGCGATGGAGCGTGCGAACTTAACCACTCGGCCACGGGGCCGGCCCCTTTGCCTTGAATTTGACGCCTGAGTTGGAAGGTCTGGATGGTGAATACAGCTCCTTGTAACTGGGACCCACTGAGGGGCCTGGGGAGTGACATATGGCCCTGGGCAGGTACATCCATAAATTTCACGTGATGATGACTAGTTAACACTTTTCAAAGGGGCCTAGGAAACAGGCCGTGTGAACCTCCACATTTAAGACCCAGCTTCACACGTTTTGTAATTAAACTGGCTCCCCGTGACTTGTAACCCGGGATTTTTCTTCTTCCTGATAGACTGCCTTGGCACCTTCTAGACGCGGCTGTTAGCCTGGGTGTCTGCCTTTCGGGAACTTGCCGAGTCCTGGAGAACAGGGAGGCACGGCTGTGCGTCTGCAGAAGCCCAGCCTCGCCCAGGCTCCCCGGCTGCCTCGTCCCCATAGCCTGAGCCGCCTGGTCGGGTGAGTCTGTGAGGAACGTCACGGCTGTTCTGACTCCGGACCCAGGAAGACGTGCCAGAGAGGAAACTGCTTTTCGGTTGGAAAGTTGTCTTCTAACATGCAGTTTGGGACAAGGGGGCCTGTAGGGCAGTCGATCTGAATTTGTTTTAAAAAATTGTCTCAAACATATTGGTGGCTTTCTTTCTAAAACAGTCCTTTTACTCATGTGGCTGCAAGACTGTGGATGCACTTCCTAGGTCTGAGGTCGCCTCACTAAATCAGAGCCAGGCACTAAAACACCTTAACGAAAATTAACATACGTTTACTGTTGTTTTTGCTCAAAATAATCATATGCTAGCTAATGTTTCTTGGAGTGTTGCTGTAAGTATGTACAATCTCAACTAGTCCTGTTTGGGCTGGTGTTTCTTACCATCCCCATTTTTACCAGGGAAGAAAATCAAGGCTCAGAGAGGTTAAATAACTTGCCCAAGGTCACATAGCTACTAAGTAGCTGAGACAAACTTCGAACCCAGAGCAGGGCAGGGTGGAGGGGGTGGAGCGGATCTGCAGGGGAAGTGGAGGACCCGTTCCCACAAGCAGGGTAGGTCCTATGTACACATGTTTGTATGTGCTGGGTTCCATGTAAAGTGTATTTCTTACTGTGGATGCAGTAAAGAAAAAAGCTGGGGCGGGGGAGCGGTCCTGTGGCCCAGTGGTTAAGTTTGCGTGCTCCACTTCAGCGGCCCAGGGTTTCGCTGGTTTGGATCCTGCGCGCGGACATAACATGGCTCATCAAGCTATGCTGAGGCGGCGTCCCACATGCCACAACTAGAAGGACCCACAACTAAAAATATACAACTGTGTGCTGGGGGGCTTTGGGGAGAAGAAATAAAAAGAGGAAGATTGGCAACAGATGTTAGCTCATGGCCAATCTTCCTCACCAAAAAAAAAAAAGGAGCTTAAAAAGAAAGAAAGAAAAAAGTTGGAAGGACACTTTGGACACTTTAAAGGCAACGAGGACTCAGGGGTGGTGGTGGGTGTTCAAGGAGGGAAGTGACCTGGTGACAAGATCAGATCTGCCACTAGGGCCCTCAGCTCTGGCTTCTCTGTGCAAGCAGGGGCCCAAGGCCAGGCATCTGGGTTAGGAGGCAAACCTCCAGGTGCTGGCTGGTTCCCTCTCAGTCCTGGGAAGCACATCCACTGTGTGTTTTGGAAATCTGGCCTCTTCTGTTCCACTGAGGGGCAGGACGGCAGTGTGAGCATGAGCTCGATGAGGCGGCCCTGAGAAGGTCTCTCCCTGGTCTGCCTCAGTTTCCTCCTCTGTACAGTGGGGGTGGTAACAGTGCTGGCCCTGCAGGTTTGTGTGAGGATCAGCGAGTCTGGACACGAGCCTGTAGACGGGGCTCAAAGCTGGCTGCCCGACCCCATCTTGAGGTTGATGTGAAGACGGCCGTGTTACGACGGTGGGCACGTCTGCCCGCCGTCCCCTCGAAACTGGGTACCCAGCAGCCACCTGGGCCTGCACCTTCTCCAGGCTGGAGACACAGCCTGTTGGGGAGAAAAGGGTGACACTATAGAAGTCACAACAGTGGACGAATTATAGGGACCTTGATCCCTATTTAGGGTGATGAGCCCACTCGACTGTTCGCTCCGTGAGGACACGGATGTGTTTGTCTGGTTCTTAATTAACTGCTGTGTTTTCAGCAACTAGGGCAGAGCCTGGTACATGGCGAACATTTATTGTTGGATAAATACTTATCTAGGAAATAAATATTTATTGTTAAGTAAATACGTCAGCTGCTGTTCTAAATAGATTTATAGGTACCGGGGTACGTGATCTCTTGACCTGAGGTGCGAATGCTCCACACCCTGTTTCAGCAATGAGAGGGGGCCCAGGGTCCCTCAACAGCGAGAGGCAAGGCTGGGGTCGAGCTGCAGGTGTCCTGAGCCACCACCCCATTCTTACTCCTGCTGCACCAGGCGAGGGAGGGCCTTGGAGACGGCAGAAGCCCCAGGGCCCCACATGGCACAGCTGACACGCCCAGGGCCACCATGTGTCACCACGTCTGCGTCTGAGCTGCCGTGACCCCACTCTGGACCATCTGCCTTAGGAACCTTCCAGACAGAGGAGCATCCTAGGCCCATCTCCTTATCCACAACTCCTTCCCAAAGCACTTAGCCAACCCGACCGTTTGTCTGGTGTCACCTTGTCCCCCACGCCAGGGGCTTGGGGAGAGGAGCGAGACCAGTTTGTGCTCTCGGGCACCACAGGCTCCAGCCCAGGAGGAAGGACCCACTCTGGGAAGGTTGCTAAGGCCATCGGTGTTGGCCATGTGCCACGGGAGCTCCAAGGTGGAGACGGTGGGCACCCCGGGGCCGGGTGAAGGCCTGAGATGGAGCTTGTGTCAACAAGACAGCAGGCCCCAAATGGAGTGGCTCATGTTCTGTCCCACGTCACCAAACCGACACGTGACTTAATCACCGTTTCAGCTCCCCCGCAGCGGACTCACACCCATCGGTCAGGAGTCAGCCTGGTGAGGTCACCCTCCGGCTCGCCCCCAGCATCCTCCCAGGAGAGTGACCTTGCCACAACCAGCCCGCTCTTCTGCCTTTGTGACCAGCTCGTCCCCGCCCCCTTCTGCTCACAAACATCTCCCATTTCGCACAGCCCCTGGGAGCTCTTTCTGTCTGTGGGACGGACGCTGCCTGATCCGCGAACCACTGAGTAAAGCCAGTAAGGTCGTTACAACGTGCTCAGTTTTGTCCTTTAACACTTGGAATCACAACCTCCCTGAGCGCCCGGGATGTGTGGGGCTCTCTGCCCAGCTCCACCCGCAGCAGCCACGTGTCTCGGCTTCGGCCTCCGCTGCTCGGGGGACCCACGGCGCCACTGGGCAGCCAGGCCTTCTGGACGTGCTTTCTCACTGGCTGACTCTGCCTCCTTCTGGAAGGTTCTGTGAGGCCTAGGAGCTGGGGGAGTGGAGGGGAAGCAGAGGGAGCAGGGGCGTGAGGCGCCGGCCTGTGGGACAGCCAGGAGGACCGCCGGAGCAGGGGTTTCCCACGGAGGTGAGAGGGAGCCGACGTCCATGCCGAGCCGGTGCCTCCGAGAAAGGACGATTCTGGGTGTTCCCCTTCTCGTTGCACAGCCTGAGTGCCCACCAGAGTAACACGTCCCAGAGACTGCCATCTTCGGGAAATGCTCTCCTGGGGGCCACCTTCCGCCGTTAAGTTCCTCTGGAGCTTGCCCTCCTCCCGCCGTGTCCTCGAGTCCTCAGCCAAGGGCAGAGCCGGCTTTGCTCCATTCTGAGTCCGAGAAGCCACCTTATGCCTCCGGCCGCAGGTCTGCACCCCAGGGGCTCCCCGACATCCTCCACTGTGAGCCCTGGGGGCCCTGGCTGGGCCGAGGACACGCTGAGCGCCCATGGCTCACGGGCTGGCCTGCCAGTCGCCGGCCGTGACTGATGCGGGCCTGGGCTCCGTGTTATGTGAACTCGGGGTGTTTTCAAGGGAAAATGTTGCTCATAAGTCAAAGCCTCGCCAGATTTGAGACAAGTGTGAAAAACACATTACAAAAGGGAGCAGCCTCGAAGTTTCTGGACAACGGAAGCATTTGACCCTGTTTTAGGAGTGTGAGAAGCGCTCTCGCAGAAATTATGTCTGTGTATGCACACGTCCCTGGCGGGGAGCAGGGCTGAGTGTGCACGTGCGTGTGAGGGTGTGAGTGTGGGGCGGCCGTGTGCATGTGCTGGGGGGCGACGGGGAGAGCAGAGTGCCTTCGGGGAAGGGGGGATATTAATCACGCTAAAAGCGATCCGGCCCCACAGGGATTTATAAGGATCCAGCTGAAATCAATGGGAAGTTTTATGAGACAGTTTTCTCCCGCCGGCTCTGGAGACTGTCTGCACGCTCTCGGAACGAGGGTGGCGTCGGCTCAGAGCCCCTGATTCTCACACCTGTGCCTGAGACCAGGCGCGTTTTCCATGTCTGCGGCCCTGAGCCAACTCCCCGCACCGGGCTGCCATGGGGGGCCCAGGCCCCTGTCCGCCGGGCCCTCCAGCTCAGGGCTGCAGCTTTTCGCTGGATCCCAGGAGGCTTTCGAGAAGGAGCCTGGCAGAGGGTGGGCGGTCGAGGCCACAAGAACCATGCGGCCCGCAGGCCTCAAATAGCGCCTGGGGTTCCCCACTGGCTGCAGAAGACAGCCCAGGGAGCCTGCTGTCGCTGGTCCCCACTCCCTTTCCCACCCAAGCGTCCTTCCCTTCGGTCAAAGCATCGCCATGCGCACAGCTGGAACGTGCTGTGCTCCCATCAACACCGTTCCCTCAGCCTAGGCCTCGTCCTCCCTACTTCTCAGCCCCATGCGGGTCTTCTAATTCCAACAGGATTAATTATGAGCTGTTTCAGATTTCCATCCAGAAAAGTATAGAAATTGTTTACCAGAAACTCCTGCCCTCACCCGGCTGTGGGAGATGTTGGCGCGTGCTAAGGTGCTTTCCTCCCTCCCCCGAGGGAAGTGCCACGTGAAGTCGGTGATCATCCTCCGTGCACTTTCACTACCCTTAAATGGACCTGCGAATGATGCCCAGCATTGTCTATGTGATCTGATATTTCGCATAATTGCACTAATTGGCCCATGTCCTTCAGGAAGCCATTTGTCAATATCCAGTAAGGGACATGTACCTTATTCCACTTGCAATTGTCCACGACAGGGAGAGACACACGTGACTGAGGCGTGTACAGGCTGGTCCACCTAATAGTGCAAAAGTACTAACAGCTTAATTAACTGGCTCTTAGTAGGCAAATAAAAATACGTGGTGGTTTAATAAAACAAAATACTATATGTGTAGTTAAAATGAATAAAATCTACATGCATTATGCATATTGTTGGGGTAAAAAAAGGCAAGTGGTAAAACTGCTCATTTTTCATGCCTAAAAGTGAAAAGCGTAAACCTTGTTTTTGTGGAAGCCTTCTCTGAAAATCTCATCCTGATGAAATTAATTGTTCTTCCTCTTCCCAGAGAACTTCACTAACAACTTTGTTTATTTAAGAATTCCTTCTTACCCTCCCCTCTCCATCACACGTACACTGTGAACTTCTGAGATGCAGACATTGGGCCTAGTCGTCTTTGTCCCCAGTGTCCCAGCCCGGGAGCTGGCCTGTCACTGGCACTCGGTCAACAGTTGTGCAGAGATGCAATGCATGCCTACGAGCTTCCCAGTGTCCCCACGTGTCCCAAGACTCACTTGTGTCAGGACATCTTCATTATCCCCAAGTTTCTGATGAGGAAGCTGTAGGACGTTACGTCAAGTGACTGCCCTTGGCCACTGAGGGCGGTGATGGATGGGGAGCCATCTGTCCTGCACTAAACTGCCTTGCATTAGACCTCAAGAAAGCAGGATCATTTACATTTCATGTCCTTGCCTGATGTATCTGGGAGAGATGGTGGAAGATTCTCTTGAAGGCTGGAGAGCAATATGTGAAGAACCTTAGAGATGGAGCCGGCCCACCGAGCCTGGAGAGGGATGGTCTCATTTCAGCTCAGCGCAGTTGACTATTTGTAACGTGCCGTCTACTGCTCAGGCTCCCGGGTAGAACGAACGCAGAGTGTCGCCAAGAGCCGGTTTCTATAAATGTCACTCCCTGTCCTCGTTTAAGGGCAGAGTTGGGGCTAGAACCCAGATCTCCCAATTCCAGGTTTAGCATCCTTTCGGCCCTATTGGGGTCGCCAAGGTGGACCAGGAAAATGCATGTGCCCGGACGTCGTGCCTGCAACACCCGTGCTGGCAAGGACGACGCCACGCGCTTCTGACAGCTCCCTTGCTCTGTCACTTCAGCCCCATCTCGTCTCATTTCATGCTCACATGGTCATTACTCTCTATTAGCATACTAATAAATGTTTATGAGATTATACTGTATAAACCATAAACTTTTACATATTATTAATTAACCTCGTACGTCGGACTGGGAGCTCCTGAACATCTACTGACTTGTAAAACAGGAGAGTGGCGCAGAGGGAGCCTCATCTGCACACTGGTCCCATCTGCTCTGCCTGAGGAAGCGGTGCATTTTCACTTGTGTGTTTCTTCCGCGGAGCCGCGGACAGCACAGTATTTAAAAACAGCAGACCTGGCCTTCCCTCCTCCAGCTATGACCTTGGCTAAGTCTTCTAACCTCTTAAAGGCCCAGTGTCTTTGTTTCCAGAATGTATGTCACGGAGCACCTGTCTGTGCAGTGCTCGGCTCCGGGCAGGCACCCAGCAAAAGAACAGGAACATCAATAAACCGAAATGGAACCGAGTCGGAACCAACGAGTGGGAATGGCCAGGAGTCAGTTCTGTTTGTTAACGACAGAAAGACTGATGATGGGGATTTCTGGGAATGGAGGACTCGCATCCCAATGTGGTAAGAAGTGTGTTCTCACTGGAGGTGTGCAAGGGGGTGGGAGGGTATACTCGTGAGGGTCCTTCTGTCCTAAGATCCAGAGAGAAGGCCGAGGGGGAGAGGTAACTCAGGGTCTTAGATTCTGGTTTGGCTTTGTTGCTGACTAGTTTTACAGTTTAGTCGAGACTCGAGACACTTATGCGCTCTCTGTTCTTTTATCTATAAAATTACTTTAATTCACAAATTCACAAATTCGATGTGGTGATTAGAAGAGAGGATGACTAAGAAAGCACTTTTAATAATAGAAGCCTGGTCTTTAACCATTACGTCAGTTTCGCTATCTTTGGTGTTCGGAGTTGAGCATCGCTGCACTGGATCTGAGATATTGGAAAACAAAGACATTTCAGGAGGGACCCAGACCTGCGATTCGGAGCCAGTCCAGGCTCTTTCACCAACAAGTCATGGGACTCAGGTCAAGCATTTCTGCCCCTGCTTTCTAAGTAACTGATTTCGTGTCAACCTCACTGGGGGTTCCCGAGAATCAGATAAAGAAAGGATGTGGATCAGAGCTTTGTAAGCAGAAAAGCCCGTGTGTGTGTGTGTGTGAGGCACCCTCGGAACACCTCGCCTTATTTCAAATCCATTACATTGTCACTTTCTACCCTACCAGCTATGAGACCAGTAAGTACAAAGCTGTCTTTCAGATCTTTACATTTTCCAGGGCTTAGCCAAACGGTTCACTGCCTCAACACACATTTACGACACGCCTTCTACAGGTCAGGCATAGTGGTAAGTGTTGGAGTTAGTGTGGAAAACATATGGCCTCTGCCTTCGATGAGCTTGCCTTCTAACAGAGGAGGGAACCACAGACACATCCAGGAAGAAAGTTACGGGACGCTGATTCTGAGACTGAGCCTTCAAGGAGGCACCCTGTTAGTTAGTGAATGTGGCCACCTCCAGCGCAGGAACAGCTGTATACCCCTCTGCTCTCCTGCCGTCGAAGAAAGGATGCGGGCAGCTTCTACATTGTTGATGGTCACCTTTCTGGATGGCCAGGCGATGACTGGTTTTGTGTGTTTCTCTGCCCTTGGATGCATTCTGATGGAGTTCGCAATGGTAACTTACTCTGGGGGTCCACTCACAAGGTGGTGGGATGCAGAAGATTGGTGAAATTATTTACAGCTTATAGAGATAGGTAAGTCCCTGGGGCCTAGAAGATGCTTTCCGAGGAGGAAGAGGATGCCTCTTACAAATACAGTGAGTATTGCTTGCTGTCCGATTCTTTTTTCTGATTCCTGCCTGTCAGGCCCTCTCTGGTCATAGACACTCTCTCTTACCCTCTGCCTCACATTACTGCCAGAAGTGCCTCTGAAACCGGTCCTGTGGAATCCTGGGGCTCGCTGAATTGCTCGTAGGTGTTACAAGAGCATTCGGAAGAATACGTCAAAGCCTGCCAATAAATAACCATTTTACGATGATGACATAGGTGGAAAGAGGGGCCACATCTCTTCAGTGCTCCATCTCAGAACGGTGACAAGCACAGCGAGCTCCATTAATCTCTGTGCGGCTGCTTAGCAACCCGAGGCTCCGAGTGGCGCCTGCGGTGAAGTGTGTGAGGGACACCTGTAGCTTTGCCCAGCATCTCTCCCCTCGGCTCTCGGTAACTGATTCCACTTTTGCTTCTGGAGGACTTTCCCCTCTCACTCTCAGTCCTGTGCTGTTGGATGCCCCCAGGGTGGAGCACTCGACATAGGCATGAATCAGTACACCAGTTCCATCTTCTGGCCACAGGGATGGGCATGTGATATAATTCAGCCCAATGAGAGAGTTCCAGGCCTGTGGAAGAGACCAGGTTGGGTGGTGTGACGTGTGTCTGAAGTTGCCAGCGGTAGAGAAGGGGACTCTGATGTGAGCCTGAGAGTGGAGGCATAGCGGGAGCAGAGAGCTGGGATTTGGTTCCTGGTGACGTTGTTGGAGCCTGAGTCAAGCTGTGTCTGAAGCCAGATCTGCTCGCAGACTTGCCAGAACATCCTTTTTCTAGCTTGAGTCAGTTTAGTTTGGCTTTTCTGTCATTTACATCCAAAATATTCCCACTGTGGTTCAACACGTGATGATTTACTGCATTTTTGCGACTTGTCTAAGCAATAATATATTAAATTATTTTATTTAATTCAGGCAAGGTCAGAAGGTAAGCCTTATGATCTTCTTTTACAAATAAGGGAACTGAATCTCCGAGAGAGCATGTGACTCACCTGGAGGAACGCAGCTAGCAGGCGATGGGATGGGACAAGAACATCAAGCTCTGACCACAGTGATTGCTGAAGACGCATTTTCCCCAAACCACATACTAGTACAAAGAAAATATAAAGGAATGCGAAGGAAGCCACAGTTACGTGGTCGCACAATATGTTACCCACTGGCAAGTTCCACCCAAAAGAACGTGGTTCCGTCAGAGATGAAAAGACCCTCAACCGCCTTTCCTGCGGCCACGGCCTCTGTCCCTCAGGCTGTCATGGCTTCTCACTCACTTTACTCCAGCACTTTTCTGGGTGCTCTTTCTGCCTCCAGTTTCATTCCTCTACTGTCCATCCTCCACCCTAAGATGGTGTCATTTTCCTAAATGCAAATCAGATTATAGCATCGCTTACTTATCAGCCTTCAATATCTTCCAGAGCTTTTCAGATGAAGTGCAAATTCAGCTTTGCACACAAGACAGTTCAGGGTCCGACTCCTATGTATCTCTTGGGCGTCAACAACCCCAGTCCTCTAGTTGTGATGAGTGACCTCTGGCTCTGCAAATGCAGATTCATTGCTCTGTCTTCATGTCCACCATTCTCTCTGCTTGGAACCCGCATCCTGTTTTGCTTGGCAAACCCCTCCTTATCCTTAAAATTGCCTTCATCCTCCCGATGCTGTTTCCTCTGGGAAGCTGTTGGTGATCCATCACTGACTCAGAAGTTTCTTCTCTGTGCCCCCTCTGCACTCCGGACACTTCTCTCTCACCACACTCCTTAGACGGCACCGTAACTCGTATTCCTGGCTGCTGTCTCCCCTAGTCTGTGGGAAACGACAGTGCCTGATTCAACTTTGCATCAAGGGGCCTAGCAGGCTGCCTGGCTTTTGACGATCAGTCGATGTTTGTTGATGGAGATCGAGAAGGAAAGAACAGAGGGAGGGAATGTGGAAGAAGAGACCAGTGACTTCTCTTCTGCTGACACTGTTCTTTAAAATATCGTACACCGAGGGTAGACATTTTCTTTTATTAAATTCAGATAGTATGTTCTTTATGGCTTTGATACTTGAATCAATTGCTTTGTTTTGTCTTGGTTGTATGAGTTTTTTAAAAGAAAATTTTCATGGTGTTTCAAATTAAATAAGGATGTTTATTTTTCTGTGATCTCAGAACACTTAGGAAACGTTGCATGCTGGGGAGGGGAGGGCGCGGGGAGGGTTTGTGGAGGGCGAGAGAGGAAGCAGAGCTCAGGATGCTGAGAGTGGGGTCTCCGGGCCCATTGCTGAAGACTTTTGGCAGGAAAGTGATTTATGTCAGGGATCTCAGAGCGACAAACTTTAGTCTCCACGGACAGAACCATTTCCCTCCCAAACACGTCCAGTTTGGGGTCTCGTGCTTACTGAGTCTGACAGTTGGTAAAGAATCTCGTCTCCAAGGACCTTGTCTAAAGTTTGCCCCGAGACCTTCCAGGAAGACCGTTCGCTCCTTAGGTGTGTGCATCTTCTTCTAACTGTGTCGCTTACCTGCTGTTTCCTGGGTATGAGGTGTGCACGTGCTGCGCAGGAATTTTCCACCTCAGGTCTATTGTTCTATGAGACAGCCTTAGTCGTTAACTCCTGCCTGCTCATAGAAAGCTTAGCTTCCCTCTCTGATTTGAGGAATCTGTGCCTCATGGGAAGAGTTTTATACTCACTCAAAAGTGTGAATGGAGCCTTTGGCAGGTTGGTTTCTGACTGGGATGCCTCAGTGGACCATCCTTCTAGCCATCCACCCCATAACCATTTTCTGAAATCCTGAGCTGTTCCACGTGCTTCTGTAGGGGCAATGAAGACAGACCCAAACCCGAGTGGGGGCGGGTGGGAGGTGGTGCAGGGAGGACCCCCTGGAGGAACAGATGCCTAAGATGCTGGGAACTAGCTGGTTAGCAAGGTGGGTGGGTGGACGGGGGCCGACGGAGACACGTGTGCGGGTTGCCAGAAGTGTGAGTGAGCACGAGGAGCTTCAGGAGCTGCTGCGGGAAGGACAGACACTGAGCCCTCTCTGTGCCTTCCCAGTGCTGCCCTGGGGTCTTCTGGAGTGGGCTTTGCTGCACAACCACCACCGCGAGGGCCCAGTGTGGGGATATTTACTGAGTATTTCTCCTAACGGAACATTTGATAGATGAGTTAGATGCCGATGGCAGAGGCAATGGAACAGCATGAGAGGGGATGCTACCATGTGCCAGAAGCATTAGGTTCAAATGCCCTGTGATGCCCCACAGACTGCTGTAGGAACAGCCCCTGTTAGAGGTAAAAGATAAAGAAATGGAGCCTGAGAAGAAAAGCAAATGTACACTGCCAGCTTTGGGGACTAAAAATCCATCATCTTTCCACCATACCATCCCTCTGTCACCAAGAGAGAGGTTCCCTTTGACGAATGGCTCTGAGGCTAGGACCTCGCTTCTCTCCCAGCACAGGAAGTGGAGCCGAATCACACAAGCTCTGGACGTAGGAAGCCCCTTCTGAAAGAGGGAGCACTGGATGGAACGTGGACGTCAGGGGGTCCCGTCAGCTGGTGCTTTGGGCCAACTTAAAGCGCCTTTCAAGACCCAGTGTAAACTCTCCCTCCTTGATAAGCGTTCCCTGGCGACTCTGGACCCCTCTCTCTCTCTCTCTCTTTCAGAGTCATCGTCTGTAAAATGCATTTAGCAGCTGGTCACATCCGGCCTTGTGACAGCTCTTCTACTGTGGCCTCAAACTCGTGTTTCACGCTGGCCTTTAATTCATCCTTGTGTGTGTGTGTGTGTGTTTTCCTCAATTAGATTATAAGCTCCCTGAGGGCAGAGACTTTGTCACAAACGTCCTTTAAATACTTTCTCCCTCTCCAATATCTAGCACAGGGCTGGAAAGGAAGGGCTCAACCCATATTGTGTCGGTTTCCTATAAAAGGCCACTGCAAGAATTTCTGAAAAAGCTTGGATAGAAATCTATTCCGTTAGTTTGAGGGTCAGGTGTTTTATCTTTATTACCTAAGGTGGAATTCAAAAATTGCCACCATAATCTGAAGCGCCTCTCATCAAGGGCAGACCCCGTGCCCCTCTGCTTGGACTGGGCTGGCTTTGTGATTCGTTTTGACCAGTTGCCTGGGGCGGGATGCTGCCCTGTGAGTTCTGAGCCCAGTGGGACGGCCCCACTGAGACAGCCCAGACTCAAACCTGCAGACTTCTGAGTTAAATAAGTGGTGGTTGTTCTAAATCCCTAAGTTTTGGGGTGATTTGTTAGGCAGCAAAGCTGACTGATGCGTAGTCTCCTCCAATTATCACGACAAGCCTGTGAGATAAATGCTATTAACCCCATTTATGGACCAGGGAGCGAGGGCTCAGGTCACACAGCTGCCCAGGGGATGGAGAGCTCTATGATGAGAAAACCTGTGCTTTGTTCTTTAGATCGTGCTGTTTGCTGTCTCTGATCTGGGAGGGCAGCACCTCGGGCTGTGTCTCCACCTGGCCGAGCATTCCTGAGGACACTTTTAGGACTGTAGTGATATCAGGGAACACTTTCTACAAGCGAGGAGTGGAGCAGCGTGACCGAGAATGATGGTCGTGGAGTCTCGAAGGGCGGCCATGAGTTCGTGTCTTCCAGCAAATGGTACCTGGATGGGAGCATGGCAGGAGGCACGTGTCTCCTCGGGATGTGGCCCACCTGAGGGACGGGGACAGAGGAGTGTTTGTTGGCGGAAGTCAGGAAAGGTCCAGCCATGGAGCGTGGCCCCCAGCGGGTGGAAGGAGCAGGCAGGGCAGACCTTGAGGCTCTTGGGTCCTGCGTTCAGGCTGGAGTGACTGATGTGGGGGTCTCTAAGGAGGGAGAGATGACTCCACCACTGAGCATCTCCTAGCGGGCGCCCCATCTTATCCTTGTAGCCATCCCAGGGAAAGCTGAGAGGATGAACTAGGCCACACAGCTTGAAAGTGACTGACCAGGTCCTAAGACTTAGCTGTGTCCACGCTGAAGGGAAATAATTAGAATAAATGCCCGTCACCATGTTGTCTGGTCCCTCACATCAGGTTCTACCCAACTTCCCATTCGGCCATGATGCTCGGGCTGCTGAGAGAGACGGGAGATGCCAAAAACAAGGAGAGCTGGCATGGCCTCCTGTCAGCGGATAGGTACCAAGTGGCTGCGAACGCTTGCCCCGGCACCTAGAGCTGTCTGGCCTTGGACAAGTTATTTCATTATCTGTGCATCAGTGTTTTGTCTGTAAAATAGGGTTTTGATATTATCTGCATTGCAGGTAGAGAGTTGTGAAAATTAAATGTGTGTGTTTGTGTGTGTGTGTAGCTCCAGACAACCTCTGCCCTGCACTTGGAATGGTTTGAGCGTATGTCATCGTCATCGCCAGGGGCCAGGATGGGGACTCCTTTCCAGATGCAGAGCACAGACAAGGGTCCTAAGTTCTCAGAAGGGACAGGTGGGTTTTCAATGGGGTGGTGAGGTGAGAAAATGTCAACCGGAGAGAGTCCCAGGCTTGGGGACTGAAGGGACTTCAGCATTTATGCAATCTAATGGCCTCATCTCATCTCATCTAGGACCTCTGGATGGGGGAGGGACCTCTCCATGTTTGTCCAGCTGGTTGGGGGCAGGGCTGTGATTGGGACTCAGTCTCCTCGCTCCCAGACCCGCTCACTTTACAGTCCTGCCTCCAGCGCCCGGCCGAATTGCTTCAGGATGGCAAAATCAGAGGCCACACTTCCTCAGTCCACAGTTGTGCTGCCCATGGGGCACCGAGTTCTGTCCGAGATCGTATGCTGCCTCTCCTCTGCCATCCCTGTGGGAGACGCACCTGACAGTGATGGGAAGACCTTTCACAGAAACGAGGACTCGAAATCCGTAAACGGCCTCTGGATAAAAACAATGACCTTTATTGAGCACCTACTATGTCAGGAGCTTCCTAGATTTCTCATCAATATCCATGGTAACCCTGTGAATTTGGCTCTTTATCTTTCTTTACACAGAGAGAAAAGCTAAAGGCTTCATTTTGTGGTGTCTTAGTTTCAGTCACTGTCTCCAGGTCTCACAGTAGGAAGACGATTGAGTCAGGATCTAGCAATGGTCTGTCAGACCCCAAAGCCCATATTCTAACCCTGGGACAGAGACGGGTTGCATCCTGTTTGATGACAAGTACACCTGCCTGGAGCATTCCTGAGGAGATGGAGGGGAAACGTCTTTACTGTGTTGACAAGAACACTGAGCCCAGCTGGCAGCATCTGCCGTGGGTGAGAGAACGGGGACTGGTGGCACCAAAGAGCATTGCTGGCCCTGCTGAACCAGCCTGCGCTGACTCCCTGGAGATCTAGACCAGACCGAGCCCCAGCGAGAGGACGCAGTGCTTGCAGAGAGGGGTCACAGCATCTTGGCTTGCTCTGTTCTTCCGTCCACCCATCCATCCCTCACCCATCCCTCCATTCCTCCACCTGCCAAACCTTTACTGAGTGTGTGCTCTGTCAGGCACTGGCCTGGGTGATATGGCATGAAGGAGATCCTACAGCGTTGAGTGGGGCCTTCTTCACAGGTGCTGTTGGGATAGCCTTAGGGAGGAGAGTAATGAGGAATGGTTGACGCAGACGCTGGGCATTTGGGGAGATGGTGAGCAGAGAACTCGGCAGGTTGCTCCCCCTCTTCTGCTTCTGTGGCTGCAGATGAGGGCTCAGCTGGCCAGCTGGCCACTGGCACAGTCTGCCTCTTTGTGTGGAAACCAGTGGAATCACATATGTGCCGCTCCCAGATGCGGTCTCAGCACCAGCACTTTCCAAGCGGGAGGTTCTGTCATGGCGTTGCCTGCCAAATCCTGTCCAGAGGCCACTTGGCCAGCTGAGGCCGGCTCCATGCCTGTGCAGAGAACTGTCTCACTACAGAGACCAGGCTGTGGGTGGAGGGAGGGGCAAGAGCTCGGCTGTGTGTGTGTGTGTGTGTGTGTGTCTTTAAGGGGGATCGCGGCCCTTCCTCGCTGGCCCTGTCCCTGAGATATTGCACCAGGTGAGAGACAAGGAGGCTTCGTGCTCCTCAGAGTGCTCTGTGCTGACCGTGATGACATGCAGGAGCAGCCCAGCCCACAGCCACGACGACGTCCCCCAAGTTGAAACCCAAAATGTAATCTGCAGCGGTTAGAAATGACAAGGGATGGGGGCAGGACCCAGATGAAAGACAGGGACCCCTGTGGACCTTAAATAGACATGGGGGCAACCACCTGATGTTTCAGGAGAACCTTTAAGACAATCCTATCAGATTCTTCATACTGCACACAGACAAGGCGGAGGAGTCTGCACGTCATGGTCTCTCTGGCGGAGGTAAAGGCCGTGTCGCGTTTTCCTTGAAGATCACTGTTTCTACATTTAGAGCGTGTGTTGGGGGGAGGGACAGGGAGCAGCCCCTCAGATGCCTTTCTTTCCTTTTTAAGCCTCACCTGCTCTTAAGCGCAACTTGCACTCTATCAGCCGCAGAATAATGCCTGGCGTTCCGGCTAGCATTGTAGATATAATTGAATCGCTGGGGTGCGTTAAACTTTGCACGGTTTTAAGCTGAGGAGTAATTTAATGATGTGGCCTTTAGGACGGTTAATTAGCACTGTCTGTATGAACATGTGACAATAACACCACCTACCGTAAAAGCGAATGTTCTACACTTCAGAACACTCGTTTCTTTAGGGCTTCCCGCAGAGAAGCCATCATTAACTCTTTTTTTGACAAACGCTTTTAGACATGCTCTGTAGGGTCGTGAATTCTCCCCTAGCCATTCCCGATTCCCTCTCTACATCCATCCGCGAGGCAAGGTGGCGAGCAGGGAAGCCTGGAGAACGCGAGCTGAGCCCTCTGCAGCCGTGTGTGAGGAGGCGATGCTCCCCCGGCAAGGCCCTGAGGCTCTGTTGCTCTAGAGCCTGAAGGAGATTCAGGCGAGGACGCGGAGACAGAGGACCCGTGCACTCCTGGTGGGAATGCAGAATGGTGTAGCTGCTGTGGAAGACAGCATAGAGGCTCCTCCCAAATTAAAACAGGACTGCCAAACGATCCAGAAACCCCACTTCTGAGCATTTATCCAGAAGGATTGAATTAGGATCCTGAAGAGATATTAACACACTCATGCTCATCGCAGCATTGTTCACAACAGCCAAGATGTGGAAACAACCTAAATGTCCACCAACAGAAGAATGGATAAAGAAAACGTGGTGTATGCATACAATGGCATATTATTCAGCCTTAAAAAAGACGGAAATCCTGTTGTATGTGACAACATGGAGGAACCTGGAGGATATCACGCTAAGTGAAGCAAGCCAGTCACAGAAAGACAAATACTGCATGATCCCACTTATAGGAGCAATCTAAAACAGCCAAACTCATAGTCTGGTTGCCAGAGGCTGGGGGCGGGGGGAGAAGAGCCATCAGATGGCACAGAGCTTCAGTTAAGAAGATGAGTAAGTCCTAGAGATCTGCTCTATCATGTTGTACCCATAGTCAATCACATGGTATTTTACGCTAAAAAATTTGTCAAGAGTGTAGATCTCATGTCAAATGTTCTTACCACAATTAAAGTAAAGGCATGGGATCAGGGCATTGGAGACGAGGTCGTCGGCTTGGTCCCTGCCTGTCCTGCTGGAGGAGATAGTCAGTGGCCGGCTTCTCTGCCAGAGTTGAGGTGGGTCAGTCTGAGCCGTGAGTTTGGAAGCGGCCCGTGCTGCAACATGCACTTCTTTCTGGCTTATTGAGACGGGAGGCTGACAACGATGGAGGGGTGAGGGTTTCCCACGCTCTCTTCCATTTACACGGTAACAGCCAAGTGCCTTTCAGTTGGCCACGCCTCTCTTGAGCCACAGGTGTCTTTTTCTTCTGAAGACATGCATCTCCTTCAGGGAGTCAACAGCAGCAGCATCAGGCATGTGAACACAGAGGGTGCCCTGTCCTCTGGTCAGCCACACCCCCCCCATGTCATGTCATGGCCTCGGCATCTTCCATGACAACCCCACCTTGGGAACGTCCAGTTACAGCGTCCCGCTCTCTAACTACTATCTCCTGCCCTTCCCACAGTCTCTCCTTTACCCACCACCTCATCTGCCTCTAGTCCATGCTTCCCGTGCCCACGGACAACGCTCCTGACCGATGGCGCACTCTTTCCTACTGAGCACAGAGGCAACTCTGGGATCCTTCTCCACACAGGACTCTGTCCATTGGAGTTGACACCTGAGATGAAAACCGTTTCCTCCAGCGGCTCGGCCCTTCTCTTTCAACCCATCGGGCTAGACCCTGTGGTTGATCATCTGCCTGGAGCCCTGTATCCTCCCGTCCTGTCTCCTGAGAGGTTCACTTTCCTCCACACCCACCGAGAGCTCGTCCACTCGGTAAAACCTTCCTTTGCTGACTCTCTCTCAGCACAAGCCGACGTGGAAGTTCCATATTTTCCCACTGCCTCTTCTCCCTCCTGGAGCGAGGTCTGGATCCCAGCTAGTGGCATGTCTCTCCTTTCTGGTCTGCTTTTCATTCCAGACCCTAACGATACCTGGAAGGTGGTAAGAATTCAAGCGATATTTGTTGAGTGTATGAGTGACTGAGCTGGGAGATGGAGGCGGAGACCAGACATGGCGCATCTCCCCGGCTGGTCATCCGCTCATCCTTCCTGTCAGACTCTTTGTCTGCACTTCTCTTCCTCAGTGACGTCTGTCTCTCTCTGTTGTGGGCTTCCGTCATCTACACACAAGTCTGTTGCTCCTCCTGCACTGCAGGCTCCTGGAGAAGTCGTCTGGATCGAGATCAACTATGCGCCTCCCCAGACATCTAATCTGGTACCTTACATGAGCTGTTTTATTAATATTTGTTGAATGAATCATTTTTCAGTTGCCCTTATATTACTTTGCTCAGAATAAACGCTCAATACAGGTTTGTTGAGTTAAACTGAATTTAACCCTTTGTCACAGAAATGCCTAAATATCTAAAAAGGACTAAAAATGGACTGGATTGTAAAGTCCATGAGGGCAGGGATGGTGTGCCTCTCATGTTTTCATACTGTTCCCAGCAGAATGACAACAAATGGTAGGGACTAAATAAAATATTTGTCGATGAAATGATGACCATCTTTTGTCTTGTCCTTAGGAAGAAAGGATTCCCAAGGAACTGAGAGTAATTCTAGAACCACTTGTTACGAAGGTCCCCAGAACAGATGGCATTTTTCTCTGAATGCAATTAACCCCCCCAAAGGCAGGAGGGCAGTTGTCATGGACTCTTACTCTCTTCTGTTGTCCTGTGGACAAAATTCCTTCCGGCCTCGTTAGAGTTGGGTGTATAGCTGTTCAATCCTGAGGCTCTGACACGGTGTTTGGGTTTCCAGAATCACTAGGTCAGACGGACAGACATGTTCTCTTCCTGGTTAAACACTTTCCTTAATAGATGGAGTCTGGGTCCTCACACACAAGTGTGTTTGCACACGGGAGGGAGGGAGGCTGTGCTTCTGCTGCAAGAACGGCATGGGCAGCGCGCTGTCAGGTCACTTGCATCCAAGGCCCATCCTCTCCAAGGTTCCCTCGATTGTTTCTCTCCTGACAGTTCGCCTTGTGCCCACCCTCTGGCTCCTGGAGTCAGACCTGCAGACAATCGCATGCCATTGGCTGTCGTCCCTCCCGAGGACAGGACACAAAGGAACGCTTCCCTGTCAAATTCATGATCCTTCAGATGAGCTTGCCCTCATTTCTAGAACCGGCACTTAACCTGTTGGTGGTAGACAGACTTTCCCAGTGTTTTCACTGACGCAGAGAGGAAATCCGGCATTCCTAAGTTGCGTCCAAATAGATGAGGCAGGGCCTCACGGTGACCTCCTGTCTCCCCGGGTTCACCTCAGCTTCTGAAGTAGCTGCACTTTGACCACAGGAAACAGGACGAGCCATCCTGGGGCTGAGTGGAAGTGGGCGGCTCCCTGCCAGCGGTTTTCTCTGTGTCCGGGCCACTCTGAGCAGGGCCTGGGGCAGCTGGGCTTCCTGGCAGACATTGTTTTCTGGGAAACGTCATGAAACCCTGTCCTGGGGTGAGCAGCGGAGGTGACGGCATCGCATTCTGCTATCTCAGTCGCGTTTTCCGTCTCACTCGGCAGGAGCCAGTCAAAACACAAGGAGAGCAGCTGGCAGCGGGCACTATCCGGGGTGTGGAACAAGGAGCCGCTCCCGTCCACGTGCAGGAGTGCGAGGTGGCGGCAAGGTCAGCTGTCCCCTCTACATACGCTCAGGATGTGTCCACTTCTGTGCATCTCCTGGACTCCGGCTCAGAGCCAGCAGAAGTGCTCCAGCCAGACGCCCACGGTGGCCCCCCACTTGTCTCCTGGCGTGTTCTTTACGCCCCCTCCAAACAGCAGCCAAAATCACGTTTTGAAAATGCAATACTTTAAAATGCTTAGACCCCTTCCATGTCTCCCTCTCTCACTTAGAATAGAATCCAATTCCTCATCACGGTCTGCCAGGCCCCGGGAGCCCCAGCCAGCCCTCCTGTCCGACCTCGTCCCACCCACGTCCTCCTGCAGCACTGTCTGGCCGAGTGGGCTGCTCCTGTGTGGACGCACTGAGGTCCTTCCTGCCTTTGCTCTCCGACTCGCTGTGCTGCCGGCCTGGAGGCCTTCCCAGCTGGACGTCTATGGGGTCAGACTCTCCGGTCACGGAAGTCTCAGTGTATGAACAGCTTCCTCAGGCGGCACCTCCTGGCCACCGACTCTAAAGCGGCCCCACCCCACCCTGTCTCCTTAGTGTCTTCATCTCCACCTAGGCTTCCTTGTTCTTATTTGTGCCTCATTCACAGCAGGCTGTCCCCGAGAGAGTATGTTACTCCCATGATCGCCACTGTATCCCGCAGGCTCAGCAACATGCTTGAGATGCAGAGGGAGCTCAGTAAACGACCGTGAACATTGAAGCGGGTGGCCGCATCCCCTGGGTCCTTTCTACGTCTACTTCGGTGGCCCAGCCATACCTTTCAGTCATCCGTCCTTCAAGAAGCACGGGAAGTAGTTGATGAGAGCTTGGGCTCTGGAATCCGACGCTGTTGCGTTCAGGGTCTCCCTAGCCACGTGCTTATGGGGTGACTCTCCAAGCCTCCGCTGCCTCACCTCCACAATGGGGACAACTGTAGGGCCACCTCTGTGCTGGTTGCAAAGACCAGATCGCACGACATTTTATCGGATCTGACATCCAGGAATTGCTCGATAAAACTTAACATTTGGTCGGTTTATGCAGAGTGGATAGATTCAATTCAAAGCCCTGAGAGGACAGTCACGCCTGTCAAGTCCACTTCCAAGAGAAAACGTCACGCTTGGGCCTTGGTGCCAGAGCCCTGGTCCTGGTCCCGGCCCCCCATTTAGGAGTCACGTCATTAGTTTTCTTCCCTCCTTGTAACGTGGAGAAAACCATATGTCCCTCTAAGGTTGAGGTGTGGAACAGAGAGAATGCCTAAACACACCAGCCGGCGTGGTTTCGGGCTTGGTGGGCGGCAGCCACTGTGCGGGTGTCCCAGCTTCCTGGGCGTGGTTTCGGGCTTGGTGGGCGGCAGCCACTGTGCGGGTGTCCCAGCTTCCTGGGCGGGTTTGGCTGTGCAGAGGGAGGTGGGCAGTCCGCGGAAGGCCATCCCAGCCCTGACCAGTGCCAGCCTGGCGTCTGCCTCCTTTCCTGTCTCGTGGTGTCACTGGGCTGGAAGCCAGGGAGGCGGCTCCCTGTGGGCCAGCACGCTTTATTTCCCTCCGTCCTCACAAACGAAAAGCCCCTCATCCAGTAAATCCGTCCTTTGCTCCCCTTAAGGCACTTGGTGTTGTTCCTGAGGTCTGTTCCAAGCCAGGTGAGGATCAATGAGGCGACCACTTACTCACTGAGCGGCTGGCCAGCTCCTTCCCAGCCAGCAGTCCAGCAGTGCCCACGGACCCCAGAGCCCTCAGCCACCCCACCCTCAGAGCAGCTGGGGACAGCCGCTTCACCTCCTCCCTCCCAGACGGCCCCGGGTCCCACGTTCTCTGAGCCAGCCCTGTTCTCGCTTGGCTGTGTTTGGCAGGACCGTGACCAACCTGTGCTTTGGAAAGTGCTCCTTGACTCTAAGGGCCGTGGGCAACTGGTCCCAACTACGGACGGTCCCCTGGTCATGGGCGTCCAGTCCCGACTACAGACAGTCCCAGGAGTGTGGGTGGCCTGTCCTGATTACACAGGGTCCTGGGGCCGTGGACGTCTGGTCCTGACTACCGATGCTCTCATTCAGGCTGCCGTGTCTTTGGTACCTGTGCAGCTCTTAGGATGGGTCACCCTGTGCCCACAGAGCAGAGCCCGTCTCCCGCCTTGGCGCTCAGCTCCACCTTTGCTGGGAGCCTTCACCTCCCCGGGAACACACAGTCACCACCCCCACCCTGTGTTGGACGTAGGTCACTCAAAGGCATGTTGTCCCATGTCTGGGCTCTGCCCTGTTCTCTGGCCTGTCTGTGATCCTCCACCAGCAGGTGCTGGGTCTTAGTCATCTCTGCATCCTCAGGACCCACCCCAGTGCCTGCCACACAGCAAGCCCAGTGCTCTTTGCTGGACGGAGGGAAGGAAGGAAGCAAGGAAAGAAGGAAGGAAGGAAAGAAGGAAGGAATCAGTTACTTTATATGGACCTGGAAGTCAGTGTAGTGTCAAGTCCTGGAATGGCCAAGGATTGCTGGGTGACCTCAGGCAAGACATACAATCTATTCCAGCCTCAGTTTCCTTCTCTGTCAATGGGGTAGATAATCCCCCAAATTCCTTCCAGCTGAAACGTTTTGTAATCTTACGCCTCCAAGCTTGTGGTTCTCAACTCTCTCACACCCAAAGTCACTTCACATAACAAATATCTTGAAATCCCCTTTTGCCAAGGTGAAGTGAATGTTCCCACAGTACGACCCACGTCCAACCAACGAGAAAAAATAATGTTCTAACTGTAAATAAAAGGAAATTAATTTACGATAAAATACTATACGTTCCTTTATGTAGAAGCAGGGCTGGACCCCACCAGAAGGTGCGACAAAAGAGTTGGATGCTCAGGCTCCCAGGAGAGTCACTCTGAGTGGCCTGTTGCAGTCATAGATGTAACTGTTTCTAATGATAAATTTCTAAACAAGCAGGGGGCAGTCTTTCCAGAACTGACAGAGTAGTCACATTGTAAAATGAAGGTGGATTTTAAGCTCAGATAATTATAAACAGGCTTTTCACCTAGTGAATATCCGATGCGCCATTCAGAAGTCCTGGGAAGCAGGAAGCTCCTTGATGGTGCAGGGCCGTCCCGGACACTGAGGGTCTCTAGAATCCTTGGCCCACGCCCACTACCTGCCAGTAAGGCTTCCAATCATTGCACCAACCAAGGACCTGCCACCCAGAACGTGCCATCCAGAATCCAGTCTACGGGATGGAACCATTCCCACCAAGAACCACTTCTCTGGGCTTTAAAAGGTTGTGTGCAGGGCTGGCTTCGTGGGTGTGTGATCTGTGTAGCTGCACAGGGCCACGTTCTTAGACGGGCTCTCAGCTTGGTTTGACGCTCTGTCGTCACTGTCTCAAAAGTCTTAACGATCTTTGTACCACGGCCCTGAGTTTTCATTTTGCACCAGGCCCTGCAACGTACGTAGCTGGTCCTGGCCTTGCATCCTGACAGGATCCTGCAGCCTCAGAATCTGGAAGATGTTTAGTGTTCAAATCATTGTCTTCCTTTCCTACCAGTGCTTTCTTTTAATTGGATAAATTATCCATTATTTTTATTTATTGATTGATGATCAATTTATTCATTCATTAAGCCAATACATACTGAACTTCTATGACATACCAGAAGACCTGAACTCGGATCCTAAAAGAGCTCACACGCCCTGGCTCTCTTTGACACGGTGTTGTTAGTAACTATCCTTGCTGTTGTACAGAACAACTGGGAGTCAGAAAGATGGAGAACACTAGGAAGTGCACAGAACACCACGATACAAATGCCAACTGCTGATTCTATTATTGTGCTGCTCGCCATCTGTGGAGTGAGGTTGTCTCCTTTTTTTCAGTTAGAGATCAGGGAACATGACACTCTTGACAGGGCACAAAATATTAGCTTTCCTGTGACAATCAGGAAACGAACAGTGTGATTGCATTCAGCAAAATCTATCAGTTTGAGGTTCACTAGTTTGAAATTTATAATTCATAAAAGAATTTTACCAGATTAAAAAAAAGATATATTCAATTCAGTTAATCACAGAATTGTGGACGTTTAGGCTGAAAAGGACTTGGTAAAATTATCCAGAGCTGCGTCTGCTGTCACCCTGCGAGTCTCCAGGGAGCCGGGGCTGGGGACTCTCCTGATGTGGGCTGTGGAAGCACGTGCTTCGTATGCTAAGAAGATTTAAAAAAGCGACTTAGCAGCCTTCCTCTGCTAATTACGGATTATTCTCATCTGCCCGTTAACCAGAGCAGGGCAGCGTGCCTTCCACTCGACAACACTCATTTAACCCAGTTGCATTTGCTAGTAACAAAACTGCCAGGAAGAGACGTAATTTATAATTCACGCTTTTCACTAATTCAACTCAGCTCTAAGCAATGTTTTATTAGTAAGGTAGTACCATATTAAGAAGAAATAAAAAATATAAAGACTAACTTTAAAGGTATTATGCTTAGGGGCCGGCCCCATGGCTGAGTGGTTAAGTTCTTGCACTCTGCTTTGGCGGCCCAGGGTTTTGCCGGTTCAGATCCCGGGCATGGATGTGGCACCGCTCGTCACGCCACGCTGAGGCGGCATCCCACATGCCACAACTAGAAGGACCCACAACTAAAATATACCACTATGTACTGGGGGGATTTGGGGAGAAAAAGCAGAAAAAAAAAGGAAGACTGGCAACTGTTGTTAGCTGAGGTGCCAATCTTAAAAACATAAGCATTACGCTTAGAATCCACTGGGAGATGGTTGGTTCAGAGATTATTATGCAGCAACAATTTGTGCTTTGGCGGAAGGTAAAAGCTGGTCGTGCTTTGATGCGTGCAGCCACGGGCTGAGTCATGGTAGGTCCAGGCCTGGCGTCACGTCAAGGGTGATCCTAACACGGTCATTATGGGACGAGAAAGGACCTGCACCTGGAGATGGGAGTCCTTCACCCTGCAGCGTCTTGATGAAAATAGAATTGACAGGAGCCAAATTCTTGAATGCATTACCAGCTGTACATGGTTTATAGTCGAGAGTCTGAGAATTAATACTATTTGAATAACATTAAGGAAACGGCAGACTTCATGTTGATAGATTTTACGCACCAACTCACTAACATGCACGTGGAGGTGTGTGCAGCGTGTCTGTGATACGAGGCATGAGGAGGGCGCAGGGCAGGGCCTCTGGTGACACTGGGTGGGGTGGCTATTTCACAGCACTGGTAGGCCTGAAGCACCTTGCAGGCCCAACGTCACTCTTAGTGTGACACCCTCTTCCCACTGCTGAAGCTCACTGAGCATGGAAACAGAGCAGCCCCTGAAAACCGAGGGGCAGACGGTCTGGGTCAGAGACACAGGGAGCTGCAGAGAATTACTGGAGGCGTTTTCACAGCATGCTGGAGAGAATCAGAGCCTTCCCTAGAAATAAAGTATTTAACCACGGGTCTTTAAAGGCTGGGCTCTGACAAAGTGTGCGGGCAAAGACTAAGGCTTATTAGTAAAGGATCTGAAGCCAGAAACGGGCATTCCTGAGCGAAGAGCGTGGGACAAGGGACAGACACACCACAGGCTCCTCGTTCTTCACAGGCTGGGCTGCCACTGCCCGCACCAGGCTCACGGCGGAGATCGTGGAAATGCCAGCTCTCAGCCCCTCCTCAGTTTGCTGAGTCAGGAACGTGTGTTTTGTGACAAGCTTCCCGGGTCCTTGTCAGTGACTCTGAGTCAGTTCTTTTGGGAGGAGTGAGAGAGTGTGGGTTCAGTGTTTGTCTGCTCTCTGGAATATGTGTCCTACAAGCACAAAGGACCACGTCTTGCTCTCCAGTGCATTCCCAGCGCCTAGTTTAGTCCGCCCACCAGAAAAGCCGCTCCGTCAATAGTTTTTGAAGAAATAAATGAACGAATGAATAAAAGGAACCATAAACTGATATCAAAGCCCACTATATATCTTCTACAGTTCTTCGGATTTTGGTAGTAGAGCCAACAGATTCTAGATCTTATTTCAGAATGGGATTTCATTTTCAATAAGATCCATCAAAATTAAAAAAAAATCTTGCCTTTAAAGTCTTCAAAGTGTTGCTGTATGTAGGTACCCAAGTGGGCAGATTCTTCCTGATTATCGAGGGGAGGATTCTGGCACTCAGTGTGGGGAAGGCCAGGTGCACAGCATCCCCTACAGAACCCTTCCCTAATTGAGTTTGTGCCTGTCTCTGCCGGGTGTTACACACCTAGCTAGAGGCACCTCAGGAACTGCACACGAGCTCCCAGCTTCAGCCAGAGGGAAGAGTTCAGAGACAGAGTACATCGCGTGTGGGGTTCAGACATCTTTCAGCTCCCTCCCTGCTACATGACCTCAGGACACCGCGGGGCTGCAACCTGAGCCCGGTCCCTTTGCCCCAGACAGAGGTTGTTTCATAAAACCCACTCAGGCCCTTCTTCTCAAGTTCTTCATACACTTTTCACCAGAAAAAAGAAATCATTCATATCTAACAAAGGGTCCTGGATTCTTTGGATAGTTTCCATTATAAGTTTTTGGCACTGCTGTTACCTCAGCTCAAGTTACCTTTCTGATCTCCCTTCTTTCATCTGCTGAAAATGGATTATTTCCTTATTAGCTTGAAACCGTTACTGTTCTCTGGGAGCAGCCTGTGTGTGAACAATGCTCCTTCTGGATATGGCTTGGGACCCTGGGCTGAGACACTTTCCCTTAAAACAAGCTGTCCTGAGAGCAGGATGGCACTGTGTTTTCTGGAAAGGGCTGTGATGGCCAGAAAACTCTCTGGACCTCTGTCCTGAGGAAGCCAAGCCTGGCCGACAGGTGCTGGGCAACCACAGCCCAGTGTTTCCGGGATGTGACGGATGCCTCACCTGCCTCTCCCCAGGGGTGCTGGCCCGAGGACGTGAGGAGGAGACAGCCAAGGGTCTCCACGTCCCTCACACTCTGCTTCCATCAGTCTTTCCACTTTGAACTATTTCATCGTAGAAATTCTGCTTCTTAGTCTGTTTGAAAAAAAGGAACTTATTCCTAAATATTTTAGAAATCACTCTTATAGATACCCTAAAATTTGAAACATTTCCTGAGATTCTTAATCAGGATCCATGGACATTGTTTGGGGACCTATGAATTCAGGTGGGAAAAAATTGTATACTTGTTTGTGTTCACTAACCCATAAGTGAAACTTGTCACTTGGATTAATTACGATACAGGCAAGTCACAGGCATATTAGCAAAACCCACAATGTGTTGCCAGTAGAAACCACAGATATTTTTATATGGCACGGCAATTGTTGAAGATGTCTCGAAACACGACTAAGGTTTAGTGCTGTTTGAGGTTCTGGCAGTCCCGAGTCCCTCCGACAGGCTTCCTTTTTGATGCGTGAGTGAACACGCACTAATATTAGCGTGGCGCAGTGCTTTAGATATTTTGACAACCAGACCCCAATGTTTTTACTGTCTTTGGTAGTTCAATGCATTTTCTTTCAAGCATTGAAAAGAGTGGTTCTGACGAGAGGTTCATAGGTTTCCCTAGACTGTTGAATGGTCCACAGCAGAAAGGGGTTAAGAGCCCAGGGAGCGGCTGGGGGTCTGGGTTCCTGGGTGGGGTAGCCAATGAGCTAAAATGAGAAGGGAGAAGAGCACTGAGCCCCGCAACCAGAGGCCTGGGTTTGAGTCCCAGCTTTGCTGCCCGTCAGCGCAAGAGTGAGTCCTGAGCTCCTTCTTGTTTCGGAGGAAACCGGCCCTGCGGGTGACCAGGGGAGGGTCTCACGGCAGCATGGGCTCGCCCTGCCTGCGGCTCCCGCCTCACTGCTTTTGTCACAAACACACATGCTTTTTTCTCCTACAATAAAATCCTGGTGATGCTGCTGGACGATTCCGTGGGCCCCTCGCCCCGCTCCACAGCGCTGCCCCCGAGTCGGCCACACAGGCTTCCTGCCACATCAGCCTCCCTTCCTTCCCACCCCTGCCCACCGGTTGCCTGTGCATGTGACGCCTCTTCCACCATTGCCATCCAGAAAGAGCTGCTCCACCTGCCTCTCTCCACAGCCACCCGTGCTCCTCCCAGCAGAGCCCCCTGCCTGCTCCTGAGGACACACCGGTTCCTCCATTGCAACGTCGCCCATGTGTTCCATTAACTCGTTTTTTCCATGTTTGGGTCTTTCATTCTCTGTTACTCTGTGACTTTTTCAAGCTTGGGGTAAGGAACTGTATGAGAGGAAGTTTGTGCAGCTTGAAAATGCATGTTTTTATAATAATTGCCTTCATTTGCTTTTAACCATGAGATTCCTTTCATTTTGAAATTCCAGACCCCATAGAGGATTTGTGATTTTTATGTTAATCCAAAGACGGCATTTACAAAAGGTTGAGAAGCGTTCGTCTACTGAGGGAATGGATGATAAAGTATCTAGGATGACGACGCGTGTGGGAAGTTCTGGGGAGGCACGGGGCGGGGACTTGGCTGGGGATGGTCATTGTCCCTGAGAAGTTCCGGTCTATCTTCTCCTCCTGGAAGAGACTTGCAGGAAAGCCTCCCCTCTCTCCTTCCCTTCAGCTCCCTAGAGTCCCGGGGAAAGGACAAGCTGCCTGGCCAGGGTGCCAGCAAGGAGCGAGGGTCCCCTCTCCTGGCTTCTCTCGCTCTCCAGACTCTGCCCTCGGAGGGGACACTCTGAGCCACTGCGTGGCGGTGTGGGTGTTCATCCATCTGCCCAGATGCAGGTTCTAAAATCCCCACAGCTGAGGCCAGAGGGGCAGGGGTGGGGGCGGGAGGGGGGCAGGGAGCTGCCTCCAGTGGCAGAAGGTGGGAGGAGAGACCCCTCTGTGCGGCCCCTGCTGTGTATTGTTCGGCGCCTCAAAGCTCGTGATAAACGGGTACGTTAGATCCCCTTTACGTTCTACAGATAAGGGACTGAGGCTTGAAAAAGCTGCGTGATTTGCTTGCATTTCAGTGGTAGCGCTGGGGTTTGAACCCAGGTCAGCATGACTCCGCAACCCACGTTCTTTCTACTCCAGCAATTACATCGCATCAGGTGTGACAGCACCCCGTTCTTGTCCACCCCACGGTCCTCACCGTTGAGGTGACCTTGGCTTCCCACAAAAAGGCTAGGAAAGTATGTTTTGTTTTTCTTCTTCTCCCCAAAGCACCCCAGTACACAGCTGTATATTCTAGTTGTGAGTGCTTCTGGTTGTGGCATGTGGGACACCACCTCAGCGTGGCTTGATGAGCGGTGCCATGTCCACACCCAGGCCGCTGAAGTGGAGCACGCAAACCTAACCACTCGGCCACAGGGCCAGCCCCGAAAAGTACGTTTATTCATCTTTAGCTTTACGCCTTTAGACTAATCATTAAAATCTTCTTTGGGTAAATTAAGGACAATAGGGATGTATTTATAATACATTAATGTCTTATCGGTTTATAAAGTGTTTATAAGCATCTTCTTCGACACAAGTCCCCCAACCCCCATTTGTAGACAAAGAAGTTGAGGCACAAAGTGGTGAAACCACCTGCTCAAGGCGGAGGCTGCTCAGTCATTAGCTGGGCCTGGACTCCCTCTCCTTTGCCTTCTGAGTTGAAAGGCAGGAAACACATGCTCGAGGGGAGATCTCACTGAATTCCATGTCAGATGTCCCCTTCTAATTTAATCCTGTCACTCCTAGTTATGTCCCTTTGGAAAACCACCACCAATCCTTTCTCTTTGGATATTTTCATGCCAAAAATAGTCCCTGCACAAACCCCCGACTCTTTCACAAACACCAGATTCCGAATACCCCCGAAGCATCTAGTGCACGTCGCCTGCGCTGTACCCAGTTCACGCCCGCTTCCCTTCCCCTCCAGCTGGGATTTATCCGGAACCTTCCATGGCAGGAGGAGGAGGCAGTGTCTGTGGACGTGGGCTCTCCTGGATCCATGTCCGTCTGTCTTGTCCTAGTTAGAGTGAAGGGCCCCCTGAAGGGGGCACCATTTAAGTTTTGTAAAAGCTGCCCTCCAAAAGCCACTCGGCATAAATGTTTCACGACCGGCCTCCGCGAGGCCGGGGCTGGAACGCTCGGCTGTGAGGGTGTTTGTATTTGTGGAGCTCTCGTGAACATTTGCTACGGGTTTCAAACAGCTGCTGTGCCGAAGCTCTGGGGACGGGAAGATCATGAATATTCAGGTGAAGCCACCAGAATGAACAGCCGTTAATAGAATAAATGCCTAAACAGTTGCGTGAGGCTTATTAAGACCTATTGGGGCTGAGATAATAAATTCCCACTCTGACATGTTGCAACTACTGTCGCTTAAACACTTTGGACCACCTCTTCCGAACCGAAGGAAAAAATGATGTTAGCTCTCTGCGCGAACACAAAGAAACACCTGGAAGCCTGGCAAGGGGACGAGGTCTGGCAGACATCTTCCCGAGTCCCGGCGCGTCCTCAGGAAGAGGATGAGCCGTTCATCGTCTGTGTTGCCAAGGTTTTCTCAGTCGGCTACAGGCTGGAGTGGGCACTGCTCTCGGACTGAGAAAATCTGTTCTGACTCCATCAGATGCCATGGCATCGGCTGAGTGCCAACAGAGCCTCTGGGGCATGGAGCCCGCCCCACAGCACCCTCCCCATGGGCCCCGCAGCCTGGGGCCTCTCCCTCTGTAAGCCCCATCCCACCCGGTGTTGCGGGACCGAATACGCGCTACCATCAGGCCCTTGTCCCTCCTGCTCCGTAAATCCATAGTGGGAACACCGTGCAACGACCGCAGATGCAACGTGACCTTTCCGAGAGGCGACGCCCCATGCGTTACACAGTCCTTGCGGACTGGGTTGACCCACGCATGCTGCCAACGTGGGGATGGGGTCGTGGAGAGGTCTGTTTTCTCCCTGGGACATTGGCCATCACATTGAGTCAGAGTGGGTCAAACTGCTCAGCTCTGGCACCCCAGTCTCGGCATTCGCCAGGGGGAGACAGAGGAACTCCGTCCCGTTCGCCCTTGGGGGCAGCCTCAGTGATGTTTGGTCAGAAACCTGCTGTCCACTCAGACAGAGGGCACTTGACTCCAAATACAGCAACGGACTTAATGAGGGGACTGTGCCCACGTGGGGCCCCTTTTGTTCTCCACCTGCTGGGGGACGGCTCCCCACACCAGTCGTGTCCACGTGCTCTCCCCACCTCTGAAGACACCTGTGGTCCTGCTAAAGGCCCTGAGTCGGTGGAGTTTTGGAAAACGCACAACAAAGAAAGGCACGTTGCCCAGTGTGCTTGGCGAGGGTGGTGACGCAGATCTGAGGATGAATCGGGCCCCGCCTACGACTCAAGGCCCCAGTGACCCAGACAAGTGATTTTCTGTCTGAGGAGTGGTGCCCCTTCTGCGATAGGCTTTATCCAACCCACTCGCGAGCTTGCTCAGAGGACGGAAGGCATGTCAGCTGCCTGCTGAAGGAGCTGGCCTGGCCGCCAGTCACCCTGTTAGTTGGTGTATGCATGCAGTCAACAATCATTCACGAGTTCTTTATGCCTCTCCCTCCCTGTTCCTCCTGCCAACGACTGGAACAGGGTTAGGCGTAAAGATTCCCTTGCAAAGGGAGATGGGATTCTCTCTTACCTAGTTTCAGAGGTGTCCATGCCTTTAACATATTGGGTAGATCAGCAATTTGCATAAAAGCCAGGCAGATGAGAGGGGGCGGTGCCCTGCACCCCTCTACTTGGCCTCACACCCCACCATCCATCAGTTACGGGCAACCTTGTTTTTAATGTAAGTACCAGGTCTGTCTCGGAATCTTTAGTGTCACGGTCAAATCTCGGGAGGAAGAACAGATGGAATAAATTATTAGTCAAAGCGTGCTTAACCGGAAGAACATTTCTTTCCAAGAGTGGCCAAAGGGTAGGGGACACGGAAGGGACAGGCCTGGGGTGAGGACCAGGCATCGATCTGTATTTTAAAGAAAGATGGACAGCTTTTGTTCCCATCAACGAATCAGTCAGGAGCTCTGACAGTCATTGTTTTCCTGAGGTGGGTCATAGAGCGACCCCAAGACCGTTGAACGGCCAGGAGAGGCCGGAAGCCTCCCTCGTGTGCTCTCAGGAGAGCTGGGCGGACGCTTGTCTGCGATGCTGCCTCCTGGGAGGGCTCGAGCGGGTCTGCCGATGCCTCAGGAGGCTGCTTGGCCAGTAGCCGAGGCCTGGCTGATGTGCGAGTGGACCGCTCACCATTTCTCTCTCTTTGTTCCCTCCCTCCTGTCATTCGGTCACCTCCCTGCTCCTCCACTGGGCACCCCTCAGTGAAGTGGCACCTGTCACTCCCAAGGTTCCCATCAGGACTCCCCTCCAGGGGGGAGCCCTCTGCGAATACCATTCTGTTGTTTCTATCACACAACAGGTGTGCGCTCCGGGCAAACCCACACAGAGTGGAAGGCCTCCAGAGCCTGGCCTGTGGGCGTGACACGTTGACTGTACCTGCCTTCCCAACCCAGGTCCCTGTTACCTGGAGCCTCTCTGCCATTTCTCTTTCCCTCTGACCTGAGCCAACAGTCCACAGCACACGCTTTTGATTCCAATTCTGGAAAAGAAGGGCTGTTTCCAGTGAATGCCCTCTTTTTCCCAGAGGTTTTGGGAATGAGCGATTTTATTTTCATCCAACAAGCAGGAAAAAAACGCAAAATGAAGTTTGCTTCATAGACAGTCAAAGCAGGAAGGGACCTGAGAGGGGGCTGAGCTCAGCTGCCATGGCAGGTGCAGAGGCCTAGGGCCCCACGGTGATGATGCCCATAGTCAGGGCGGGCAGGAGAGATGGGCTGCCCTGGGAGATAGCCGTGAGGATTGCGCACGTCCATGGAGGACGCTGTGGGAGGTCCTCCCTCATTTCCTCGCTCCTGCCCAGTCCTCTCCTGTCAGGTGAAGAAACAAGGGCTCGGGCTGTCAGGGACACGCCCGAGGTCACACACGGTCAGTGGCAGAGGACGACTTGCTCTGGGCCAGTTTGGTTCAGCACGACTCAGCTTGGACCCCCTCCTGCAGCTGCATGCTTGAAGGAGAGGCCCTGAGTCCAGGAGGGGACCGAGGGCCCCGTGCTCGCCAGTGGCAACGGTCGGTCAGACTGCCTGTGTGAGGTTGCCCGGGCACAGTGGGGAGACCGGGGGACACAGATCTCCTGGGCTGAACCACAGCAAGTGAGCCGAAGCCACTCGCTTGATCTCCTGCCGTCTTTGATTCTAAAAAACCCACTCTGGAGTTGTGGCTGGAGGTGATTTTAAATACGCTCCAGATGTGACTGGAGGCTGGTGGCAGGTGTGTGGGCCGATGGGGCACTGGCACCCAGGGCCGGTTCCAGAAGCAGGTCTCTTGCTGAAATGGTCAGGAGCTTCTCCTCCCTCGGGCCAGAGGACACTGGGTGGGAGCGGAGGGTGCTGGGGAGGGGAGGCTGGTTCTGTCTCTGCGCTCGGGGCGGGGCCGCCTGGTTTCTGGAGTCAGACAGACGCAGGTCTGCACTTTCCCAGCTGTAGTGGTTGGCAGCTTCACTCGCTTGGCCTCACTCAGTATACTCGTCTGTAAAGCGGGGTCAGCACCTGCCAGATAGGGCTCTTTTGAGACCTAGGGAGAAAGTATTGAAAGAATCTGGGATGGAAAATGTTGGCTCTTACATTTTTATTTTGCGGCAAGAACAATAACTAAATCAATGGTTTTAAGAATTTTTCTCCAAGTCTTTCTCTTCCTGCTCAGAAGTTCCTGGATTTTTAAAGAGAGTGGGTCCTAAGGAACATTTTCAGGTTTCCTGAGAGGGTTAGTGGATGGGATGCCCACTGCTCTACAAGGCAAGGAGATGCCGCGCGCGGATGGAGGGGGGACCGGAAGGTCTAGGGGGGCTGCAGGGAGGAGGAGAGACAGCAGCAGCCACAGGGAGCTTTGGGAGAGACAGAGATTCCCAAGGAGGAGACGGAGGAGGTTTAGCTGTGTGAGAGGAAAAGGGCGCCTCCCGCTCCATCTTCACTGAGAAGCCTTTGGTAAAAACCTGTGTGTTCACGCGCCGCAGGACGATGACGGACCGCACATAGGACGCTGGACCCGCAGCGTCAGTACCATCGGCCTAGGTGTGGAGCGGGCTGCACCACCTGGGACTGCGTCAGTGCCCTCGACGACGTGCGCACAGCGACAGAACGCCTGACCATGCCTTTCTCGGGACGCGCCTCCCCCACTGCGTGACGGTGGCTATACTGACGTCAGTGCTTTTGGGGGTGGTCTGTGACACCCATTGGCAACAGACTCCAGCACGAGAACGGCTCCAGGCGGCTCAGTTGTGTCGGCGTTCCTTCCAGGGTCTGTGTGCTGGGCAGGTTTCTCTGTGCTCTCTGCGTCCTGCCCGGTGTGATGAGCCCAGCGGACCGGGGCGGTTGTCCATGGGCACACTGGGCTGATGTGCCTCGGAGCTCAGAGAGCTCTTCTCCGTCGCCCCCTTGAAGGGGATGACACGGTGACGGGACGTGTGCATGAAGTGATGAAGTTTGTTTGGGGCTTTCAAATCTGGAACCTTTGAAAGACCTCAAGGCGAGGGCAGCGTTTTTCGGGTGTCCCTCCGTGGCATCTGTGGGGTTGGGAGTGTGAAGCAGGAAGAACTCATGGGGGCTGTTTCAGTCCTCAGCGTGGGATGGAAGCCCTAGTTGTGCGACCGTAAGGATGACCAACCTGGCCGGCTCTCTGTGGGTTGTAGAAGGAGGGCTGCATGGGTGGGGAGAGGATGGAGGGGCGCGGCTTGGAGTCTCAGCCTTGCCCCTCTCCTGTGACCTTCATGAAGCCCTCAGCTCTCAGGTCCCTCTCCTGGGAGGGGAGTCAACGGTGGCCAACAACAGGGCCCCAGGAAGATCTAACAGGTTATCTCGAAAGAGCACCGTGAACTATAACACGCTCCACAACGCACCGTGTGATGCGAATACAATAAAGCTCCGACTCAACCTCGGCTCGGATGCTGTGTGGTCAGCAGACAGTGGGGCCTCCCGGGGCCTCCGTCTCTGGAGGCGGGAGGCAGCGCTGACTCTGCGGGGTTGTCAGAGGAACACGGGCAAAGTGTTTCATAAACGGCACGGCTCATAAATATATACGGTTTACTGCTCTTACGACTTAGGAATTTCAGTATTGATCTCGCGTAGATTAAAGACAAAATGGAGCCCTTCTATTAAACACCGCGCAGGGCACAGAGCCCTCAGTGCCCGTGACACTCGTTTCCAGTTGGAGGAGGGACCTGAGCCTGTCTAAAATGGAACGCTCTTCCAGGTGTTGTGTTGGAACCTGGCTTCTCCATGCGGCCGGCGCGGACAGAGCCCTTCTGTGCGTGACTCATGGCTCACCCTCAAGCTTTCCAACAACAGTGAGAAGTCACAGCCATTTGATTTCCCCAGTAAAGAGTTATTGGCAGTAACAATCCCAGGGAACATCGGGTTAGTGCTGCGAGCCCTGCTCCCAGGCAGCTCGCTGTGACACGGAACAGACACAGCGACCGCAGCTCTGGCCCTGACCTCGGCTGCCTCTGCGTCAGCCCTCTGGCCTCAGGCTCGGTCGCCCCAGCGTAGGCCCGAGTTTGACGGCCTTCCGGACAGAGGGGCCGTGAGTCCTGAACCGACATGCCCTACACGAGAAATGTCTTCCTCAGACCTGCCCCTCATTGACCCTGCCTGGTTCACGACACCACGTCTCCCTTGTCCCAGAGACCAAGGCTTCAGCACCGCATTGACGCCACCCTCTCGCGTCCCAGGCCCATCGGGCCTGGACCACAGCCAGGTAGGCAAATCACCCGCCAGCATCTGGGGCTTGTCGTGCCCTTCCCGTCATGGTACCCGCTGCCCCATCCAGGCCCTTCATGTTGTTGTGTGGACATGGCGGCTTTGTTTGTTGTCGTTAATCCCATTGCACCTGGTTGTTCTGCCACCTGCAGTGCGACCTTCGTACGGTCCTCTCCACACGTCTGCCTCTGATGTCCTAAAAGCACACGCTGAGCTCCACCCGCTGCTCAGCAGCCTTCTGTGGCTCCCTACTGCCTAGAACATGACGGTTAACTTCTAGGCCCCCACAGTCTAGTCCTTTCCGACTGGTCCTTAGCTACCCTCAGCTCCAGTTGTGTCCCTGATGCACTCTGCTGTCCTTCCTGCCTCTCTGTGCTAGTGCAGCTCCCTCCACATGTCACATCTCTGCCCGTTCTCCCAGGAGATGCAGAACTGATGTCTCCCTTGACTGCAGGTAAATGTCTTTTTGACCTCAACTCCCACAGACCTTTCTGCATCTCAGGTTAGCCCTGGTCCAGGCCCTGCACCGTTGCATACATGTCATGGGCAGGGAGCACAAGGACGCATCCTCAGAGAGGTCACTGCTGGACCCTTCCTTTAGAGTATTATCCCCTGTTATTCTCTTTCATGGAATCTCATTCTTTTCCTATAAAACACTTAGCATTTATGATTTTTGTTTTCAGATGTACACTTATCACTTGATATTTGCCTCACCTCCTGCCCTGTATGCTGCCTGGGGGCCTGGACCCTGCCAGCTTGTCTGTGTCTGTCACAATGGATGGGGGTGCTGACTCGTGGTACAAGCTGCATGAACAGCAGCTCACTAAGCAGGCAGATGAGTGAACTGTGGGCCAGCCTGCTGGCCCGTCACTTCTGGAGGGGACCTCTGTGTTTCTGCCATCCACCTACCCCAGTCCTCCCGCTGGAAGGTGCCCACCCAACAACCACTGAACTGGATTGTAACTTTGGGTCTCATTTCTTCGCACTGAGTGAGGAAACTACTGTGGCTGACTCACTGGCCTCTGGACTTGTTGGTGAAAGAAAAGCGAGTACACAGGCTGCTTGAATTCTAGCAGATTTCCACGTGGGGGACCCCAACGCGCTTCCCAATAAAGAGACTTTGGTGCTAACGCAGATCAACAAAGAAAGCGTGAGCAGCAGAAAGGTAATTAACTAATTTCTGACGTGAGTCTGTTTACACTGCGACTGTCGAGGGTAATCATGTTAGTTTAAGAAAGACCTCTTGCCTTAATTCTAAGTGTTCGCACATGGCAGTGTTGTCAGGTTGGGTTCTGGCTGTGAAATTAGCACACGTAGAAGTTTATGTAGTATGTACTCATATCATGGATGACCCATAATTTTAATGAGGGCAGAACTTAATTCGTGAATTAGTCGATCAGACAAATTGTTCAACCGTTCCTCTATTATTTTGTTCTTTCATTTCTCATTCACTCATTCATTTGCTCACTTGACGAGGACCAGAGTGGGGACTGTGGGCCGAATAGAGTGAGGCCTGTAAGCAAAAACACGGCCCGTACCAGCACCCTCGGCGAGGGCTTAGCTGCCCAAAAAGATCACAGAAGGCTTCACGGAGAAGTCAATATGAAAAACAAAGATTCCTCTCTCTGACAAATAAAGGGACTATGGGGTGTTCATTCAGTAATTTTATATGAGTCCATTCTGTCATTAGCCACACTGCGTGTGTGAGCTCTGTATGTGAGTGTGGATTCGTGTACATGCGTGTATGCGTATAGTGAGCTGGCCATGCCTAAATTCTGCTCGCGAAAGAGAAATGGAGGAAATTAAAACTTCCAGTTTTCAAAATCCATTATTTACTAAATAATATTTTTGAAACCATAGAAGTCATCATTCAAGTAATCTACAGAGGGGAAGCCAGTAAGTAGCCAGACGGACAGGCTGGCGAGTGGCCGGGGTGGGGCCGGTGTGGGCTGCCCAACCTCCTTCCTCCAGAGTGTCTAGGGCTTTGAGTCACATAATATTCACCCTTCTGGCTTCAGTCGTTGTCTCTGTTGCTTCTCTTCCATCTTTTTCCTTTAATTTTCAAAAGTTTTATTTACTAGAGACATGTGACTAATGTATCAAGAAGCAATCAAAACATGACTAGCTGTGGGCACCACTCTCCATGCCTGAGATCCCCTCAGCTACACAAGAATCTACCGAGACCAGGTGAAGAAACAGCATGCACATGCTCAAGTCTCTAAAAGACCCAGCAGGGTCACCCAAGGGTCCTCTTGAGCCTGTGAACAGATCCCTAATGTGATCCCAGGTGTGTCTGAAATGACTCAGGCCCATCCGACAATGTAGAAAATGATAGATTCCCATGTGCCCACCATCAGCATAAGAGGAAAAACCTGCAGCCACTATGGAAAACAGTACAGAGATTTCTCAAAAACTTAAAAACAGAAATGCCATACGATCCAGCTATCCCACTACTGGGTATTTATCCAAAGAACTTGAAATCAACAATTCAAAGAGACTTATGCACCCCTATATTCACTGCAGCATTGTTCACAATAGCCAAGATGTGGAAGCAGACCAAGTGCCCATCGACTGATGATTGGATAAAGAAGATATGGTGTATGTATATACAATGGAACACTGCTCAGCCTTAAAAAAGACAAAATCATCCCATTTGCAACAACATGGATGGACCTGGAGGGTATGATGGTAAGCGAAATAAGCCAGACAGAGAAAGACAGACATTGCATGACTCACTAATTTGTGGATGATAAACAAACACATGGACAAAGAGAACAGATTGGTGGTTCCCAGGGGGAAGGGGGTTGGTTGGCCTAAGGGTTAGGGGTACATACGTATGGTGAGGGATAAAAACTAGACTACTGGTGAGCACGACGCTGTCTACACAGAAACTGGTATATAGCAATGTACACCTGAAATTGCACAATGTTATAAACCAATATGACCTCAATAAAATAAAATTAAAAAAACCCCACAAAAAACCCTGTAACTTACTGGATGCCTCAGTTCACTGCTGTAACTGCGTGCTCCTGCCCTCACACCCCCTCTCCTCTACTCGCCTTCAGGTAATCACTCCTCTGCATCCATGGTGTCACTGTCAGCCTTCTATCCTTTCTAAAGGCCAGAGGCTGTAATTTGGTTTGTGTGAACTTTAGATTCAGTTACTTGGTGAGGAGAATTTCCAGTTCTTTCAGATTTTCTACCTTGGATTCCCACCAAGTTCCTTTTTTATTAGTTGATTTGACCCTCTGAAGATAATTTAAACCTGACAGGGATACTTAAGTAGGTGGTTTCAACTCAAGCATGTTGTTCCACAGAGACCACGGTCAAGCTCCCCGTTAATTCAGTTCTCTTACGGAGAATAGGAATAAGATGGGAGGAACCAGGGTGATGTCAAAGTTGAAACTGGGTTATCAATCCCGGGGGAGGCTAACGAGGAGACATTTAGGGAGCATAACTGCCATCCAACTATTTCAGGGCGTCACCCTCCTTCCTACTCCTGACACCTGCTGGGTCCTCCAGTGTTCTCATCCCGCTTCTCAAACGCCTCTTGGCTCCACGCCTCCCTCTGTATCGCACACAGGCCCTGGTCACCTGGCCTGCTCTCTTGTGATACGTTCTGAACTCTTCATCACCCACCTCTCTCCCTCCGACCTCATTCTTTCCACTGAACCCAGAGAGATCTTTCTGGAACACAAGTCAGAGGAAGTCACCCTGTTCTTCTCAGTGTCTTCCGGTGGCTCCCCACGGCTCTCAGGGTCAATCCAGTCTTCATGGTCTGGGTCCCTGTGGACCTCTGTGCTTCCTTCTCCCCTCTGCTTGTGCCTCAATCCTGTTGAGCTCCACTCGGTTTTCTCCTCCGTGTAGATGCGGCAGTGCCCACCGCTAACTCCTACTTGTCCTTTGAGGCTTAGGTCTAGCATCACTTCTTCCAGGAAGCTTTCCTTGATTGCTTCTTTGTGAGTTCTCATAACAACTGCACACTCTTCCATCTTCGCCCTGAATAGGATGCCGCATGGAGTGTCACTTGTCTGTCTCCCTTTCTGGACTGCAGGCTACTTCGAAGGCAGGACTGTTGCTTATTTCTGAACCACAGCACCTCCCACCAGGCCTGGTCCACTCCACGTTTGTGAAAGGGATGAATGCACGCTCGAGTGGATGGAACTAGAAGAAGATACTTGAAAATCATCCCCCACCTGAATGTAAGCCCCAAGGAATGTGGGGTGTCCACTGTTCCTTCCTCGCTGTAGCCTCTGCACCAAGAACTGTGTGGGGCACAGAAGTGGCTGTCGACAAAGAGCTGACCAGCAAGGAGACTAAGACTTCTTTGTGTGGGTCCGAAGGGTAGAGCTTTGACAGCGGGTGGAAATTCCAGGGAGATGATCCAAGGGACCCGTTCAGCCCCGTGGTTTCCCAGCAGGGGGCTCACTTCTGGGATGCCATAAGCCGGCAGAGGGCCTGGCTGGTGGCACAATTGGCACCCCCTTCCCAGGGGGTGGTTTTCAACACATGTCTGTGGACCCCCTGGACACAGCTGCACCGGGTCACCCGAGGTGCATTGACAGTGCAGGCCCTGGTCTCACAGGAGCAGAATCAGAATTTCTGGGGTGGCCGCAGGAATCTGCATTTTCATCAGCTTTCTGCTTGCTTCCTGTGGACACTAGGAAGGCTCAACAATGCCATGGGCCACTCTAGAAGGCTAGCGAAGACCCCGTCACTGTGGGAGACCTGGACAAGGGTAGGCACCCGAGGTGGGTAACGTGAGGCATGCAACTTGACTCTCCCACTGCACCCCTCAGCAGGCTGCAGACAGCATGGTGTAGGCCTCAGTGAAATTTGCTGAAAAGAATGCAAGGCTTCAAAGACTTGTTTGTAAGAAATTAGATAAACACATGTTAAATGATATTAACTCTTCTCTATACACTTAGGAACGACTGAACAATTTATATGAACCAACAGTCAGATCTGGTTATTGTTTTGGGCTTGAAATTCCACTTATATTTGCAAATAACACCATAGATATGAAGTCATTAAATTTCTCCTCTAACTTTTTTCTAAAAGTCACCTTATTTGAGCGTTACGAAATCCCAATAAAGAGGAATCCTTTGAAATTCACTTGAAGCTGACCTGGAACAGGGAAAATGGGGCTTAAAATTGAGAAGCCACAGTTATAATGACCTTAATCAACTTGCAAAATGCTCACCAGGAAGGAGGATGTAAAGATATATAAACACGGCGCGCACAACCTAAACAATTTGTTTCGTTTGGCGGAAGACACCTTTGGTAAGGGTAACCGAGGGCCTGTTCCTTTCTGTGCGGCGTGTTTTGTCTTCAGCATTTAGAAGGCTTCGGCATTTTCAAGAATCGTGTTCAGATCACCTTGGCACTTTGCTGCCTGGGGTCTTCCTTTGCAATCAATAGAAATACCAGCAGCAAGAATCGAAAAACCCTGTCTTGCTGGGAATGCCTCTTTGAAACAAACTTTTGGACTTCCCGACTCTCATTTTTGGAATTTTCAGCAGGTGACCATGGATTCCTCCAAGGATAGACTACTGATCTAGAGAGCAGGTAATCATTTTTACCCTTGTGGTTTTAATGCATTTCAATATCTGTATTTCCTATTGTTTTGAGTGTTTAGAAGACATTAGCATGCTGTCACCCAGCTAATGATCATTTGCTCTTCAAAGACATAGCATGAGGTATTGCTGAATGTTATCTCCCCCAGTTAATGGGGGACACTGTATAGTGGGTTGAATGGCGGCCCCTCAAAATATCTATATCTGCTAAGAACCTGTGTATGAGATCTTATTTGGGAGAAAGTTCTGTGCAGTTGCAATTAAGTTAAGGATTTCAAGATGAGATAATCTTGGATTATCCAGGTGGGTCTGAAATCCGATGACGTGCGTCCTAGAAGCAGAGAAGACAGGCACAGGGGAGAAGGTGATGTGAAAACAGAAGCAGGGGCTGGAGCGATGCATCTACTTGCTAAGGGCACCAAGGACCATGGCAGCATGGATCTGGGAGAGAAATGCAGGCCTGCCCCCTCGCAGCCTCCAGACAGGACTGGTCCCGCCGACACGTTGATCTCAGACCTCCCAGATGGTGGCCATAGAAATGTCTGTTATTTTAAGGCAGCCAGTTTGTGGTAATTTGTTACGACGCTTTGGACCCAGTATCTCCAGTTTCTTTCCAGCCCAGCCTGCTGCGAGCCCAGACTGACCTGGAAGTTGGAGGCCTCCCACTGTATGTTCTGAGGAACTTTACTCCACAGTTGATGCTGGGCATTGAGAACCACTGTGGTCGCCTTGGGGTAGAGAAAGTTGGAAAAGAGCTGACAGTTGCTGGTCACTGGTTCTTGGTCAGGTGCTGTGCTAAGAGATTGACGTGCATCTTATTTTGTCTTCACAGTACATCTCTGAAGCTCGTCCTGTTGCTTCTTTCCATTTTCTCAATAAGGAAACAGGCTCAGAGGATCCACCTCCTACACTTTTGGGCGTTCCAGTGCCGAGGGCAGCGCTGTGCCCTCAACAGGCTCAGCCTCTCTCTAAAGTCTTCTCTCCAAACCATCGGAATTTCAGGGAAAACAGAGAGGCATGTGGGCCAGGCCACGTCCAGTAGGGCTGTGATGCCCGTGAGGGCCTCCCTGGAGATCTGTGTGACTGCTTAGATTGTAGAAGCTTCTCGGCTTGAGAAGGGTGGTGGACTAACTTGGAAAAGGACTCTGGGGGTGAGTGACTCATACTTGATTTGATTCCCCAAACAGCATTTGAAAAAGTCATAACTGACCCTGAGGCAAGTTCCTTCAAGTCGTGGGATACTGAAGATGCTCACGAATAAGAAACACCAAACTTAAGTTTCCGAATCTACTTAGTCGTGAATCACTTCGCCATGAGAAATGTATTTTTATGCTAGAAAAAATGTTGGCGAATAGCCTTCCTATCTCTGTGTAGGAGGACTCTTTTAAGCTTAAATTAGAGGAAGGAATCAGAACGGAATGTTTAGATAGTCGACTACATAAAAATCAACTGAAGACTACGTGCCAACAAGCATTTTAAGCAAAATTAAAGGGCAAACAAACATCTAGAGAAATACTTGCAGCAAATACAAAAACAGACTTTATAGCCTTAATATATAAAGATTTCATGCATGTCTATAAGACAGATGATATTGTTCTCCAATAAAGTGAAGCAAGGGATAGCGAGGTAAGTTATGGCATGTTCGTACGACGAGACACTAAGACGCGGTCTAAGGGTGTTTAAGAAGGATATTCAGCCCCAGGCAGACAGATGCTCATGGCAAAATGCAAACCCACAGAGCAGGGTATAAGACGCGCTTGACGCAGTGATGGAGGGGAACTTTTATTCAGGGCTCCTCATGCACCCAGCATGGCACTGAGAGCTTTCGACACCTCGTCTCGCCGAGTCCCCGGCCACCTGACGAAGTATGGCTATGACCATCTCCATTTTACATCTGAGGGGCCTATGGCTCAGTGTCATCCAACAAGTTCCTACCACCGCTGGGATCAGCTCCAGGTCCGTCTGTTCCTGAGCTGTAACTCTCTGTTACTCATGGCGGTAGGTCACTTGGTACCTATCATTGTCCCTTGCAAGCAGTTACTGCTTGTTGAACCGGGGGAGGCAGAGGAACTCCCAATCAAGAGAAGGGGCCTCACAGGCAGACAGTCTGGGTGGCCCTGGACGCGTAACTGCTCCCGGCTTCAGTGTCTCCACCGCAGTAAACCGTGTGACGATTAAGTGAATTCGTACTTTTGGAGAACTCAGCCTTCTGCCTGGAAGATAGAACGCGTTCAGAGAACGGCCGGAGACACCGAGGGGAACAGAATCTCTCTGTGTAACGAGGCGAGTGTTCATCACAGTTCTTACCACTGTGGCTCGTTGGGAGGAACCTGTCTCTGGGAAAGTAACCGTGAGGATTCACCAAGGTGTTTGAGATCCGAGGTTCGAGCGTTGTAAGTTCAACCCTCAGCACCCTAACCCCCCACCCGAGAGCGGGGATGGCTCACAGCGTTGCATCTGAGAAAATAAGATGTTTTCTCCTGAGCGGGAAGAGAAGGGGGCAGTAACAGGGGTGGAGGATGCGAGGGTGGGGCTGGGCCAGGGTAAGGCCAGGAGTGAACTGCGGGAAGGTGGAGGGAAGAGCCCTGGAAACGCTGCTGCTGAGACGGGCCAGCCTCTGACGCTCCCGCTGCAGCCTCTCGCCCTCCCCTCCCGTCCACCTGCCTGAGGGCTTCCCAAATTGGCAGAAGTTACAGAGCTTTGCGTGAGCTTTTAAATAAAGAGGAAGGACCTCTCTCACCGCCGGGCGGATGCGGACCTTGGTGGAGATGGCGTTACCAGAGCGGCCTGGTGGCCCGGGACCCAGATGAGACAAGTGCCTCCCAGCATCCTCAGAATCTTCCCGATTTCCACAAAGTGGTGGGGACACACTGACGTCTGGAGCCCCAGGGGTATCGTGTTTGCCTCTGTTGTCTGCGGGTCCTTTGCACATGATAGCCGCTCTGCAGAAATTTGCTGCATGACTGAGGAGAACAATGAAAAGCCCACCTATGTGGCTCGGACTCTAGCCGCACAGGAACTCGCAGGAGGGAGAGACCGCAGCACCAAAGATGTCACTTCTGACACCTTGGGAGAGCTGACCAACAGCCAGTGATGCTGTTGTCATGGGGTTGAGGGGAGCAGAGGAACAGAGAGTGTCGGCGTGGTTCTGCCCTGTCAGAGTCTAGATGTGCTATTTTGGACACCGCTGGAGGACACGGGTTTTCACTGGAGTGTGGTCAGAGAATGGAGCCGTTGCCATCACAAAGGAAAGGACCAGTGGTTTCGTTCTGGAGGGGAGCAGATGATGCCTGGATCCAGGTGCAGCTATCTGGTGCGACCGGAGAGGAGGGGATGCGGGAGCCTGTGTGTTCAGATAGGATGGCGTTGAGCCACAGGATGGTCAGCTTGCCCGTTGCCTAGGAAAGGGCACCCCGGACGCCTCTCAGTCGGAAGATATTATCTCCAGATGGAGTCCTCTGCCTGCTGGCAAAGTCACCAGCATTATTTGGTAATATTTTGATGTGCTATTTATGTGTAAAGGGGGTTTATTGACGTATCTTTCACATTATGCACAAACAGCTCTAGCTTTTCTTTCTGAAAGGGACTTTAGCCACGATGATGGCAAATCTCGGAAAGGCCTTAGGAGGCAAAGAAGGGCTGGGCACCATGTGTCCTGGTGGGAGCGTCCAGGCCAAGGCTTGATTTGCATTCAGGCTGCATCCCTGGCTGGCAAAGCTGGACTCACTTGTGGTCCTGATGAACCTGGCAAAAGCTGGGATGAGGGGTGACAGTGAGGGGAAAGCTCAGCAGTGGGCCAGGAGGGAGGGGGCTTGGGAGAGTTGCCTGGGGGCCTCGTGCCGTGCGTTTGCCTCTTCATCATCCCCCCCAGGAAACAGCTTCAGGAAATCGAGCAAACATTCACGTTGCGTTAGGGACCCCTGAGAGACTTGCCCGTCTCTGCTCGGAAACGGTGCCTCCCCTCCAGCCAGCTTTTGTTTTAAGCATTTAGCTTCCCTGCACAGTTGCAAGTTCATTTACCCATTTTCTCTCTCTCTCTCTCTCTCTCTCATGAAATCACTTTAGTCAGCACAAATTTGGAGGCAGAACCAAACCCAGTAATAGCATATCTCATGCTGCTATCAATTTTCCGCCAGAAGAACATTTTGGGACACAAAGTCCTTTGTCTGTTTCCAGAAGCTTGATTCAATGACATTACATGAATGACTACAACACCGGGGCATGATCTGCACCGTTTCAAATTGTAACCTAAAAAAGGGAAGAGCTTGGACCGTGGCCAGAGCGTAATGATTTCAGTTCTGAAGAAAATCCAGCAACCACTACACCGCAGCCAGTATTTTCTTGCTGTGGAAATTCAGGGATCAGCTCTAAGCAAATGGCCACCCCACCGCCCGCCTCCATTTTGCTGTGGTTCCTATTACCAGCAGGCCTCCCACGTCTGTTTTGGCTTAAAAAGATAAATAAGTTTACAATATGTTTTTAAAAATTGGGCTGAATCAGACAATTGTATATTTTAGAAAACGAAGGGAAAATGTAAAACCGGCTAATCACAGCTCCAGATTCCGTCTTCGGGAGCCCTAATTGGTCCCATCCCAAAGGTAACATTCTGTCTTAATTGACTTGCGAGATGGTTACAATTATGTAAAATAAAACTGGGCCGGTCGGAAACGCCGTTTTCTTGCTGAACAGGGACGGCCAGCTTTTATAATAGTTGATTGCAAAAGGATGCAGCCACTTTGCTCCTATTTCCTATCTCAGTTTGGACTTGCAGACGTGCACGAGTTCCCCCCTCAACAGAGTGCGGATGGCAAAGGGAATTCGATGCCATTATATTTTCCTAGGGATCGGGGGAGGCAGGATAGAAAGGGTCAGTACTTTTTTATTTTTTGAGGAAGATTAGCCCTGAGCTAACATCTGTTGCCAATCCTCCTCTTTTTTGCTGAGGAAGACTGGCCCTGAGCTAACATCAGTGCCCATCTTCCTCTACTTTATATATGGGACGCTGGCCACAGCATAGCTTGATGAGCAGAGTGTAGGTCCACACCCGGGATCCAAACCGGTGAACCCCGGGCTACCAAACAGAGTGAGTGAACCCAACCACCACGCCACGGGCCGGCCCCAGAAAGGGTCAGTAGTTTCAGTGTCCACTTTGCATGTTGGTTGAAAAGAGAGAGGGGATGAAGTTGAATATTTTCACATTTGTTGGCAGAGCAGTTTTTTGTGCCATCGTGACCACACACACGGCTCACGCTCGCCTCATAGGAAACAAATGAACGTCAGTGTGCAAGGACCACACACGCGGCCTGAGGGACCCACAGCCCCGCCAGGACTTGGCAACCCCCGCCGTCTCTTGGACCAGTGGACTGTGGCCACCATTGCACCTTGGGGGGCTGCTGACGTTGAGGAGGCCGGAACCCTGCTTGTGGGATCAGAGGAGGCAGAGACCCTGACGAGTAGAACAGCTGTGCCTCTTGGGGTCCTCCTCCCTGGACAGGCGAACCCAGCGAGCCCTGAGAGTGCTTATTAGTATCAATCTCCCTCTTGCCTGTGACGCCAGCAGCAGGGAACCTTCACATGGCGTCCCCACCCACTCACTCTCTGCCCCCCGAGATGCCAGGCTGTCAGCATCCCCTCGGCCTGACTTAGTTCAGAGCCTCATTGTGTCTCCTCTGGACTGTTGCCCTGGATTGCTACCTGGCCTCTCTGCCTCCAGTCTTGCCACCTGTAATTCACACGGTAGCCAGAGTGAGACAAACTCGACCATGTGACCTCAGTCTACACCCCTGCGTGGCTCCCAGAGAGACTGAGCGTGGAACTCGGCCGCCACTCCCTGCTTATTGGCGTAGTTGTTTGCGGAATGCTTTTTGGCTGCCAGCTCACTCCTGGGCCCAGGGCATTTGCACCGGCTGGCTCCATGTGTGTGTGTGGCGTGCCCTGGGAAACTTCTGTTGGCTGAAGGAAAGTGTCCTCCTTGAGTGCCTCCCCCACCCATGGAGCGGTACAGTTGTGTTCATGTGTTTTTCCTCTAGCAAAATGTCAGAGCTCTGTCAGTGTTTATCTTCTCCTCTCGGCCCGTGGAGATAAATAAACAACGAGCGGAGCAGTCTTCGGGCCGACGGTGCAGTGTGGACGCCCATGGCTCCTCAGGAAGGCCCTCGGACAGTGACTTCCGAGAAGCAGAAAACAATATATTCTGCTGTTACCTTTTGTAGACCCTCCAGACCTCAGGGCTGCATGGTCTCAATCACCTTGTTCAACAGACTAATGTGACAGAGGGGGAAGCGGGGCCCTGCAGAGGAGATGTGACGTCCTGGGTGACCAGCACTCAGTCGGGGGCGGCTGAGATAGAACAGGACTCTGGCATCTCGTTCTGTGCTGGGTGGGAGCCCAGGTTACTTGGGAAATAAGCAAATGCCCTCCATGGACCCCCTTTGGTTCCATTTCTCCTTTACTGCCCCCCCAACCAATTCCTATTTTTATGTTGTTTGTGCTCCAGGCCCTGGAGAGCCTGTTCCTGAGAAGAGCTGGGATGAAGGAAGGGGCCAGAAGGCAAACAAGTGGGAAAGTCCCAGGTGCAGGTGCGGCGAGAGATTCTAGGAACAGGAGCATCTCACTGCCTGACGGTGATTCTTAGGTTCTCTGCCCTGGTCTGTTTTGTAACCGCTCATCACTGTTCTATATTCGCAGTTAACTGTTTGAGAGCGATATTTGGGGTAGATCAAGGAAAAAGGTGGAACTGTGTGTTTGAGTCAGCTGGAACAGAGAGGAGAGGAGAGACACAGGAGGGGAAGCAGGGATGCTTTCTGGGTGCAGCAGGAACAGGAGACCAAGAACATGCAAGCCCTGGATGCCACAGCAGTTTGGGGGAGCTTTAGATTTGATGTGGAATGGGAGTGGAGGCAGAATCTCAGCAGCGTCATTAGAATCTCAAAGGAGAGAGTGAGCCCAGCTCACATTTAGGTTGAATATGGAATTTGTCCCGACCATCCCAAGAAGCACAAGGACTTAGAGAAAGTATGTGTGGCCTTTTGGGGAAAACACCAAGCAAGTGCCGAGCCAGAAGCTTACCCACTTTATCCACATTTAAAAATGTTACCCATCCACCCACCTACGACCCACTCATCTATCCACCCAACCATCCATCTATCCATCCATCCATCCATCTATCCATCCATCCATTCATCTATCCACCCACCCACCCAGCTATCCATCCATCCACCCATCCATCCATCCACCCATCCATCCATTCATCTATCCACCCTCCCATCCATCCATCCATCCATCCACCCATCCATCCATTCATCTATCCACCCTCCCGTCCATCCATCCATCCATCCACCCATCCATCCATTCATCTATCCACCCACCCACCCAGCTATCCATCCATCCATCCATCCATCCACCCACCCATCCATCCATTCATCTATCCCACACCCATCCATCTACCCATCCATCCACCCATCCATCCATCCACCCATCCATTCATCCATATATCCACCCTCCCACCCAGCTAGTCATCCATCCATCCATCCATCCATCCATCCATCCATCCATCCATTCATCCATCCACCCATTCATCTATCCACCCACCCACCCAGCTATCCATCCATCCATCCATCCATCCACCCATCCATCCATCCATATATCCACCCTCCCACCCAGCTAGTCATCCATCCATCCATCCATCCATCCATTCATCTATCCACCCTCCCATCCATCCATCCATCCATCCACCCATCCATCCATTCATCTATCCACCCACCCAGCCAGCTATCCATCCATCCATCCATCCACCCACCCATCCATCCATTCATCTATCCCACACCCATCCATCTACCCATCCATCCACCTATCCATCCATCCATTCATCTATTCGCCCACCCACCCAGCTATCCATCCATCCATCCACCCACCCATCCATTCATCTATCCCACACCCATCCATCTATCTATCCCACACCAATCCATCCATCTATCCATCCATCCATCCAATCACCCATCCACCCACTCACTCACCCATCCAGCCTTCCATCATTTTATCTCTTTCTCTCATTGCTCTCTGGAGCCCAAACTGATAAAGCAAAAAACCGGGAAATCCTCTCCCATCCTTTAGAATTTCTGCTGAAAAATGCAGACCTTTAGACCTTTTCGGCCTCTTTCTTGCTTTACTGAAGAGTTTCCTGACAGTCACCTGCACTGCCAACAGGATCAACCTGAGCTGATGTCAGCTTCTCCCTTCACAGTTTCTGATCTAGATATGGATTTGGGACTTTAGGATTTAATTAGTATCTATTTTTTTCCATTTTTAGAAGCTATTGAATAACATAAGCTACATTTCAAATCCTCTTAGCTTGACACGAATCTCTCGTATTTTTCCCTTAACTATTCTGATTGGTATAGATTCTTTGGAGATTTTGTCTTCAGCCATTAAAAGAAAATGAAAAGTTTCTTTTCTTGAAATAATCCCGCTCATATTAATCATCCATCTTCATTTCATCCAAACGCTATTTAAAAATGACTTTTACTTAATTAGTAAGTCACTGAGGCTCCCAACCCGGCTTTGAGCGTGTTGTGGGAACAGATCTTTGGTTATTGCTTCCTAAGTCTGATTCTGGGATGTAAGCTTCAGGGTACCAATGATTTTGAAAGTTGGTTGAAGCCATGCTTTTGAACTGGGGTTCTGAGTGTGGAAATTTATAATGTGGGGGAGCCTGAGGTTATATCGTAAAGACAGAAGTAAACCTTAGCGAGGCCTGTGGGGAGAAGCACCTGGAAGCCTTAATGATCGGCTCGCTTCCTGTCCACGTAGGTCCCTAATCCCCTGGGTGCAGCCGCTTAACCTGCCCCTGTGGCTCAGCCTTGCCCTGGAATCTGGATTCAGTCCTCTCTCTGCTGAAGGGGAGTCTCAGGAGCTCTGGGTCATGAGTTCCACCAGCCAAGGACTACTTCCCAATGACACAGAGTCGCATTCGAGCACCCCTGGTTCTCTAGGGCTTACTCCGTCCTGACCTCCTGCTGCCGAGTCTGAAGTTCAGCTTCCTGGGAACCTGTTCTCCAATCCACCACACGGACCACCCACGTGTCTGGATACTGTGCTGCTGTCGAGAGACACTACGAAAACCAGGGTGTCTCTTAGAGCTGAAGCTTCAAATGCCAGCTGCTGTCCTGCCCACATTTTCCCGATTTCAAGCATCTTCTTCATGTGTCCCTTTAACTGGGTTTGCCTGACTTTATATGTGGGTCCATTTTCATCTCTTTATTTGGAAACGTCTGTGAATCAGTCACTGTACTAAATACTATGAATACAAAGATGAGTAAGATACCATCTCTGTCCTCCGGGAGTTCCCAGCCTGGTGGAGAAGACAGACTTGGAGCTAAACAGTCCTACTCAGTGGATGGAGTGAACGCAAAATGCCAGAAAGAACAAGGAGGGATCCTCCTCCTGCAGGGTTCAGGGGCGGCTCCAAAGAGGAGGAAATCTGGGCCTTAAAGGTTGGGTAGGAGCTGGCTGCACAGATAAGTCAGACAAGCATTTCAGGGAAGGAGCAATCCAAAGCACATGTGCATTGGGGGCGTCTCAAGCAGCCTGGGAAGGCTGGGATGGGTGGGTGGGAGGCTGGTGGACTGGCCAGGCCAGGATGACCTTGTGTACAACGATGATAACGACTCTGGCGGTGGTAAGAATGGAGAAGGGTGCTGTGAGTGACAGCAAATCCAAAGTTTGTCTCTATAATGTTAACAATATCAACACGAATAGCTTATACAGGAACAAAATGCATCCCCAGTTGAGCTTCCTAGGATGTTTCTCCGTGTTTCTAACATCCACGTCAGGTGTTTGGGAATTGCTGGCATGTGAGTTACGTGAGTTACGTGGGTTCGCAGGGCCTTTGGTGCATTCGTGTGCTCTGTGACTGGGATGTGGGGCCAGAAGCACGTCCCCAGTTCATCGACTGCTTTTGCTCTCCGCCAACGTGACAAGGGACCAGAGTTCCGGGCAACACGCTTTGGGGACAGACGTAAGGCGTTCTTCACATCCTGCCCAGTGCAGAGCATGAATGAACGGCCCGTCTCGGCCATGAGAAGACAGTGGCTGCGGGGCCTTGAGAAGGATGCTGTGGCTCGTCCTCCAGTCTGGCCTGTTCTGTCGCTCGTCTGCTGCCCAGGATGTTACTGCTGATCTCTTTGACATTGCGCGGGGCAAGGCTGCTGAGCATTTGTAATCTCTGAGAGTGAAACACTGGGAAAGATCCGGTGTGGAAGGGGGTGAGCTACAGTGAGGGAAGAGTGAAATGGGGAAGAAACACCTGCACTGAAACCTGGACGTGGAGCCCGTTCCCAAATCGTCATCTCGGCTTAGAGACTTCAGCCCTGTGGGTGAAAATGACCAGGAGGCCAGTGTTTCCCGAGCCTGGAAAGGCAGGACCCTCCTGAAGAATTGTGTGACTCCGTAACACGTGTGGTGGGAGCCCAGTCAATGTGTTGGGAACAGGGTCCAGACAGGTTGCTCCATAGGTCTGGTTGGGCCCGCCAGGTCCTGCAGGGGCCTGCAGTCAGGGTGCCGCGCGGCTGTGATTGCACACACGTCGCTTTCCACGAACGGCGGTGCTGCTTGGAGCCTAGGGCCACCTTGAGTGGATCTCAACCACATGGACCCAGAGTTGCTTTGAAGGAGACCCTCACCCGCGGCGTCCTCCCCCCGGCCTGCAGTGCTTCTGCCGTGAGGGTGCACTGTAATAGATGAAATGGTACTCTGCCTAACCGTGCTGCAGAACAACGGCCTTCTCTACCATGTGGAGGCGTGACGGGGTACCAGAAGCCACATTCCGAGGCCTAGAGAGCAACAGAAGCTCCCGTCCCCTCCTGAAGACCCGCCCTGGGTTCTGCTTTCTCACGTTCTGTTGGCACTGGCCCGCAGCCAAGAACAGCGGCGCAAGATGACAAGTGAGAGTTAAAAATGTGTGCAGAGTGGCTGGCTACCGACCCAAGACAGCTGGGGGGAGCCCAGGTAGGGAGGACCTGGGAGGGAGGCGGTGGGGGAGGAGAGGAGAAGGAGCGGGTAGCAGGGCGAGACAGAGACAGAGAGCAGGCGAGAGATACTCCCCCACAGAGACACATGGGGAGATGGGGAGACTGAGTCAGGGTGACAGAGAAACTGATGGACAGAGACACAAAAGCGATTGGGGGACAGACCCACTCAGGGCCACACCATCTAGGCAAACATGGAGATGGAGAGAGAGATGGAGAGAGGGAGGGTGAGAGGGGCAGACAGGAGACAGAATGCTCTCTGAGCGAAGGTCTGTACCTTTTGGGGTGGGTTCAGGGTCAACGCCGTGCTGTGGGGTGCTAAGGGCAGGTCAATCACCTTGTGTGGCTCCCCTCTCGCCCTCCACCCACAGCAGTGTCTGGACACAGGAGAAATTAACATGAATTTCAAAGGCTGCCATGACAAGGATGTGTGGGAGAGAGGACGTCCCAGACAAGGCCAGCCCGGCAGCCCCAAGTCCACTGGTCCAGGACTGAAGTTACAAAGGGCAGCCCCTCCTGTCTCAGCCTCCTGACCAGGTGAGCTGGTGGCCCTGCCGTTCACCCCCTCTCCTCACCTTAGCCCCTCATCCCGGGCCTCACACCAGACTGCACAGAGTGGAGCCTGCTGAGGAAGTGCTGGGTCCCGGACCCCAAGACCACGTCCTCCCCTCCTGCCACGTCCTAGTCACATCCATGCCTCCACTCAGCCAACCCCAGCATCACTGTGTGCCAGGCTCTGTGCACGGCACAGCCCTTCCCCACAGAACTCTCACGTTCCCGGGACAGACCGACCAGGGCCCCGCAGAGCACGGGGCCCCAGGGAAGCTGGGGCCAGGCTTGGGGGAGCCCCATGCACAAGTCCCTGACAAAGGCCGCAGCCGCAGGCAGACAGGCTCCAAAAGGACATGTCGGAGAGCAAGGAGAGAAGGGAAGAAGCCAGCGTGCACGGCTGTGCCGGCCGCCACAGACACTGCTGCACTGGGTCCACGCAGCCACCCGCTGATGGGGCTTTTTATCCCCCTCCTCTTTCTTGTAGATAAGGAGGTGGAGGTTCAGAGAGGTTAGGGAGCCAGTCAGCGACACAGTCTGGGGTCTGTCTTTCTACGGCCCCAGACTCCCCCCGAGGCCTCGTGAAGCTTGCTGTCCTCGAGGGGACACAGGGCCCAGCACAGCCGGGCTCCGGCTGCCACCCAGCCTCCGTGAATGTGTTTTTCAACAATGAGGTTTTCTCTACAAGTTAGTGATTTTATGGCTCTCAGCAAAAATCTGTGACACCAGATGTTAAATGCAGCGGGAGAAAGTTATTTCCATCACTGGTGAAATCTTGCCGAGTGCACGGAGTCTGGTCCCATATTTGACTTCAGGCAACACGCGATCTGATTTCTGGTCACGGAAAGAGGCTCGGCGAGGGCTGCGGGGCGTGAGCCGCCGCTGGGCCTGTGGGTGTCTGGAAAGCAGGCAGCTCGGTCTGTGACGTGTCTTGTGGCCTGACTGGTAAACAACACCTGGCTCGTCTTGGGGACCAGACCCCTCGGCCAGAAACCGCCAATTTCTTGCCTGGGCCTTGTCAGAGCCCTCTTGGAACTTGTCCCCATGGAGTCCTGGCTGCTGTGTCACGTGGACCCCTCCTCATCTCACTTCTGTCCCCTCTGTTCACTCCCAGTAACTGTTCAAGCCTGGCCAACCCTCCTGGAGACACAACTACCAGGTTCAATCACGTGAAACTGCCATTTTTGGGTAGATAAACAACAGCCAAATATTGGCAATTGTGTATCGTTCATGCTGATCTCCTGACCACCTCAGTGTCGTATCCAGAGTGGTTTCCTGGCAGACTGGGGGCTGTTGGTCCCCGATCAGAGTCCTTGGAAGATTGAATTAGGTAATGTTCATAAAGACACCAGGGGCCTTGCTTGGAACGCAGTCACTGCTCAATGAACGAAGTCGGGACAGGGACACGATTGCTATCGTCCTCCCTACCCTGTCTTCCCCGAGGGAGTCTTGCCCCAAGGTCCTGCTTAGTGCTTATTTGTCCCACTGCCCACAGCTCAGCCCTGCTTGATACCCCGCTCCTGGCCAGGTTCCCACCGCTGCATCTGCAGCCCCTGTCTGACTCCCGAGTGCCTGCCCTGCCCGGGTCAGGCCACGCCGACACTGACCCGCTGCCAGCACAGAGCTTCTGGGGCCCCCGGGTCCCTCTGCTGTGCCCACGGAGTCTTAGGGTGGCTTCCACGGCATCTAGAAGAAATGAGACAGTGTCTTTTGGGGGGACCGGAAGAGTCAGGGCAGGGAGTCCTGTGAGTTTGGAAATGTGGTATTTGTCATTAAACTCTGGATGGAGCCAGGGTCAGGACAGGCTCCTTCCAGCCTGGCTTTGTGAGCGAGGGTGGTTTTTCTTTCCTCAGTGAGAAATGGAGCTGCCGAGGGTTAGGAATGCCCCGGTCAGCACGTGGCCTCCCTGCGGGAAATCCAGGGACAGTTACAGAGATCTGGTGACGAAGGAATCTGAGAAAAGGGAGGCCGAGTCCAGTGAAGGCTGAGGGGCCTGATGGAGCCTCTGTTGCAGCAGAGCAGACTCTCAGGCAGCCAGCCAGAGGTGGCTTTCTCTCCAGAGGGGCCGGGTGGAGCCGGCCAGCTCCCCCTTTAGGTGTGCCTTCTCCACCATGACCCCGCTCTTGATGGACCCGTCTTCCCTGAGAGGTGCAGTGCTGTCTGACACTCCCATGAGCTGTTGCTGCCCAAGACACAGGTGATCTCATTTTGCCTTCCTGAGATTATCCGAGTCATGTGAGTTTAGCTCAGTTCCGTGCGACAGAGAGCTGTTGTGCACCTACTGCGTGCCAGGCCTGCCAGGATGCTCCAGGCCCCACTGAATCCAGTCTCTTCTTTAGACAAGTGTTTACTGAGCTGGGCCCTGGCCCAGGCCGCGGGCTGCAGTGGACAGTGCACAGCCCTTGTGTGGTAGTCTAGTTAGGGAACAAGGCGGGTCAATTAGCAATTACGACAGTGTAGACGGTTCAGATGGGAAAGTCCAAAGTGCAGGCGGGTCACAGGAAAGGTGTCTAATCTGCACTGCAGGTTTCTGGGGGGCTTCCTGGAGGCTGTGGGGTCTGCCCTGGGCCTGAAAGATCACAGGAGGAGGCCACGTGTACGTGCTTGTTTTCATGTGCATGTGTGTGCACATGCGTGAGCTTACATGCAGGTGTGTGCATACGTATGTATGTGTTTATGTGCATGTGTTTTTGTGCATATGTCTGTGTGTCCCTGTGTGCGATGTGATGTGTGCGATGTGATGTGCCCGTGTGCATGTGCCTGTGTGCAGTGTGTTTGTGTCTGTGTACGGATGCTTACGTGCCTGTGTACATGTGCCTTTGTGTGGTTGTGTGCATGTGCCGGTGTGCAGTGTGCATGTGCCTGTGTCTGTGTATGGGTGTGCATGTGTGTGCCCGTGTACATGTGCCTGTGTGTGGTGTCATGTGCCTGTGTGCATTGTGTGAGTGTGCATGTGCCTGTGTGCATATGCCTGTGTGTGGTGTGCACGTGCCTGTGTGCATGTGCCTGTGTGTGGTGTGATGTGCCTGTGTGCATTGTGTGAGTGTGCATGTGCCTGTGTGTGGTGTGCGGGGCATAGTGGAGACAGGATATGGAGAGCCACCAGAAGGGAGGCCGGCACGGTGGGTGGGAGGAGAGATTGAAAGGCCTGTCACCCTGTTTAGGAGGCTGGGCTTCATCCTCACGGCTTGGATGCTATGAGGCGTTTCAGGCAGGTCATGGAGCAGTCCTACTGCGGTCTGGGAAGACCACTCTGACCGCAGCGAGGGCTTTGGGATTTCCTGGATGCTGTGCTAATACTTTATAGATACATGTCTTGATTTCTGCTTACACAGGACGATGTTTTCCATAAACTGTGGATTTTCTAGTTTATCTCCTCCATCATTTCCAAGTTTCTGTGTGCTGGGAGGTGTGTTAGGGACACCCTTTGTCACCCCAAGAGTGGAAAATGTCCCTGCTGTTCCCTCTCTCCTCCTGCCTTGCATTGCTGGAAATGACCCACAATGGCTCACACCTGAGACTAGCGACAAAATACTGGAATGAGGCCCACAGAGAAAAAGAAGTGTTTCCATGAGTGTTAAAGCAGTTTTTTGGAGGGAGCAAAAGGGCCATAAAGATGGCTTTAAAAATAAGAGTGATTAAGTCTGCATTTGGTTGTTTGGGTGACTAAAGGAACCTCTGTCTTACGGAGTCCGATGTGTGGACCCGAGACCTCCTGGATGACTTCATGAGTGGCGGGGCCTCCGGGGTGCTGGGGTGATCCCATTAGGAGCTGGCGGGTTGTAACTGACTCAGAAGCTGTGGGGCCGAGCTCGTTTCTCCTCCTTCTCTTGCTGCCAGCACCTTGAGAGGAAGCTCAGCCCGCAGCTCTCGTCTGGAGAGGGATTTCCCTGCCGAGGGGGCAGGAGGGCGCTGGCCTGACGGCTGTGTGCTCACGGGGTAAGGCAGGGGCCGGGGCCCCCTCTGAGACTTACAGACTCACTCCTCATCGTGGTCTGGGTGTGGCACGTGGATGACGCTCTGACTCAATTTCCCGTCCTTTGCCACTTATTAGCCATGAAAAGCTCGTGTATTTGTGTGCTGGGAATGTGGGTAACCAAGGGTGCCACTCTGGATGGGGAGAGTTCTTGACGACTCTGGAGAAAGGAGGATTTGCCCTCGTGGTTCCTCAGCCTCCTGGGCTGGGGGCCTCCACCTTCCACCCGCTGCCTCCATGGGATTTCTCTTTTCCCACCCTCCCTCCCTCCCTTCCTTCCATCAAACCCCCTTCCAAGAAAGATTAGGGACTCGCACCTTAAACCCATTCCTCAAACGTTTCTAGAGTACCAACCACGACCATGACAGTGGAGGCTAAAAACAAGGAGGAATCCACACCTTACAAAGCCACAAGCCGTTCCTCTGCACGTCAGAGCACCCTGAGGTCGTGAGGGGGCCAGAGGAGGACTCACGCTCATGAGCAGACAGTCCCGGCAGCTCCCTGGGTCTCTGTCCTCACGGAAACCCAGTGAGGCAGGAATGCCAATCTCTATCGTGTTCCCGAGGATGTGAGATTCGGGGAAAGGACGCAACTTGCTCAGCGTCGCAAAGCCTGGCTCGTGGTTGCCCTCAGTCGTGTTAGCAGCTCTCAGGATGCCCATGACCCGTGGGGCCCAAGGCTCAGGAGAGGGAGGAAGGGCACTCTCAGAGCCCGGAGGGCCAACACCTCTCCCTCTCACAACACACGGAGGCCACATCGTGGAATGTAACTACCTCCACCCTTTATCTCACAGCGAGGAAAATCTCTCACAGCCCCAGTCCTCAGAAGGCAATTTTGGAGCATATATTACCCCTGGCGCGTGCTCAGAGGCTTGCCCACCCTCCTTCATCTGTGCTGCAACGCGGGAACGAGAGGCCACGGAGAGCCCGCGATGGGGACGTTGAGACACTTTGGTCCACGGAGGCCAATTTGGTGGTCGCAGTGCAAGGCCTGTGGTGTTCAGGACCACAGAGTCTGCGGGAGGGTCATGGGGCACAGGGGTGTAGGTCCTCACCAGTTCTGACCCTGCTGGGCAGGTCTCGGGGGCCAGGGTGGGCGCGGCGGGAGCCGGAGTGGGCGCTCTGCTCGCCGCAGGACTGAAGGCTATTAGGAAGGTCGATTTCCTCCCCGCAACGTACGGGAACAATTCTGCACAACGCGGCAGGACCGGACCACGTGCCCTCAGCCCCACGGCTCGCGTGGGGGGCCCGGCTCGAGCACTGACCTGCCCTCCATGCGCCCCTGACCTGCCTCCTCCTCTCCCAGCCTCCGTGCTGCTGCAGCCACAGAGGTCTCTGCTTTTCCAGAGTATTCTGGCCCCGCCCTGCCTTAGGGGGTCTGTGGGGCTTTTCCTCCTGCCTGGAGGCTCTCTCTCTCTCTCTCTCTCCTGACCCTGCTGAGTCAGCTCCCTCCTCGGGCTCTCCTCCCACCCACTTTGTTTGCACAGCGCTTGTTACCAAGTCAGAGTGTTGGTTTAATGCTCACTGATGATTCTAAGTTAGAACGTTATTCTGACATTGTTATGGGTTGAATTGTGTCCCCCCAAAATTCATGTTGGAGTCCTAACCCCCTGGACCTCCGAACGCGACCTTATTTGGATAAGGGTCTTCACAGAGGTGACCAAGTTGAACTGTGGTCGTCAGGATGGACCCTGACTCACCATGGCTGGCGTCCTTATGAAAGGGGAGGTAACAGCAATGTACGTGGAGACACGGAGAGATTAGAGGTCGCGAAGCCACCGGAGAAGATGGCTGTTGACGACGAGGACAGAGGCCTGGGTTGCATACCCCCACTCCCCAGCCCTCCGTCACAGACTTCCAGCCTCAGTGAGACCACACGGTCCCACGTCCACGCCGCCTGCTGTGCTGCTCTGCTCGGGCAGCCCTAGCAAACCCACGCACATTCTCTGATTTACTGTTTCCAACTTGGGTTTCCTTGGTCTCCCCTGCTGGAACACAAGCTCCGGCAGGCAGAGGCTTCCTCTGCTTTGCTCGCTGCTTGCACCCCTGCACCAGAGCAAGCCTGGCACCACTGCTGAGCAATAGACTTGACAGGCGACGAACCTGTCAGAAGTCAGTGAGTTGACGGGTTTCCTCTCCAAGGGCCCATGCTGAGAGCCAGGCGGCGATTCTCCCGGGCCTCCTGCGAGGGGAGGGCGAGGCGCCTTGGCTGCCCCCACCTCCAGCAGGTCGGGACACCTGAGCCTTCTGGAGAAGACCTGCAAGGACCAGGAGGGAGCGGCCTCCTCAGCATCCAGAGGTCCAGAGCTAGGGCTCCAGACGGGGCGGCGAGCACCCCTCAGGATCCAGCTACACGGCCAGGGCAGCAGGTGGCTGTCCCGTGGTGAGGCGCGCGGGGAGAGGTCGCCCACGTGAGGCGGTTCCCGTGACGTGCGCTTGGCAGGGCCCAGTGCTGGAGCACAGTCGGGTCAAGGAGCGCCGGGCGGGGCTGGTGGGAGATTCTGGCTCAGGAGCTCGTTCCCAGAGGAGACCCGCCCTCCCCTGCTGGAGCGTTGGGTGGTTCTGGAGCCAGGGGAGGTCCCCTTTCTCTGGCTCTTCTCTCACACCCGCCCTGAAGGACTGAAGTGCTAGCGTGGGACGGCTTTTACTGAGCACCCACTAGGTGCAGGTGGTGTTCTAGCAGAAGGACTCAGGGGTTGTGACACGTGGGGGAGGAGGCACGAGGATGGATAAGGTGATGTTAAATCAAATGACGGGGAGGTGGGGTGCCCAGCGCAGGGCCTGCTGAGATGGGGCCCTGAAGAGCGGGCGCCTCCTTCCTCTTCTTCTCTTTTGACCCTCAGTCGGGGCAACAACGTGCTGTGGAAGGCGGAGCATATCCACAAAAGGCAGGGTGAGTTTTGGTGTCTCGCGGTGTCAAAGACAGTTGTGTGTCACAAGGATTCAGAGGAGGGGGATGTCTTGAGGGCTGGATGGTCACAGGACAAGAGGGGGCCCTGAGGCTGAAGGTGTTCTGGAGGGGAGATGGATGGAGGTGGTCTGGTTGAGGCCGCAGCCCCTGTGGGTCGTGGGGACAAGGGCACAGCCAGGGAAGAAGTGTGTGAGTTTGTGGGCCCCCAGGAGGCGGGGCCAGGCTCTGAGTAAGGACTGCATGTGTACCATTTCTCTAAAGCTCAGCTGCCTCTCCAAGCTAAGTTTAGTTATCATCTCTAAGCTACCGCTGGGAAGACAGAGGCCCCAAGAGGGAAGTCATTGGAGCGAGGTCCGTCTTAGGGCAGCTGCAACAAGAACCACACACTGGGGGCTTGAAACAGCAGACGTCCACTGTCTCCCGGTTCTGGAGGCCAGAAGCCCAAAGCCAAGGTGTTGGTGGGGCCACTCCCGCCGGTACCTGCAGGAAAATGCTTCTGTGACCCCTCCCGGCTCTGGCACTGTCCTTGGCTTCCCGGGCTTGCAGCTGCAGGCTCCCATCTCTGCCTCTCTTCACAGGGCGCCCTCCCTCTGTCTGTCTTCACACAGCGCTTTCCTTTCTCATGAAGATTTGAGTCAGAATGGATTGGGGCTCACCCCAATGACCATCTTAACCTGATACATTGCAAACCCTGTTTCCAAATAAGGTCACCGTCCTGGGATCTGGGCGTCGGGACGTCAACAGATCTTTTCAGGGCGTATAACCCAACCTGTACCAGAGTACCTTAGTCAAGGTCCTTTTACCGGCTGGGACCTCGAATTGGATTAGATTTTGAGTTTTTAAACTTCTTGCACCTTCTTAGTAGTGGCTCCTTGCTTTCATGCAAATGCTCTACATTCCTTCTTACATCCTTGCCTTTGTCTATCTCTTGAGATTGTCAGTTGAGATCACGCAGTTGAGATCATCTTCTTCCTTCCTTTGTGCTTGAATCTTCCTCCTTCTTTAAGCTCAGCTACCTCTGCAGATTGTCCTCTTTGACCCCAGCCCCACTGGTGGCTTCTTTCTCTGACCCCGTAACAGTTAGAATCTACTATAGTAACAGATCACTAGTTCCTACTTGCCCCTTGGTCTTACTTGCCTGACGAAGCTAGAAGCTTCTGATCCTCAGACACAGAGGCTCATCATGCCTTGTTGCTCCGGGGTTCAGCACAGGGTTAGCACCTTGTAACTCTCCACAAAGCCTTGCGGGGGAACATATTCTCTTGTTTCAAATCCTAATTGTCCATCTGGGTCCCTTGAGATAATGTGACCAGCACCCTGGGACAGGGAGGGCCGAGCAGTGACCAGGTGGCTGAGGCTCACCGGAGGCCAGGCTGTCCAGGCCCACATTCAGTACTTCTCGCTTCACAAGATCTGACTTGTCTGGATAACTGCCTTTGCTTTCCACCTGACTTGGCCTGTGGCCCCCAGCCGAAATCGCTGGAGGTTTGGCTAATCTACGGACCGGTAGACTGGAAGCTGAAGTGATTACAGAAGTGAGCAGACCCAAGAGGAAAGTCTAAGGCCCTTTGTTCCCGTGTCCTCAGAGGCTCCACCCCGGGGGCCACAGTGTAGGCCTCCCCAAAGGCTGGTGGGAGCCCCGAATGCTGTCATCTTGCCCCACAGCTGTTTACCTTGTGGACGGCGTGTCCTCTGAGGGGCCCTGGGCTTCCCTCCCACTTCCTAAGCACTTCTCCTGAGACTGTCTGGGGGACCGCAGTGGGGTAGGATTGAACAGACCAGATGCTCCCTTCTCTTTGTTCCTGGACGTGATGGCCCCACTGTTCACGACACCCAAGGAAATTGGCAGGAAATTGAATTTTGGAATCTGAGAATTTTAGGATGGATGATTTTTCCAAGATGCATCTCATTTGGGCCGAGGGAAACTGAGGCATCAAGAATTGAAGCTATGGCCACCTTGCAGTATAATCTGGGCCGGGCTCATAGCAGGCATTCAGTACCTATTTGCCAAACAAATGAATGAATAATGAAGTGGAAGACTGGCTTTCTGGATACGGAAGGCCAACCCGTCCATGTAGTAGAGCTTTGTTACTGCTGCCATGTTATGGGGCACACACTGAGCCACTGTTCCAGCAGGCCCATGGTGTGGGTCTTATTATCCTCAAGCTTTCTGACAGAGCCGGTGAGGCTCAGAGAAGACAAACGGTTGCCTAAGGTCACCCACGGTGTAAGTGGCCAAGCCTGGGCTGAAACACGTGTTTGCCTGGCTCCAAGCTGAAATGTTTCATTATTTTAGGATGCCTCCACTGTATATGAGGAACCTTCTCTCAGTGTCAGGAACGTCACGATGTCCTGTTGTGCATCGGACAGTTCAGGTGTTGGCTTTCCCGAGGTTGCGCACCCACTTAGTGGAAGAGCCAGTCTGACAAAACATTGCTGACTCTCAGATCAGAGCTTTGCATTCCAGCTCCACGCCTGGGCACCCCTTGGGGATGCACGCTTGGGGGTCACAAGGCTCCTGGGGCACACACTAGCAGAGCCCTGGGCTGCTCAGGGTGAAAAAGAAGCCATGACAACATCCATTTACCGTGAATCCTGTTTTTCATTTCACCCCTAGTACCGGAGAAGAAAGCTCATTTCACCCAAATGTTCCGGTGCCAGGGGTCCCTGTGCAAATCCCGTTTTCAATCACTGGCCCCTAGTTAAGTGGAGACAGTTAACACACCCTTGCGGCTGAGCCGGTGGGTCCTGCTGACACCTGTAAGAGATTTGGTGCAGTGCAGGAAGTGAAGCTTCCTTTCCAGCTTACATCACCACCTAATCTAATTACTCCTTCCAGTTTAGCTTTCACATATTCCATCAAAGAATAGATTGCTCATTTCCTTGTGAAACTGTATACATCCACTGTAATGCTATTTTTTTTTTTGCCTCTCGTAAGTAATCTGAGATTTCCCAACCTTCTCCCCCTACTGTATTCTCTGGTTAATGTATAAACGTGGAAGAGGTTTCTCGACAGAGAAGTCAAGAGGGTCTCGCCTGCGGGAATAGCGTTTACGTTTCAGAGAACCTGAGAACTCTAAGAGACTTTCAGTCATGCAGCAAATTTCAGCTGAGGAAACTGAGGCTCAGATGGGGAGCTGATCACGGACGAACTCGTCCTGAGCTCCTCGTGTGTCAGGCTCCGGGAGAATGAGGGCCTTTCCCTGGACCAAGCGCCTGCCCTCAGGGAGCTCGTGTCCAGAGGAGAAGAGAGAAATGACTGCACTTGAAAAAGATCCACAAACCCAAGTGCACAAAGCAGGGAGCAAAAGTGCCGGTTCTGTGGGAGATTCCCCGAGTGAGTGATGCTCAAAAAGAACCATCAAGAGTGAAGAAGTTCACTAAGTGAGGCGCGGAGAAAAGGCATCCCGGGCAGACGGAAGACCTGTGGTCGGGCCACAGAGAGGTGTCGAACAGCCGAGCGGGCAGATTACGAGAGAAGGCAGACAGAGAGGCTGAAGCACAGGTGGGACCCGTGTGGGAATCCTGGCACCCATGTCAGGAACGTCGTCTTGAGGTCGTGAGCCATGTGCCATTGGCCCCTCTCCTTCCACTCTCCACGCTCTGCGTTCTGTGCTGTGCCCTCGGAGGGGACCTCCAGGAGCTCTAGACGGGCTCCTTTGACTTCTGGTTGGCTTTGTCCCATAGGAGGCACCAGAGGAGATTGGAGACCGTGAGGAGAGAGGTGGGGGATTCATCCCGAGGCTGCCTTCTGGCGGGGCGGCGGGGCGGCACAGTGCTGTCTTGGGGAAGGCCACGGTGCCTTGCCAGGCCAAGCAGGGCACCCCCTGAGGCCTCGTGGTGAACGTGTGCTCGACAAAACAAGGCATCTCTCCCCTGCTGGGCCCGGCAATCGCACAGCCGTCTTAGGAAGGCCCCATGGAGGAAGAACGGTCTCACACCTTCCTCCCAGCCCCTACCCCATCCTCCCCATGCCCAGCCTCGAAGGGGCCGGAAGTGAGGAGAAGCAATCAGGGAAGAGACAGAACCGGGTGCACCCGTGTGTGGAGGCGTGGCAGCCTGCGGGAGGCGGCCCAGAGGACTGCGGTGTTGGTGATCAGTCTCATCTCAGAGCAGAGTCATTGCTCTGGCACTTTATAAGCTTCGGGGCGAAACGTCACAAACTCCCTACGAGGCAGGAGGCGTGGTTCTTACTGCACAGAAGAGAAGACTGAGGGCTACACAGCTGTGAGTGACAGGGCAGGGCTGCCACCCGGACAGGAGACTCAGCAACGTGCCCCTGGTCTTGGTTTGTTGGACTGTTGTGTTTTAGCCCAAGACAGTAGCCATGAAGCACGGAGCAGACCCTGCACCTTCCTAAAAAGCTTTGAATGTGAGAGTTTGGAGCCCCGTAGCTCTGACCACTTTAGGAGGCCAAATATAACAATACTTGATGGGCGTTTCCAAGGGGGTGAGGTTAGGAGGCTGGAAAGGAGGCCTGGAATTTCGAGAATGAGGTTAAGGGAGGATATACATGTCCCGATACTGACAGCATTGGGAACAGGTAGGGCTTGTCTCTGGTGCCCTCCCACCTGCATTTACTGCCTTCAGGATCCTAGGAACTGGGCATTTAGTGATGGGACCCCAGGTGCCACAGCAGGCGAGTGAGGCCTTGTTTGGGGGTTAAATCATAAAGGGCCCTACCTTCTCCTTCTGAGCAGAGCCCTTAGTGTTCCTGCGAGGGTGCCGAGTTCATCTTCCCACTCAGTAGAGCCAAGGCTGGAGAGACACACACAGTAGGCGCCAACAGCCTTCTCCTGCGGCCTCAGGCGTGTCAGCTCCTTGACTCCTATCTGTTCCTTTCCCCGGGAGTCTGGAATGTCTTCCTTAGATAAAGGAAGCCCATCTAAACAGATTCTGTTGACCATCCCTCCCACCTCCATTCTGACCTCATCTCCCACTGTTCTCCTCACCCTGCTGTTCCAGCCACGTGGCCTCCCTGATGTTCCTGGAATGAATGATGCTGCTCCACCCGAGACTTGGCACCGGCTGTCGCCTCCTTCTCCCAGACACACGCGGCCGATCGCTCACCTCCCTCAGCATCTTACTCACACATCAGCTTTTCACACTCAACTTTCCTGACCACCTCATTTAAAATGGAAAACCTTCCTCGCCTGGGACTCTCTCATCCCTGTCCCTATTGCTGTACCTGCAGCATGCAGAACAGTGCCTGATACGGAGAAGAGGTGCAGCCATGTGCTGCATAACGGCATTTCAGTCGCCATGGACCACACGGCGGCAGTCCCATAAGAGCAGGTCCACACAGCCGGGTGTGAGGAGGCTGTACCATCCAGGTGTGTGTAAGCACATTCTACGAAGTCCGCACAACCACAAAGTCGCCTGACAACGCATTTCTCGAACTGTGTCCCCATCTTTAAGCGACACGTAACTCTACTCAATGAACATTCTGAATGAATGAACAACTGAATGAATTCAAGCCACCTCTGCTTTAGCTGGATTTTCGGCAGCCACTCAAAATTCCGAAACGCCCCGGCCCAGGAGGGGCTGTTCCTCCCGCTCAGACTCCTCCCCTCTTTATTAGGCTCCTTCCCGCCTGCCACTTCTGTCAGACCCTCTGGCAGACGTGGGTAAGAAGGAAGATAGGCTGTGTTGGGCACAGTGGAAATGCTAGGAATGGCTGGATATTCTGAATCGATACTTTCCTACATTAACGCTCTTACAAGTCCCTCTTTGTTCCAAATAAGCCTGACCGAAAAGAACCAACAGCTCATAGTAGAGTTTGGTCTTCACTGTTGTCAAACCTTAAGTCGACCTTCATTTTTACCAACCTTAGTTTACGGTCAAGAATGTGGGTTCTGGAGCTGGACCACTGGGTTTCAATCCTTGTTCCACCATATTATCTGGGTGCTCTCGGATAACTTACTTCACCTCCAGGTGCCTCTAGGGAGAGGACAGCAACGTCTGTTCCCCGCGGTTATGGTGAGAACCAGCCAGGCCGACGTGTATGAAGCCCTTAGAACGGGACGAGTTCCGTTCTCCCCGTGAGCCTCTGGGGAGGAAATGCAGCCGCTCCCCGGTCCTCTCAGCTGCCCGCCCACGTCACCGGACCCCTGTCCCCTGGGCCTTGTATCCAAGTGCCAGACTGAGCCCAGGAGACAACTCTGCCCCATAAATCCCCCTGGCGAGCCCAGCGGGGCCCCCAGCGGCCAGCCCTGCCTGCTGGTGGGAGGAGAGCCCACACTCAGAGCTGTTCTTCCCGTCGCCGGGAGAGGCGGGGGGCCTGCCTGCCCCGGGATGCAGGAGCCTGTTGCCCCAGCTGAGATAATTTTCTTGTCACCAGGCCTGAAAACTGCACTGGAAGTCGTGTCCAGACCGGTGTTCTGAACCAGCGCCAAGCCCCCAGGCCCGCGTCTGCAGGCTGGGAGCGCCGTTCCCTAAAACGTACCTTTCTACGAAAGAGAGGGGACTTATTGCAGCTCGCCAGGGAGGACTCAGTGCCAGGGTCTTTCTTTTTGGATGTAGACAGGAAGCTTCAGAGACTTTTGCAAAAATAGGAAGAAAAAAAAAAAGAAATCCCGCACCTCACCGCGGAGACCTTTGAGGAAGAGCCGAGCCTGAGGGGAGTTTGAATGCCAAGAAAGCCATGTTCCGAGCTGGTCGGAACGTGGGCGCCGTGGGGGAGCTTGGGCGGCTGCACAGCTACCGAGCAGCTTCTATTCAAACCACCCTGGCCGAGGGGAAATGTTCTTTCTTTCATCACCTTTTTAAAGGAAAAAAACCTGCAGCACTTAAGATCCAGAGACACACTGATGTCACGGAGACGGAGACCTAGGTGGCAATCAAAAGTTGGCTTCAAGGGTCCCCCCTCCCATAAAAGCTTCTCTCTAAAAGGCAGCCCAGACAACGGATCAGATGCCAAACCATGGGATGTGCCCAGAGGCGGCTGCAACACCCCGCCCACTGGCGGCTGAGGCTGCCAAGGAGCCAGATGCTGTAGCTTTAAAAATATCTTCCGCTGCTTGGCATCTGCAGTTGCAGGCTGCTGCTCAGAGAGGGCAGGCAGGCCCGGGACAGCCGGGCAGGCGGCACACGGCGTGTGTGTAACGGAGAGCGCCTCGAAGCACGGGGCTGCCCATTTGGCCTTGTTAAACCACCCCCAGCATATGGTGAGAGACGTCTGCCCAGGATCTGGACCTCACAGGCTGGAGGCGCAGGGCCACACGAACATCCTGAGGCCGAGAGAACGAGGCAGCTGGCAAGGCCCTTCTGGGGCCGAGGGCCGCCTTTCACGGAGGAGTCAGGGTTCTGGCTCAAGGTCACGCAGCAGCAGCAGCCATCAGAACGACAGGGAACGACTCGTTGCATCTCTTTGAGCCTATGTCTGTTCATCTGTGAAACGGTTGACATGTTCCCTACAGGTCGATGTGAGGGTTGGATGAATCATGTCAGCAGACGGCCCCGCTCAGTGCATTTCCGTGGACCAGGATTCCCAATCTTCCAGTTATAAAGGTCGAAAGCAGCCCCTGATGTGTCCTGTTTTCCAGAGGCTTTGCAAAAGATCCAATACTTCCCCGTCCTCCCCACCCGCCTGGTGCGGGCTGAAACTGACCTCTCGGGGACTGCATCCTTGTGATACGAGTAAAAGGCAGCCTCACTCCCACAGGTGAAAACGTGGGCTGTGAGAGGCTGGCCCTGGAGGCAGGCTGTTACTGTGTGTGTCTGTGGGGGCCTAAGCAGCACGAAAACTAGGAGGGGAGCCGGTGCCTTCAGCGGAAAGCAGCTGTTGGCCTCTCAGAGCCATTTAACTTCCCTCTCCTCAAACTTCAGCTCCTGATATCAAAACTATGGTTTTCCTTTTTTTTTTTTTTTTGGCCAGCCCTCCTCCTCTCCCGTGTCCATCCTGACAGCTTCTAATTGACTACTAGAGGTCCCCGTGGTTCCAGGTTCCTCTGGATGTGGGACGCAGGGCTGGGTTGATTCCAGCAGTGTCTTCCATCCTCTGTCCAAGTTTTGGTTCAAGGATGGGCCATGAGACCAACATGGGTCCAAAGAGTGACTCTTCGTTTTTTGTTGGGAATGCTGGGACTCTTTCTTGTTACATATGAATGAGGAGTTAATTCAGAAAGATCCCTGCCTTAGGAGTCCAAGGAAGGCAGAACAGAGAAACTGGGGGAGTGAGCTCCTGGATCAAGTCATGACCAAAGGCAATGCTAACTTTGGACTTTTCAATTATGAGCCTTTTATATTTTATTTATGTACATTTTATATCTATAATATTTATATTATATTAATTATTTAAGTCTGTTTGAGTCATGTTTTCCATATTTAGCAACCAAAAATATCCAGATGTGCTAAGTGAGGCCCTGAGAATTTGCGCTGATAGACGTTTGGCCTTGGCTTATCTTTAGATCGTCAATTAAGACTTAAAGCCGCTGTAGTTTGTCACATATGTTGCATGACGAGCCCATTGGAGCTGGGCTGAGATGTGATCTTGCTCTTGCAGCATGATGAAATAGTCTTCCTGGCCTGGGAATGAGGATTAACAGGCAAATCCCCACTGCCACCAGAGAACACGGTCTCAGTCCTTCGTTTACTTAAATTGACAGGTGCGTTGTATTAGATTAGAGTTTGCCAAACTTCAGTCATTTCTCTATTATCCACACAATCTTTTTCTATATTCACTTGTGCCATATTTTTCTTTAAATTAACCCACTTTCCTTAATTTTATAAATCATTTAGGAGTGTCAAATGTTACCATGATAAAAAATGGAAAAAAATATTTAATACACATTTAAAAATATATTGTTATTAGCATAAAAATGTTTGTGTACCATCTAAAATAATCTTGCATAGATCCATTGGGAAAGTCTAGGAGTTGATCAATGGTTGTCAAGCTGTATTTTTACGGAACTAAATTGTTTTATTGTAGCAGTGTTAGATGTAAACATCATTTTTAACTATTTTGAAAATTAAAAATCTGTGAATAAACTTAAGTCTATATATATATGTATATGTACATATGTATATTTGTTTTATTGGCAACCACTAGCATAATTATTTGAGCTGCTAGCTTACTAATTTGGTATTAGGGCAGGAGAAAACATCAACAATTTCTGGGAATGTTTTATTTTATTTAAAAAAATTCTCATCAAAATTTTAATACAGAAAAAGACAAATAAATGAGACACAAATGGCCAATAATCCAACTACCCACAGAATCCCTTTGATGTTAGAAAAATAATACACGTCTGTACGTACATTCTAATTTCTTGTAAATATGTCATTGATGAGAAGGATTGTGCCTCTGCGGTGGTCTTTCTGGAATTCAGACTTTTACCCTACGACTGTTTGAGTCACAGATATCCCCAAACGCCAGGTAACACCTAATCAGTTGCTTTGGCCAATCCTCTCCTCAATTCTAATTCGGAAACTCGGGAACTTGACAGGCTGACCTCCAGGAACCCCATTATCTACAGCATTACTGTTAGTGTAAGTTTTTGGGCTCTGCATGTCTGATTTTCATATTTATATCAAAGAACATAGGGAACCATCCTAAGTGTTACCGATTCAACTTTGAGATGGAAACGTCTCGCTATCCTGCCTTCCAGTTTCTGGCCCGATTAACTGAAGAGTATCTTGAGATTTCGGGTGAAGCCGTTATCAGAAAACAAACAAAGAAAAAGCCTGCCGATCTTCCCACTCCCACGACTTATCAAATGCCGTCAGGATTTCTGCGAGGCCGTGTGCTCAAAGCAAAATACCGTGCAGACAATCCTGAGGCGGACGGGGTTGCAAATCTTACCGTCACTCCGCTGTCAAGTGTTGGGGTCAATCTGAGTGAACTCAATGCTTCTTTACGGTGGAACTTGAAGAAGTAAATGTTATCAATTTGAGACCATAAAATAACACTCTGTGACTATTATGGCAATATGTGCATTTACACGCACACACATTCGTTCTGAAAGCCAGTCCATCTGATCTTTAAGATGCTTTTCCAGCTCTGAAAATAAAGTCCTTGTTTCCTTTTGGGCTGACTTCACCTCAGAGTTGTGCTTGGGGAAAAGAATAAGGAAAGGACAGGTGGCATCTGCACACTGCCTTTCCCATTCACAGAGTGCTTCCACGTGAAGGGAGAGAGCGAATTTCACCCCTGAACCCTAACCTGACGTCATCTGTGGGCTTCCCCTTGCGGCCCGAGGAGCCTCAGGCGCTCCACCCTAGGGGGCCCCAGGGCTCTCACTCGGCAGTGTTGTAACGCTGCTGCCTGAGAGCCACTAGAACCGTCTCTTCACTTGCTTGCCTCGGCCCCTGGATGGCGAACGCCTCAGAGGAACAGGCCGTAACTTGCCCGTATCCGCGTTCTCATGGCCTGGTCTGGGGCAGAGTGTTCGCTTAACAAACGTTTGGATGCTTAAATGAATGAGTGAATGGTTCGTGGGAGCCAATAGAAAAACTGAGCCCTGGGAGATTAAGTTTGTTTTCTTTTTCATCAGCTCAGCACATGTCTTCCTCATCAGGAATATTCATTAACTTGCAGCATATGTTGTCCTCATCAAGGAATATTTATTAAGCAACAAGATTGCACATAAAATTTGGCAAGGTACCACTTCTTCTGACATCCGTCCTCTCCTCTCAGTCCTGACTGCCCACATTCGTGTCTGCAGAAAGCTTTCCTGGGTCTGTTTCCCCGAAGCCTCCTCAGCACACGCCGGGTCCCTCCTCCCTCCAGACCTCTGTGCATGCTTTCTCCACCTGGAGCACCTCTCCTCATCTATCACCTGGCTCAGTCCTTCTCGGCAGCCTCTCAGCTGGGTCCCTGTGGGGCCAACGGAGCTCAGATGTGCCGTCTACTCAAACTCTAACGGAACGCTGTCACTCACAGACAGACCCTCACTCTTCTGGGTTTGTTCTCCTGGAGGGAAGAGCTTGTGCTGCATCATCTTTGTGTCCATCCAACACCCAGAGCATAGAGTAGGTGCTGAGAGGATAATTTGTATGGCCTCCGGCTCATCCTGCCTGTGTCTGAGCTTACACTAGTCACTGTCAGAATTGAAATAGAATCCTAGAATCTTGAATCATACCCACCTCTCTCACCAAGAGAACAAAAGCATTGGTGCTTTTCATTGATTCTTACAGACCGTCGGTGTGCGTTCCAGGCAGGTGAGCTAGTTTTCCCAATTCCCCAGCTTTCCTTCTATAACTCTGGTTAGCAGCACGTACTTAAAGTATGAAATGACGGAATATAGGTACAGGCATGATTATGGGGCAAAGGTTGGGTGGACAGTCGCTATCATTACCGTACTGGTTATTGTTATTGCCAAAAGATGCTGTAGAGAAACTTGTAAAAACTGGAAATTAAGTTATGTGAATAGAGGAAGAAAGTTAAAGATGTTTTGTAGTTGATGAACCAGTCTCTTCTGAGGGAAGAGCCCTTGGGTCAGTTCTGCACCCCTAGCACTTAACACACCCTTGGTACAGAAAGGGGATGGATTCGAGGCTTTCTGATGGAACCATATGCGTGTGTCGATTATGTCAACAGAAACCTTAGCACACTGACTGTTCGCTGGGTGACCAGTAGTGTCCTGGATCCTTAACAAACTGTCTCGTGTGCCCCATACAACATTCCTGGGGGAAATGAGCTGCTGTCCTATTTTGTGGCACAGGCCACCTAACCTGCCTGTGGTTGCACAGCTAGCAGGTGCAGAGCAGGTCTGATTCTCAAGCCTGCGCTGTTGCCCATGGCTATGCACGTGCAAAGTTTCCCCATGACCTCAGAAGGTTTGTGGGGTGTTCCAGGCCTGAGCTAAGGTGGTGGCAGAGGTGATGGTAAGGCAGAGAGGGAAGCAGCTGTCAGTTGACTTGGCGACTGGTCCCTTGGAGGGGAGCTCAGGGTGTGGGGAGGGAAGAGGAAAATCGACGACCACAGGAGGACTAACGATAGAGGCCAGCTGGGGAGCCACAGTGCCCATTCCCAGCACGGACACATCCCACACCCCAGGCCCAGCCCACCCGGCCCTGCGGAGCTTTCCAGCCAGGCCTGACATGCACCAGCGACTGCGAGGCAGGCCTGTGCTGTAATCGCAGCACTGATGGAAGCTGGCCCTGCCCCAGGCGGCTGTGGGAAGCGGCTGTTGGCTCTCATAAAAACCTTGGTCCAGGCTGGTTTTCCACAACAAGAACTGCCCCGCCCCGAAGAAGAAATGCCATCGCCTGTGCCCGCGGCCAGACTCAAGGAAAATCGAGCGGTGAGACTCGCTCCTCTGCCTGGTGAAATGACAGATAGCAAAAGAGCTTTCAGTTTCCTCTACCCCAAAAAAGTCTGCCAGAGATATAAATATTTAAAAACAGGAGCTAGACTGAGAGGGTTAGCTTTCACTGAGTCTTCTTTGGCAAGCTTTCGATCCACCCACCAGATAGCATTTTATTCTGTGTAATGGAATGGCAGTTCTGGGTCGCACATCCCAGCTTCTGACACGCGGAGCGGGGAGGAACGCCTGTGACCCTTGAAACTATTTCTGTAGTTGGAAACAGACACAGGCCCGGGCTGTGATGCCGACGGAACACAGGCGGGAGAGGTTCAAGCGGTGGTTTTTTCCCTGCTGTTCGCTTTTTTTTACCTCCTGCTAAGAAGTACCCTCTCTGAATCCTATCCAGCCGGATAACTCCTCTCCTTCTTACGCGGGATGTATTTATTGCTTTTGACTGCCCTCATCTCAAACTGGCCACACAAAGCACAGGTCCATCGGGGTGTCCGGGCTGTGTCTCTTCGTTCCTCTGGCGTGGCGTTCCCCAAAGCCACAGGTGCAGAGGACGGCTCACGGGATGAATTCTCTCTCTCGTACAGAGAGGTGGGCGCGAACCCCTATGACATTCGGTAGCTGAATCCTCACAGATGCCCTTCACAATCTAGGTCTTCACAATTTTAGGGGGATTAGAGGAAACTAATGAGGATTTTGAAACAAGCTTTGGACTAAAACCCTCATCACGCAAATCCACTGAAGCCCCGTAACTTCACAGCACAATTAACGCGATGCCCAGCCCCCACCGTCCTGTCTGATTTATTCTATTTCCTCTGTTCTACTTTCTCTATAAAAGAACGAAAACAACAGGGCGCTGGGTATTTTTCTCCATTTTTCATCAGATTCTGCGGTGCTTTCTCTTCCTCTCTTTTTGTTCTAAATTGCTGTGTCCTCAGAGTCATTTTGGATGTGGTTTAGGACTCACAAGAGTTAACAGGCAAGGGGGGAGGAACCCACTTGTTTTAAGCCTGGAGCCTGTCACCTTTTCTTGGCAATTACGCTGCTAATGGCTGGGTCCCAAGCAAAGTGGCGAAGACTCTCTCTTCTCACGTTCCCAGCTCACAGTGCATTCCCAAATACCAGATGGTGTTTTTGGAATCCATTTCACTATGTTTGATATGACAATACTTTTGTATAATGTTAAATTATATATAACTATTGCAAATAGCTGAGATCAGAACAACCAAGAAGCGGAAAATTAGACACAAGAAGGAAAGATGGAAACTAAAGACTGGGGACTTTCATCTGCCCCCATTGTGTCCTCTCTCCCTTGGATTTTCTTTTAATCTGAAGAGGATTGGCAGGAGAGGCTGGGGGTGGAGGGGGGAGCGGGGGACGGGAGGGGCGAGCGGGAGCTGCTGTGCTGCCGCAGTGAAATCACGCCGAGGCCTCCCCTCCACGCCCCCCCACCCTCCGAGCTTGGGGCACAGCAAGAAAACTCGCCAGACGTCCCGAGAGCAGCGTCATCTCGTTTCAATGTCCAAAATCTCCAAATAAGCCAAAGACAACTGATAAAGCCCCAGGTTCAACCCCTCTGGAAACTGTGTGTTTTCATTCTTTGGGGACAAGCAAATGAGTGACTAAATCTCAAATCCCCAGTCGCTGCCTTAGGAGCCATTAGAAGGATGGCGAGGGAGAGAGCAGGTGCGGCTCAAAGGGTACAAAGGAATCCCAGAGAAACGGGCTAGGGGCTTGCCCTGGCTTGGGGCACGTGGACATATCGCCTTGGCTTCCAGAACAGTGGGTGGAACTGGACCCTTGCAATACAAACGTCTCAGCCTTGAAAACATGGGCAATACACTGGAGCCGTTTTTCTAGCCCAGACGCCAAACAGGGCCGACGTATCACTCTCATTGTAATTTTCTGGCTATTTGACAATAGGCAACCTCCGCTCCTTGTCCTCCACCTTCACACGGGCCTTATCTCCACGTTGCAGGACTTATTGACTTCAGCCAGAGCGAGTGCATTACAGCCAAGTGATAAATTGCTTAAAATTATCCTTAAATGGAAGTGCTGGATACGTCTGATGCGGCTTTTTGAAAGGTGGGAGGGCAGGACAATTTCCAGGCTGCCCGTGTGAGAGCTCCTCTCGGGTGAGGGCCTCCTCCTTCTCAGCCACGTTGTTACCCTCGGAGCGACTGTCGGAACCAGGGGCTGACCCTATTCCTGCTGCTCGCTCGGGTTTTTATGTGCAGACGAGCTGCTTTTCTGAGACCACCAACCCTGGGTCCCACCTCTTCTCCCAACACCCACCCCTCCCCCACGTCCTTCTTCCCCAGCACACGGCCCACCATCCTCCCCGAGAGGCTCCTCCAGCTCCAGTGACTAGTACATAATTAACAATAACTTGTAGTAATGCAATTTAAGAGTCCTTTTAATGGGCAGCGATGGTAGACTATACAGCCCATCTTTCTTTGTCATCTGAGAAAAGCGGCCCCATGCAGAGAGGCTGGTTGCTGAGTGACGCTTTGTTGTCTGCACCAGACACAGTACCAGCTGCACTGGCAGGTAGCCGAAGAGCGAGAGGGAGCTGCCAAGCTACGCTGCACAAAGGGAGCCGTGCCAGGGAGGAAGGGCCTGTGCGTGCGGGGACCTCTGACCCCCACGCCAGCATGGATCCCATATTCATCCCTTCCAGACAATTGCATCTTTCATTCCACCACAAACTATGATGAGAAAGGGGCCGTTTGCGATTGGGGTTGGTTGGCTTATGAGTTCCCAGCAAAGGGGTTACTCTGTTTTTTTTCTGCCCTAACGGTGACAATATTTCTCTTATCCAGGGTAGGAAGAGATAATCAATTAAAAAGGGAAATTACAAAAACAAATTGGTAACCCCGGCAACGGCAACGGCGTGGGGCAGGTATGGGTGAAGGGAAGACCCGTAGACAGTGACCATACGATGTTTAGAAAGTCAACGGAAACTGACCTCTCACCTGAAGGTGGACACCCTGCGGGACAGCGCGGACCGGTGGGCTGTCAGGGCACCGCTGGCTCGCTCGACCCTGCCCTGCAGCCTCTTCCATCCCACCAGCGAAGCTTTTGTCCCGTCAGCTTAGATTAATGGGAAACTAACAGCTTGTGTTTGAATGTGTCCTGGCAAGTTCACTTTTGTTCTTCTTTGAAATCCATCAGCGATCTTTGGAAAATGGCTTTTATTTTGTGTTTTAAAGCCAGTGTACACCAGGACTTATGAAAAGAGGCCTCCAGCCTCGAGTAAGGACCACCTCTGTGTCTCAGCAGCCTTTTGAACCTAACTCTTGGCCATCTTGGCTCGTCCGGGGCCCAGGGAGCAGTGTCAGCAGTGGGTGCCGCCGACCCAGCGCATACCCCAGGTCACCTAGGAAACACGCTCACAGCAGCCCCAATGCAATGAAGCCGGGGCTCAAATTCTACATCTCTCCAGAAAAGAGAAGCCTGTGGTGTCCGTGGGGGTGCAGTCCCAGAGCTCTCCAGGCCCCCTTTGGTCTGTCCCCCTGCGCACTGTTCCTCTGAGGCAGGGAAAGCCGGAATCTGCGGGCCTGCCCAAGGAGCCGCACCTGACGCGGGCTCCCGCGCACGGCCGTCTGCTGCTTGTTTTCACTCTGCGTGACGCTAATGGAATTTGCAGTTGATTAACCTCGAATCTGGAGAAACGATCCGGTCTGGGATTGCAGCTGGCAGGGCCCGGCCTGCTTGTACTTCTGAAGCGAGTCAGACAGCAACAAGTGTTCTCCCACACAAGTGGAGGCCCAGGGAAGCGGGGCCGGGACCAGCCTGTGGGCACAGATGCGGACTGCCTCCACCTCCTGAGCTCCAACAACAAAATGCTGGCGTCTAGATGACAAGTGAGACCAGGAACCTGAATCTCCTAAAAAAGAAAGACAGACCCCTGACCCACCAAGCTTTCCTCTGTGCAGAGGCAGAGGGTGTGGACAGAGCATGGACACGGCAGCCAGACCACCGCCTTTGAACCCAGGCGCCCTGTCTACCGACTGTGTGGCTCTGAGCACGTTCCTGAGCTTCTCTGTGCCTCGGTCTCCTCATCTGTCAAGTGGGGGTAATCATGGTAATCACGGAGCTGCAATGAAGACTACGTGAATTAACCTTTGTGCAGGACTGAAGAATAGTGCCTGGCCCATGGTAAGCCTGTGTATATTAACTTAAACGAACCTGGATTTTTTTTCAGAAAAATTCGCAAATATGTTTTTCTGTCAGAGTCATTATTGTTATTCATATTGCATTAAGAAAAATTCGGTATTTCTTCATCAGCTTCTAAACACAAAAGACAATATACATGCGTCCTGATATTCTGTTTGGCTAAAGGAAAATTCACAAAACTAACTCTCATGGTAAAAATGGTTGAGAGAGCGAGTAAAAGAGTTGTTTCCTATTGTTCCGCGTCAGACGGTAAAGGTTGCTGTTGGATTTTCTGAGGGGAACTTCCACATATGGTATATTTAGTGCATGAAATGTGGCAGTTGGATTCCTGTGTGTGTTTTTTTTTTTTTAAATTGTCATATAAACAAATAATTCCAAACATATTTCTTCTTCGTGGATTTGTTTCTATTTTGCAAATTGTTTCAGGCATCAATAAACAGGATTACACAAATGTGCACGCAACTGCAAACCTCATTTAGTTCAGCAAGTGCTTGTCACATATTCATTACTCTACACGCCACTTGCAAGTCATGTCAACATCACTCATCTCTGCCTCATGACTAATACAGTGTTGCTCGAGCCCATCTCGCATCTCACCTCCGAGGAGCACCACCAACCCTTCCGGTTTGTACCACCTGGTTTCTAATTAAAATCAAGTCGAGAAAGAGGCCTCTACAGAAGGGAGGTTCTTCCCGCGACCACTTAGGGGTCCTCAGTGAGGGTTTGAGACAGATCACTAACGTGAAAGCTCATTACAGGAAAAAGCGCAGAGTGAGAAGCACATTAGACCAATTAAGAGGCTGTGAGGAGAGGCATATGGGCGGGCGATGGGCGACGTTTTATTGTCCGCTCTTTTTATCAAGGAGGGTGAAAAGAGTTTTTCTCGTGTAAAGGAATACTTTGCCTGTCTCAAAATACTCAAAGTCAGGTCTGCAACACCCCTGGGTGACAGGATGGGGAGCACCAACGGGAACCTGCCCCTCAGCTCGATCATAAGGGGATCTGCTGTTCTGTGTGTCCAGTCCGAGATCTCTAAACGCACAACCACTCCAACCACAGCCCACAGGAAACAATACCCGTTATTCACTCAATTTTCTTGAGCTAAAAAAGGCGAATGATAACAACATATGCTCTCAATGTGACCCGTGCAGTTTAGCTTAAAGGCAAAATAAGATAAAAGTCAGCGTTGCACAGAGTTTAAACAGAAACATACGTATCCATTGCCTCTCCTTCCCTCTCCATATGTTACCCCGCGGTGGGAATTAGAGCGCTGTGCATCGCACCTTCCCGCGGTCTCAGCCCTCCCAGACGCGAGCACAGACACTCGCGCCAGCCCCGGAAGCAGGTGGCGAGGACGACGACGATGTCTTACACACGGGGACACCCGGCGCTCTGACTTCCAGCTGATGAACTCAGGGTGCTGGCACCCTTTGTGGCGTGTTCTCTTTCTCTCTCTCTCTCTTTTAAAATTTTATTTTAGTGACAATTCAGGTGAACTGCAGCCCTTAAAGTTGCTGAAGGTCCAACAATGGCATTGCAAAAGGATTTGCTCCCCTTCCGCCGACGTTTCTCCATCCCCAAAACTGCCAAATATGACTGTTGACATAAAAACAGTGAACTTAAACTTTCCTCTCTGTGCCTCTTTTCCATAAAGCCTGGAAAGTCACAACCAGGGAAGCAGGTTTCCGAATTGGACATTTTTCTCACCAAAAGTAAAACCTGGAACTGGAACTGACCAGCCGCTCCCTCTGTGACCCGCGCTCGCCTGTGGTTGTGGATGTTGACTTGGACACCTTCCCGAAGGAAGCAGCCCAAAGTTTGACTCCAGCACAGACAGGGTGTTTCACAGGAAAGTTACCCAGCACAAAGGTTAAGTTTAGGTTCTTTGACCCGAATGCAATGGCTTAGCGACCAAGGGCCACGTCACACACACACAGACAGGTCTGGAGGGCGGGCGTCCGTGACACCGACCTCTGACGCCAGAGAGCTCACCCCAGCTGGGGCTGTCCCTCGAGTCATGGACTCCGCCAGCTTCCTGTCCTCTGAAGTAGGACTTTGATCTGCCAAAAGTGGTAAGCGACACCCTTTCTGAATTTGACTCAATGGATTCTTGGAAAAAAAAGCCTTCAGAAATTACAGACTTCATTTTGCTTTTCAGGTCCGTGTATCTAAGGGACAAACGCTCACTTTGCTGACATCACATTTATAAGCATATACCTCTGTGGGAGGGACTGTCCTTGTGCTCCTGATGAGACCAGCACAGGGTGAAACAGAGACACTGGATGAGGCTCAGGAAGCCTTGGTTTCAATCTTTAGGAGGGCCACGTGTGGCCTTTGGAGGAAAAACACGTCAGAGCTGCCTCCTCCACTCCCTTGCCGAGAATAACAACAAAAACAAAAGCAAAAATTAAAAAACGTTCAATGCAAATAAAGGAATCAGAGGACGTATTTACCTAATAACAGTAACACGGTGTCCTTGCTTATCGTGCCCCAGGTGCTGTGGTCCCACCCTTTAAAAACAATGGGAAAACGGGGCTCCAGGGGTTTTGAAACTTCCTTATAGTCTCCCGGGAGACGGCCTGGACACGAGGTCCATTTGTCTCTGGAGTCCTTGCTCTTCCTCGTTGCTTATGCTGCCCAAGGACAAAATATTACTTATGTGGATTACTATGGCCTAATTAAAACAGGAAGAGAATGCAGTAGCAAAGACAAGAGTTCCTTGTAAAGTCATTTCTTCCTGAAGAGCCACTGTGTTGGGTGATTATGCACAACACAGGGCTGTCCCACGTGGCCACTGTTCCTCTGGGCTGACCTCGTCTCACCAGCTTGCCCCAAGGCCTCCAGAAGGCTGAGAGGCTGTATCAAAATTGCTGTTGTCTTCCCAGTGGCTGGGACGTGCTGGTCACAAGCACATGCTCAATAAAAGTTTATAGAACGAATAAATAAATGAAACACATGAGCGTTCAGTGGATTATTTAATTTTATTTGTTTTATTTTAAAATAGTGGCTAATTTTCCCAGGCACTGAGCCAGCCTCCCCTTCCCTTCTGGTCTGTGTACTTATGGCCTGTAAACGCATTAGTGTCAGTCTGAGGAAACCACGATCACGTCCAGGGATAGCACGCGTGGTGAGAGATGACACTTGGGAGAGTCACGCTACTAACACCTGGAGCAGGAGCTCAAGAGATGGCTGCTGCTCATAGAAGAGGTGGCAGCGAGTGACGGAAATTCTGGAGGAAAAGCAAAGTCCTAATCCAAATCTGTCTTCAATAAGCAAAGGAAAAGATGCTCAACATCACTAATCAAACACCACGAGACACCGCTTCACACCATTGGGGCGACCATTAACCAAAAAGACGGAAAGCAACACATGTTGGCAAGGACGTGGGGAAACTGGGATCCTTGCATTGCTGTTGGGAGTGTAAAATGGTGCAGCCACTGGGGAAGACGCTCTGGCGGTTCCTCAAAAAGTTAAAAAGAGAATTACCAAATGATCCAGCAATTCCACCTCCAGGTATGCACCCAAAAGAATTGAAAGGAGGGACTTGAACAGATATTTGTGGCCCCATGTTCATAGCAGCATTATTCACAATAGCCAAAATGTGGACGCAACCCAAATGTCCATCAACAGGTAAATGGATAAACAAATGTGTTCTATACACAAAATGAGATATTCATGAGATATTCAGCCTCAGAAAAAGAGGAAATCCTGACACGTTCAACAACATAGATGAACCTTGACAACATTGTGCTGAGTGAAGTAAGCCCGTCACAAATACTGTATGAGCCCACTTCTACGAGGTCCCGAGAGTGGCCAGATTCACAGAGACAGAAAGCAGAACGGTGGGTGCCAGGGGCTGGGGGAAGCGGAGGGAGAGTGAGAGCTTTACGGGCACAGGGTTTCAGTTTTGCAAGATAAAAAGTGTTCTGGAGGTGGACGGTGGTGACGGCTGCACAACAGTGTGAATGTACTGAATGCCACGGAGCTGCACACTCAAAAAAGGTCAAGAGGGCAAGTTTTATGTTACGCATATTTTACCACAGTTAAAAACAACTCCCTATCATCCAGGTCAGTGGACAGTGGGCTGGAATACTGAAAATGACTGTAGGCTTGGGACAGGCCTAGCCTTTCACGATAACGTTGACAAATTCCCAGTGCCCACCATCAGAGTAAAGTGTGCTTGGAGAGGGTGCTGAGGGCCCCCTGGCAAACCCCCAGGGGAGGGGAAGGGGGCAGGTGCACAGTCCGAGGGTGTGGTGCTTCCTGAGCCTGAGGTTCCTCCGTTGGCACCCTGGGCCCAGAGTCCCCGGTCTCTACTTTGAACACCTTTGAATTTGACCAGGTCTGGGGACATGGGGCGTAAAGTCTCTGCGTCAGAGAGCTGGTTCCCTTTCTCCATCGCCTGTGGCTTTAACATGATTTCTATGCCAGACAGGGAGACACCTTCTGTCCCAGGTGGACTTGGAGGACATCGCCCGTAGGCTCGTTCCTCCCTCCTTACAATGAGGGCGTTGGCACAGGGCAGCAGAATCGGATCCTCGCGATTCATGAAGTTGTAGACTAATCCTTTTCATGCCAGGTGGAACTCAATAGCACTGTTCAGGAATCTAGAAAACCCAGGAATCTAGGGCAAAGGTGCACAACTAAATTTTGGTTATTTCAGACCTAAATCATTAGAACTTTAAATTACGTGAGTAATGATATTAATCTCTTCCTGTTTGTAGGTTTTCAATATTTTACAGCCTTGCTTTCACATCCACTATTGCCGCTAAGATCCTCATAATAAACCTGTGAAGGAGACAAGGCCGAATTTGTTGAGTCCACACGTGAGGAAATTGCCAGAAGTTCCTGAAGACACGGGTCTGGTTTCCCATTGTGTCCTCGGTTCGTGGTCTCTTCACCCCAACTTGGAGCATGACGGGTTTTCTGTAAGTTCTTGCTGAGCGATTCAATGAAAGTACGGAAGACTTCCAGTGAACTGCTCGAGGTTCTGTGGCAGCCAGAGGGGCGCTGCAATGCCTTCTGGTGTCTTTTCCTATAACGACACCTTGATAAAAACAGTCATCTTCCCTGTGCCAAATTCCCCCTGGAGAATCTCTTCACCTCTACAGTTAAATACACCTTAGCCAACCAGCAGCTAGTGTGGTGGGCTGAATGCCTCAGTGGTTTCTCCTTAAGGAAAAGATGTTCATCTCGATTGGCAGCTGGCAAGGAGACGGTGCCCCCATCCCAGCCTCCATGCCACCTGCACCTCTCTGCCCCTCCTCCCCCTCTGAGCTCCGGTTGCTCAGCTTCTGTCACCCTTTGCCGCCCGTGTCAGGTGACTCCTTGCCTGCCTTCTAGACGAGCTGCGGGCCAGACTCCTTTTATGGTGTGGTTTTCTATCGCTGTCTTATCAGGAAACCCCACCCGGTTCCGTCCTTCCAGGCCTCCCCGCTGGGTCCTGAGGCTTTGGTAGCTGGCACCCCCTGCCCCCACGGGCTGTGAGCCGCTGCTCTCTCCCTTCTCTCTATCGCAGTCTGCTCTGTTTCCTATTAGGGAGCGTGCGTTTTGAATGTCTCCGTAGTGTCTGTCTCTGCGGCCCCTGCCGCACACCCCGCCCCTCCCCCAGTCAGACACTGGAGTGGGAGCATCAGCTTACAGTCTCTGGCCAGATACCAGATGTGCTGGGTGGAAGCAAATTGTCACAGAAAATGTTTGTAATTTCAGATAAAGATCACGCTAAAGTGGTAAGGATGAAAAGGAACAAAAAAGAGCCATGGCTTTTATTGTTGTCACAATTGGTAATGGTCCCGAGAAGTCTCTCCCTCTCCTTCCTCCAGTTGGAAGTGATTATAAAATTTCTCCCCAGTGGGCAGCCTCTATCCTCTCCTGACGCACCACAGTAACACAGGGAGCTGGGCAGGACTTCTGTCAGAGGATAGGAAAGTGGCAGACAGCATTTCCTGCAGAGACCTGAGTTCCAGTGAAGAGGTGTCACAGACTCTTAGCGATGGAAGACGGAAGGGACCACTGAAATCATCTACTCTGAACTCCTAATTTTAGTGGCTCCGCAAAAATAAAGTAACTTGCCAAAGGTCACCCAGCAAGATTGAGAAGCGTTGCTCATGAGGAAATTGTTCTTGGAGAATCGCAAAGCACAGTGGCACAGGAAAGAGACTCAGGTCCCACCATCAGTAAATAAGTTTAACTCTGGCTGGTCAAGTGTACCCCTAACCTGCTAAACCACAGAGTATTGATTTCTCCACGTATTGAGGAATTAGTATTCTTCAGAATACACTTTAACAAAACCTGGCTGATGCGATAAAGACCAGCACTATCTCGAGTCGTTTAGAGGCTTAGGTGGTGTATTTACACTCAAGGATGCTTCTAGAATAACTGGAACTATTCCTGAAATGGTTTCATGGGACTCGTCGAGGACGACCCACTGTGTCTCACGTTCTTTGCAGGTGGTGGCAGGGGACATGGGACAATCACATTGGGTGGCCTCTGCCGATCTCCCCTCCACAGGGAGCAAACAGCCCTTACTGTGGCACATTCGGTGGCTGCTGCCTCCAGAGGTGGAGGGGAAGCTTGGAGAAAACCTTCCAGGGAAGATGAGGTGAAGCAGAGTCACCAGAGTTAGCACGCACCAGTCTGAAAGGAGCTGACTGGTCCCCCACGCGTGGCGGGCGCGGACTGGGTGGCAAGACCACGTTTTCTGCAATATTTAAAGCGCTTCGGAGGGAAGATAACAGAACCAGGCAATGGCGGGTCGTTGAAAAGCGGAGTGAGTGATTTCAGCCTGGTGCCTCAGTGTTCCAATTGCTTCTTCCCTTTCCTGACATCTCCTCTCTCCCCCTGTGGAAGGTGGGCGTGAGTGAACCAACGGGACACTCACGTTTGCTCTGTCAACACTGGGATCCCAGAAACAAGGTTGGTGACCCAGTGAGTGAACTCCCTCATAAGGTGAGGGGCATCCTCCTCCCACAGGTGGCATTTCAGCCCCATGACAGCTTGCAGCAGACCGATGGGGAGGCTGCACGTGGGTTATAGTGCATCATCAGGGAAGGGCCTGCCTCACCCACGTGTGACAGTTGGGAGGTTGGGAAGATAACGTGAACGAGGTGAGGCGGCAGGCGGCAGATCCCTTCCCTGCCGTGGGCTCAAAGGCGGAGAGCTAGGCTGGCAAGGAGGTGAAATGGAGCAGCTGCCCACATTTCCAGGAGGGAGGGTCTGGGCACCTTCACCTCTCGGTACGCTGACCACAGGAGACATGTGGCACAATGCTCAGGCCCCCAGGCGACAGCAAAGGGAAGGAAGAGAAAGAGTTCAGAAAGGAGAAGGCTGCGGCACAGAGGTCTGAAGCCCCACCGACACCTGAGCCCTTCCCAACACGCAGTTCACAGGTGAAGCAGGAAGGAGCGGACGAGCGATCAGCCAGCCGCCTCCCGCCAGCACGAGAGGCGCAGCACGGTGGGGTGGAGGAGCTCAGTCGTGGTCTGGGTACATGAGAGACGACAAGTCTTGTCATAAGTTTACAGAGATGGCTGTCAGCTTAAATTCCTATTTGTGAATCTTATTTCAAGTTAGCTCATTGCAGACTCCATTTAATCCACAGGGCCTGTGGTAACAAGAGAATTTATTCTAAAGCAAAATAAACAAAACATTTGATTATTCTGGACTAAATTAAGTGGAAATGTGCATTTTTCTCCTGCTTTCTGGTTGTTATAATAGGATAGTATGCAACCATAAGGACAGAATTGAAATCAGAGTTTTTCTCAAAAGCGTTACTCGGTGTGTCAGGATCGACCGGAAGACCTTTCCAGGCGCACGTGCTCCCCCGTCCGAGCCGGAGGCCTTGGGTGGGCGCTGACAGTGCCCTGCGGTAAAGCCACGTTTAGGGAGTTCATCTCCAGCTTAGGTTCAAAGGAAAGACCCGGGATTTGGGGCCACCTTGGGGTAGTTTTACGACGTGGGGCAATTTGTGGTCCTTTGGAAGCCTCAGTTCCCTTGTCTGGAAAATGGGGACAACAAGACCTGCACTGGAAGGGTGTGCACCAGTGTGTTTGAAGACGTCGGGCAGGGCCTGGCACGCAGCACGGGGCTCAGCGACTGTAGATTCCTCCCGCTCCTGAGTTAAGAATCGTAAACTCACGCTCAGAACGGTGGCTGAACTCTGTGGATCCTCAGGCATTGAAGAGAGACTCATGCTGAGGCAGAAAAGCATGCTGTTGTATTTTACAAGGAATCTCGGCCTCCAGAGTGCAAACCAAAAGCATCTTTAGGTTAAGTCTCAGCTAACTAGACAGAAAAACCCAGTGGACCAGCTCTTCTCCAGAATCCTGACTGGCTGAGACATTTTTGTAGATCCTCACAGGGAAAAATTTGGCTCCGAAGAGGCAAAGGTCTACGAATAAAACAGAGTTCTCCAGATTCCCCTTTCCAAGAGGAGAGCGTGCCCTGCTTGGTAGAAAGCTCAGCATTTTATGGGTTGAACTGTCAAAGCAAAGAAATTTCTGGATGGGAAGGGTGGGTGGGGAAGGGTCTTCACTCAAAAGAAAAATTCAGCCCTTCGTATGTTTCCACTGCAGCCTCCGGGGGAACTCAGAATGGACGTTTGGTTTACAGACCTCAAGCAGCACAGTGGACGGGGCTCAGAACCTGACAGTCTACTGAGAAGAAACACCAGTCAAAGGGGAGCCTTTCCCGGCCTCGTCTCCTCTTAGCCTCCGCTCAGCTCGTCTCTCGCCGGGTCCCTGGACTCTCGCTGGAGCCGTGTCAGGCGAATCCCACAGATCCTCTTCCATCTCAACGCTCTACGGGGCCTGTCCCTTCAGTGAGATGCTCCCACTTCTGTCTGGAGAATTTCCATTTGGACTCAGCTCCGATCCCTCTCTTAAAGTGTTCTCTGATAGTCCCCAGACAGGGTTTTTGGCTTCTTTTTGGCATCCTGGGCAGACCCTTATCATTCCAGTTACCGCACTGAGCTGCAATTTTCTGTTCTCTCATCTATATACTCCTCTAGAAGGTACCTGGCATAGCATAATCGGCCAATAAATACTTACAAAATTCATTACTCTCCAAATACTTAGTAAGCATCCACTATGTGCCAGGCACTTTCTAGACACAGGGGACGTGGCTGTGAAGGACACTGTGCTCCTGACTTCTGTTCCAGCAAGGATGGGCGGACACTAGATAAATGGTGAGACACACAAGAGAGAACAATAAAATTGGCGAGCAGGAAAGGAAGCGGTTCTGTGCATGTGCTGGGGCAGCCAGGGACGGCCCCGTTGATGGCATCTGAGCAGAGACCTCAGGAGGAAGGGAGCAGACTCTGGAGATCTGGAGGAAAAGCATTCCAGGCAGAGGGAAAAGCAAGCCTGGAGGCTCTGAGGACGCGCGCTGTGCTGACCGTGCAGCAGAGGAAAGCTGGTGTGGCAGCGCAGTGGGCAAGAAACACAGGAGGACACGGGTCCCTCAGGGGGGTGCAACAGGGCCCCGGGCTCCGTGCGCCAGCCTCGATCCTTTCCACGCGTCCCGCACACGGCTGCCAGGGTGGTGGTTTGCAACGTGGGTCTCGCCATATCGCCCTCCTGTCGCAACTTTCAAACATTTACAGAAGCCCCTTCCCCTTGCCAGGGCTCCCCTCCTGGGCCTTCGCGCCCCGCCTGCCTCGTGCTGGCCCGCTGTGTGAACCACACCAGCCTGCTCCCCTCCGCTGGAGCTCTGCGGCTGCTTTCCTGAGTCTACCCCCAAGGCAAATCTTCACTTCTCGCCATCAGCCCTCGGAATTCAGCCAAAATGGTGGCTTGTTCCGGGAAGTGTTTCCAGACACGGAACTTTCCTTTAACGCTCTTCCCTCCTTACACTTCCCCCTAAACCTAAGCCTAAAATTAAGCTGGACGCAAACCTTAGCCCTACCCCAAATCCCCACCTAATGCGGCTCCCACTGCAGTGTTAACAGTAATCCAGCTTCAACCGAATCCTAGACCCAGCCTGTGCTCCTGCCCACACCTCGCCCCTCAGCCCAAGCTTGACCTCCGCCAGCCAACCAAGGACGTTTACTGTGGGGGAATGGCTCCCAGGGCGGTGGTGTGCGGCCCAGCATTGGCGCCCTGAGCCCTGAGTGCGCTTCCAGGGCCCCTCAGAGCCGGCGCTGCTGCTGAGCCGTCAGGGCTGCAGCTTCTCCAGTTTGAGAGAAACCCGTCTGTGCCTCTCATCTGTTATCTGCACACGTTTGGTGAGTTTAACCTCTTTGGCTCAATAAAGTCACCCATAAAATGGAGAAAATTAAATTTATGTCACAGATTTCCAATGATTACGCCATAACCCAAGCACCAAAGGACACACCAGGCCTTGGAGCATTGGCTGAGGCGCCCCCTCCAACAGCTGGGTCCTCTCTGAGCCCTCGTCTCTTCTTACACCTGTTTGGGGGCCTACCTCAGTGAGCAAAGTGTCTTCCACATCAGAAACCTAACACGTTTTACTTGGTGACAATGTTATCCTTGAAACTTGGTTTAATAAAACCTCATTCTAATGCAGAGGATAGAAAATTCACCTCTTACACTTACATAGAATTTTGAAGTAAAAAAGTTTATTCTCTGATATTTAAATTCCAATAATCTCCAATAAACTACTGAAATTAGATTAGATTTTGAGGTGAATGGTAGTGAACCCAGAAACTAATTTGAAAGAAAACTATTATAGGGGCTGGCCCGGTGGCGCAGTGGTTAAGTTCGTACATTCTGCTTCAGTGGCCCTGGGGTTCACTAGTTCGGATCCCGGGTGCGGACATGGCACCGCTTGTCAAACCATGCTGTGGCAGGCGTCCCACATATAAAGTAGAGGAAGATGGGCATGGATGTTAGCTCAGGGCCAGCCTTCCTCAGCAAAAGAAGGAAGATTGGAGGCAGATGTTAGCTCAGGGCTAATTTTCCTCAAAAAAAAAATAAAAGAAAGAAAAAAGAAAACTATTATATCTGCACTGTTTAGCACACAGTGTGTTATAGCCCCACGTTGGGGATCTATTTATTAAAATCTCGGTATGATTCAGTTTATTCATTTAGGTCGTGCATACTGCTTGTTGGGGTTATTTCTAGGTGTTTTATAGTTTTGTTTCTGTCACTATTGGGAATGGATTCGCGTCCCACCATGTCTTTTTTTCTGCCGTTTTGTGTAGAATTAGCTTGCGGCCATCACTTCAGCAACAGTTTTTCATTTGGTTCTTCAGGGCTTTCTAACTGCTTACTCTGGTCACCTGAAAATGACAACTCTTCTGTCTTTCTTCAACAACTACACCTTGTGTTTCCATTTAGTATGTTTTGGGTTGGTCAGAACTTCCAGGACAACATTAAATAATCAGTAATTTTGGGCGTCTTTCCACTGTTGCGGACTTTAATGGGAATGCTGCTTGTTTTCCTATTAAGTACCATGTTGAATATTCTTTCTTACTACTTTTGAGCGTCACCGCCGGTGGCTAAACAAGGGAGCCCAAGCAGTTTCCACTTTCGGGATTTGTTGTCGTGTGTGTGCGCGTCCATGCACCAGCATGACACAACACATTTCTGTGGGGGTTTTATGATCGCAGACTCTCTGTAGAGCTCAACATTGTCCGGTAGCCTTAATATTATTAGTTATATTTATTTACATTCTCCATATCATTATTTCTGGCTTGTCTAATTAAACTAGAAAAAGTGGACAAATCTGGGTTAAAATCACACACACAAATTTTATAGTCTTAGTTTCTCACTTTTCTAAGCATTTTTGCTTTGTTGCTTGATATTAGATTAATTGATGCATAAAGGGATTAATTACCTCTGTAGCTTTATTACGCATCCTCCAGCTTATAAACCCAAATAATATAAAAACAATTCCCCCTCATTCTCCCTCTTTAATTGCTTTTGCCTTGAAGCCTCTTTGCCAGGAACTAACATTGTCTCTCCTATTTTTAATTTCATTTTACTTAGGAACTCTTTGCTCTTCCTTTGATTTTTAAGGTAAATACTTCTGTTTTAGGTGTGTCCCTTGGAGGCGGCAGATACTGGGGTTTCATTTTCACTCCGGTCCGAGAATCTTTGTTTCCTAACGGTGAGGTTTAACTACTTACGTTTATTGTCAGATAGAATCGATGGTTTGTTAACGTCTGTCCTTCTGTTCCACTCGATTTATTTTCTTTTTGATTTTTTGCTGTTTCTTTTGCTTTGGGGGTTTGCATACATGGAATGTTGTATGTTTTTCATTTCCTTAGTAATCTTGAAGGTGTGTATTCTCTTTTTGACTTAACTTTATATTTCCAAAAGCCAGACTTTGGTTTATATTTTTCTAATGGTCAGAGTCAACAATTGAATAGAATCTTAGAATCTCTTCCGTGTGAGGTGAGGCATTTAGTGAATTTCCACCTCCCTCCCACCTGATTTTGTAGAGGATCTTTCTCCCCCTTCCTGGAGCGCTGGCGAGCTGGTGGGAGTCTCTCGTTGACCTTTGCTGGGAATCCGGGAAGCTCGGCTCAGCCTGTAAGTGTCACTCTGTTCCCTCTTCTCGTTCCTCAGGCAGAAAGTATCATATTCTTTTCCTGTTCTGTCTTTGATTGTTGCTTTCTGTCCAGTTCTGTTTTCTCTGGAAACCCCTTGGTGATCGCCGAGTTGGGCCTTCAGTTTCGGGGTAGGCATCACCTCTGTCACAAGCTTTGCACTTTGTAATTTGCGTCTGGGAAAGTTATTGACAGTACGATTTTGAATCCCTGGATCCATCTTCACAGTGTCAATTGCACTGCGAATGCTCTCAGTCACCGCCTTCTCTGGTCCATCTTATCTAACACTTTATCCTCTAGAGTTTATTTCCTCTTGTACATATTCTTTCTGCTCTTGTTTTAGAGAATAGAAATTTCCCTGTCTTCCTGTTTCTGTACTTTGTGGCTTTCAGAGGCTTTCTTCCTCCAAGTCTGCCTGTGATCTTGGTCAGCAGCATTTAGCACTTTCTGTTTTTGTGTGTTCTTTTTATTTATCCACCTTCACATGGAAAGAGCATTATCTGGACCTGTTCTTTCTTACCTATGAGGTGCGTGGATTGCTCCTGCCCTACTTGCTCTCCAGCTGGGTTCTGAGGAAGTCCTCTTCCTGGAGCTGTAACTGCATTTCACATGGATGTCCCGGCTTGATTTCCAGCGCGTTAGCATCTTTCTGCTATTTTGCTGGTCCGTGTTGAGAGTTTTCTCTTATCCCAATGCCTGACTCTGTAATATTCAGCACAGAGGAAATACATACAGTTCCCAGCCTGTGAGGACACGTGGCTTTCTCCACTTCTGAATGTGACCACACTTGGGAGTGCTCACTGTGTCACCGCCGCTTCCCTGACACCCCTACTCAGTTGAGTTTTAGCAGTGACACTATGTGGATTAGTACGTGGATATTAGCGGCACAAGAGGAACGGCCGTCTCCACGAGCTACAGAGTCTGTGATTATGAACCAGCAGAAAGACAGTGGAGGCGACAGGAGATCTCCTACCTACTGCATGAGCTTGTGGGCCCTTTACTTTACCTTTTTCTATTTTATTTTTGGAGCATAGCACTCATGGGCCACTAACGGTGTGTTTCTATGCAGCATCGGAGACGGATGGTTAGTGACGCTTCCTGCCAGAGCTGTGAGTGGGTCATTTCTTAGTACAGTCGCCAGTATCTTTAAGAAGCCTTCTCTTCTTTGGAGTCTTAAGTATTGGAACATTGGAAAGGGTGTGTCAGGGACCCGCAGTTACAAGCCTTCTTAGACCGGAGGCTCCAGTTCTTTCCACTGACTCAGCCCTGAGAAGGACCCTCAAGGGCTTGGCTATTGCACTTTCCGAAAGGTCTTTAGCGCCGCACCCTGGAGCTGGGGCCCCGAGGGCAGCTTTGGGGTTATTAGTCTCCACGTGGAAACGTATTAATAATATGATTAATAGCTAATGCAAATGTCAAACAGCAGACATTAATATAACAACATATTAAGTTAGGCACTATAACCAAGGGGCTGAGAACATGCGTTTTGGACCAGGATCTGAGGATCAGTCACTTACTGGCTTTTTGAACTGAACTCAGGTAAGCCATTCAACATCTCAGCTTCTAACCTGTAAAATGGGGCTCTCACGGGAACAAAGTGATGAAGGCAAGTAAAGTGGTCAGAGTGGGGCTGGCACACGGATGTCTCAGGACGTGGTGCCATGTTATTATTGTTCACGTTATCATTGGAAACACTCTTCTAGTCCCCTAATGCAGTTTTCTGGAATAAGGAGATACTGGTGTTGCTCCTCCTGTGGCTGGCAGTAACAGACGCCGCTCGTGAGGTGGTTGTACACAGGCCGTGCTTCCGTTTCCCAGGGGAGTAAAGGTCACTGAGATTCCCAGACAACTGTGGAGTGAAGGTTGTTAAACTGACTTGAACGGGGGACCATCCGAGTGTAGAAGCCTGCTGTGGTTCAGCCAGAACTCAGGTGACTCAGGAATTCTTCCTCAGGCCTCTCTCGCTCATCGTCTTGGGAAACGGAGTTTGCATCTCAAGACAGGAGCATACTTGCTTGGAAAAAGTTTTATCAGAAAATGTGTGATTTCCACAGTGTGGAATAGCTATTGTCAATCGGATGTTCTTTCATAGATTCCCTGGCTTCTGAGAAGGCGTCTTAGCCACGTGGCCCTTGTGTTTCACCAGCTGAGTTGATGGGGGAAGTTAATCGAACGCATTGGGAGAAATTCTTTGTCTCAAAACCCAAACACATTGTCTTGGAGGAAAGAGTTTGTGAGATGTTCTGTAACTGCCTCGCTCTCTTCCTAGGCCCCTGCATATTGATCTAAAAAGTAATAGCTGACATAACGATGATGACAACACAGCAATAAGTACATCTTAATACCAGCTGACCTTTGTTACGTGTATGACATGTGTCGGGTGCTGTTCTCAATGTTTTTCACAGATGACACAATTTAATCCTCATAACAGCCCATGAGGCGGGAACTAGCATTTGTCCCACTTCACAGATGGACAGATAAATCGATTTGCCCTAGGTCACACTGCTGGGAAGCTGCTGAGGAGGGATAAACGCAGGTGTTTTCATTCTGGAATGTGTGTTTTCAAACTAAGCTCTCCCACTTTCTTACCCCACCTCCACTTACATTCGTGCTCATACCTCTAACTGTCAACCACGGGAAGTCGCCGTGGATTGGGGTGAGGAGCCACACTCAGTCTCCCCTGTTGGAGAAGAGAAGCTCAAGAAGAGGCCGTAAGGACTTTGGTGGAAGGTGTTTATTTGGAGCCCGAGTTTCTCAGGGTTGGCGATAGTGGTCTCTTACGTGCTTCTCACACTTTACAACTTTCAGAGAAACTTTTCTACCTGCTGATTTATTTGACCCTCAAAACAGCCCCATGAACCACGTGAGGATGACGTTATTATTTCAAAGATGATGAAGCCAACAACCTCAGAGGTCAAGGGGCTTTCTAAAGGCCACACAGATGATTAGAGACGATTTGGGATTATCTACAATAATGATAGTAATAATAAACCATTGCTAAATATTTACCACACGCCAAGCACCATGCTAATTAAGCACATCAATGACATTAACTGGTTTCGCTCCCAACAACCAAATATATGAGATCACATGGCTGAGGCACAGTTCTGGCACACGACGAGCCAGGACACAACACAGGTGGGGCTCTCAGCTCTTAATTTCAGTCTCTACTTCTCTCACTAGGGAGAAATGAATTTTCTTTAAAGGAGACACAAGAGAGACTTTGTCCACTTTTAAACAACTTTCGGTATGTGGAAAATATTAATTATGATAATAGTAATTAACACTGTCTCACTGTTCACTGTGGCAGGCACTACACCATCCATTTGCTCATTGAATTAATAAGCTTTGAATTAATTGAATTAATAACTTATCACCTACTATGTGCCAGGCACTGTTCTGAGTGCAAGAAAACACTATGAGCAAAACATTATCTTTCATGGAGCTTATGGTCTTTTAAGAAAGTAATCAAATACTCACATCATTTATAGACAGTGCTAAGTGCCCCAGGAGAGTCTGGAGTGTAGGGTCTCTGTCACAGTCTGGGGACAGGGGAGGCATCTGGATAAAGTCACGTTTGTACTGAGAACGTAGGGTGGAAATGTCAGCTACAAGAGAATGTGTCTTAGGGGAAGGAGAAGAATGTGTGTAGAATCTGAGATTTTGGGGATTTTGAGAAACTGAAAGGTTAATTGACTGGCTGGAGTATGTTTATGGAGAAGAAGAGCGGTGCCAGACAGGCTTGGAGAGGCAAAACCATGCCGACTTAGCTAAGGATTTTCTATCTAAAGAGAAAGGGTAATCCATCGAGATGAGAGGTTACTTGTGTTTGAAAAGATCCCTCAGCCTTATGTGTGAAGCACAAATTGAAGGGGACAACTGAGACCAGGCAGGAGGCTGCCGTGGCGACACGGGTTAGACAAGATGGTAGCTTGGGCTGGGGAGGGTAAGATGGAGAAAAGTGGATGGATGTAGGAATTATTTAGGAGGTAATCTCAACAGGATTTGTTTTGCATTAGCTACATGGAGCAAGCAAGAGGAAGGATTCTGGCTTGTGCAGCATGCACTGCTCCATTTAATCCTCACAATAGCACCATGATGATTGTACCTCCAAGTTCCAGGAAACAGATTCCGAACGTTTCTAGCCACTGTCCATGGTCATGCAGCTCATCCACGGCAGAGCCGGGATTCACCCAGGTCCGCCCGGTGAATCTGAATCTGGGTTTCGTCTGCTATGTTACACTGGGAATGGGAAGAAACGCCATGGCCTGTTGTAGGGAGGGGGTGTTAGAAGCCACAGGAAGTGCGGAATCGAGTGAAGCAAGTGGGCACCACGCAACTCTGAAAATACGCGTGGCCTCGAAGCCCAAGCTCTCGCGACGTCCATGAGAGTTTGCAGCTGGTGCCACCGTGACTTTTACGAGATTGAAGAGCACAAGCCAGTATCTTCACTGAGTATGACTTCGTTAAATGTCATTGTTATAAATAAATAACGCATGTTCATTGTAGAAAAATGAAAAAATACAGAAAAGCAGAAAGGAAAACAATGAAAATCTCCTGTAATCCTCAGAGGGGGGAAAATATTCGCTTGCTTTTAATTCAACAATGCCACGCACTGGGTTAACCACCACAGGTATTCAGTGGAAGGAAACCAGAGACCCATAGACCCAGGCTTTGTGAGGATTTTGACTTGAGGAAATTTAGCCTCTGGGGCTCTAGCTCCCTCCTCGTACATGGAGAGAAACTCTATCCTCATTTAATGACCAGCCTTGTTTGAGCCTGACTCAGTGTGTCAGTGCTGGGCACAGCCTCAGAGTGTCCCACACCACTGGCTCACTCTGCCCGTCCACTTGGTTCCTCAGGGGGGAGGGGAGATACTGATGTCGCTCTCACAGGGATGCGCAAGGACCAGCTCCCACGTGTGGAGAGCACCTGGGGGGCTCAAGAGCGAAGACACGGTGGCCCCACACCTACACACACACATGCACACGCACGTATGTACGCACATACATGCATGCATGCACATACACATGGTCGGCGGCAGTTTGCTGAATGACCTCCTGTCGTCTGGAAGCCCCCACTCAGGGGAAGCAGGTCCTGGCAGGCCTACCAGCCCTGTTGCTCTCGCTCCCCCCACTTCTCCTCCTGGCGAGCTGCACAAAACCATTGCTTTTGGGTACTTGCCACAGGCTGGCCCTTAGAGACAGGAGGAATCCTAAGACCCAGACTTTATTCTTAAGGAGCAAGCAACGTGGTGGGGCCAGATGGTAAACAGAAAACTCCAGCACAATTTAATCAGTGCTGTTGTAACTGAGCCATGGGCTGCGGGCCGGAGGGTCGGGAAGTGACTCCTTTGCCTCAGGGAAGGCCTGGGCCCATGGGAGGGCAGAGTCTGCTGGTTTGCTGGGCTGGGAATGTGCAGGGCCTGTGTCTTGGTGAGGAGCCCTCTTCTGGAACCCACAGCCCGTGAGACCTTGGGGATGCCACGGCCACCTTTGACATCCGAGGCAGAGCAGAGGGAACGGGGTGGGCAGGCGGGTGCAGGAAGGAGGTCTCTGCAGCCACCACGCCCCTTCCCTGCCCCTCTCCACATCCTCCAATCCCCCAGCTCTGGCTCTGCTGAGGCCCGAGTCAGACACTGACAAGTCCTCTGCCGCCTGCTCCCACCCACGGAAGCTCCCGGAGAGCGAGCTTGGTCGAACTGCCAACCCTGCAGACTCGGCAGCACGTTCACGAAACCCAGATCCCTCTCCGGGCTGGTTGTTTTTAAGCTTCTTGGGTTTTGTGGAATGAAAGACTTTGATGCTGGAATCCCTCTCTATCTTCTGATGGGCATGTGCTCGCAGCCCCGGGGCCCTGGTGCGGATGCAGCATGGTGGAGAGGGGGCTCGCTCTCCAGTTCCTCACGGGCCCGCTGTTCCCCACCAGGCTTACTGCGTCCTTGTCACCTCACCTCAGCCCACCTGGCTGGTGTGAGGATGTTTGTGCAGGTGGCCCCTGTGTTTAGCTTTGTCATTTCTTGACTTTTCAGTTGAGAAATTATCTCAGCCCCCCCCATAGTAATTTCGCCTCAATTCTTTGCATTTTTGCAAAGTTCTGCGGCTCTGCTAACAATGCTGTGCACACCTGGACCCCAGCGCTGGGCAGTGTCCACATGTGTCCAGGACTCCCTCCTGTCCACCAGGAAGGAGGCCAGACCACAGCTCCCATTACAGCGCTGTTTCTCACTTTCTTACAGAAATGAGAATTGACGTTGCTGTTTTTCTTAAAACGCAACAAAACAATCTATGATGATTTTAACTGATTCTTAAATGAATTGATGAATCAGCTCTTTGGCCCACAATGTCGATCTTCTCAACATTTGAAGAGAGCCCGCCCAGCCAGCTGCTAAGGCACTCCATCAGCGGGACTACAACTGCCCACCTGTGGGGGAGGGGGCGGACGAGGAGTTTTGGGGCTGGGGGAGGCAGATAGCACCATCCTGGGGACAGAGTTCTCATGCCCTCGATGGGGACAGGCTTTCTCTGCATCTGGGTCACATGGGAGATGGTGCCCACGACGTGGTGTCTGCTGTGGGGAGAAGGGTGGGCCACATGACTGAATGTCCCATTCAGCCATCGAGCCCAGCCCTGCCCGTGAGCCCCACCAGCACTGCAGCATTGTGAGCGCTGCTCTGCCCAGGGTTGTGCATGTCCACCTCTGACCTGCTCCTTATTCCCCATTGTCATCCCTCTCAAACAGTCAGCAGGGCGAGAGCGTGTGCGAATTAAGGGTCACAAAAGGAACTTGGGTTTTGAGGAGGAAGAAGCCTGTTCAACATGTGGCAGCTCTAAAGAGCGCTGACGGAGACACACTGTTTACAGGCAGCAGCTGTCCGGAAAATAGATGTTTACTTGCAGTGAGGGTAGTAAGATTTCTGCCATTAGGCAAAGTAGATTCTGCACCGTGTCTTCTCCTACAGAAAACCATGTTGGAATAAACCTTTAATTAGCAGTGCTTGTGGCAATGAAAAATATTAAACAGAATCCTGGTCTCTATTGGCATTTCTGCTTATTAAAAGAGAGACAGGAAGGGAGAAGCACTGGGAACCTGCCTTTGGAAGGATGGCCTTTTAAAATAGTATGTTCCATTTAAAGCTACAAGTGCAATGTTTGCTAAATTGACTAAATTACTGACAGAAAAAAATTTCCCTACTATTCACAAGAACTTAAACCCACTGAGTTTGCCTGAACCGTCCATCTTCTGATGAAAAGGTACATTTTAATACAATCAGGGGCATCCTTTGCATCAGACTGGCTCGCGTCTCTCATGAGTTTCTTTAGTGGGAGATGAGACTAAATGTTTCTGTTGAATAATAGGAGGTCTTTCTGCACAACTCTTCCAGGCCACGGACTGGGCACCACGAGAGCAGTGGTGTCCTATCTTGCTTTGGACACATAGTAATTTTTCTGCCTCTATATTTTTAGCAAACAGACTCGTGCCCCACAATACCATCATCGAGTACATAGTCCTAATCCTGTAAAGTTCTGAATGCTTTCCCTTCTTGTGCTGAAAGAGTCAATTCATTTATAACCAGTTTGGTCCAAGACGAAGCCAGTGGACCCTGTGTCTGAGTGGCTCATTCTAGGTGTGTGCACACCCTTGAGCAGTGTGCAACCTTCTCCAAGTCTTGGTTCCTTTGTATGTAAAGTGGGGCAATAATACTTAGTTCATAGGTTTATGGCAAAGATTAAATGAAAAACAGAACATAAAGCAGGTAGGACAGACTTCAGCAGGTGGTCTGTGCTTAATCAACGGTAGCTGTTAGGATGAGAGATTGTGTCAGGGACAGACAGGTGGGCTTCCCAGAGCCCCTGAAGCTGAAGCGATGGTGTCTGGAAGCAGCAGCAGCTGATTTTCTGCCCCCGGCCCTTAGTGGGGGGCTCAATACCTATTTGGTGAATAGATGGACTGCCAGACAGGCTCCTGAACGTTACCCCCCAGATCTACCAGTCAAACCCACCCACTGGTTTTGCCAGATCATGAACTCCACTTTTCTTCATCCTCTGTTTTCTCAGTGGACCCACTATTTCGTGAGAAGCAGGAAGAACTGCCATCTGTTATGCTCAGCTCTCTTAAGCCAAACCAACAACACTTATTGAGGCCAAGACAGGTGAGCCGACGAGGTCAGGGGAAGTCATTCTCAGCGTGGTTTCTAGAACACGGCTCTGCAAATATATGTGACGTGGCAAAATCTAGGACAGGGGTTTGTTTTTATTATTTATTTTCGGTCTTAAATGGTGCAATGGCTTAACGTGAATCCTTGCCCCCATGTCCTGGTTTGCTGTTTCACTCCCTGACAAACGCTCATTTCACACTGAGTGCTCACCTGGAGCACTGAGACCTGCCGTCATGCCAGCAGGAGCCCTTTCTCCGTGGTGCCAAGGGGAGCTCTGGCGGCTTTGGAAGCCCTTAGATCAACCCCTCCCTCCTTATGGGACACCCTCGCTGCTCACTCAGTGGCGTGGGGGTTGGAATTCTGAACAGACTGAGGAGAGACGGACCGTGCAAGAGCTCCTGCCATCTATTTTTCAGTCCCAAAGTCGTGTATCTTGCTTTCTCCCTTTCAGTATTTCCTTATTTTCTTGGTTTCACAGAACTGTTTTATAAGAAAGTTTCAAAAATATCCTGGGATTACCATCTCTGAATGAACTTTCGTGCCCGTAGTCTAAGCCCCTTCGGTTTAGAACCGCCCCACCCCAAAGCCTCTGCTTTTCACTACCAGCTGCTGGTTCTTTTCATGCTCATGAAAGCACACACAGACACACAGAGACACCCGTGTGCACGTGTCCACACGCACACTCCACATAGATGGAAACATCCAGAAGGAACGATGCATTGTCCAAGCTGTCCCGTTGAGTTTGTAATCCAGCATGAGTTACCGAGTGCTGATAAGCAGGGGAAGTTCAACCAGACAGTTTAATCCTCCAATTTCCTGTCTTCTAATCAGCCCCTGATTCTTTTGGTTTTAAATTAGAAACATTCCTGACAATATTCAGGACAGGTGAAGGAAAATCAACTGGAAAACAAGGACAAAGCATTTATTTTACTGTCTAAAGTTCACAGGAGAAATATGAGCGTAATAACAGGAAATCAAGATTTTTAAAAAGATAGTAGCAGTACATAGGCTGGCTTAAGTCACCAGTCACGTTTCTGAATGAAGCACATTTGGATCATAATTTGATTTAAAGAAAAAAAAAGCAGAAACAGCTTAATGCTTGTGCTTCTTTCTAAGGATAGTAAACGGGACCAGAGGAGGTACTGTAAAAAGCCAACCTGAAAGAAAACGAGGCAGATAATTTCTTAACGTACGCGGGAGGAAAAAAGCCACTTCAGATTTTGCTTGCCATCGATTATTGTTAATACTATGAGAGAATAATGTTTGGAGGGTACAGAAATCTTCGAAGTTAATGCATATTCTTAGAAATTAATATAGTCATGCATATTTATAATAGTGGATAAAAATAAGACCATTGTGCATTTAAAAATAGCTCAGGTAGAGTGTGCCAATGCTTGAAATAGAATGTATACAAATACATTTATCATGGACACTTCCTTTTGAAAACATACTGGATGCTGAGAACATAATATTTATTATTTACTGAGTCTTTTTTTTCTTTTATAGCCATTGTAGCAATTTCCAAGTTATTTTAATCATTATCACGAAAGAGCTAGTGCAAATGCATAAAAGCAGTCTCTGTTGGTGTGTTCCAAAGAACCCAGAGGACGGTCATCAACAAAAGTTATTCAGGTGAGAATTAACATTCTAAAAATTGCAATGGTAAACGCAACTTAAGATGTGAATCCAGGCAAATAACAACAACAAAGGTTTGCATGGAATATGAGTTCTAAGTTTTGGGTGCAGCCATTGGGGCTGCCAATCATTCCGGGAGTAGCCTAGAGTCGAGAGTTATTCTGAATTGTTGAACACAGTAACACAGTGTTTCACAGAAGCACCTTGTTAATTTACACAGATACTTAAAAAAAGGCATTTCCATTAAAGGCATAGCATATTCTTCCTGCTCAAGTATTTTCCTCGTATGCAAAGTCTGAGTTGTAAAAATTTGGATTAAGTGATGGATAATTCTTGATTGAAAAATTACATGGCAATTTCTAAAGCGGATGCTTCCCAAATAAGTGCTTGGGAATGAGCTTGGGGCAAGGGGTGGCCGGATGATTTAATAGCCTTCATTTCATAGTTGCTATGAGTTTAAGTTGGATCACAGAAACAACACACGTGTATTTTGTAATTCACACAAAAAATAGTCCAATAATATCTCGTTATCAGTTAATGACTAGAAAGAGGAGAACATTCATTCTGCCTTCGTTTTAATGCCGTGGGGGTAGGACGGAGGTAACTCCCTGGACAGAATTATATTCTGAAGCGTTTACAGGCATGGGGGTGCTTCCATTTCATTCAAAGTGGGGAACATTTCAGGAGGGTTTTCTCTGGTTTTCTGTTGGAGGACTTCAAATAGAGATGTCACAACACAGCTAGATTCAGTTAATACGTAATTCCTATTTCTTGATTTGCATGATTAAAGCATTAGAGAAGAGGCTCACATATCAAAAGGTTCCTCATAAGTGGCAGCGCCAAAGGTAATTACTGTTAAAGTGCACGTGCTCCGACCCTGCTCCTTGTGAACTTCTAACTTGTTTACAACTCCTTGGGCTGGAATGAAAGTCTTCATTTGACTTTTGGAAATCAAGACCGCTTTCTCGCTCCATTTTGCTATCCAAGGGCATTTCGCATTTCTTAAATCCTGTGTCCCTCAGTCAACATTAGCTCCAACCGAAAAAAGCCATAGATGATAGAGAAGGCCCTTCTCAGTATTTCACATTTTAGAACAATTGCTTCTTAAACAAGCATAGTCTTTTTAAGACAAAGCTAAAATTTATGCTTAAAAACACACACCCAGTTAATTTAGTCAACTGACGTCCCGTGAGTTATCAAAAAGTGCAGTGAAAACCTCACGGTCAGCCTGGTGCCTTTGGAAGGATGGGGACAGAGAGGGAGCGAGGAGAGGCTGCGAATCTCAGTCTTTCATTAGCCAGCTTCTTTCATTCCAGTGGGTCTTTATTATTTAGAAAAATAAAAAGTGATTTGTAACTCTCTCCATTCTCACCTAAAATTTTGGAGTAGGTAATGGCTGTCTACAACCTGGTCCAACACGTGCCCCCAAACTAAAACAAACACACACATTTGCCATACAAATTGTTTACGATTCATTAAAAAGCAAAATTGCATGTCCCTGTGCTGGCAGCTGAGGCCGCGCTCCCGGCAAGGGGCACTCACTGCCTGCCTTTGTATGCGGAGAGCACCAAGCCGGAGGCTCCCACCACACAGCCCGAGTCTGTGCGGCCAGAGGACGCAGGAGGTAATTTTAAAGCTTTATTTGCCTTTCGTGTGAAACTCGGATCTTGTACTGTCCTTTGGTTAAAGTGCTGTATCAGCCAGGGGCAAGTTTAAGTTTTTTTTAGTTGAGGAAAACTGTTTCGGGTAGCAAGGTGGGGATATGGAGGGAGAGGAGAAGAGAAGAGTAAGAGAAAACGCAAAACTTGTCTTATTTTAATTCATTCTCTCCCCCTTCACCCACATCCTCAATTTCCCATCAATATCGGGAAGTTTACGTTGGGATTACTTGTAACTGGCAGATCTAAAACGCTACGGTATCTGGTCACCTTTGAGGGATAGGAAAATGAATTTATTCTTTATGGCGACTCCCACAACTTCTTTAAAGAGCGCTCTGATTTCTCACCCCTTTCAAAGCAAAGATCCAGAAGTATTGAAGTTGAGAGAAACTTCCTGTAGTCTGCAGCCTAAACAGCAGCCTGTGAGCTCGAAGCATTGTTTATTTTTAGTCAACTGCATCGCTAAATGTTTCCACCACTTTTATATTTTATATTCCCGGCGGTAAAACATCTGTAAAGTAATTTTAAATGAAAGGCAACTTCCAAGTAAACTTTACAAAAAAGAAATGACAGTTTTGCAAGTTAAAAAAAGAGGAGCATTTGGTGATCTTTGCAAGAAAAAAAAAAAAGACACAATTTGCCATAAAAAGTAACAGTCTATAAAATCGAGGAGCTCTTGAAACACAAGGAAGCGGAATGTTACCCAGAATATGACATCAGCACGCAGACTTTTTTAAAGCTTATAACTTAGCATAGAAAATAATAGCGAAACCAATCGGTATATTCGTTTCCAGTGTTTAACGAGCTGCGTTAGGCAACCTCGTAGCACACAAGCAAACCGGTCCTTTCTGGCAGAGCCTGTGATGGGGGTGTGTGTCCTGAATGCAGGTCCAGGGGATCGGTGGACAGTTCACCCCCAGTCTAACCAACGCAAAGCACGAGTAACACTGTCCCGAAGTCACTGGGAAAGTTTCTAACGTCTACTCAAGAAACTGCAAGTTAAAACACACGTACCCACAACATACCCACAGCCACCTTAACTCAATTGCGAGTCCTTGGGACGGACACACTGCACCCAAGAAGCAGCTGAACAGAAGCCTGCGGCAGCTCACTTTTAACAGTCTCTCAGTCCTCAGAACTCCTAAAACTCGCCAGAACACCACCACCCTCGGTCCAGGGAGGGGAAAGGAGAACTCTTTCTGCAGATCGGACAATGAAACCGACCACGTCCCGTCTCGTAATTCCATTCGCCAGTCTGCCTCTTCGACACCACTCTCTCTCTCTCTTTTTTCTTAAACTGATATCTATGTGAAACGAGCTGAAGTTCACGGTCCAGTTAGGAACGGATAATACATGCATTGTCCTGGCAGCAAACTTTTTTTTCGCTCCCTGGAAGAATTCACGCTTGCCGCAAGAATAATAATTGCGAAAACTAGAAATGTGCTGCTAACGAAGTAATCCTCAACGGCCGCCACCCTAACGAGGGCAGAAACGATCCGAGGACGCCCTTCCCCACAGGACTCGCTTCTCCCGTGACAATCAGCCATTGTGCATCCTCCCAACTCACTCTACCTCTTATAGATCCAAGATGTCAAAGGTTGTCTGGCCTGGTTGACCATGACATGTGAGTTAACTCATTCCGTGACGGCGTGGTGGAACTTTATTAAAACTTTGTACGCAGAATTACGAAAAGGTAGGGCGTGTGGGTCTTTTCCACTCAGAGCTAGAGCTCCTAAGAGACTTAAGACCTGCTCTGACATAAACGGGGAAAGTCAGACGGGAGCTGTGGGGCCGGGCGTGGGACCCAGCCTTCGCTCACAGGTGACTCAGGGCAGCCCAGTCAGTGGGGCAGGATCGGGGCTCGCCAGGGCTTGCTTCTCCCCAGCGCCCACCACGCGTCCTCAGAAAATACACAGCCAAGGAAAACCATGCCCCCCACAGTCCCTGAAAACAAAAGTAGAGGGATGTGAGGCCAGAGAGAGGGAGCACAACGTAAGGGCCAGGACAAGCGTTTCGCCTTCTACTCCACGACCGGCGTGGCTGAAATACCACCTCAACCTTAAAACTTCTGATGCTCTTAAAAAAATTCAAAAAACCCAAAAACCTCCCAAAGCCTGTCCCACAGAAACCAGGGCAAGCCTCCCTGGGAGCCCGAGTCGCAGAGTGGCAGGAGAGGGTGGCAAGAGAGGGTGGCAGAGGAAGCAGCGTGAGGCTGCCTGGCTGAAGAGTGTGAAAAAATCAAATGCGAATTTGATGAATGTGAGGTCTGGGACATTTTGTCAAAGAGGGAGGGAAAGTAGAAAAGGGAAAAAAAAAAAAAGCAGCACGGCTGCCAACTCACCATCCACCAAGTTCTGGCCGAGATGTCGTAGCAGAGCTGCCATTTGATGGAGCCCTCGGAAGCTTTCCCTGCCATTACGCTGTCAGCAAGCTTCATCTGATGCTAACTCACGGGAGATAAGACACCTAATTGAGAAAACATTTGCGGTGGCATGTGGGGCAACATGCAGGCCGGTCCATACCATATGGAATCACGGGTAAACCCTCCTTGACAATGGACCAGCCTCCACAGACCCAGTGGCAAGGTGAAGTGGAGAGAGACGAGGAGCCTCCTGCCAGCTGTCTTCTCTCCTTTTAAACGCGGACCCACCACCACACATCAAAGCGAGCCGCTAAAGTTAGGGCTTCATCACCCAGATGACTCTGGTCTGCAAGGTTTTTCCTTTCCTCCCAACAACCAATCCCCCTCTTTTTTTTTTTTTTTTTAGGAGAATAAAGAGATTTAATAGGACAAAGGCAGGTAGTGGACTGTGGAGTGAGATCGCCACAGGCTATTAGCCTAAAATTTCTGCTTGACAGATGGAACTGCTTAGAGACTATCATGCGATGTTTTGGGCTTTTTCTTTCTTCCTACCCCCCCTTCCTCGACTTTAGGTCTGATTCAGTATCTGTTTTTCGCAGCCACTTTTCTCAAGAACGTGAGCTGTGCATTTAAAAAAAAAAAAAATGTTTAGTTCAGTTTTCCTGTCTTACACATCTCTGCTGGAAGCAAAGAGAAAAGTCTAAAACTGAATCTGGGAACAGCCGAACAGATTTTTCAAGGAGTAAGAAAAAAGTATTTCTCCTTCTTTTATTTTTAAAAATTAATTCATTATTTGGTTTGGCTGTGGGGGAGCACGAGCTGGAGGCAGCCGGACTCAAATCAGCTGATTTTGGTTCGGCTCGCGCCCTGTTTAGATGTGTGTTTTCACGTGAGGAAAGATTACTGATATTTCACAAGTTCTAACCCAGGCTGGGTGCCATCTCTATTTTTGGTGTCCTTTTTCTAAAAAATTAATTCTGGGCTTCTCCATTCTTCGTCAACGAAGTGATCAGTCACTAGCAATTCAGTTTGACACAATTCAGGCTAAACTTGACACGAGAACTTCTCTATTCAGGGAAAATCACGTCTGATTTCCTTGCTGTAACCAAGCCATCCTCTTTACAGGGGTTTTAACCACACATCCTCTCTTGAGCAGGAAAAAATCAACCACAATGTGGGCCTACCAATAAGAATGTCTGTAAAATGATTTTTTTTTTTTTTAGTGAGAAGTCCAGTCAACTGCTGAATTTCAAGCCATTTAACTTCAGGACTAAAGGGGAGAAAGAGGTAGAGAGAATGCCTTGCATTTGGTATATTTTATTTTTTCAAACGGTGTGGGATTAGGAACTGAGGAAATACCTCTATGAGAGCAGGGTACCAACGCATCCTAATTCTTTTTCTGAGGGTGAGCTAGTCCTTGGTCCTCGAGCCCAGAGCAGCAATGTTGTGATTCCCTGTGCTGGGGTCTCTGTGTCGGCTCGCCCAGCACGGAGAATTTATCTGCAGTGTTTTTCAGGGCGATTAAACTCAGATTATTTAAAAAGTTGTGCATTTACAGTCCAACTATCCAGCGGATTTTTTTCTAGTCACATTTTCGACTGAATAATATTTAGATGAACTTATTTGAGACACAGTTTAAGTTCCAAAGAGGTCAAATTGGGTGACTTTCTTTCCCATTTCTGGTCTCTTCTTCAGCAGGTGCTATTTTAACCGTTTAGCATTGGGTAAATAGCTGTTTCGACAAAAATAATTTTAGTAAAGCAAATTTTATCCAGTTGCACCTGAAATGTTTCATGATTTAAAGCAAGATGCACGAACGCTTCTGCAGAATGAACTGCAGGTACAACAAAGAAGTCACTTTTTTCTTTCTCATGCCTCATTGTAACGAGATTTCTTCTAATAATATGGGGGTATGAGGGGGTATCGAGAATTATCACCAAATACGGATATTGCCGTTACTCTCAGAAGCATCTTTGTGTTCTTTATTACTCTGGCATCACCTCTCTTTTCAGAAGGGTCCACAGTAGCACAGGAGGTGTTAAGTGGCCTTGAGTCCACAAGCAAGTGCCTTCTTCCAGGACCTGGCCCCGAGCTGACCAGCCGACACATTTGTTGCCTTGCGTAACTGCAGTGACTTTAAAATGCCCTAGCCTTTCTTCAGTTTACCATTTAGAAAAAAAAGAGAAAAGACACGGAAATTCTATACGAAATGTAAAATAGCACAAACCACAAAAAAAAAAAAAAAAAAAAGGGAAAGAAGAGAAACGCGGCAGCCTCTGTCTTTGCATCTGCCCAGCTCTGAGGCGTCCCTCCCACCTGCCTCCCACGGCAGACAGCCCCGCTCCGTCCGTCAGCCTTCTCTGGGGCACAGAGGTGTGGACAACCTGCCTCCGAGGGCCACAACCTCACGGTTTCTGACTTCCCAGCATCTCTGAAGTTGGAGGGGCCGCTTCTTGAGCTGCTGCCTTTCTGAGACGCACGGCAGCCTGTGCACGCCCATTATTGATGAACGATCAGGGCAGGAGGGAAACTGGAGTCCAGATTCCACTTTGTGAAGGACGGGATACGCAGGAAGATTGTACAGGAGATGGCACAGTAGTTTTGAACAAAGAGATGAGAAATATGATTGGATAATCGTGTTTCAAATCGGGAACAATTAGGGGTATTTAACTTTATCATTGTTCTCTAAGAGGCTGGGGGAAGCTGTCCTTTCCCTCGTAGCAATGTCTTTTCACAGTGTGGCCCGTTGTTAATAGCCTTAAAACAAGATTAAATAAAACACGTTAAATATTGCAATTATTGTGGGAAATAAAATTATTTGGTGAGCATAATGAGGAGCAATTCAAGCATTTAACATGATCCAGGAAATGCTACTCCAAACAATTGCATTTGCTTTATGCATTTTCCCCCTCTGATTGCTGACAGATGCCTTTTTGGAAACAAACATCTAAATGGTTTGCTTTCAGTCAGAAAAAAAATATAACAGAGAACGGCTACATGTTTTGAATTTAACTCTTGTCATTTGAATGCTTCTTTCCCTGCACGTGAATGGATCTTAACAGACTCTCATCAGGAAACGAGCCCATCACAGTTTGGACGTCCTCGCTTCCTTCGACCATGTTTTACGAGGAGTGGGAATCCCCGGGCCGTGGAGTCAGGTGATGGGTTCCCCCGGTCTGTGGTGGGAGGACTGGGGCTGCAGGGAGCATGACAGAGAACAGTTTTCTCCTGACGTGAGGCCCCCTGGCGAGAGCGTGCCCCTTTCCAACTTCATTCAGGGGTTTGTGGCCAACTTGCCCCAAATCAGCTCCCCACTTTTGTTGGATGGGGAGGACCCAGAGCCGAGGGGGCAGGTGCTGCCAGCAGGTGTAAGCACCAAGGGGAGGGTTCGGTTTTTGTCACATCTTGCTGAAGGGCAATGTGAAGTGGAATATTAATAATTTTCAGAGGCTGGATAGCAGAGCGGTTGAGAGCACTGTTTCTGAAGTCCAACTGCCCGTATCCCAGCTTAATGGGTTCCCAACTGTGTGACTACTCCCAGGTTACTTAACCTCTCTGGTTCTCTGTGTCCTACTCAGGAAAATGGAGATAACGATGGTTATTAAGTTAGTTAGTGGCAAAGATACGCATCAAGCCAATAGCTTCTGATGTGTAATGAGTGCTGGGGCAGAGTTATTGTTTGTTACTATTACTCCTCTATTGAGGGGAAATCCCCTTTCTCCCCCATGCCCTTGTCTCTGTTCTTCCGTGACGATCTGTGCTCTGTGCATTGTGGCCCTTAGCACCCTCTCCTGGGATCATCTGCCTCCCAGTCGGCCTTCCCTCCTGAACCGGGAGATTCTTGAAGGCAGGGCCGTGTTGCGTTCATCTTGGCAGCTGTGAGGTCGGCTCAGTGGTGGGCAGAGTGGGGTCTCCTTAAATGGCGAGAGAAAGAGAGTGAGAAGGCTCAGAACACGAGTCGATTTGAGGTTCTGCTGCATTCTTCTCCTTCACACAGCCCGTTCCTTTACCTCGGCTCAAACCGCTGCCCCTCTTAGGACATCGCCCGGCACTGCAGGCTAAGCCCTCCCCAGACCCCAGTGCACAGCAGCCTCTGGTGCCCCTGAATTCCTGTCGTCTTCCTCATGTGCATCGTCCGTTGGTACTTCATAGACCGACTATACTATTTGTCTTGAATGAATGTATGTTATTCACTCACTCATTCCTCACCCATTTAACAGCAACTTCTGCATCGTAGGCAATTAAAACCTTTTTTCCGCTTCTTTTCAAGCTTTGTTTCTAGGGCCATTGGAAATGTGAAACTCTAGGAGAAGAGCAACTTGGTTTTGAATGCAGCATATAATCACAGCTAAGACGTATTGAGTGCTTCCGCTTAGCCAGGCACCGGTCTAAGATCTTTCTCTATCAACTGGGTCCTTAGGACGTAGGATCTTTTATTAACCCCATTTTACAAACAAGAAAACAGGCTCCTAGAGTTGAAGCAACTTATTTAGGGTCCTAGAGTTAGAGACGGGAGGAGTCAAGCCCAGGAGCTGCACCACCCGTGTCTCCCGGAGCCCCCGAGAGGCGGGCAATGTGGGACTCAGGGCCTGCTGTGTGCAGGCGCTCCGCAAGGCGCTTTCGCAGGTGACGCGTGGTTCACCCTCCCAACAGCCTCGGAGGTCGGTGGTAGTGTTTTCACTCTGCAGGTCAGGGTCAGAAAGTCTCGCCTATTGGCTCACACTGAGCAGGAGGAGCACAGACTCAGACGCGTCTACTGGACGAAATGCCCGTGCTTTCCCTAGGCCCGGCGGCTGGCCTCAGATTACTTTCGTAGAGTCGGGTGCTGGGCGTAACGAATACGTATGGCCTTGAAGCTCCAGGCGCTTGGACATCGTGAAATTAGGAATGTGCACTGTTGCCGGGACTGGAGAGAAGTTTGGTTTAGGGAAATGGGTGTCTAAGACTTTAAAAAAAGCCCGTATTGAGGAGGGATCTGCTGTTGGTACCTAGGTCTTTTCTCTAACCTCAATCAGGTGGAAAATCCTAAAACGGTGTTCAGGACGTCCCTGTGTAACCCTGAAAATGAATGTGAACTCATACGTAAGCTTTAGGCTAAGAGGAAGAATCTATGCAAAAGGATAGACGGTCCAGTTCCTCCAAAGCCTAGAAAAATCCGAGGCCTCTGGTGGGAGAATTATCCCTTTGAGATGCAAGTGGCGAGTCCTCTGTGCAGGTCCACACCAGCACGGGCGCAGCACACTGACTCAAAAAGCCGGAGCCCCAAGTCAGCTGGCGTGGTTTCCTCGCCGTCTGGCAGAAGCAAATGCCGCAGAGCTGAAAAGGGCAGAACCAAAGGAAATGCCAGGGGGTCCAGACAGCCCTATTCATTTTCATGATATGCCCAGAGAACGCCTGGATTTTTGATCTAGGAGATATATATAGAGATCTCTCTCTCTCTTTTTTTCTCAAGAAAAATATTGATAAATTTTTCAGCAGAAGCTCACCAGCCATGCCCTGCAAAGAATTGGTTTTCTTCTTAGAGGCAGTTCTGGCGCCTCATTTCCATTTAGAAATTCTCTGACTTTTACTTTCTCTGCATTTTCTGTAAGCCAGCTGCCACCCAGGATTGGACTAAACCCCTGCCCCCTGTTAAAAAAGAGAAAAAGAAAAAAACGCAAACAGCACAACACTCTAATAAGTATGTTCACAACTTCCACGCAAGGCGCTTAAAGAAACGGAAAGGTTAATGAATTCTAACTAGACGCTGGCACAGGATGTCAGGCCTGTCCGTCTCGCTGGCCGGCTGCGCGGGGAGCCACGGTCTCCTTCGCCGTCCGCTCCCCTGTTCGAGGCCCGGGGCCGGCAGCGGCCGCAGAGACCCGGGGGGCGACGGGCGACGCCAGGGGACCAGCACCACGGGCTTCCCACTCCGCCCCGGGGACCGCGCTGCGCACCGGCCGGCTCCGCCCCGCGGGCTGGTGTCACGGTGCTGGGGCTGGAGCCCCGTGGAGGGGGCCGGGAGCATGCGCGTGCACTCACACGCACTCGCGTAGTGCGCTCACAAATACACACACGCACCCACCCACACTCACGCAGTGCCCTCACACACACACGAACTCAGTGAGCTCACACACAGCCGCAGCCACACACTCACACAGTGCACTCACACACACGCACCCACACCCACGCAGGGGCGCTCTGACAACGCACCCATGCAGTGAACTCACAAATACACACACGCACCCACCCACACCCACACCCACTCACACAGTGCACTCACACACGCACCCACACTCACGCAGTGTGCTCACACACACAATGCACCCACACATGCAGTGCGCTCACACACATGCACCCACAGTCATGCAGTGAGCTCACAGACACACCCACTCACAAACACACACACACCCACACTCACAGAGTACACTTGCAAATGCACGCACTCACACATGCACCCACACTCAGGCAGTGTGCTCACAATGACACACCCACTCACACACATATCCACACTCATGCAGTGCACTCACAGACACACACGCACTCACACACACCCACTCTCATGCAGTGCACTCACACACACTCACAAACACACACTCACACACCCACACTCATGCAGTGCACTCACAAATATGCACACACACACACAATCACACCTACAGTGCACTCATACACACATGCACAAACGCATGCATACACCCACTCATGCAGTGCACTCACAAACACACACGCCCACACACGCAGTGCATTCACACACGCCCACACACGCAGTGCACTCACAAACACATACCCACCACCCACAGTCACACTGTGCTCACACACACATGCACACACACTCAGAGTGCACTCACACACACACGCACTCACACACCCCATACTCACACAGTGCGCTTACAAATACACACCCACCCACCCACACTCACACAGGTGCTCACAAATACACACACCTACACTCGTGCAGTGCACTCACAAACACACACTCACAAACGCACATGCACTCACAAACACATGCACATACACACACTCATACAATGCACTCACAAATATACAGTGTACTCACAAATACACACATGTACTCACACAACCCACCCACACTCACACAGTGCACTTTCAAATACACACATGCACTCATACTCATACAATACACTCACAAATACACGACTCACAAATACTCACCCACACACAGTGCACTCACAAATATATATGCACTCACCCCCCTCCCCCCACCCCCACACACAATGCAATCACAAATACACTTGCACTCGCAAACATACACCCACACTCACACAACGCACTCACAAACACACCCACTCACCCACACTCACACAATGCACTCACAAATACACACACACTCACAAACACACATCAACATGCACAAATACCCACCCACACAATGGACTCACAAATACACACGCACTCACAAACACCCACCCACACACACACACTCACAAATATGCACTCACAAACACACCTACTCACCCACGCTCACAGAATGCACTCACAAACACACACCAACACACACAAATACTCACCCACCCAGACGCACAATGCACTCACAAATACACACGCACGCACAAACACCCCCATCCCCACAAACACACCTCCATGCATACTCACAAATACACACGCACTTAAGCACACACACTCATGCACACTTGCACTCACACACGTGTGTGTGCACACCCACACAGCATCCGGATATCTTGTTAAAGTTGTGTGGAAGGTTGCTGGTGAATCTGGATACAGCCTCATGGGGTGTGTAAAGTGTGTCATTGCGTGTGATAACCTCCCAGGCAGCTGCGTGTACGTTGGCCTCATTTATCTAACTGAATGATCAGATATCCTTGGGATGCTTTTTGTGGGCATGGTTAAAAATGACAAGACAGGTGTGTTTCCACCATCCTAGAACATCACGGCTTCCAGAGTGTCATGGGTTTTAGGAACAGTCAACGGGCGCTGTTGCTTGGCTGATCCAATGAGCCAACCTCATGCATGTGGGCAGTGCCGAGGCCAGTTAGCCAGCAATTCAGTCCCAAAGGGGGCTGATGGCGGTGTCACCGTATGAGTGGGGAGACTGTAATAAGCGACGTCTTTGTTATTTGGGGCTGTCTTCTGTCTGTCTCAAGACTGATAATTTTTGCAGGAATTCAGAGGTGACGTAGACGGCCGATTGTGTGGTAGAGAATGGAGATTGCAAGAGAAGTCAGGAGGTCGTAATTAATTAATGTCATAAACATGCACTTAGTAACAGGTGCTTCCCACTGTGTTAGTGCTCAGGATACAGATAAGAAAGACCTGGACCCGCCCTCAAGGAGCAGGCCCTTGCACTCAGGGTGATGGGGCCACGGTGGGTCCTAGTCTGCGTCCTTCCACATTCTCGGCGGCTGACTCTGGATGGTCCCCTGCCCGCTGCAGGCCTCGTTTGGAGGGTGGAGATGGCGGTGACTGACTCTCATGGAGGGTTGTCAGAATCGAATGGACTAACATACCTGAAAGGACCACAGTCAGGTGCAGGAACTTGGCAGGTGCTCAATATATGTGGGTTTCTGTTACCCGAATACTCGGAACCTTGTGAATGTAGAGGGACCTTCCCTCAGGCTTCTTGTTTGTGGATACGCGCTGTGTCGCATCCAGAGGGGCTGCCTGGCTGTGGCTCCCTGTCAGCCAACCCCACAGCACCGTTTCTGCAGGCAAGGCCTGTGGAGGGCGCTCCACAGAGTCACGGATGGTCGGGCATGTAATGTATGCTTTCGGTCCACGGTGGATGAGAGACTGACTTTTCCAAAAATGACCTTTCTTTCTCTTCTCAGAGCAGAGATCACATAAATTCATTTAAAGTGGAAGGAAGGAACGTGACAAAGCCTCTCATTTTGTAGATTAAGAAAATGAACCCCAACAGAGAGAATTTCCAGGAGTCACCCAGCAAGTTCGTGGCAGACAGGGCTCCACCCAGAGACCCCAAGGGCAGTGTCCACCGTGCCTCTGGCTTCACGGTGTGTGAAGAGCTGTGTCCTGAATTCTGTGCTCAGCTGGATTCAGAGGCACACGAGACGCTGCCATTGTGTCCTCTGCCGACTGTGTCACACACCTGGCAGGTGGGTCCCTGTGTGTCCCTCAAGTTCACAGACAGATATGGGGGCACAGTCCCGTCATGGGATCAGTGGGAAAGCCAAGGACCAGCATGTCATGTGGGTCCCTGGGCGTCCCTCAAGTTCACAGACAGATATGGGGGCACAGTCCCGTCATGGGATCAGTGGGAAAGCCAAGGACCAGCATGTCATGTGGGTCCCTGGGCGTCCCTCAAGTTCACAGACAGAAATAGGGGCACAGTCCCCTCATGGGATTAATGGGAGAGCCAAGGACCAGTCCCAGGTGGGTTCCGGAAACGTGTGAGATTTGGGTGCAAGACCTTTATTGGGTGACTGTTGGGATCAACCCCTGCAGGGCAGCGACAGGAGGACTAGGAAGAGGGAGGAATCCGACAAAGGCCCAGCTAATCCTACAGAAGACCCTGGAGCTGGGACGGCCCAGCAGAACTGTCCTAAATTGGATGCTGGGGCTGTGCTGGGAGAGGGCAGCAGGAGTGAGTTTGGCTGTGTGACTGGGATAAAAGGTTGTGATTAATAAATAAAGTCTGTTTGGTTATCAAGTATTATTTATTGACATGGAAATATGCTCACAAACTATTCTACCAAAAACCAAACCCACGCACAATGGTCTCAGTGTGGTCATTGTGCCTGTTTATATACATATTTTCAGAAAGACGGGGAAGGAATATGCCAGGAGATTCAGTAGTTGATTATCTCTGAGTTGAGGGGATAATGGTAAATAGTGTTATTTATCTATACTTTCTATTTCCAAAATTCTAAAACAATGTTTATGTAATTATGTATAAATAAGAAAATGTTGTAAGTGATATAGAACTATGTACCAAAATCTTAAAAATCTTCAAATTCTTTAATTCCATAATTTCACCTTGGTACACCACTGTAAATGTGGATCAGTCATTACATACACAGATATGTGCTCATTTTAGCATTATTTGAAATAGTGAAAAGATTAGAAAAAAATCTTCTGCATGGCACAACTCCTTCAAAGCGTGTTATGTGCCCATGAAAGGCAATGTTGTTCACAAATGGAAAATGCTTACATTATAATATTGTGAATTAGGCAGGATACAAAATTGAACATACAGAATGAGCACAGTTCAGTGACAACTCAACAATCTACTCATTAAAAGGCAAAAAGAAAACACAGTCAAGCGCTAACGGTTGTGTGTACAATTGGTGTGTTTATAAAGTTTTCTCCTTTTTCTGCTTCTCTGCAATTTCAAAGATTCCTTTAATGGAGAGATATTTCTGTAACAGACACAAACAGGTTTTTAAAAACCGTTGGAATCGGAAATCTGTGTCGACTGGTGATTGCTCTTCAAAGCTGCCCGTCCCTCCACAGTCCACCGCTGAACCTTCGTCTCTGTTGCCTCCTGTGGTTTGCTGCATGGTTCCCAGGTCAGTCGTGAGAAGCTGGACGAGAACACAAGAACACGAAGCTGGGAAGCAGGAGACTCGGGCCCTGGCCGGGGCCACAACACCAGCTCCCTGCACGCTGGAGGGTGAGTTCCTTTCCTCCGGGGGCCTCGGGTTCTTTGTCTAAAATGAGGAGAGTTTAGGTTAGATTGGGGGTTTCCGGGCATTGGGTTGAAAGAGAGCGGTCTCAGTGACTGTGTGCTGTCCGAAATCTGGATCCCGCCCTCCAACGCAATTCGACACACATGGTTATTTTATAGTTTCTTTCTTGAGTTTACTGGAAAATTCTGTGTGAAGAATGATTCCAACATTAATTAAAGTTTCAAAGCCACTGGACTGGACAGTTTAGATTGTCTACGTCTAGATCATTGACTGCTTCCAGAGTGTGGCTGCTGTCCCTCTCTTTTTTCATTTTTATTGTGGTAAAAACATGCAACGTGAAGTCCACATTCCCAGCAGTGCATTAAGTGTACAGCAGAGTGTGGTTAACTCTCTGCACATTGTTGCACAGCAGACCCCTAGGACTGCTTCATCTTGCACGACGGAATCTCTGTACCTATTGAACAGCAACTCCTCATTTTCCCTCTCCCGGCCCCTGGTGACCCCATTCTACCCTTCCGCTTCTAAGAATTGGACTATTGTAGAGACCTCATGGGAGTGGAATCACTCAGTGCTTGTCCTTTGTGACTGGCTTATTTCTCTCAGCACAGTGTCCTCAAGGATCGTCCATGAAGCATATGGCAGAATTTCCTTCCTCTTTAAGGCCGCGTACTATTTCATTGTATGTGTCTAGCATATTTTCCTTATCTGCTCGTCTTTGCTGGATGTTTAGGCTGTTTCCACTTCTTGGCTATTATGAAAAATGCTGCAATGAACATGGAAGTGCAGATATCTCTTCAAGATCCTCATTTCAGTTCTTTTAGATAAATTCCCAGGAGTGGAGTTGCTGGATCATGGATAGTCCCAGTTTTAATTTTTTGAGGAAACTCTGTTCTGTTTTCTGTGGCAGCTGTGTCACTGTACATTCCTGCCAATGGGCACAAGGGCCTCGATTTCTCCACATCCTCATCAGTTACTTTCTGTTTTTGTTTTTTTTTTTTGCTTTTTTAAAAATAATGGTCATCCTAGTAAGTGTGAGGTGCTATCCCATTGTGGTTTTGATTGGCATTTCCCTGATGGTTAGTGATGTGGAGTGTCTTTTCACAGAGATGTTGGCCATTTGTGTGTCTTTGTCTATTCAAGTCCTTTGCCCATTTTTTAATCAGGTTACTTGTTTTTGTTATTGAGTTGTAGGATATATTTGCATATATTTTGGATATTATCCTCTTATAAGATACATGGCTTCAAATGTTTTTTCCCATCTCTAGGTTGCCTTTTAACTCTGTTGATTACTGCCTTTGCTGTGCAAGAAGCTTTTTAGTTTGATGTAGTCTCATTTGTCTCTTTTTGCTTTTGTTGCCTGTGTTTTGTTATCACATCTAAGAAATGTTATCAAGCTTTCCTCTTATGTTTTCTTTTAGGGGTTTTATAGTTTCAGGTCTTACATTTAAGTCTTTAATCCACGTTGAGTTATTTATTTATTTTGTTTGATGAGGATGATTGGCCCTGAGCTAACATCTGGCCAATCTTCCTCTATTTTGTATGTGGGACACTGACACAGCATGGCTTTGTGAGTGGTGCACAGGTCTGTGCCCGGGATCCAAACCTGTGAACCCTGGGCCACCGAGGTGGAGTGCATGAACTTAACCACTATGCCACCAGGCCAGCCCCCTAAAGATGTTTTTTATATGGTATCAGATAAGAGTCCAGCTTCATTCTTTTGCATGTAAATGTCCAGGTACCCCGCCTCTGTTTGTTGAAGAGGCTGTCCTTTCCCCGTTGTGGAGTTTTGGCACCTTTGTCAAAGGTCATATGATCACGTATGCATGGATTTCTCATTCCTGGGCTCTGTGTTCTGTTCCATTGGTCTACATTACATGTCCTTATGCCAGTGCCATGCTGTTTCAATTACTGTAGTAACACTGTGTAATATGTTTTGAGGTCATAAAGTGTGGAGCCTCCAGCTTTGTTCTGCTGTCTCAAGATTATTTTGGTTATTTGGGGCCCTTTGTGGTTTTATACGTATTTTAGGATTATTGTTTTTCTATTTTTGCAAAAAATGCCATTGGGATTTTGATAGGGCTTGCATTGAATCTGTAGATTGCTCTGGGTAATATGACTATTTTAACAATATTAAGTCTCCAAATTATGAGCTTGGGATCTCTTTCTATTTCTTTACGTCTTTTTAAATTTCTTTCAGCAATGTTTTGTAGTTCTCAGTGTGTAAGTTTTTCACCTCCATAGTTAGGTTTATTACTAAGTATTTCATTCTTACTGATCCTACTATAAATGGGATTGTTTTCTTAATTTCCTTTTCAGATTGTTCATTTTTAGTGTATAAAAACACAACTGATTTTCATATGTTGATTTTGTATCCTGAAACTTTGCTGAATTTATTAGCTTAACCATTTTTTTTTGCGTGTGTGTCTGGAATCTTCAGGATTTTCAACATATAAGATCATGTCATCTGCAAACATACAGTATTACTTCTTCCTTCCTGATTTGGATGCCTTTTATTTCGTTTTCTTGCCTAATCGCTCTGGCTAGGACTTCCACGACTATGTCAGATGGAAGTGGTAAGACTGGGTATCTTTGTCTTGTTCGTGATCTTAGAGGAAAAACTCTCAGTTTTTCACTGTTAAGTATGATGTTAGCTGCAGGTTTTTCATACATGGCCTTTATTATGCTGAGGTAATTTCCTTCTATTTCTAGTTTGTTGAGAGTTTTTATCATGAAAGCACATTGAATTTTGTCAATGCTTTTTCTTCACCCATTGAGATGATCATGTGATTTTTATCATTGCTGTCTTAATGTGTGATTTCCTATTGGTTTTTGTATGTTGGATCATCCTAGCATCCCAAGGATAAATCCCGCTTGGTCATGGTGTATAATCCTCCTAATACACTCTAACTTTGGTTTGCTACCATATTATTGAGGATTTTTGCATCTATATTCAACAGGGATGTGGGCCTGTAGTTTTCTTTTCTTGTAATATCTTTGTCTTTCATGTCAGGATAGCGCTGCCCTCATAAAATGAGCTTGGAAGTCTTCCCTCCTCTTCCATATTTTGGAAGCGTTTGAAGAAAATTGGAACTAATTTTTCTTTGAATGTTTGGTAGACTTCTCCAGTGAAGCCATGTGGTCCTGGACTTTTCTCCATTGGAAGATTTTGATTACTGATTTGACATTCCTACTAGTTATAGGTCTGTTCAGATTTTCTATTTCTTCATGATTCAGTCTTTGTAGGTTGTATGATTCTAGGAATTTACCCATTTCTGCTAGGTTGTCCAATTTGTTGACATATAATTGTTCATAGTAGTGTTTTGTGATCCTTTTTATTTCCATAGCATCAGTTGTAAGGCCTTCTTTTTCGTTTCTGATTTTACTTTAGTTCTTTTTTCTTAGTTTAGCTAAAGCTTTGTAAATTTTGTTGACTTTTTCAAAAACCCAACTCAGTTTTCTTGATTTTTTTCTGTTGTTTTTCTAATTTCTATTTCATTTATTTCTGCTTTAATTTTTACTATTTCCTTCCATCTCTTAACTTTGGGCTTAGTCTATTCTTCTTTTCTAGCTCATTGAGGTGTAAAGTTAGGTTATTTGAGATTTCTTCTTTTTTGCATATAGGCATTTAACATTATAAACTTCCCTCTTAATGCTGCTTCCCATAAGTTTTGACATGTTGTTTTCTCACTTTTGTTTGTCTCAAGATAATTTCTAATTTTGCTTTTGATTTCTTCTTTGACCCATTGGTTGTTCAAGAATGTGTTGGTTAATTTCCATATATTTGTGATTTTTTCCAGTTTTCCTTCTGCTATTGATTTTTAGTTACATTCCATGTGGTCAGAAACGATATGTATTATGGTTTTAATCTTCTTAAATTTCTTAAGACTTGTTTTGTGACCTACTATGTGATATATCTTCTGCGTGCACTTGAGAAGAATGTGTATTCCATTGTCATTGGTTGGAATGTTCTGTCTATGTCTGTCTACAAGTCCATTTGGCCTACAGCGTTGTTCAAGTCCTCCATTTCCTTTTTGATCTTTGTCTGGATGTTCTTTCTGTTATTTAAATTGGAATTTTGAAATCTCCATTTATTACTGTTCTGCTGTCTATTTCTTCCTCCATGTCTGTCAATGTTTGCTTCATGTATTTGAGTGCTCTGACGTTGGGTGCATATATGTTTAATAATTACATCTTCCTGGTGAGTTGACCTTTTTATCATTATATAATACCCTTCTTTGTCTCTTGTGACAGTTTTTAACTTAAAGTCTACTTTCTGGTATAGCTATGGCCACACCTGCTTTCTTTTGGTTGCTGTTAGCATGGAATGTGTTTTTCTATTTGTTTACTTTCAGCCTACGTGTGTCTTTAAGTCTAAATTAATTCTCTTGTAGATAGCATATAGTTGGAGCCTGTTTTATTTTTTAAAATTCATTTAGCCACTCTGGTTTTTGATTGGGGAGTTTAATCCATTTACATGTAAAATAAATATTGATAAGGAAGAGCTTACTATTGTCATTTTGCTAATTTTTTTCTATCTATCTTGAGCTTTTTGTCCCTCTTTTCCTCTTTAGCTGTCTTCCTTTGTGTTTATTGATTTTATTGTAGAGACATGCTTTGATTCTTGTCTCATTTTCTTTTGCGTATCTTCTATAGATATTTTCTTTGTGGCCATCATGGGGCTTACGTAAAACATCTTGCAGTGATGACAATTTATTTTAAGTTGCTAACAACTTAACTTCAATCACATATGAAAACTCTATTCTTTTGCTCCCCCACACTTTGCATTATTGATGTCACAAATTACATCTTTTTATATTGTGTATCACAATATAAACACATTTTCATAGTTACAATTATTTTTATACTTTTGTCTTTTAACTCCTGTACCATAATTAAAAATGATTTACCGTCACCTTTATAGTAGTATGGTATTCTGTATTTTTATGCATATTTACCTTCACCAGAGAGCTTTATACTTTCCTATACCATCATGTTGTTGTCTAGAATCCTTTCTGAAGGACTCCTCTTAGCATTTCTTATAAGGCAGGTCTAGTGGGGATGAACTCCCTCAGCTTTTGTTTATCTGGGAAAGTCTTAATTTTTTCTTCTTTTTTGAATGAGAGTTTTCCTGAACATATTATTCTTGGTTGGCAGGTTTCCTCCCCGAGGACTTTGACTATATCATCCCACCGCTTTCTGGCCTGCAAAGTTTCTGCTTTGAAAGATGCTGATAGTCTTAAAGGGGCTCCCTTGTTCATGATGATTCACTTTTCTCTTGCTGCTGTCAAAATTATCTCTTTGTCAGGGCTGGCCTGGTGGTGCAGCAAAGTTTGTGCACTCCGCTTTGGAGGCCTGGGGTTCACCGGTTTGGATCCTGGGAGCGGACCTATATACCACTTGGCAAGCCATGCTGTGGCAGACATCCCACATATAAAATAGAGGAAGCTGGGCATGGATGTTAGGTCAGGGCCAGTCTTCTTCAGCAAAAAGAGGAGGGTTGGTGGAAGATGTTAGCTCAGGGCTAATCTCCCCCTCCCCCCACCAAAATTGACAATTTGATTATAATGCATCTCTGTGTGGATTTCTTTGGGTTCATCCTAGCTGAGATCAGTTGGACTTCTTGAACCTTGATGTCCACTTCCTTCTCTAGATTTGGAAAGTTTTTGCCATTATTTCTTCTAATAAATTTTCTTTCACTTTTTTCTTTTCCTCTTCTGGGACTTATATGCATATATGGGTCCACTTGAGGTTGTCCCACAAACCTCTTAAGCTTTATTCACTCTTTTTCATTTGTTTTTTTCTTTCACTCATCTGACTGGATAATTTCAAATGACTTGTCTTCAGCTTCACTGATTCCTTCTTCTGCTTGATCAAGGCTGATGTTGAACCCTCTAGTGAATTTTTCAATTCAGTTATTGTGTTCTTCAGCCCCCAAATTTGTTTGTTCTTATTTAAACTTTCTATCTCTCTGTTGATACTCTCATTTTGTTCATGCATCATTTTCCTGAGCTTGTTGAGCATCTTTTTGATGGCTATTTGAAATTTTTGTTGGGTAATTTGTGTACCTCTGCTTCTTTAGGGTTGGTTCCTGGAGATTTATTTTCTTCCTTTGATGGGGCTGTATTTCCATGTCTCTTCACGGGCCTTGTGTTGGGATTTGCATATTTGAAAACACAGCCTCCTCTCCCCCTCTTTATAGCCTGCCTTGTACAGGGGAAGACCTGCACCAATCAGGCCGGTTGGGTGTCTGTCTGTGGTATTACAAGTTCTCTGGAGCTGCCACAAGGAACTGAGATCCCTTTTGTTCCCTGCGGTCCCCAGGTATCCAAGGTATGCTGGCTGCATAAGCATTCCGACTCAAGCAAGACAGAAACCAGTCCCTCCGACAGTCCCCCACAAAGCTGGCATGTTGGGCGCACATTCCACTCCTTACTTTCCCTCTCAAGGGAGATGCTGCAAGTTGGACTTTTCCTCTTGATCAGAAGCTGTGCCATCTCGGGCAAGGGGCTGCTGTGGTTGAAATGAAACGACTTTTCTTACCTGTTTCAATGTAGCTGTGCTTGGCTTTGAAATTGCCTGGAGAACTAAGACTTCCTCACTGATTTCTGGAGTTCTCGTAAAGGCTTTTTGGACCCTACATGTTGTTGTTAAACAGGAACAAGGTCTGGGGCTTCCTATTCGGCCATCTTGCTGCTGTAACTTCCTCACGTCTCTTAAATCATAAGAAATTAAAACTTGCTGGGCCTACACTCATATGTACAAAGACACAGACCTTCCACCCCTGATTCTCGTACCTCTCACCTCCTTCTTATTTCCACAGTCCTTCCACCAAAGTGCCCTCTCCCTCCATATTGCCCAGACAGCGAGCTCTGAGCTTTCATGAACAGATTTAGTGCCACCTTTAGACCCAAGTCATAGGGCTCCCCCTCTGGGCTTTGTGTCGGAGGGCTGTGCATACCACAAACACAAAATGACAGATTTATCCAAGAACACTTGGGCGCCTCTGTTGCTCAGGGTCTGCTGTTGAGGGCTGACACACACAACCTTTAACCCCACACATCTGCTCTCATGACGAACATCTTTCAGACCTCAAGGAAAAACTTTCTTTACAACTCTCGCTGTGTGTCCTCAAAACATGCTTTAAAGTCTTATGGTTTGTGCCATCGCCAACATCTAAGATAGTCTCCACTTCAGAATGTGAGAATATTTGTTTTTTTGCCCAGTTTTATTGAGACATAATTGACATATAACATTGTATAAGTTTAAGGTGTGCAACATAAAAATTTGATATATGTATGTATTGCAAAATGATTACCACAAGTTTAATTAATATCCTTTACCTCACATAGTTACAAATATTATTTTCTTTGTGATAGCTTTTAAGGTCTACTCTCTTAGCAACTTTCAAATATACACTACAGTACTGTTAGCTATGGTCATCACGCTGTACCCCAGTCCCCAGAACTTATTCATCTTATGACTGGAAGTTTGTACCTTTTGACCATGTTCACCCGTTTCACCCACCCCCCACCGCCTGACTCTGGCAACCACCAATCTATTCTCTGTTTTTCTGAATTTGATTTTTATTAGATTCCACACATAAGTGAGATCATAAGTATTTGTTTTCTCTGTCTGATTATTTCACTCAGCATCATGCCATCAAGTCCATCCACGTTGTCATAAATGGCAGAATTTCCTTCTTTTTTTTGGCTGAATAGTAGTCATTGTATATATTTACCTCAATTTCTTTATGTATTCATCTATCACTGGGCACATAGGTTGCTTCCATGTCTTGGCTATTGTGAATAACACTGCAATGAACATAGGGGTGCATGTATCTTTTAGAGTTAGTGATTTCATTTCCTTCAGATAAAACCCAGAAGTGAAATTGCTGGAGCTCATGGTGGTTCTATTTTTAACTTTTAGGGCACCCTCCATGCTGTTTCCATGATGGCTGTACCCGTTGCAATGCCACCAACAGTGCACAAGGGTTCCCTTTCCTTCGCATCCTCTCCAACACTTGTTATCTCTTGTCTTTTTGATGACAGCTGTTCTAACATGTGAAGTGATATCTCCTTGTGGTTTTGATTTGCATTTCCCTGATGATTAGTGATGTTGAGCACCTTTTTTATGTACCTTTTGGTCATTTGAACTCTTTTTGGAAAAATGTGTATTCAGATCCTCTGCCCATTTTTCAACTGGATTATTTGTTTCTTTGCTATTGAGTTGTATGGGTTCTTTGTATATTTTGGACATTAACTCCTTATCAGATGTGAGGTTTGCAAATATTTTCTCCCATTCTGGGTTGCTTTTTCACTTTGCTGATCATTTCTTTTGCTGTGCAGAAGATGTAGTTTGTGGGGAATATTTGAACAGCAGAGGCACTTAGGTGAAAAAAGTGGCAAATTAGTCAACTTGTCAAACTGTTTTTTTCAGATAGCTTGAATGTGATAGATCTTGCTCAATAAAGAATCATTTCCCAGCGATGTGGAGGGTCCCTGTTCTTGCTTCTCTGTCTCCTAATGGGGTTCTGCAGACACATCAGTTAGTGTGGTATTTGTAAGAGTTACATGTGGCAGATGAAGAACATTTTGTAATAGTTAAAATTCATATTACTCTTAAATTTGTATATAGGTAGGTCTAGAGGTAATATGCATGAAGTGCGATATTCATTCTTTACCTTACTATGTGGGTCTAGATATTGTTTTTAAAATGGTCAAAATAATGATATCGGTGATAATTTATACAATGAAACTAAAATAGTTTGTAAAGTTTTCTTTGATATATTGTCATATATAATCTCATTACAATGTTCGAATTCATATCTAAAATTCACAAGTCTTTCAAAATCTAAGTATTGCTCAGATAATTTTGTTGACAATTTTAGTAGCTACTGCTTCTAAAGAGTGAGGTTTCTCCAAATGAAAATAGAAAAATGATCTGGGACTGCAGTGACTCAGAAATGGCTGTGTAATTTGGCATTACTATTAAAGGAACAGAGTTATGTGACAATCTTAATTATAAAAGCTTAACTACAGATTTTGCCAAAAGAAGGAAAGAAAAATAAACTTTGTGGAATTAGCACATAGCAACGTATTAATTATGTAAGCTTTCACTTTAGAACTCAGCAAACATCTACCACTGGTCAGTTGAAGATGCCGACATGTACAAAAATAATCAAATTCTGTTATCTTTGATACCTTGCTTATTTCTAGCCATATAAAAACCATAGCTTTACATCTATTTTTAGATTTTTGTGTCTATCAAAATATGTTTTTCAAGGTAGGGAGATTCAGTACATTTTATTTAACACTTTAACAGCTCGATTGTGAATTTCGAGTATGTAGATATATGGTGCTCTTGTCTGGAACCCACAGATGTTTGGGGCTGGCCTGAGTGGGTTGTAGTGTTATGGCCAACACCTGCAGGGCCGCTGTGGCGATGGAGTGAGGGTGAGCAGGTGCGTTAGGGCATCGAGCTCCCCTTTGGCAGCCTGTTGTTCTGGCCATGGAGCTGACGTGTAGTCCTCTAGAAGCTCAGGGCTCCTTCAAGGAAGGTGGGGGAGGAGAATTGGCTGAGGCTCCTGGCGCAGCATCTTCAGGTTCCAGAGTCTCCATCTTCCATTACGTCTGTCCTTCTGTCTCCGAGTGGCTGTTGCCCTTTGAGAGGTCAAGCAAGCTGTAGAATGACCTGTCTAACCATCAGCCCCAGTATGTTTCCTCACTGTTTAAAATACTTGATTTGAGAATGTTTGATTGGTGTCTATACCAACTCACATTTTCAAACTAAATTTCAACATTATCTTTGTTAGTGAAAAAAATCTCTTAGAATCTTTATTTTAACTGTTGCACATTCCTGAACAGTTTTAAAAGTAGTTTGGATTTTTTAGGATCACCTACTTGTAAAAGATAAAATTTCTTTTTCCCATCGATTATTACACATTTGAAGAGATAGTTAATTTAAAAGTCTTGATCAAAGACTGCATGTAGTTATATCAAGCATAAAAAATATGATAACGAAGATTTAGTCAAACACAAACTCCAGTCTCACATTATAATTTGTGAAAATAATTTTGAAAGTTTTCTATAAATTCTAAATTTATAATCATTTATAATAGTTTCAAATTTTTAAATCATAATTATGCAATAATGAAAAGGAGTGTTCTAAAACCAAGCCCCATGTTTCCATATACCAAGCCACGAAACCTCCTCCAGTTTATTCCATTGTGCCTTACAAATAGCCAATTTCTACGTGTGCCATGACATAAAAAACGTTGGAATTCCTGTTTTATCTAAAAAAAATCTTGGCTGCACTTTGTAGTCAATAGGGGAGCTTTACAAAGTACGCAGCCTGCTCTACCTGTGAAATTCTGATTTAGTTGGTCTGGTTTGGGGTGGAAACTCAGTGTCCCCTTTGTTCTGGGAATAGATCTGAACCTTAAAGTGGCCAGAAGAGCTTTGAAAATGCAGATGCTGGAGCTTGACCTCAGTCCACGGAGCCAGAATCTCTGGACCGTGGGCTCTGGCACCATGTTTTTTCAAAAAGAGCTGCTGTTTGAGGTTGTCTCCTGCCCTCTCCTTCTATGTGGCAAGAGCCTCATTGCTCAGCCTTGCTACAAAGTGAGCAACAGAATGGTGCTTGTTCAAGGTTCACGAGATATTATCTGCATTATATCCCATGACCTGGGACTTGCATTGTAAAGCATTTAGGGGTATTAAAGCATGCTTTCAAGTGAAGCCAGTTGCATAATACTGGTAGATCCTGATGACCTAAATGGTGGTTTTCAGCCCTGGATCTACATTGGAATCACCTGGAGAGTTTAAAAGGAAGAGTAAAACAAACACACACACCTGGGTCTCACCCCAGGCCAATTAAATCAGAATCTTGGGGGATGGGGCCCATATACTGTCTGTTTTTTTTAAAGGTTCTCGGATTATTTTAATGAGTGGTCAAAAACAGGAACAATCAGTTTAAAGGAAAAGTACAGGATTTGGTTTCCGGTTACTTCCCTGCCCTGTTTCTCGAGTTGCACTGGTCTACTCAGTGTCCAGTGTCCATCCCATTCCTGACTCTAAGTCTGTGGTTCTCATCGGTTGCATGATTGACCATTCTGCCCTCTTCTATGAGCTGTCTCAACCTTTACCATCTAGCTAACAACTTACGTTGTCTGCACAGCCTCCCTTTATCGCCCCTGCTTTCAGTGACTGCTGCTTCTGTAATTTCCTCTAATTTTAACCTGTATTTCCATCAGTGAGAGCAGAAACCCTGCCGCCTCAATCTTTATGTCCCATCACAGCAGTGTCTGCCTACAGCAGGCCCTTAGGGAATCCTTGCTGCTGCTGATGGTGCTTTCCTTGGGGAAGGCGGGTGGATTCCTCTTTGTGGAGAAAGTGAAGAACTGAAGGGACTCAAGTTCTTGCTCATCTCCACTCTTCCTCTTTCCACGTGAGGCATCTTTAGGGTGAAGATGGCAGCAGGTTCTCCCAGGGTAGCGTTGGAGAGGGATTCTGTATTGACAAGGTTTTCTATTTCAGCATTCTTACTCACTCCCACACTGTGCTGAGAAGATGTTAGATCAGGTATGATGTTTGTTATAACGACAAATTGCTTAAGCCGAGAAGCGCTGGCTGGTGGGGCCTGGAGTGGACCACAGCTTGGGAATACACCTCGGGTTTCTAGGTCTCCTTTGGCATCTTCTAAACATCTCTTGATGTTCTCTTGCTTGGAAAAGGAGTCTTAACTCTGTCCCAAAGCTCACGTGAACCGTTATGACATTCATGCACTCATCTCTTCCTAACTCATTTGCTGAACGCCTGTGTACCCAGCCGGTGCCAGGCCCTGGGCAGCCTCTGTGGGGCCGTCTGCCAAGTGCCTACGACTTTCACAGCTGGGGTTGAAAGAGTAACAGAATAGTAGTTCCCTACAAAGTTGCTTTTTTCCACTTTATTTTAGATTCATTTTAATTTATTAGTGAAACACTTTAGCTAAATTGTGCAAGCTGTGCATATTTAGAAAAATGAAACTTTTACCTGAAATAAAAAAAGTATAATCTTTGTAAAGGTTTGTGAATACAAGGTAAATAGCTCCTTATTCATGAGAACAAGAACCATAACGATAAGGCCCATGCACATATGATATACATTGCTAATGCAAAGGCTGACCCTTGTGACATGTCCATTTCAACACCAAATATTTAAACTCCCCTTAAAGGTGCCAACAGTTGCTACGTCATGGTAATTTTGTTCCACTCTAAAACCTTACAACAGTTGCAGGTATGATACATAATTTCAGTGCTGACACTGAAGCCTCAGTTAGGAATTAGGTAACTACTGTGTAGTCACGTGGCTGTTGGTGTCTATACACACAGATAGTGGCTGAAGGAGGGCTTGGTTCATTTCATACACTTATGAATTATTCACTTGTTCTGCTGGAGTTCTTGAATTTGCACTCATATATTCAAGTAATATCTCATTTTATGAGCATTTGCTCGTGGCTGACAAATAATAGTCTAATGAAAACAAAACCAAGTCACTGTTCTTTGCTTCACAATGTTCCTGAGAAGTGAATCTCATTTTAAAATGATCATTTCTAATCTCTAGATCTTTTGGTGACCTAACCAATGTATTTGAAGTTTGGAAACTTCTTTTTAAGATTCCAGGTGTGACTTAGGCACAACAGGTGTAATTCTATGAAAACTTGAAAAGGAATTTACACAGAGCCGTACTGGAAATATGAGCCAGGCACGCTGCAGCCAATCTGACGCCACTGTGGGCTCATGTAAAGGGCATCAGCAGTTTTGCCTGTCATGCTTTCTTCCTTTGGAAACCATCCTTCTCCTGTGGTGTGTGTCCTGGCGGCAACGTCAACAAGATGCAATGCCGCCCCAACTAGAAGATGAGAAGGCAGCTCACGCCTTTCAATTCCAGTCTTACGCCTGGGAATTTGAATCTTGAGTGGAATGACGGAGGGATGAAAAATGGAGCTGATTCACTGTGTAAGCTGCGCCTAAAGGGACCCCCTTCCGCCTGGATCCCCCCAGAGGCCCCCATTTCCTATGTTTCCAAAGTGTCTTCTTCATGTTTTCCTTAGACTCTACATCTTTTCATATCCTTTCAATACATTGGTATTTATTTTTGGAGGGAGGCAGTCTTATGTTACACTTAGTTTCTGATATTTGCAATCCAACAACCGTAACAGAGCTTGGAATTTTAGAGATAATCATAGATTCATAGAGATTTTTGTATCCAGAATACACCCAAGAGATCATTTAGTCCAACCTTCTCATTTCACAGGATAGCTGACTTGTCCAAGGTCACGTGGATATTTGGTGGCAGAGCAGGAAATAGAATTAAATTTGTTCAGTTTTTCCAGTGTGCGTTGTTGGAGATAGAACCATAGATTTTAATGACATAAGAAAACTTAAAGAAGAACCTGATTCATTTACCCAATTTAGATAATGACTTATTATCTTATAGGTGAGCTGAGATTCCAAACATTTGTGACTTGCCTGATTTTGTAGATATCAGATGGTTTTGTCTTTAAAAGCCAGGCCCAGCCAGATTTTCCTTTGGGGAATTATCTCTCCCAAACGCTCAGCCCATGTGATTCTGGGGGGACTGCATTTCTCTGGCCACAGACATTGGTGAGCACATGACCAACCGAAGCTATGACATGAAAGCCAGTGAGCATCAGCTTGAGACTTTCGCTGGAACTATCGTGAAAGAGAAGTTCTCCTTCCACTGGTCTATCAATCAGTGTCCCAACAGGAGAGAGATGGCACATTCAAATTAGAGGATTCGAGGAAGGTCCATGTACAAAGGGACTTTTCACAAGAGTACTGCCAAGGATGGTTTGGTATCAAGGCTAGTAAGAGTGGAAGAGTTTTCTCCCTCTGGCAAAGGAATGAGGGGAAGGAGCAGGTATAAGTAATCAGACAGAGAGAATCATGTGGTATAGCCCACTTTGCTCATGGACACAGGCAATCCAAGGTGACCTTTTAGGGTCTGAACCAGCTGAATGGACACCTTCCCTCATTCTCTTTCCTCTCTCCTCCTGCCATGGTCCAATCTAGCTGAAAGCTGGAGGACACAGGACTCTCTGGTTGTAGTCCACGTGGGAGCCTCCAAGGGTGCTGAGCAGGGTGGACAAGGATGGAGAATGGGTATGAAGGACAAAGAGAAGTGTCTGTGTAAGTGGAGACACTAAGATGTTAGGATGATTTTTTTTTGAGTAATCTCGTTTTTTTCAGCTTTATTGAAGTATAATTACCAAATAAAAGTATGAGATATTTAAAGTATACAACGTGATGAATTGATATACGTATATATTGTGAAAGGATCCCCCCATCAAGTTAATAAACACATCCATCACATCACATATTTATTCCCCCGACTTTGCTGTGAGAATATTTCTTTACTCTCTGAGCAACTTCAGTCACACGACACAGTCTTATCAGCTGTGGTCCCACGTCATGGTTAGATCCTCAGACTTGGTTCATCTTAGACTGAAAGTCTGTTCCCTTTCTCAACTTCTCCCTATTTCCCCACCCCCGAGCCCTGGCAGCCACTTTTTTACTCTCTGTTTCTACGAGTTTGACTTCTTTTCTTTCAGATTCCACATATAAGTGATACTGTGTGGTATTTGGCTTTTTCTGTCTGGCTTATTTCACTTAGCATAGTGCCCTCCATGTTCACCTATGTTGTTGTGAATAGCAGGATTTCCTTCTTTTTTTAAGGCTGACTAAAATTCTATTTTATATATATGTTTCACATTTTCTTGATCCACCCACTTGTTGACAGGCACCTAGGTTGCTTCCATACCTTGGCTATTGTGAATAATGCTGCAGTGACCATGGGAGTAGAGATATTTCTTTGGGATAATGGTCTTGTTTCCTTTGGGTTTATACCCAGAAGTGGGGTTGTTGGATCATGTGGTAGTTCTATTAATTTCTCGAGGAACCTCTATAATCTTTTCCATGGTGGCTCCACCAACTTACATTCCCGCCAGCAGTTCACAAGCGATCTGTTAAGATGAGTTTTTGTGGCCATTTTTGCCTTTGCACAGGGGGTCTATGACTGAGACTTAAGATAACTCCAAAGAAAGCAGAGTCAATAAATGGGAAATGCAGATACCTATGGCATCTCTTGAGCCCTAGATCTACATGTGCCTGAAAATTCTGTCCCTAGCTGTTTTCTCCCCATGGAACAACAAATCCCTTTCATGCTTAAGATAGTTTGAATTGGGGTTAAGTCACTTGCAATTGACACGAGTCTTAAATAATACACATGGGGTCACACAGCCACCAACTGCATTGAAAGTGGATGGAAAGCCACACGTGCCAGGACTAGGGAGGCCTTTGCTCAGCTGCTCACTGTGTGGTTGAGTCCCTTGATCATCACACTCTACTTGAATACCTCTAAGAGGGAGGAAATTGCTACTTACTGATAGTTCTTTCCTTCTTTCTGCAGAAAGGACCATTAGAAAGTCGTTCTTTGCATTTGAGGTAACTTGTTGCCTCACCTAGTCTCTACTCTAGAGAATCTATTCCAGATTTCCATCTCTAAGGCTTTGTTTCCCTGAAACCTCCTCACCTTTCCATTTCTGCACAACAGCCACGTACAAAATTAGTGGTTTAGCAAACAGCCGTTTATTTATTTTTAAATTTTATTTATTGTGGAAAGAATATTTAACATGAGATATACCCTCTTAACACATATATTTTTATTTTTCATTGATTTATAACGTTATATAAATTTCAGATGTACATCATTGTATTTCGATTTCTGCGTATACTACATCGTGTTCACCACCCAAAGACTGATTACCATCCATCACCGTACACATGTGCCCAGTCATCCCTTTTACCCTCCTCCCTCCCCCCCTCCCCTCCGGAACCACCAATCTAATCTCTGTATCTACAGGTTTGTTTGTTGTTGTTTTTATCTTTCACTTATGAGTGGAATCTAAGGTATTTGGCTTTCTCCATCTGACATATTTCACTCAGCATAATGCCCTCGAGGTCCATCCATGCTGTCACAACTGGCAAGATTTCATCTTTTTATGGCTGAGTAGTATTCCATTGTGTATATATATCACATCTTCTTTATCCATTTGCCCATTGATGGTCACCTAGGTTGTTTCCAAGTCTTGGCTATTGTGAATAATTCTGCAATGAACATAGGGGTGCACAGATCTCTTTGACTTCATGTTCTTTGGATAAATACCCAGCAGCGGAATAGCTGGATCGTATGGTGGTTCTATTATTATTTTTTTTTGTGGAATCTCCATACTGTTTTCCATAGTGGCTGCACCAGTTTGCATTTCTATCAGCAGTGTATGAGAGTTCCCTTTTCTCCACATCCTCTCCAACATTTGTCTTTTTTGTCTTTTTAATAATAGCCATTCTGATGGGTATAAGGTGATATTTCATTGCAGTTTTGATTTGCATTTCCCTAATAATTAGTGATGTTGAACATCTTTTCATGTGCCTATTGGCCATCTGTGTATCTTCTTTGGAAAAATGTCTGTTCAGATCCTTTGCCCATTTTTTTATTGGGTTGTTTGTTTTTTTTTGTTGTTGAGTTGTATGAGTTCTTTCTATATTTTGGATATTAACAACTTATCAGACATATGATTTACAAGTATCTTCTCCCAATTGTTAGGTTATCTTTTCATTTTGTTGACAGTTTCCATTGCTGTGCAGAAGCTTTTTATTTATTTATTTATTTGAGGAAGATTAGCCCGGAGCTAACATCCATGCCCATCTTCCTCTATTTTATATGTGGGATGCCTGCCACAGCATGGCTTGATAAGCAGTGTATAGGTTTGTGCCTGGGATCCGAACCAGTGAACCCTGGGCCACCGAAGTGGAGCACATGAACTTAACTGCTATGCCACCAGCCTGGCCCCTGTAGAAACTTTTTAGTTTGATGTAGTCCCATTTGTTTATTTTTCCTTTTGTTTCCCTTGCCTGGTGAGACATGGTATTCAAAAAGATACTGCTAAGACTGATGTTGAAGAACATACTGTCTATCTTTTCTTCTAGAAGTTTTATGGTTTCAGGTCTTACATTGAAGTCTTTAATCCATTTCTGTTAATTTTTGTGTATGGTGTAAGATAATGGTCTACTTTTGTTCTTTCACATGCGGCTGTCCAGTTTTCCCAGCACCATTTATTGAAGAGACTTTCCTTTCTCCATTGAATGTTCTTGGATCCCTTGTTGAAAATCAGCTGTCCATAGAGGCATGGGTTTATTTCTGTTTGCTTTTGTCCCAGTACCATGCTGTTTCGATTACTGTAGCTTTGTAGTATATTTTGAAATCAGGAATGCGATATCTCCAGCTTTGTTCTTTTCTCTCAGGATTCCTTTGGCTATTTGGGGTCTTTTGTTTTTCCTTAGGATTCTTTGTTCTATTTCTATGAAAAATGTTATTGGGACTGTGATAGGGATTGCATTGAATCTGTAGATTGCTTTAGGAAGTATGGACATTTTAACCATGTTAATTCTTCTAATCCATGAGCATGGACTATCTTTCCATTTCTTTGTATCTTCTTTGATTTCTTTCAACGTTTTATAGTTTTCAGTGTACAGGTCTTTCACCTCTTTGGTTAAATTTATTCCTAGATATTTTATTCTTTTTGTTGCTATTGTAAATGAGATTGTACTCTTAATTTCTCTTTCTGCTATTTCGTTGTTAGTGTATAGAAACACAACTGATTTTGTATGTTGATTTTGTACCCTGAAACTTTACTGTATTTGTTTGTTATTTCTAACAGTTTTTTGGTGGATTCTTTAGGATTTTCTCTATATAAAATCATGTAGTATGAAAATAGTGACACTTTTGCTTCTTCCTTTCCAATTTGGATCCTTTTATTTCTTTTTCTTGGCTGATTGCTCTGGCTAGGACTTCCAATACTATGTTAAATAAGAGTGGTGAGAGTGGGCATCCTTGTCTTGTCCCTGTTCTCAGAAGAATAGCTTTCAGTTTGTCACCATTGAGTATGATGTTGGCTATGGGTTTGTCATATATGGCCTTTATTATGTTGAGGTACTTTCCTTCCATACCCATTTATTCAGAGTTTTTATCATAAATGGTTGCTGTATCTTGTCGAATGCTTTCTCTGCATCTATTGAGATGATCACATGATTTTTATTCTTCATTTTGTTAGTGTAGTGTATTACATTGATTTATTTGTGGATATTGAGCCATCCCTGCATCCTTGGAATAAATCCCGCTTGATCATGGTGTATGATCTTTTTATTGTATTTTTGTATTCAATTTGTTGGGATTTTGTTGAAGATTTTTGCATCTATATTCAACAGTGATATTGGCCTGTAATTTTCTTTTTTTGTGTTATTCTTGTCTAGTTTTTGTATCAGGGTAATGTTGGCCTCATAAAATGAGTTAGGAAGCATCCCCTCCTCTTCAGTTTTTTGGAATAGTTTGAGAAGGATAGGTATTATGTCTTCTTTGAATGTTTGGTAGAATTCCCTGGGGAAGCCGTCTGCTCCTGGACTTTTCTTTTTTGGGAGGTTTTTGATTACTGTTTCAATCTCTTTACTAGTGATTGGTCCATTTAGATTTTCTATTTCTTCTTGATTCAGTTTTGGAAGGTTATACGAGTCTAAGAATTTATCATTTCTTCTAGGTTATCCAATTTCAAACAGCCATCTATTCATGATTCTGTGGACTGGCCATTTGAACTGGGCTCATCCCTATGATCTCTGGGCTCCCTCACATATCTGATGTTGATTGATGGGTTTGCTAAGGAGTTGCTGGTCTAGACGTCCTCCTTTATATACTTGGGGCTCAACTGGGACTCCACTGGGGTGGCTGCAACAGTTGGGATGACTGGTCTTCTTGACTTCCACGTGGTCTTTCTCACCATGGGCGTTTCGTCCTCCAGGAGGCTACCCTGGGCTTGTTCATAAAGTGGCAGTGTTCCAAGAGGGTGAGACAGAAGTGGCATGTGCACAATGGTGAAAGCAGAGGCACTAAGAAGTCGCACAACATCACTCCTCTTGCTTTCTATTGTCAAAGCAAGTCACTTGGGCATCTGGATGAAAGAGGTGGGGAAATAGACTCTCTGCCTTGATGGTAGGAACTTCAAAGACTTTGCAGCTATTTTTACACTCCTGCCCCGACAGTATACCCTCCAGTCACACGTATGTACATTCTTCCCACATACAAAATACACTCATCCTCTCACAATGGGGTGAGACCCCCCAAAGCCCCATGGCATCACGGCAAAGCCTTGAAGTCACCATCTCGCTGTCTGCATCAGGTCTAGACGGAGGTGAAGTTCCTCCAGTGCAGCTCCTTGTGGGTGGCTGCCCTCGGCTCAGAGAACCATTAACTAAAAAGGCACGTTCTCTGTCTCTCACGCATCCAACATACAATGGTGGGATAGGAAAGGACAGCTGCAAAAGACCCATTCAAAAATGGGAGGGCTGGGAGGTAACTAGCAGTAGCTGCCACATAGAAATTCTGAAATCCAGCCAGGCTCACGCCGTCAGGGCTGCCTACCCCAGGGTCAGGCAAGTTCTGTTCCCTGGGCGTGAGTCCCTAAACCACGTTCTCCTTCGCTCTTGACTCTCTTCTGCTTTGATAGAGCTCTCCCAGCTTTTCGTTTTGTTTGATGAGATGGCCTGTGTTTGCGGCTGATGACATTCTCAGCCTACTTTCTGCCCATAGAAAGTCTGGGGCCCAGAGAAGTCATTTCACTTTGAATGGTTTCTGTTCCTTTTAGTCTAATTTGGCAGTGCTGTCGTTAGTAAATTTTCTTAAAATTTTCGTGGGTGTCCATGTATCTTACGGGGGTTCAGTTCATGTCCAAAAGCTGTATCAATAAGTCTTTTTGAGAAATACTTCTCTTTATCTTATGCTGCAAATCAGACTGTTATGAGCAACACCCTTACGATTTTTAACCCATTTTTGCTGAGAAGATCTATTAGTCACTGATTTAATTTTTCTGAGGGCTTACTAAAGCTTCTTATAGCCATGTGCTTAATTTAATCTCTATTCTGAGGCCTGTTCTTAATTTGAGAAGCTTTTGTTGGCTGTAGAGACTCAGGAATGTGAAATAGCTTTATTTTCTAACTCAGAAAATTCTGAGGTGCATGTTTACGTATCACTCACTCACACACTCACTCACACACTCACTCACACACTCACTCACACACACTCACACAAGGTGTTTGTTCATAGCAGTCTGATTTGCATATGTATAAAAAATTCTGCTTGAAAATTGGTCATTTCTCTTTTAGCTCGTCTCTCTCTTCCTGCAACTTATTGTGTACAGATAAAAGATATCAACTGACGCTTTCAATGTTCTGCTTAGAAACGTTTTTAGGCAGATTCACAAGTCTGTTAGGTACATTTTCTATCTTCCAAATTACCAGGAGTGACAGCTTTGCCGATTGTTTCATCACTGCATGGTATGGATTGCCCTTTATCTGGCCTCCAGTAACAATTTACACACTGCTTTTTCAGCCTCTACAAACAACGTCCTAATTGCCTGTCCAGCCTCTGCCCACTTCCTAGTCTCACAGGCAATGCCACATATTCTAGGTTTTATGCCACGGCAGCTTCTGACTTCTACGCAGAACTTTCTGTATCTGTCAGGGATCAGTCAGGGAGGCAGAGTTCCTGTGGGTGTTTGGATAAGGGATTGACTAAAGGAATTGGACCTTACACAGCTGTGGAAAGAGGAGATGAAGTGAAGTTCTGGAAGGAGGGTTGAAGTATCTGCATTGATGCTGATAGACAAGTTGGAGCTTGTAGGGGTATCTGGGAAGCCAAGCATGTCCAGCCGCTGAAGCGGGACCTCAAGGGAGCCGCTCAGCGTGAAGTCAATGGGGAGTTGTCTCTGTGTAGCTGCTGCCCGTGTGGGTCTGCTGTCAAGCGCCTGGTGGCAGGCCTGTGGTGTGGAAGAAGAGCTGGACATGTAGAGGAGGAGAGTGAGGACGAGCTGGAAACCACGGGGGCCTCTGCGTCTATCTGTCACTGACCACAGCCAGACCGTCAGAGAGCAATGGCCGCCGTCCCGCTTCTGCCCCCAATCTCGCACAGCTTCCTCCTTTGACTGACACTAACTCAGAATCACATCGGAAGGGAGTTCTGGGGAACCAGGTTCCAGTTCACCAAGTTGACATGAGAACAATCAGCATAAACTCACTCACGACTTTGCCAGCAATAGTTACTACACGCGCACACGATTGGACAGTTTTGATGCTCTCCTTTTATGTTTTTCCAGCTGCATAGTCTTTTCCCTTTTTTGGTTATCTAGACATCAATTTAGTGTACCTCACGTTTCTCAGTGGAGAAAAATCAATGTCCCACGTAAGAGCACTGTTGAAATAGCCCGTCACTTTTAGTGGCACCAGCACGGCTTTCTGTGTGCCCTGTGCAGCCTGTCGGTGACTGTGTGGCTCTGAGCCCACTAACAGGACTGTCAGAACGCACGACTTACCCTGTGTTAGTCGACCCGTCCCATGGGGATGGTTCCCTTCTTTTCTCATTTCCTCTAGGAGAAAGCTGTGCCTATTTTGTTGTAACCAGTTCCCCCTTTGACCTAAATCATTAGGGGATTTGATGCTTTTCTAATTACCTTTCTCGTGGTGAAAGTTCAGTCTGCACTGAAGAACTCCCTCCAATTCCAGGAGAAATTCTAGAGAAATTGTGGGCTTGAAAGGCCTCGGAGAGCATCTAGTATAATCCTTGGATTTCATAGATGAGGAGATTACAGACCAGGATAACCCCACGAAGTAGGAATTGCTATTCCATCTTACAAATGAGGAAAGACAGGATCGCAAAAGTTGAACAGATGGCCCCAAACCACACAGCCAGTTGGTAGCAGGGCTGGGCTCTGCTTCAAGAGGTCTTTTCCCTAAACTGTTTCTTGAACCATTTTGACTCCTGACATGGAAGTTTGTTCTATGCAGATCAGAGGATCAGCCGTGGACCCTAAACTCAGGGGTGGCAAGAGCAGAGCGAGCAGTTCGGACGTGTGCACCTTCCTCTCATTACAGCTCTCCTCTTCTCACCAGCTTCTAAGTGGTCAACCTTCTAACGGGACTCGAACACTATCCTAGCACTAAACTGTTGTCACCCGGAGTCCCTCTCATTCTACTGTCCTTGGAACGTGTTTGACGGTGTCCTGTATTCCTTCTATGTCTTTCTGCCTGCGTTAGAGTAGATTGTTTATTTGGGGTCTCTCTTAGGCAACTTTGATTCTGGAGTCAGTCCAGCGGCTCCGTCAGGAACTGTGCTGGAATTCACAGTTTTAGATTGCTTCGCCTCTTCTGAACACGGCGCATCTCGTCTCTCATTGCGGTCATTCGACGGCTCCCCGTGTGTAGCTCAGACTATGACTCTTCCATGGCATGGATTCTGTTTTCCGTTTTGCCTCCCCGGATTAGGACAACACCTGATCCCAGTGTGTGCTAGTCAACACTTCTCAGTGTGAACACACACAAAGGACACATCGGTTGGAGTCAGTCTTGTAAGTAAGATAAACATAGCTGAGTGTTCACTCTGAGGGTTGTACGTGGTTAGAACCTCCTCATTCTGGAGATGAAGAGACTGAGACCGGAGCTGAGATGAACCTCTCAGCATCACAGAGCCACCTGTAGCAGAATTGAGAGTAGAGCTTAGGATGCTCCCTGTCTCGTAGGGCCTTCTTATAGCAACTGCGGTTTTCAAACACGTTTTTAGCTAGAAAAGTCTTTCCTAAAATAACAAATATCGAGCCATCAGGTCACATTGCCAGAGGTGGAACTGCTCCGGCTGTTGGTGGGGGTGGTGTTGGCAGAGCGAGAAGGGGGCACATAGAAGCCTGGAGCTGCTCCCATCACCCACCCTCGACCTCCAGTCCTTGGGGTCTCCCCCATGGAAGGGTTCCAGGGAGCACAGTTTGAAAAGCACTGTGTTATCCTTGCTTTCCTCTTTATCGCTATAAATAGCAATAGAACAAAATCGCCCATGCCCACCACAGCCCTGCCCTAAGCAAGAAGTTTTGCTGGCCTGGAAACCCCAGCCTGGATCAGAAGAGCGAGTGTCACTTTCCACCCAGAAGCACAAAACACCCTTTCTGGCCTTTTGCACGAAGGCAGCGTGGCCGGCCGGCCTCTCGGGTGCATCAGTGGGGCTGCGTCCCTTGGAAGCAGTGCAGGTCTTCAGAGATGAGTTTCACTGGGGAACAAAGGGGATTTCGTCCATGGCTTCAAGATCATGTGTTGAACCTGGACCCGGCTGTTCAATTCCCGTGGCTGGAAATGGGGAAAAAATGCCCCAGGGTGCTCCTCTCTTCTCCTCCCCAAGCCAGGCGGGGTGGCATCCTCTTCCTGCCTCCAAAGAGACTGGGAAGGCACCCTCTCCCGTCTCCTGTCCCCATCACCTCTGCTGCCCCTCAACCCCCGAAATCAAGCTTGAACGTTCATAATGGTGCTTCTTCACACAGTTTCCCCCCTGTGGGAACCCGGGCTGTCCGGCTTGTCAACAATACGCTATTGTGAAGGGTTTTTGAAACTAGTAGTTCCAGCCAGGTACCCCAGGGTCACAGCGCAGAGCTTTTCCTGTGTGCAAGAGCGTGCTCGTGAGGCCAGGTGGCAGACCTGGGTCTGATGTCCCCATTCCCTTGACTGGATATTTGACTTTGACCTTGAGCCAATTTCTAGCTTCTCTGCACCTGACTTTCCTCATTTGCAAAAGGGGAGTAATGATACCCCCTCCTCCCATTTTAAAGATGAAAAACTGGGTCCCAGAGAGGCGGAGTGTGTTGCTCAATGTCCCACAGCAAGTTCATGTCAAGGACAGTGGCCGAGCTCCTCTGTGCACTCAGGGAGCCTGGCTGCTGGTGCTGCAAGCGTCTGACCCTCAGCTTGGGTCTCCACAGCAGCTTCCGAGGCCCAGGTCTGACCACTGACTTTCCAGAAGTTGCGCATTTCCAGCGAGATAATGAGGTGTGGTATGGAGGCAGGCAGAATTTATATGGCAGTTAAATGTAGTTTGGTATCAAAAATATGATTGCATTATTCACTGTGGCATAGCAAAGATCACCTCTGCCCCCTCGCTTTTGGCTGGATCAGCAGATGTAGACCACGATTAAGGAAACACTGTCAAATATTTCTTTATAGCTTAGTTTCCCTCTTACTCTCCACTGCCTGCAATGCCCTTGCCTTTGGGGAAAGTGGCAAAATAAACACGACTTTTCTTATCGGTTCTGTCCTTCCTGCTTCTAGGGAATGGTTTAGGAATCAGATGGGGGATGGGCATCTTTGGCATGTTGTGGGGGGGGCGCGGTGGGTCGGCCAGTAGGGACTGGGCATCTCCACTCAGGACAGACCAGAGGCCCTTTGGCAGCCAAGGTGGTCCTGAGCCGGGGTGATCCCCACCCCTGAGGCAGCCGCTTCATTTTGGGAACGCCTTCGCTGTGGGCAGCTCTTCCTAACAGGGAAGTTCCTGATGGATCGGGTCAAATGTGGATTTACGAGCTCTCACTCTCAGAAAACGGTTAAACGTAAACTAAATGTTCTCTTTTTAGGGAAGCCGTCAAAGCGACTCCTGCCTGGAGATTAGGCGGCCCGAGCTTACGCCTTAATTCTGCCACTTCCTTCTCTAAGCCTTGGGTGTCGGTTCCTCTTACATAAAGTGGGGCTGGTCCTGCTCACCCCACCGCGTTGTTCTGGGGACAAAGAGGGACAGTCCATGTGAAATCCCTGGCACAGGGCGTGTCCTCGACAACGTAGCTCTCTGCTTGCCCACTTCTCCCAGGACACAGATATTTGACCTTTGGAAGAGTAAACACCTGTACCAATGGAAAGAACTGCTAAGAAGAGATTTCAGGCACTGGGGAGGATGGGGGGGTCGTCCTGGGGTTGGTACTGTGAGCACCTGTGTACGAGTCAAGCTTCTGCACCGGAGAGTGACCAAGCTCACTGTTGTGGGACAGCATAGGGTCATGCGGAGCTCAGGAGAGCACCGTGGCACAGAGGGTCTGAGTCTCTGTTGAGAGATGGGAGCGTGTTAGCAGAGACACCGTGGACGTGGTGAGATTAGGGGGGTGCGGTGTTGAGAGGCAAGGTCCAGGGTTTTTTTTGGACTATATCAGTTATCACTCATCACCTCTCAGCTCCAAATGCAGCTTTCAGTACATGCTCCGTAACAAACAACACCGTTTCCTGAAGTCCTTCTCCTTAAAAGTGAGCGTGATGTTCAGCTTCCTCAGAGGGTGCTGGAGGGACACTGCAGGAGAATGAGGTTTCCTGCAGTTTCCGGCCTGGATGTGTGGTGGCCTTGCAACCTTGGTCTGGCTGTCCTCTTGTTGTGGAAGCCAGAGCCTCACGTGGCCAGCCGTCTGCCTAGCTCCCTCAGCGAGCCCCGGGCTGGCCTGCACACAGCCACCTGGGGACTCCCTCTGCAAATCCCCACGGGTATGCAAGTGGCACCCGCGGTCCTCAGGGTCACAGAGTGGGAAGTGTTCCACTTGCAAGCCCATGCACTGTGGAGGCTTCCTGCCCCCAAAGGTCCCCAGCTCCCTACTGCGTGTCTACACCACTGGATGCTAACTGCTTCTTTGCCTGCTCCCTGGAAGGCGGCCTATAGTTTGCCAGCAACCCCAGACTGACTCTGGCTTGGCTGAACCAGTGACCCCGGCAATTCTGTGGCCGGACCACGTCTTCTCCCCTGAGGTCTGGCCCCTCCAGGCCTGCCCTTCCTTGGCCGTTGGGTTCCACACAGAGTTTCCTTATATCTTACGCTCTTATCGTAGCTCACAGTTCTTTATACCAAACTTCCCGTGTTTAAGCTACTGAGTGGGTTCCGTCTCCTCACTGGAGGGGCTTCAGGCTTTTGTGAAGCTGGTAGAGTGAAATCTTCTGCTTCCCCAGGGACAGAGAGCTGATCGGCAGCTGTGGGGAAGGTGGAACGGGGGTGACCACTTAATGGGTGTGGGGTTTCCTTTTGGGGAGATGAAAATTTTCTGTGACTAGATGGTGGTAACAAGGTTGTTGTACAGCCTTGTGAATGTGCTAAATGCCACTGAATTCTATGTTGTAAAATGGTTAAAATGACGAATTTTATGCTATTTGTATTTTACCACACTAAAACCCAGCAGTAGTGAGATTCCTTCTGTACGAAGTCTGCAAATGAAGACTGAGAAGCCTGCCAGTGGAGATGATGTCCAGGGAGTGATGGAGGCGGGACAGGATGACGTCAGAGGGGGTCGGGACCTGAGTGAGCAGCTCTCTGCAGTGGGCGGGGCAGCCCCTGCCCGGCCCTGTGCCTCTGGGCATCCCTCAGCTCTGAGCCTCGGCTGGGATGGAGTCACGGATCCAGGGCTGCCGGCAGGATTCTCGGTGAGAGCACAATGTTGGACACATGGCAGGTGCTCCACAAGGTCGACCCCTTTCCAGTCTGGGGATTCCATAATCCCTTAAAGGAAACTTCCTCATAATCAAAACACGTTTCTAAGATAATTGAGAAGGTTTTGGGTGTGTGGGACGCTTGCAGAAATTGAGGTGACGTGAAGTCAAATGTCTCTGGTCCCATCTCCTCCCTGAGGAAAGCCACTGCCACCAGACCTGTTCTCTAGGCCTGAGGACTTTGTTCCTCACCCGTCTGTCTGCGCTCTGTTTTCTTCAGCTCTGTCTCTGATGTCTTTGAACGGGAAAGAACTGGGACCAAGCCTGTGTCAGGCCTGTGAGGAGAACACCGTCTTAGTTCGGGCACAGCTGGTTTCTGGAGAGTGTCCCTCCGTCCAGCTGGCCTTGTGGGTCCCAGCCCTCCCTGGGTGTTGGCTTCGTCCTTCCTGGAACACTTCCGTTAGCTCTGACTCTGACTGTAAATGGTCGGTCACTTTCACTTCGGTCACTAATTACACCCACAAGGACTTCCACAGGCCTGTGGCGTTTTCACAGAGTTCACACTCATGGATTCGCCAGAAAGCCACAATCGAAATTCAAAACACAGGGCTTCCTGGACCACTGAATATCCGATTTAAAGGTCAGATATCCAGGGAAGCGTGGCCCGTGCTGACAGGGAGCTGGGCAGACTCCCCTCCGTGGGCCCTGGACAGGGAGAAAGAGTTTGAGCCGTCGTCAGTCTTGTCCTCTGCGGGGCAGTGGCTGAGGAACCGGCGAAGGGCAGGGGGCGTCCGCAGAGGGGCCTTCCTCCAGAGCCTGCACTGCACAGGTGTGCACTGTGGTCAGACAGTCCAGAGCCTGGAATCTGCGAATCAGAAGTGGATTAGACATCTGGCTCTACCTTTTAAAAATGATCTTTTATAACTTTCCCTGAGCAAATCTCTGAACTTCTGTAGGCTTCACTTTCTCATCTATAAATGGAAGATGAATATATTTATCTTGAGGGGTCATATCAAGGACTAAATGAGATAAAATATGTAGTAGATTACCAATAATAGCTGACATTTATTGAATACTTACTTGTACCTGGAGCTGTTCTTTTAAAGCAATAACTTATTTAATAAGGTTACTACCTAAATTCCTATTGTGGAGATGTGGAAACCAAGGCACAGAATAAAGACGTGTCTTGTCCAATGCTGGGAGCTGGGAAGTGCTTGGAGACAGGTGCAGACCCGGGTCATTTGGCCCGCGAGCCTGTGCTGCTAAGATTATGCAACGCTGCCTTCTCGGATATTCTTTTCTTCGTACAACGCCTGAATTCCCACTATCGTATGGCTTTCAAAATGTTTGCTACCAGGAGAGAGAGGGAGATGAGACGTGTTTCTGATGTTTCTGAGATTCCTAGGGTCTTGCCTTCGTGCCGAAGCACTGCTCTCCTACAACACCGTCATTGGCTGAGGGCTTCGGGGGGTCCTACTGGGAATTCAGCTTGTGCTCACAGTCTTACTGCTGTGGGAAAGTGCACTCGACATTCCAGAAGGATACCTCTCACTGGTGCTTGCAGTGGTAATTTTCCCGACTGGTAGGGAAGGACAAGATGCTTAACATCTCTTTTTGCTTTCTTAAATGTTTAGCATGAGCTGGAGGGGGGAATTGGAAAACTGGTTTGAGTTTTCTTTTCTGAAAGCAGAAGACATTGTAATTAGTGGGAAATTTACCCGTAATCTTGATCTTCAAAATCTTCCGCCCTTTCATTCCATTAAGATTGCCTTTTTTTTAAAGGAAGGAAAAAAAATGCATAAATAGCCAGGCTACTAAAGTCTCTTTAATGACTGAAGCTAATAAGAAATGGCTCTGGTATTTCATCCAGCCTCTCAAATAATGGCTCTGTTGTTTTGATCTCAGAGGGTAAGGAAGCTTTATATTCAGAGATGGGCGTCGCTGTCTCAAGCACCTGAGAGACTGCATTATATATTTGAAAACCATTTTACAATGCCTCTTCCCAGAGTGTGAGGCCATCGATGCTTTGATGTGGTTAAGTAATTTAGTACAAACATGTCATAGATTAAATCAGATTTCAGCTTCCTTGAAATTTTTGAAAAATACACACGATATGAGTGCATCCATAATCTTGTAGCAGTGGGATCCTTTTCCATTTTTCTGTTTTTATTTTTCCAAAGTGAAGTGCTGGTGGAGAAGGCAGCAGATTCCTTTCTCTTAATCTTGAGTAGAAGCAAAGGAGAGATTGCTGAATTTTGTTCTGAAGTATCCAGACCTTAGTGGGAGAAGAGAAATGAGTATGGGGAAGAAAGAAGGAGAGATTTTCTAAGATGTAGGGAAAGAAGCTGCTTTATTTTCCATAAAATAAACATTAGATGGTGGTGGTTGGGAAGGGGGCCAAGAACACGGACTTTGCAAGGGATGTGTAAATAGGTGGATCTGAGTTCTAATCTTGGTTCTGCGATTTTCTTGTCTTGTTGAGTTTGTTCCCTAATCTGTAAAATTGGAATCAGACTATTAAAGCTGAGCTCTCCCTGTGGGATTAAATGAGATGATGCGAATAAAATGTCTGTCAGAATGCCTGGCGAAGTCAACGCTTACTAAACGATTATTCCTTTCCTCTGATTCCAGGTGAGTCAGCTAACAACACGTATTGAATTTTTATTTTGACATATGCACTGTATTGGGTACTGGATACTGCACTGAATGAAAGACAGCTCCAGTTGGAGAATTTAGCATCATTGAAACTTAAAATATCCCCAGACGAACTCAGGATCTTCGTTTTTGCCCTTCTCCTCCAGCTCAGCCAATGGCACCCTCTTCAGCAGGCCGTCCGCAAAAGACAACCAGGAACCATTCGTGAAACCTCCCTCTCCTTCACCCCCTATAACCAACGCACCACCAAGTCCTGCCAGTTTCCTTCTAAAATATTTTCAGATCCATAATGTCAGAGAAGCATCTCCAGTTTCAGTCTTGTTAGCCACGTCCAAGCGCCCTGCTCCTCTCTCCCGAATCGCAGAACAGGCCTGTCCTCTTCATCAGCCGTTCACACTGCCCTCCAGTCTACTCTTCACAGACAGAGCGTTTGTAAATGCGAGTCTTGTCACGTTACTTCCCTGCTCAGATACCTTAATGATTTCCTACTGCTTTTGTGAAAAAGACAAAATCTATTTGTTCATCGCCATGTACCAGGAAGCCAGCATTAAAGCACTGCACATAGTATTAACTCAGTAAATATTTGTGGAATGAAAGATCCTTGGTTTTTTTTGACAGTATTAGTCTGGCTGCTGTGTAGAATGAAGTGGAGGGAATAAGGGCGATTGATAGGGAGACATTAAAGATAAGGAGATTAAGAGGAAAGAGATGAGGATATTCCAGGAAGGGAGAACATTATGGGCAAAAGATGGAGTATGGGAAAACTGGGGTAAACGAAATGGAAGAAAAAAATTGAAGAAATGGTGTTGGACTCAAAATTTTACTCAGGGCTGTCATATACAGAACTTTTTGAATATCTTTAAGGCAGTGACTATGAATGTCTTAGCTGTGGACCATTTACTCCACACATTCCCACTTCTCAACTCGGAGATTTTAATGCTAATACATAATCTGAGAGGAATGTGCAAAAGAAAGTTTGTAATTTCTAGTGAAAAATATGAACTTGTATGCATTTTTTAATATAGAACAGTGCTCAATGACCTCAAAATAACTCAATAATTGTGTTTATTAAGCTTTTTTATTTCTTTTCTATTGGTTCCCTCTGATATTTTGTTTCTCTGTTCCTCTTATTTTCTTTTGGGTTCTTTGATTGTTGTTTTAGAATTCAATTTTAATTTATCTCGACTTTTTTGTTATACCTCTTTGCATTATATTTTTAGTGGCTGCTCTAGAGATTAAAACAAACTCCTTAATTTTAATGTTAACAGTATTTTACCTCCATGCAAAACGTGAAAACATCATAACTATGTAGGTCCATGCCTCCCACTGCTTCCCAGTAGGCTGTGGTTTTCGTATATATTTCATAATTCCCACAGACAGTATTTTAATTTTTGCTTTAGATAGTCATATAAAGAGAAGTTAAGAGGAAGACAATCTTTTATATTTACTCAGGAATTTAATACTTCCAGTGATAGTCATCTTTCCTGAAGATCTGAGTTTCTGTTTTATTGCTTGCCTTTGGTCTAAAGAATTTAATTTTTTTTTAAAGATTGGTACCTGAGATAACATCTGTTGACAATCTTCTTTTTTGTTTTTCTTCTTCTTCTTCTCCCCAAACCCCCCAGTACATAGTTGTACATTCTAGTTGTAGGTCCCTCTGGTTGTGCTCCGTGGGACGCTGCCTCAGCATGGCCTGATGAGCGGTGCCATGTCCGCACCCAGGATCCGAACCTGCGAAATGCTGGGCCGCCAAAGCGGAGCAGGTGAACTTAACCACTCGGCCACAGGGCCAACCCCTAAAGAATTTTTTTGAGACTCTCTTATAAGGTGAAAAATTCTTTTATTTTTATTTTATCTAAAAATGTCTATTTCATCTTCATTCTTAAAGGATATTTTGGCTGGGTTAGAATTCTGGGCTGACAGTTTCTTTCAGCACTTTGAAGATGTTGATACCCAGGCTTCCGCCTCCATGACTTTTGATGAGAAGTCAGAACTCATCTGAGCTGCTCTTCTGTTAGGTATCATGTGTCCTTTCTCTTCGGTTGCTTTCAAAATGATCTTATTTTGGTTATCAGTAGGTTAACTATGATTTGCTTAGGTGGGATTTTCTTCATTTTATTCTCCTTGGAGTTTATTGAGTTTCTTGACTTTGTAAACTTACATTTTTTATGAAAGTCAGGGAAATTTTGCTCATTATTTTCTCTGCTTCTGTTGTCTCCTCCCGCAGCTCTAATTACATGCACATCACACAATTTGATGTGGTCCTATGGGTCCCCAAGGCTTTGTTTATTTTTTTTCCTTCTTTTATCTCTTCTTTTTCAGATGATATATTTTCTATTTATTTTCAAGTTGGCTGACTGTACTATATTCACTCTGCTGTCAAGTCCATACAGTGAAATTTTAAATATTGTATTTTCAGTTCTAGGATTTCTTTTTGCTTTTTAATATTTTCTATTAACTTTCTGAGATTTTGTATTTTTTATTCATTATGACCATAGTTTCTTTTACATCATTGGGCACAGTTATAATAATTGTTTAAAGTCCCTTCTTGCTAATTCCAAATTCTCAATCATTTTGAGGTTGGTTTCTGTTGATTATAGTTTCTTGTGAGAATGGATTACAGTTTCCTGTTTCTTGTTTGTTGAGTGATTTTGGACTGTATGTGGGACAGTGTTACTGTAACATTGTGCAGGTTCTGGATTCTGTATACGTCTCTGAAGAGTGTTCATTTTTCGTTCTGACAGAATGTTAACTTGACTGGGTTCAGACAGAAAAATTTGTCCCTTTGGAAGATTTTCAGGTTTTATTTCAGCTCTGTTATTTTTATTTTAGTTTCTAATAATCTGCTCCATGTGTGCATGATTCAGAGGTGGGACAGAGGTTTGGACAGAGTTTATGTGCAGAATTTGGGGCTTCCTACTCTTTTTCTCTCCTTTTTGAGACCTCCCCCACTTGCTTTCCAGCAGTGTTGGTTACAGTGAATTTTGTTACCTAGTTTTCAGGACAGAAAGAGCAGCTTTTCTACTGGAGTTTTAGCTATTTGGTGGTGCCAGCTGTGGCCTGCTCTCAGGGTTAAGTCTTTAAAACAGTGAAACTCACCCTGCTCTTCCCTTCTCTCCGAATCTCTCTGCTCTTTTACTTTCCAGTAACTTCAGGTATTTGTTCGTGTTTTGTTTAGAGTGTGGTATTATCTGTGGGATGGCTGGCTCAGCTGGAGCTGTTTTAGCCATACCAGAAGCATAATGCTGTTATACCAACTTTGAATGGCTCAAATTCACAGGCAACACCAATCAAGCATTACCATACATTAAAAAATTGTGATTATGTATAAATCTGCTTTATCAGTGAAATACAGGTGATGCATATTTGAACCAGAGTGTATGATGTCAAAGTCTAGCGTTAGACTATTAGATAACCCATCAATATCTACTGCACGGTTAAGCAAACACCCCACAACAACTTAAGTTGATATTGCTGCTAAAGCAACAGGAAATGATCATTACAAGCAAGAATGGCAGAAAGAAGCCAGTGTCCACCCAGAGCAGTGCTGGTGATGCAGTGGTCACTGTGGGTCCTTGCCGTAAAGTGCCGGTGATCCTACGCTCCACAGTAGGGACTGTGCAACATAACGGGACGTTTTGAGGAAGTCAGCCTTCTTAGCAGAAAATGGAATCCACATCCTTGGGAGACTCTAATTTTAGTTTATAATAATAAATTTTATAACCTTTAATATCTCACTCAGTAGATAACTTATTAGTAAGTTGGAGATATATGGAATTTTACACCTTTAGGAACTACAGAAAAGTACGAATTTTGAGGACTGCTAATAGGAGGGAGTTATTTGGCCACTGGCCCGTCTCTATCCTGGGGGCTCCGGGCCCTGAGGTGTTTGCTCCCTTTGGTGCATCTTTCTTGCTCTTGGCTGAGGAGGTGAGACAGGTCAGAGACTGCTCCCATGGCAGAGACTGGAGAAGAACTGAGGGGTGGGGTCAAGCACGTTCTGTTCTGACTTGCACTTACTTCTTGTCACAACTTCTCAGAAAGTTTTTCCATGGCTTCGGAATAGGAAGAGCCAAGAGTTGTATGTCAGGGAGCAGTCGAAGTAGGCAAAATGGGACAAAAATCGACAGAGGAGAGACTTCACGTTTCTCTGAGTTCTCTTCACATTGACTCTGGAGTCAACTGCATGTTTAAATCCCGCCCCGTCATGGAGCTGTGTGCCCCTAACAAGTTACTTAGCCTTGTTTGGCCTTATCTCCTCATCTGCAACATGGGGATGGTAACAAGAGGATCCGTCTAAGGAGATGTTCATGGGATCAAATGCAATAAACTGTGGGGGCACTGAAGTCGCTCTCAGGGGTCTCCTAGTTGTTTGGCGCCATGTCTGGCACATGGTAGGTGTTCAATAGATATTTGATATTAAATCAATGAATAAATAGTATAGTAGCTGAAACAGAAAACTCATGATCAATCGAAGTTTCTTCCCTTTCCAGCCAGCTGGCAACGTTCGGTCAGACACCAGTAGGGTTCCTTTGACAGATGTGAGGAGAGCCTGCCTATCGTTCAAAACTCAGGGCGGGACGCAGCTGGCAGTGGGTATCAGGCGTGAAGAAGACAGATCCCAGCCCGTGGGGCTGGCCCCAGGCGGTACTGTTAAAAATGTTCGTGGTTATTTTTACGACATCTTGAATGAGTGTGTTTCACATCTTTCAAAGCACTTTTTCACACCTACAATTTTGCTTGTTTTTAGGATGAGTCTGAAAGAAAAGCTGCTGGTGTGTCATGGATGCCAATTATGTGTCAGGTGCTATATACGTGTGTGTATATACCTACAAATTACATATACATGGATCTGACATATAATTTATTTGTATTGCCTGCCAGTCCTATGAAGGCTGCACAGGACTGAAAGGAGGGAGCCTAGAGCTGTTCTGCCTTTAATAACTTGGAGCAACTCACTCGATGTTTATGGAGATGTTTCCTTATCCTGAATCCTAGTCTCACTGCTGACTGTAAAACTTTGGAAAATATACCTAACTGCTCTTTGCCTCTGTCCTCATCTGCAGGATGTGGATAATAGCACACATCCCATAAAGTAGTCCATGCACTTGACACACATTTATTAAGTGCCTACTATATACCAGGCTTTGTCCTAGGAGCTTGGGGCACATTGGTGAACAAATGAGATGGAGACCATTACAAGGTTGAATGGAGTTAATAAGTGCAAAACAGTGCCTGTCATAAAAAGAACAATCAATACGAGGTGTTACTATCTTAAAAATGAACAGATAGCACTTTCTATGTAGGTCAGCCTGGATTTTAGCACATGTAAAGGGCACTATTATAATTTAGAATTTTTTTCTTCTCACACAACCTGGCTTTTAAGATAAGGAACTTGCTAACGATTCAGGAGAGTGAGCTTTGAGTTGGCAAAAGATCCATGTGTCTGTATTTTGCTCCCTCTTTCCTGGGCTGATCTTTCTTGCTTGGCCTTAATTGTAGGAGGCTGTCGGAGAATGTGATTCCCAGGGCAAAAGCGATTTATAGGGGAATGAGAAATACATTGGTTTAATATCATATCTATTATATCAGGCACATAGTAAATGTTTAATAATGAATTGCTTCTGATTATGTCTTTTAGGAGTTCCTTAAAGGGATCTAAGAAAAAAGCTTAAGTCAAACAAATGACTTACCAGGGGTAGGACACTTTGGCGATATAGCTTCTTGTAGATGGAGATCATTGAGAGTAAGTAAATATTCACAGGAAACCATAAAACATACACTGCGAAGGCCAACAGCCTAAATGAAATGGAGCTGTCCTTGGAAGGGGTCATCTTTCCTTAATGGAGAACCCGAAGGATTGACCCGGAGTGTGTTAGAGAAACAGAAATTTCACAGGTTTGGTGACTTTAGCAAATCGATTTCTTGTCCTATTCTCCAGGCATGCCTGTGAAGTAGAGTTAAAAGTCAATACTTTGGGATTCTTGTTCAATAGAAATATGAAAACTTCTCAACAATTTAATAAGCAAATGTAGAAAGAAGCTTTTGATTATTTTCAACAATAGGAATTTGTGGGGATGTGTGCAGCGATGAGGGGTTGCAGTGTGTTCCTGGAATGCACTGCTGGTTATCTGCACAGCAGAAACTTTTGTGATCAGTCATTTTATTGGAATGCCATTAAATGGTCTCCCTGCCTCTCTCTTAGCCTCCGTGACTGGCGTTCACCTGGGGCTACAGGAAGAACTTTCTCACGCAAAGATGAAAGTCTTGGCAGCTTGGCACATTGGCTAGATTTGAGCAGGAAGTTGGGTGTAATAAGTAAAAGAACTCTGTGTACACTTGGAAACTGGCTATGATTCCAAGATTGGGAGAACCGTAGAGACCGATGGAGACCAGCAGGTGGAGAGCAGGTGAGGGGCGATCACAGACGTGTCTGTGGGGCCGACATTAGCGTTTTGTTGGTCTTCCTGGAGCTAATCAGTGCGGCATCTGGGAGGTGGGCTACGTTCAGCGGTCTGGGCGTGAAATGGACACGATGGCCGTTGTGCTTATTGGAGGATTGTCCGCTCCACCATCCCCACCGTCTCTAAAAACCACGTTGCCATCTGTGAGCCTCATTTGCTTCTTTCTTTTCAACTTCCCTCCAGGATGAAGTTAACACATCTGCCTTGAAGAACTTTGCTATCACCTCACAGTGTGTTTATTTAAAAACAAACAGAAATGAAGACCGGCCTCAAACTCCAACTGGCTGTGGAGACAAAGTCATTACAAACCCCTGTGAGCAATGCCTTTGCATGAAGCCCCTGACTGGAGTGTTAGATAGCAAGACCTTCCCCTCTTGCAGGCATCCAGTGCAGGATGCCTGTGAATGGGTTAATGCAAATGAGCCGCTGGAATCAGAGTGGGTGGGACCACAACCCTGCAGCAGCGATAAAGCAGCGATTCCCAAGCCCTGTTAAATGTTAGAACCACCAGCGAACTTATTAAAATACAAATGTCAGACCCCACTCACGGAATTATTGTCTCTTGGGGTGAGGTACTCCTAAATTTTTAGTCTGAATTTTCTTCATATTTTAGTCTGAAGCACAGAGCAGTTTAGGGGCTACTGGGATCGTGCATCAAAATGATTTCTCTCTATTAGCGTTTTCCCAAGTGTGGTCTGTAGTCCAGTTGCATCTGAGTGGGAGGGGGAGGAAGAAAGGCCTCGTAAAGTAGATTCCCGGGCTGCCCTCCAGTCCTGCTGAATCTGCATTCCAACAAATGCTTCAGGTGATTTTTCTTTTCATTAAGACTTTGTTATTTTTTTAGAGCAGTTTTAGGTTCACAGCAAAATTGAGAGGAAGGTACAGAGATTTCCCATATACCCCCTGCTCCCCCACATGCACAGCCTCCTCCTTTATCATCATCCCCACCAGAGTGGGACATCTGTTACAACTGGTGAACCTGCACTGACACGTCATTCTCACCCAAAGTCCATAGTGTACCTTAGGGTTCACTCTTGGTGTTGCACATTCTGTGGGTTGGGACAAATGTCTGATGATGTGTATCTACCATTATGGTATCATACAGAATAGTTTCACTGCCCTAAAAATGCTCTGTGCTCTGCCTCTTCTTCCCTCCCCCCAATCCCTCACATCCCTGGCAACCACTGATCTTTTCACTGTCTCCATAGTTGTGCCTTTTCCAGAATGTCATAGAGTTGGAATCATACAGTGTGTGGCCTTTTCAGATTGGCTTCTTTCACTTAGTAATAGGCATTCCAGGTTCCTCCATGTCTTCTTATAACTTCATAGCTCATTTCTTTCCTATCTTTTAAAAATTTTTTTGGTGAGGAATATTGGTCCTGAGCTAACATCTGTGCCAGTCCTCCTCTATTTTGTATGTGGCATGCTGCCACAGCATGGCTTGATGAGCAGTGTGTAGGTCCATGCCTGGGATCCAAACTCATGAACCTTGGGTTGCTGAAGTAGAGCATGCGAACTTAAGCACTAAGCCACCAGGCCTGTCCCTGCTCATTTCTTTTTAACTCTGAATAATATTCCCTTATCTGGTGTACCACAATTTATTTATCCATTCGCCTACTGAAGGATGTCTTGGTTGCTTCCAAGTTTTAGCAATTATGAATACAGCTGCTATCAACATCTGTGTTCAGGTTTTTGTGTGGACATAAGTTTTCATCTCCTTTGGTTAAATACCAACGAACATGATTGCTGGATCATATGATAAGAGTATGTTTAGTTTTGTAAGAAACAGCCAAGCTGTCTTCCAAAGTGGCTGTACCATTTTGCATTCCCACCAGCAATGAATGAGAGTCCTTATTGCTCCACATCCTTGTCAGCATTTGGTGGTGTCACTGTCTTGAGTTTTGGCCATTCTAATAGGTGTGTAGTGGTATCTTAAAGTTGTCTTAATTTGCATTTTCTCAATGATGTATGAGGTGGAGCACCTTTTCATATGCTTACTTGCCATCTGCATATCTTCTTTGCTGAGGTATCTGTTAAGGTCTTTGGTCCATTTTTTAATTTAGGTTGTTTGTTTTCTTGTTGTTGAGTTTTAAGAGTTCTGTGTGTATTTTGCATCAGTTCTATATCAGATGTGTCTTTTGCAAATATTTTCTCCTAATTTGTGACTTGTCTTCTCATTTCTCTTGATCAAGTGATTCTTATGTCAAAAGAGTTTGAGAACTACTATTGGGTATTCACCTACGAATGGACAATAGTTGGGGATGGGGGAGATTCACATTGTTTGACTAGACCCTAACAATCACTGGGGTGAGGCAGGGAGCTAGCTCTGCTGGGAACCCAGTGCATCCTAGGTGAGGTACTTGGCAATTTACCAATACAGTCTCATGTTTTCCTTGATGAAGCCATGTTATGAGGCAGACATTAGGATACTCATTGGAGAGGGCCTTATTTGGGGTCCCAGAGTTAGAAGTGGAACCAAGGTAGACGTTTGGGTCTAATTGACATGAAATCCTCACGCTGCACCAATTCTGTGCTGTCCATCTGTCCTGAACCCCGTCCGTCAGGAGAGCTAAGTTTTCACCCCTCTCTGAGAAAACTGCCTCTGCAGCCTCAGCTGCGTCTCCGGCCTCGGTCTCCTCGCTCTTCATCTTAAGTGTTGTGTAAGGATGTGGCTCTGCTTTCCACATGGTCTTCCTTCTTAAACATCTAGTAAAAGTCACTGGACCCCAGAAAGAACGTCCAGGGGCCTGGGCTTCTGAGGGACGTGTGTTCTCTTCTCTGCGGAGTAACTGTCTGAAGTTGACATTTAAATGATTAAAAAGGAACTCTATTTTCCTTATATGTGCAGGCAGCCTGAGACAGAAATCCAGTGTGTTGAAGATGTATCGGCATTATTTATTTACTTTTGTAATTTAGCACGCTCCCAGTCACCTGCTCTCGAAGTAGGGCCATATATATTCACACCAGCAAAGTCTCAAGAGGCTTATTCAGCGAAACTGGAAAAGTAATAAATGTTCTCACATTAGCTATGGCTATTTGCCTCTACATTCCCGATAAATGATGTCTAACCTCTGGGGCCCTCTGTGACCAGGAAAGGTGAAGGCCCTTTTTCCTAGATGCCTGTTCTATTTGTAATGCAGCCTGCCTCCGTCTAGCACTCAATGCCTCTGGGAACACTAGCAGCGGCATCTAGGCAGCCGGAGATTTCTGTGGCTCTCTGTCACCTCCACCTGTGCCCACACTGTCCTCACTGTCCAGCGGGGACTGAAGCCAGGACCTGGGATCCTCACCTTCATGCCCTCCAGTGTGGCCAGCCTTCTCTGAATGATTTCCTCTGGCCCAACCCATGTTGCTTAGCTCTGTGGGCCCCCAGACTCAGCACCATACCCCAGGTTTTCTGACTTACTCTTTCGTCTCCTCGCACCCTGGTCCCTCACTGGTGGCCCCGTGGGATGCAGTCCCAGCCGGCAGTCAGCACCCAATACTTAGGTGGTGGCTGGCTTGGTTGGTATCCTGCCTCACAGCTACTGACCCCTGGAGGATGAGATGGGCAAGGGCTTCCAGGAAGATGAGGTGACCACACTTTCTTCCCAGGAACGGTCCTCATCGACTTCCTTATCCCAAGATGGTTAATAGGAACAATTTCTTTCACTTACAAAACAGCCCTGGTTCAAATGATTGTATCGTCACTCCATATGTAATGTTCTCTGTCCCACGGAAGTGGAGCTGCAGTGTCACACCCAGTGTCCAAAAGGCACAGAATTGCGCACCAAATAAAGAGCTGCCTCTGGTGAATTTTCATGCGTTCTGGAGATTTTCAGATAGAGCTGCTCCTGCACAGTCCTGGGTGCACCACAGGCGTAGTAAACGGAAGTCATCATGTCACTAAATGTGGGCACTCGTCATGTTTCCTAGGTTAATGTGGGTAGTGAGCGAGCCAGCACGGCACCCGCACGCCCGTGGCTCACGCCGAGCTCTGTGTTACGTGGAGTCCCAGCACCTACTTTCCATTTTGAAGCGAAGTCCTCAACTTCTCTGAGCAACTTATCCTTTCCGTTTTCCATGGCCTGACTGCCTCATGCACCAATGCTGTAGCTCATTTTCAGAGAACGAGAAGTCAGTGTTAAACCGACAGAAGATGCCGTTGCTGCAAAGACAGAACCAAGAGGTCTGGATGTAGTAACTGTCTGTAGCCGCAGAATCCAAGGGGAAGCAGGAGAAACAGCACAGGAGAAGAATGTCTATTGGGGTTTTGCAAATGATGATGATTTTATTCAAAGAAGGGGATGTGGGGTGAAGAGGGTAGAAGGCTCGGGGGAGCTCTGAAAGCCCTCTTCGTTATGATTTGTCTTGAGCTGTCTGGCTGCAGCGACGGCCTCTGTTTCAGATGATTTGGGAGAAGCGCTCTGCCCTCTTGGGCCCAGAGGAAGTGTGTGCCCTCGGAGGCGCCGGATTCCAGGTCTTGGAAGGAACGGCAAGCCTTGGAGCAATCACATGGCCTCTGCTAGGAATGCATTCCTGGGGATTTGTGGTCTCCCCATCTGGGCTGCAGGTGACGGAGCGGGATTAGATCGGGGAGGAGGAACAGGCCCGAGAGGGGATCCGAGACCCTGGATCCGCAGGGGCCTTAGCTGGATTAACACGAGGGCTACGTCACGGCCGAGCAGAGGAACTTCTGGCTCCCAGCGGCAGCTCACCTGGGTCCGGTGCTGAGAGCAGGCCGTGGGGCTCTGAGCAACCATAGAGGAACCCCGAGTTTGGAAGTGAAGGAGGCAGAAGACTTCTCAAGCACCAGAGGTCAGAGGAGCGAAGCCACACATACGGGCAAGAGCAAGGAGGAAGGGCCGGGGTTGTCATAGTGATGGAGACACCTTGGCGGGAAATTAGCTGCTAAGCACTTGAGGAAAGATGAGAGTCTGCGGCCCCTTAAATATGAGAAACCACTTGTAAGCGAAGGCCCGAGTTTCTAAACAAGTCCTGTGTCCTACATCCTGACTCAGAAGTGGTTAATTTAAAGAAGGCTGCACTGAAAAGACTGGGTTCAAGCCCTGGGCCTCTCCTTAACCCCCTACCTAACGTGTCTGGATATGTTCCATTGTGTCTCTGTTTCTTCACTTAGAAGAATTGGACTCTGGATCTGTGCTGTCTAAACTGGTAGACACATGAGATTACTCAAGTTCAAGTTTAAATTAATGAAATGACAAAGTTCAGGTCTCCAGTCACACGAGTCACCTTTCAGGCAGTCGCAGCTATGTGAGGTTAGCAGCTGTGGTGTCGGACGGGGCAGGTAGGGAGGGTCTCCGTCGCTGCACACGGTTCTTCTCAACACTGTCACCCAGATGACCTCTAAGGCACCTTCCAGCCTGGATTTCCTGAGCCAGTTTGTAAACTGCAGAACAAGTTGCCGTGTGCCGGGGAGAAGCTAGATCCCATTTCTGCCCGTCCCAGGATGCCTCTCTTTGCAATGAAGCTTCCACTGGCTTCTGGAGGGTTCCTCAGAGTTGAACTGCAGCCTGGGGCTCTTTCTACCCAGCCTGCTATCTGCCCCTCTCTGTTCACAGTGTGCATGTAGTGGTTAAGTACCACGCGCCATCCTGGGAGCACAGCTGAGCTGCAGAAGGGCACCCAGAAGGTGCAGGTCGTCAGCAGGATTCCTTGATGGTCATCTAGTCTTTGGAGTAGAGACTCAGAGAAATATGAAAGGCTCCTGAGTGGGTGATGGTGGGCTTTCTCACACAATTCATTCACTTTTCCCCTGTTAACATTTAACGAGTGGTTGTGCTGTGCTGGGTCCTGTGCTGGCTGGGAGCAGAAACATGGAATAACAGAGTCCCTGCCCCTGGATGTTCATGGACTAGACTTTAGGCTTAGAATAGGGAATTCCAGAACTGGATCTGAGACAGAAAACCAACAAGAGAACTGGAAGAAAACATCCCAGTCAAACTATGGGCAAGAAAGAATTGAAGCTAACATTCATGCCCATCTTCCTCTAGTTTTTGAATGTGAGATGCCTCCACAGCACGGCTTGATGAGCACAGTGTAGGTCCGTGCCTGGCATCCAAACCCACAAACCCTGGGCTGCCAGAGCAGAGTGTGAGAACTTAAACACTATGCCACTGGGCCAGCTGCTGTTAATACTTTTTTGATCGTGGATTGTAATTCTGTGTTTATCTGTATCTGTGAGCTTCTTGCTGAGTGGAAACTATTCATATGTGTTATGTGCCAAGCCTGGCACAAAGTAGATGCTCAAAACATGGGGTATCTGGCTCAGTAAATGCTTAGTGAATGGGCACAATGCTTTAGAAATGAAATGTTACAAAATTCGTGCATGAAAAGAGATGTTCAACTAAAGGCACTTTCTTTCCACCTGTGAGGACAGGCTGGGCTTGTACATTTTTTTTTGCAATCTTTTGGGGTGATTTGAAAAAAATAATCTGTTCACATCAGATATGATTTACTGAAAGAACGACTAAACAGGCACAGAAGTTAGAGATTTGGCGTTCCCAGATGCATGAAGTTCAGCCTCGGGCCTCCCTAAGCTGGTCACTCACTCCGCTCCTCTGTGGGGGGAACGGGACCACCTCTCCTGGCCAGGTTATGACAAGTGGCAGCCACGTCCTCTCCCATCCCTGCTGCATCAAAGGGGCCCTGGGAGCTGCGAGGGGTGTTACTGTGGCTTTTCACTTCAGGAAGCAAGCACAATGATGCTACTCATTGCGTTAACTGCAAAAAGCCACCATTAAGGCTTTGAACGCCTTGTAATCATGGGGAAGGGAACTAACACTTTGGAGCTCCAAATACGCCAGGGGTTTAACCACCACATCTCTTTTAATCTTCTCAATATTTGGTGAGAAAGGAGTTTGAATCCCCGTTTTACAGATGGGAATCATCTCAGAGAGACAAAACAGTGTGGCGACGTGGTGTTGGGTGAAGTAGGCCCTGTGCTTTTGCTGTGTTGTCAACCCCCAGACGACGTTAAGGCATAGAGTGGCTTTGCGACAGCAACTCTCTTGGCCTCGACAATTGGGGGTGGGGATTCTGGTCCCCACTTTGCGGATGATGAACAGAGGTGCACAGGTAAGCTGACTTGGCACCTGTCACACTGCTCCTATGTGACAGCCAGAACCAGGCTTCAAGTCCAGGGCTCTTTGCCCTGTCTACACCTACCTCCTGCAGAGGGCCTGACGACAGTAGGTGTGGGGAAAAGAGGGTGGCTTCTTAAAGACACTGGACACTGTCCTACAGGAGTCCAGGGGAGGTGACCAACTCATCTCGATTTTCCCAGGGCTTTCCTGGTTTTAGAACCCAGTTCCCCTAATCAGGTAGATTTTCTTGAATGTCATGGAAATCAGTAATTTTCTTTGACAATGTCATGCCAAGGAAACAGCACCATAATAATACTAAATTTCTGAATAATATGATCATCATTGGCTCAAAATTGTTTACTGAAAAAAGTTAATTCTAGTGGAGGATTCCAGCATCTTGGGGTTCAAGGACTTGTTCCAGCTGAGCTGTACCTTGTGATTGCACTTCTGTCCCATCAGACCTTGTCTGAGAGCCAAGAGCACTCGACCCCATCTGGGTACTGCGCCATCAGTGGATCTCCCGGTAAATTGCCCACAGATTCACCTGGGGGGCTGGTTCACACCTATTGTCCACAGATTCATGTGGGGGCTGGGTCACACCTATTGTCCACAGATTCATGTTGGGGGCTGGTTCTCACCAATTGTCCACAGATTCATGTGGGGACTGGGTCACACCTATTGTCCACAGATTCATGTTGGGGGGCTGGTTCTCACCAATTCTCCACAGATTCATGTGGGGCTGGTTCACACCTATTCTCCACAGATTCATGTGGGGGACTGGTTCACACCTATTGTCCACAGATTCACCTGGGGGGCTGGTTCACACCTATTGTCCACAGATTCACCTGGGGGGCTGGTTCACACCCATTGTCCACAGATTCATGTGGGGGGCTGGTTCACACCTATTGTCCACAGATTCACCTGGGGGGCTGGTTCACACCTATTGTCCACAGATTCACCTGGGGGGCTGGTTCACACCTACTGTCCACAGATTCATGTGGGGGCTGGTTCACACCTATTGTCCACAGATTCACCTGGGGGGCTGGTTCACACCTACTGTCCACAGATTCATGTGGGGGGCTGGTTCACACCGATTGCCTCCTCCCCGAGATTCTGGTTCAGCAGTCTGGGCTGGGTCATGAACTTGAAGCTTTCACAAGATCCTAGGCGATGCTGATGCTGCCGGTTTGTGGAACACACTTTGAGCTGGACTTGGTGAGTTCAGTGGCCCATAAAGTGGGAGTGCCAGGGAATCCATCGGGTGTGGGAAGAAAGTTGAACATCGATGTATATTTTTGTGAAATTTAAAAATTTTGTGATTTTTAACCAGTAAATCGGGTAAGTAATGTATTATTAGTACAGTAGTATATGTGAGTAATTTCTATATAAATAAATGTGTATAACTAGGAGTGCATGTCAAAAAGAGCTTGATGGAAGGGAGCAATCAGCTTTTCTCCAACAGGGCAGAGCGCACCTCCTACGTTGGCCGTTCCAGGCGTCTGAACCTGCACCTGGGAGCCGGTCGGGCTGCAGGTTCAGCTGCTACCCAGGAACCCTGGCCTAAAGCCTGGGTCCATACTCTGGGCTGTAGTTCCCGAAGTGTGGTCCTGAAGCATGAGCACCATCTGGAAGCTTGTAAAGATGCAGATTCACAGGCCCCACCCAGAGCTCCAGAAGTGAGTCCTGGGCATCCAGGAGTTTAACCTGTGGTTTAACAAGCGCTCCAGGAGATTCTGACCCTGATAAAGCTCAAGGAGCTCTGCTCTCCACAGGAGGCCTTTAAGCAGACTTAGAGCCAGTGAGCCCCCAAGGGTCAGTCTCAGTCTCAGTTTCTGATCTTCCCGCCTGCGGACGAGCCTGTCTTCAAGCCTCGTTCCCTGAGAGAATGAATTCCTGGCTGTTGTCTTCTGTCCCGGCGTCAGAGATGAGTAAGCTATGTGGTACTCACAGTCTCGCGGGATCTCAGTTTTCTGATCTGTAAAGCGGGCGAGCTCTAATAACAGCTTGGTTGTGGAGATCCAGTGAGACAACGGTGAGGAAGGAATTCTGCCAATTGTAAAGAGCTGTGAAAATCTTGATTTTCGGTCTTGAGCTGTTTGAGTTTCTGGTCCACAGGTCCCTTCATCCTCCTTGTCTCTGATCTCTGATCTGATCTGTCTCTGTTCTGATCTGTTCCCGTGACATTTTCTCCTTGTGGTGGTGGGAGCTCCCACTCACTGTGGCTGCTCTGTGCCCGGCACACACGTGACTTCCAGTCTTTGTCAGCCAAAAAGGCATCTCCACCGTACAGGGAAGGAAAGTGAGGTCCCAAGCGTTCACGCGATCTTCCTGATCAACAGCAGAGCGCGGATGAACGTGAGGCTGTCTGATCCGAAGCCCGCAGCCTGAATCACAGCACATTAAATCCTCATTCTGGTGTCCTGAGCACACGGCTGACCTCGGCTCGTCCCTCAGGGGAGCTCGTCTCCCTGGTCCTGAGTCCTGGTGTGGACACTGCTGCAGGGGCTCCCGATGTGCTGCTGGCGCGGCTGATGCCAGAGGCACCCGGCGTCTGTAAATATCACTGCTTCACCCCAGAGCCGTTGCATCTCTGGGTCTGTCTCAAATCCCGTTTTGAGTTCCAGCTCCCACATGCTGTTTTCGGTTCCTGCTCCCGGGGGGCCCTCAGGAGCCGTCCTGACTGTCAGTGTCCCAGCCTCGCTTCCCTGTGTTCCTGGGAGCAGAAATGCTGTGCCGACCCCACTGTTGGCCACCCGCCCCACAGCCATTGCCCCCTCCGCGCTGGAAGACCCTGCCCACCCCTTTCCTGTACCTGGGACTCAGGAGGACCACCCACCTCCCGGAGTGAGTCATGGTTGTCTCTCCATGGCAGCTCTGTTCCCCTGTCCCGTCGTTGGTGTAGGGTGGGCGTGTTACACAGTGGTGGCCGAGGGAGCCCTGCTTTTGTTTAAGATGAAGAAAAGAGGCCTGGAGAAGACAAGTACTTGTCCAAAACGCTTGTGTGCCCCCCAGCCCAGATTCAGATGCTGAAGCCCCAGTTCCCAGCGTGACTGTGTTTGGAGATAGGGAAAGGCAAAGCGAGGGCATAGGGTGGGGTCCTGATCCAGGAGGATGTGTCCTTAGAAGACGAGACATCAGGGCGCCCGCTCTCTGCCATGCGAGGACAGCAAGAAGGTGGCCGTCTGCCCCCAGGATGAGGTCCTCCCAGAAACCGCACCGGCCAGCACCCTGCCCTGAGACTTCAGGCCTCCCAAACTGTGGGAAGCGAGTGCCTGTTGCTGAGACCCCAGGCCTTGGATGTCGTGATGGCCGTGGGGGCAGCCTGAGTCAGCACCCACCGACTTCCGGGCTCTGTCCTTTACTCGCTGTGCTCATTGCTGTGCTCCTTGCTGTGCTCCTTGCTGTGCTTGCTCCTGCTCTCTGAGCCTCTTCCCAACACAGGTGACAAAGGGTGAGGATTCCTGTTTGCTCACTTCCCCTTCCGTGGTAAAGACAGGTGCTGTGATGGAAGCGGAGGGGTTTTGCTAATCGCACAATCCTGAGCAGATTTATTTTGCTCTTATACTAGATGCCAAGCCTGTGTGAGCTGGGGTGAAATGAAAGAAAGGCGCTCACGGACAATGCCCATGGGGAGGGGCTTGGCCAGAAGAGGAGGGCCCAGGAAGGCTCTGGAATGCAGACTTGCTACTTCCTGAGAGCTCGTTGTGCCAGGCTCCGTGCCAGACCCAACGCAGCCATCATTCTGGGAACTTACCACATTGACCCTGAGAAACACGGGGCTTGGTTTTTACCAGTGAGGAAACTGAGGCTGCTCCAGGTTAGGTGGGCAGTTGAGGTGGTGGGTGGTCAAGCACATTCGAACCTCCATCGCCTGACTCAGCACCACGCTCCTCGGCCGTCCCACGGCCACTTCAGAATCCCGAGGGCGTCTGTCTGGAGGACCCGTCTGAGCTCCTCCTGCCCCCAGCAGACCAAGGCTCCCATGTTCCCACAGGTCCTGCCTGACCGAGCAGTGAGATGCCAGTCGAGGTGGCTGGACGGAGGTCATCATGTGGATGATCATGGTGACCAGCACGCAGGCTCCTCCCGCCGGTCGTCTCAGTCCGTGGAGTCGAGGCAGGCACGATTCCTTGTGTTGGCTTGTGCCTGGGTCACGGAATCTGTCTTCGTGTCACTTGTGTTTGGTCTACAAATGCGAGCTCTGGGACAAGGGCAACAGGAACTGCTATGTGACTCCAAGCAAGAGGAGCCTGGGTTCCAGCCCTGGTTCTGTCACTGCCCACTCGGTGGCCTTGTGAAGCTTCTTCCAGCTCTAAGTTTACGTCCCTGTGACGTGGGGATGGCACCTTGCTTGTAGGATTGTGGTATGCAGCAATGTCAGATGTGGACCCTCAAGGAATGATAGTCATTCCTTAAATCCACTGATAGAAGAGAAAAAATCATTGAACTCTCCCTTCTCCCTGTTAGTACCTCAGATCCTTCCAATTCAGTTGTTATCATTTCCCCCCTATTTTCATGCACTTCTTGTTTGTTCTCAAACCATCCTCTGTTTCCTACAGTTACATTTCTGATAGGTCCTTCTCCATATTTTCTCTGCTTTTCCCTCCCAGCTCTGTTTACTCCTCCAAGTGGATTCTTTTGTCCTCAGCCTCTCCCTCCCTCCCTCCCTCCCTCCCTCTCCTTCCCCACCTCCCTCTGTCTCTTTTTCTCCCTCTCTTCCTACCCATCTCTCCACTGTCCCAGCCCCGTCTACCTGGCAACAGGGGCCTTTTCTCCCCAGACTCCTTACATGCAGTTGTATAGATGGTTGTGTTGGCCCTGAGTTTGTTTCCAGCTCCATTCAGCATCTCTCCCGCTCCAGGAATTTTTGAGGCTGAAACCCTTGGCTGTGGAAGGGACTCCCCATGGCAGGCACTGAGGTGCATCTGGATTCTACAGTCAGCAGCCTTTGAAGCCCTACGGTGCATCTGGTTGAAAATATTTTTGGCCAACAAGGAGCTCAATTATCTATGCACTATTTTCCAATCTCTTTTTCAATCCGTTAAAAACATCCAGATTTCTTGGGTTCCATTTAAGTCGGAAACCTATAGCAACTTGGGAACTGTGAGAGTGAGAACGCTTGCTGGCTCCCCACTGCCCATGGAATAAATATAACGCACTCTGCAGGCAATCAAGGCCCTCTGCGTCCACCTCACGTACAGCCTTTAATCAGGGATCTTAATCTGGGGCTTGGGAACCCCTTGAAGTTCCAAGAAGAATTGTTTGCATACACTTTTTATTTTTTTCTGGGTAGAAAGTCCAAAGCTTTCATCAGTTTCTCAAAGAGGTTTAAAAATCCAAATGACTAAGTACCATCATCCATTAGCTTGCCCGTGGATCAAGTAATGGGCACATAAACCTTCACTCTCAGCCTTCGTTCTGACCTTCTGCCCTGCTGAAGCCCCACCCACTGCCTTCCTCACCCACATCCTGCACCTTCTCTCAGTATCCTTCTTGCCGGCTTCTCTCCTCTGCTTCGTCTTTATAATGCTGTCCTGACCATCAAGGCTGACCACTGGGTTTATTTCCTGATAATGACTTAGTTTGTCGTTGATAATAATTTCCTGATAATGTCTTGGTGTGGCTTCCCCTCAGAAGCTGACCCTGAGACTACATCAGGTGTAAAGGGTTTGTTTTGAGGGTGATCCTAGGAAGCCTCAGTGAGGGAGAGGAGGAGTAAGACGGGGTAGAGAAGGAAGCTGGAGAGAATCATGATGAAGGAAGGTACAGAGTGGGCAGCCCGGGCCTCAGCGTCTCCCTGCCTGGCAAGTGGGGAGGCTGTTTATCCACGATCATTTTCTGCTCGGGGAAGAGGGAACGTCCATTCTCCGGCGCTCTGGCCTGCCTCGTCTGCAGGAGAGTGAGCTATAGCAGCCAGAGGATCAGAGGACAGCTGGAATTGGGGCTGGCTTGTCCAGAAATGGGGCATGATGAAGGGACACAGGTGGGGCCCAGCAGTGTCTGCTACGTGGCCTCGGTCCTACTTGGTTTGTCTCCATCTTCTGACTCCCAGGTGCCTGTAGCTCTGGGTGAACCCCTCCCTGTCCCCCCGGTCATCGGGCTTCCTCTCCTCACAGGAGGTTCTCCCCTGGGGTTTGCTGTTCCAGACTCGTCACCAGTTCCCAGATGTGAACAACGCTGTCCTGCTCCTGTCTGCTGTCTCGTCTTGTTCCCTTGCCTAGGTTGTCCCTGTCTCCTCCTGAAGACTCAGTCGTAAGTCAAGGCCGAGATGAAACGCTCTCGCTTCCGCAGGCCCTCCCAGAGCCACCGAAGGTGGAATCAGACCCCCCCCCTCTTGTTTGGTCCCTCATGTTTGTATTTGCTTCTGTGATATCAGCGGAACAGCGCAGCGCACATCCTGTCTCCTTCCCTAGAGAGTGGAGACGTGAGCCCAGGGGTCGGTTGATCAATCTTTGCGTCCTGGAGATGAGTCAAATGCTTGGTGCACGGTAGGTGTTTGAAAGAGACTTGCTGAAGATCGCAGCATCCAAGGATACAGCTCCAACTGCATCATGGCATCGAGGGGCTGCTGCTTCTGGCCTCTAAAATCTGACTCCATACCTGGCTTATTGGAGGGACAAAGTCTTTCTTCTTCATTGATCTCTTGTGATACCTTCATCTTCAGCTGCCTCTCTGGAAGTCAGTGCCCTAGGATTGCCCTAAAATTGTCCTGCAGAGAAGGATGTTGATTAACGCAACTCGTGTTGACTGAGCGCTGACTCCCTTCCAGGCGTTGGAAATACCTACCTGCGGGTCCTCTCAAGGCTCGGTTGCTTCTACCATTTCCTCATTGTGTGAACTCGGACAAGGACACTCGCCCTCTGCTGCCTCGGTTTTTTCTAAGAAGATTGCACACAATAGGTTTGTTAGGGGCCTGGTTTAACCCTGTGATGCTCAGAGCCATCACTGATGATAATCATAAAGGTAATTTTCTCTTCTCAGCACCAAACTAGAACTCGCACAGGTGGAACCACAACGTTGGCGTGTACGGACAGCCTGGAAGAGGAGCCCGTGGCTGTTCTGTGTGTATGTGGAGGTCTCCCCTCTGCGGCCAGGTTGTAAACTCAGCACGGAATGGCCAGGTCTCCATGCCCCAGAATGTGGGCCCTGGATTGGGTTATTATGAAATAATGAGAGACTGATGGAAATTTTTTGGGTAGTTTCAGGCGCATCTCAGTAATTCTTCCTCAGCCTTCAAGGCCCAGTTCAGACGTGTCCTCCAGGAAAGCTCGGGACACTCTGGTGGGCTCGGTGCCCACCCAGTGGTCCTCGAGCATGTGGGGCTTGTCCCACCATATTAGAATTATTAGCTGCCTTCCCTCATCGACTGCCGGCCCATTGAGGTCAGGTCTGTACTTTGTTTGGCTTCTTTTCCACGGAGGGTCTGACGTGAAGAAGGTTGTCAGTCACTGTGGATGGAATTGAACTCCCGTGTCCATGTTTCCTTGTTTCAGAGGGAGATCCACGGTAACTCCAGAGGTGAGAGATTTTACCAGCAGGGCCCCCTCCCCTCATCCATTCATCTTTCTTTATCCTCCTTCACTGATTTGTCAAATAGGTTGGATTCAACTTGACTGAAGCCAGAGACGTGTTACCGTGCTTCTGGGGTTGTGGTACTCGCTCAGCTTCTAGAGAGCTGTTCACTCAGGCTCGAACCTCACCTTTTGTTCCTTTGCTCAGAGAAGGAAACGCTTCTGGAGGGTACAAGAGGCTCCAAGTTATATTAGTTGGTCAACGTAAAAATTTGGTGATGGGGCCGGCTCCATGGCTGAGTGGTTAGGTTTGTGCGCTCCGCTGTGGCGGCCCAGGGTTTGGATCCTGGGCGCGGACACAGCACCGCTCATCAGGCCACGTTGAGGCGGCGTCCCATATGCCACAACTAGAAGGACCTGCAACTAAGATATACAACTATGTGCGGGGGGGGTGGGGGGTGGTTGGGGAGATAAAGCAGAAAAAAAAAAAAGAAGATTGGCAACAGTTGTTAGCTCAGGTGCCAATCTTCAAAAAAAAAAAAGAAAATTTGGTGAATACAGTGGCGTGAATATGCCATGTCTGCTTTCTGGGAGGTACTGGTAATTTTAGAAAACCATTGGATGGGCTTTTAACTCTTCATGTGTCTCTAATCATTTTTATGGCCTCTTTTAGTATTTCCTTTGATTTTAATTTAGTTTCCATTGATTTCTCCTGCCCCTAAACATTTTGGTGCTGTATTTTCAGGATGTAGTTTTAAGAGCTCAAGGGAGCATCCAGGCCGTGTCTGTACCAAAGGATGAGATGAGAGGGGTCCCTTCCGCTGGGAAGGCGGAGAGATGCAGGGCTGGGGAGCGGCAGCCGTGGGAAGCAGCAGAGTGGTCCACGTTCAGAGTGGCCTGGGTTCGAGACTGTAGAACACAGTGCGAGTGGAGCTGGGAGGGAGACAGGATGCGAACAGGAAAAGTCCAGCCATCACTAGAACACTCTGTATCAGAACAGGGTGAGACGCGAGCTATAGAAAATAGAAAGTGGTTAAGAATGAAGTTCTGAGGGAAGAGCCACCCACACACCCATCCCCCTGGCACCTTGTGTGTAATGTAGACACAGGTGCTGCACCCTCAGGAGATCCCAGCAGTCTGGGCAGAAGACAAAGACAAAAGCTCTCTGTTAATAGGGTTTTGCCTTCCCCCATAAGGCTTCCCAGTCCCTGAAAACTTCTCTGGATGGGATCTTACTATCTGTGGAGAGAGTAAATTTTTTAGGCAGTCATGCCTTTTATGATTTTCCTCCAACATCTACTTCCCATTCATTTTGATTTTATTTAAAAAAAAAAAAAAGTCAGCCCACACGCCTACTGCACCTGCCCATCTCCTGTGTGGTACGTGAGCCTGCGGGACAGCTACGGAAAGTCAAACACGAAACAGGTGCCCAAGCCCAGGAAACAAGAGAGGGCAAGGCCCACTTGATTCCAGTACCACGCAAGAGACACACCATCCCAGTTCCCCACCCCATCCCTAAATGCTGCCTCTGCAGCACCATCCCTCATGTTGTAGCTTTGACCTTCCCACACATATGCCACACATTCTGGATTTGCAGCAGCGACAGGAAAGAAATGATTTCCATGCCGTTCAGCTCACAGCTGCCCTTCTCTCATATCGATCTTGGCGTATCTGCCCCAGAATAAGTGCACTCTCTCAACCCGGACGGACCACAATGCCATATCGCTTTTTAAGATGTAAATTCCTTACTCAGGAAACAGTTGCCAAAACTCAAGCAACCGCTCCACCCATTCGCCACAACCTTGCTGAACCGTCTACCAAAATCAACTCCACTTAGCTATTTAATAAAAGGGACAAATTGAAATCTAATTACTGAAAACCATGGGCTAAAACCCAAGACCCTCAATTCAATAAGAATTTCTTGATTTTATAATTAAGAGAAAGAAATGGAAAATTCACGTCTGTCCACAGGAAGGTGCCATGCACCTGCTCTGAGCACTGACAGTGTCGGGCTCCGTGAGGACAACAGACATGGCGGAGACGTCATTCCTGGCCTTGAGGAGCTCACGGTCTAGTGAGAGAGAATTCAGGGCACTATCTGCTCATACAACGTGACTGGTTCTATCCCTTGGGCGGTAGAAATTAATTTCTGAATCCCAACCCTGTTTATTGCAATGAGGCCTTTCTTCTCAAGTCAGTCACTCCGGTGACTGAGTCAGGGATTCCAAGGCATTGAAATAAGTTCAGGGGGTCGGGCCTGACCACCATGGCCCCAAAGAGAAAAAATAAGGAATTCTGCGCTGTGGCCCTATGGTTGTGTTCTCTGCTGTCGTTGTTCTCACAGGTGTTGCTGCTCAAATCAGGCTGTTTCTTGGTGTGAGGCCTGACACAGCTGTGCCATCTGCTGGGAAGTCGGCAGTCAGGTGCAAGGAGCACTAAAAATACAGACTTGCCCCCACGCCCCTGCCATTGGTCCTTGTAAGGGCATAAAGCTGTCTTTGGTTTGCAGTTCACAGAACTGAGAAGGCAGTCTCTGTTGGACGTGTTTTCCATGTTAATGTTTCAGATCCTCAGTTTGATAGGAATGTTGGGATGGAACTGCCGGGAAAGTCTTGCAAAGCTGGAAACACCAGAGAAGGTGCAGACTGAGGGAGACTGAGGGAGCTCAGTTTTGGTCGTGTTGATTCTGGGGCCCGTGGAACATCAGAGAGAAATTTTGAGTAGGCATTGGGGTTCAAGGCCTGGAGCTCCGAGAGTGGCTGGACTGCAGATGGAATGTGCATCGTCATCACATTATGATTAATTCTACGTTGCAGACGAGGTTGAGTAGCTTGCTGGAGTCTCTGTGTCTTATGTGATCTCTGTCTAAGTCTGTTCCTCTCCCCGTCTCTCTTTCTCATTCCCCATTCCTCTGTGCCTAGAGTTGAGTCTTGTTCATAGGAGATGCTCCCAAAGACTCCCAAGATAGCCATCTCAGACCCACTTAAAATCTGCTGGCGACTCTGGTCATTTTGAAGCGTGTGTTTTGAAAGTGTGAGCTTTCCGACGGCTGCGCTCTGGGAACAACAGACGAGGAGGCACACGGTGAGACTCTAATTGCATTTACTGGACCACACGCCTTCCTTGGCTCTCAGTGTAATACACGCTTCCAAGAAATATGAGGTTTGTCTGAGGTCCAGGGGCACTTAGACGACGGAGAAAACACGTCCCTCAGCTCGTGGTTAATGCTTCTGGTTGTCTCAGGACCTAACCCTCTATTGCCTTATTTACATCCAAATAACCAGCACTTTGGGATTCTTGTGTTTAGATTTCATGTGCACAAATTTGAGTTTTGTTCTTAGTCTGAATAGCAGTGAATAACTCCCCATCCAGGGTGTTCAATGCACTTAATGTGAACTGGATACACGGCTCTGGACGTGGAGCGTTGGAGACCAGGCTCTGTATGTTGCTTCTGATGTCCAGAAGCGTATGACCTTGGGCGAGTAGCTCTAACTATCTGAGTTCTGCTTTCTTCACTCACAATGGGATGAACATGACCTGCCTCCTGGGTGGTTGTGAGGGTTCAGTGACACGGCCGGAGTGAAAGCATCCACCACATGGTCACTAACAATATCTGCCAGGGGTTCGCAGAGCACACTCCTCCAAGTCTTTTGGGGGCTTAAGGTTTGTTGTCCATATTTAGGTGGGGGGAGCCTCTCATCCCACAGTTTTCCCCCTCTGTGGACAGATGGAGCTACTCGGCTTCAGAAAGGACCCTGAAATAATATTTTAAACCACTGTAGTTGATGCAAATTGCCTTGTCTCTCCAGAACAGCCACTTCTTTTGGGATAAATTGCTCCTACTGTAACGGTGTGTTCTGGTGGAGGCTGCTTGTCATAGACCCTGCCCTTGACCAGAGGAATTGGCCCTCGGCTTAGGCCATTCCTAGCCCTCCCGTCCTTAACCACGGTTCTTGATCCAGGAATGTGCACAGAGCCCAACTGGGTTTCATAAAGTGCTCTGCCAAACACAGGTCCTCCGGTTGACCAGACACACCTGCCCCTAGAAGCTGGGTTAGCAACTATTTATTGTTACTCACATTGTCTCCTCACCAGCTACTGATTGAAATATTCCTTCTAGTTACATATTCTACTCTGTTTGAAAGAAGTTCTGGAAAATACTTTTTCTCCAACCTCATTTTACTTTCTTTTTTCTTTCTTATTTTTGCTGAGGAAGATTAACCCTGAGCTAACATCTGTTGCCAATCTTGCTCTTTTTTGGCTTGAGGAAGATTAGCCTGGAGCTGACATCTGTGCCCATCTTCCTCTATTTTATGTGGGACGCCACCACAGCATGGCTGAGAAGTGGTGTAGGTCCATGCCCAGGATCTGAGCCCATGAACCCAGGCCACCAAAGTGGGATGCGCTGAACTTAACCACTAGGCCATGGGGCCGGCCCCTCCTTTCACTTTCAATGATATTTTGATGCACCATAGATTGCTGCCTGGAAGGCTTGATGGGTTTCAACTGGCTCTGGGTGTCTTTTCCCTGTTTTCAGATGAAGAGTTCAGAGCTCTGGTGGTTCATGAACTTGTTAGAGGTCACAATGCCAGTATTCCTGGAGATGAGATCTGAACTCAGATCTGGATGACCCCAAATCCACTGGTCTTAACCCCTGCAGGGTCCAGCTCTGGCTGCCCTCAGGCATGGTTTCCCTACTTAAATTAGCTAAAAACTTGGTTAAGAGCCTGGAAGCTTGGCTGGATGCCTGGTTTGCCACCTGCTAGCTGTGTATATAGGGTAAATTACTTAACTCCTCTGTTTCAGTTTCCTCATCTGTGAAATGGAGATAAAGATGCATCCTTTAAGATACTGTGAAGATTCAATGACTTGAAAATATCAGCTATTGCTGCCTTTATTGTTCCCCATCCCCACACAGCTAACCTCTACCGTCCTTGCCTTTCCACTGGCCTGTGTTGCTGAAGACCCAGGGCATTGGGCTAGAATTTAGTTAGTCTGGAACCGGCCTGTATAAGAGCTCACAGAAGCTGCATCCTCATCCTTCTCTCCACTTGGAACCGATGTGCCCAGGAATTCTAAATTGCCAACGTTAGGGGATCAGATGGTACAAATTAAACAGCCACCAATAAACCCCAGCTTCGACATTCAGATTGTGCCAAACCTTTGCAATTATAAACACAAAGAGCAGCGACAATTAGCAGAATAAGAATCAGAAAATTTAAAAGGCTGAGAAACTGAATATATGAACAGACAGTGGCCAGACCTTGTATGACAATAGGACTCTGACCCACAACCTCTGGAGAAATATGCTCAGGACTCAGTTGATGACTGCCAACTTTCCATTCTGTGCGCCCCCTTCCAACTCAGGACCAGCCAGAGAAAGCCAAATATGCTCCCCAACCAACCACATAAGATGCCCTTCTTCTAGTTAGCCCGACTCCAGCTGCCCCATGCCAACAGCCTCCCGTTAAAGCATCCTTTGTTCCCACTGTAAAGATTCCCCAACACCATGCCTGCCTTTGGTTCTCTACCAAATGCGAATGATGGTGAGCAACTCCTTGCCATAGAAGGCTCTGAATAAAGCGCCTCTGTCTGTTCTCGCCTGCGTGGTCTTTGTTCACTTCCACAGCTTTTTCTGGAGGCTCCACTGAGATATGGTCTGTGCTGTCCATCATGGATCCCAGCCTTCCACCAGGTGTGGTCCCCACAGAGGCCTGGTGGGCCTCGCTGCTCACAGCTTGTAGGGTCAACGCCACGTGGGAAGTCAGCACTGGGTCTGAGCTCCCCAGTCTGCTGAGGCCGTTGGCTATCTATTCTCAGGCTAGAACCGGGTTTTCCTGTTGATTCCTGTTTGTTCCACACCGTTGGTGGAATCGGCTGTTCCTTTTCACCCCATTTGGCTGTCTTTTCTGCTTTTGCGTAGACCCTCTGGGCCTGCTGTTTGAGCCACGCTCATGGATGGTCAGTCTGTGCTTCTCCAGACCAGCGTCCACACACACTTTGTCATGGGTCACCAGTGAGACTAGGGGAGGTTCTCCTCCATCTAGATTGTTCGTCCTGAGGGCGTGGCTTATCTGGAGAGACTACTTTCTCTGGATTTTGCCTGCTGGGGGTGCTGCCTGCATTGGTGGCAGCCACCTGTCAGATGGGGTCCTGAGACACAAAGTTCACAGGCGTCACTCTCGGCCAACTTGCCAGCTGCCAGCTCTCACGGAGTTAAGCATAAATCCTCTCCAACTCTCAGAAAAGAACTCCTGCCTCAGTGCACTCTCATTGAGTCCTAGTTTCCTCGCCTCCCTCTCTGAGTGGCGCACCTTCACCAAGGACGATTTGGGCTTTCAGCAGCCGCTGGGGGGAATGTTTGGACTGGAACAAAACTCTTCATTTTGGATCCATTGCTCTGGAAAATAAAAGGAAACAAGATTTCTCAGGCCCAATGGGTAGCTTTTTTTTTTTTTCTTTTTGATTGGTATACAGAGGCCTCCAAACAAATTATGATTAGAAGAATTACTTTACTAAAAGATGTTTTGGCCAAAGCTAATGAGTAGCAGCACACCGTCCTCATTTTCCCCAGTGACCATCCCCTTTCTGTGCTCCAGTTGCCCCTCCCCCATATCCAGCTATCCTTTTCTCTGCTCTTCAGATCTGTCTCCAACTGCACCTCGGCTGACGCTTCCCACCTCATCACCTTGACAAGATGCCCCTCCTTCCCAAAGCCTCTTTTGAAGACCTCAAGTGTCAGTTGCGTCTAAAATCCCATGTCACCCAAGAACCAGATGTGCCGGCGACAGTAGAATTGAAGCCATGACCCAAGCTGAATTAAGAACTATAATTCAGGATTTCCCTAAACCCAGACGTGACGAGAAACTGTTTGTGGAAGAATTTAGAATTGTTTTGAGCGTGTACACCCAAGGTTACCTGACCTATATCAACATTTACACACGTTGGTTGGAAACTTAGATGCTAAATTCTGGATGGTAAAGAAATTGGACTGATCCAGAAGGGGACCTACAGGATTTCTCTTCCCACAATAGACCCAAGGGTCAAAGAAAGGCCTGGAAAGCAGAGTAAAGTTCCCTGAAAGCCTGATCTTAAACATTTCCACTAAAATTGATTGGATCATAATTTCATCAAGCAAACAGAGAAGAGATGAAACTATCAGAGATTTTGGGATTGACCAGAAAATAACTCTGACAACATTTGTAGGTAAACAAGGCACAGACATGACAGTGGCCCTTCACTGGAGACCTAAAAAGAAAACAGAAATTGGAAGGGAAACAGCTTTTACCTGAACCACAACACCTGGTAGAACATTTTGAAAGGGCTCTAGAACAAAAACAAGACAGGACCCCAAACAAACACATGGCCGTGCAGATCAGACGTAGAGTGGCTCACTTCCTAACAGACCACCTACTGACTAGGATACCTATAGAAATTATAAACAGAAGGAACAATGGAAAAAAAATGATCTCACCTTGGAAAAGAGAAACCAAGATAGAGAAAAGTCCTCAGTTCAGATCAATGAGAGTTCTCCAAGGAATGAAAAAGTGCCAATATTCTGCCTTAGTCTTCAACATGCAGGGTAAATTAACTCTAAATATAAATGGCCAACACTACCAATTCCTGGTGGACATGCACGTGACTCTTTCTATGTTAAACTCTGCACATTTGATCAACCTCTTCCCTGGAGTAAACAGACCGCCTATGCGGTAGGTGTTTCAAATCACTCACAGATTCCTGTCTCCTAGCCCTAAAGCATAACTCTTGAACCCTCAACAGAAAGACGTTCCTTCCTGCTCTGCGATACTATCCTTGCAAGTTTAATACAAGGAGACATACTTTGCAAATGGAACTGTAATATCAAACGCACACCACAGGGGTGATGTCTTGAGAGCCCAGAGGTCTCCTCTATTCACAATCGAGTTGTGTCTGCTTTGGATATGCCTTTGCCTTTTCCATTATGATTGATGCACACCCCAGATAAAGATCTTGACAATCCATGAATTAAAAATTCAACTGACATGGGAACAATAATTGGTGCGGAGACTTTGAAATTCAGACAGAGCCTACCAAACTGTTCCTCAAACTCCCCAACGTCTTTGAAGCCAGAGCAGAGGAAGGACTCAAGCCCACAGTTGAAGGCTTCTCATCCAGAGGCCTCCTGCTAGCCTGAAAGAGGCCTTATAACACTTCTGTCTTTCCAGTAAAGAAACCAGATGGATGAAGATATTGATTTTCAAGGTCTCAGGGCCATCAGCAAGATTGTGACCCCTTGATTTTTGGTAACACTTGACCCAAGATCATCCGTAAGCCCCTGGCTCCTCTGTAGCGGACTTTCATCCGGCCTTCTCCGGTTTGCCTCCAGCAGAGGACAGACAGAAGCTTTGTGCCCTCACCTGGGGAGAACAAAAGGAATCCTCGGACAGTCATGCTCAGCGGTTCACTGAGCCTCCTCCTGTTGTTCGTGGCTCCCCAGTCGAGAATGAGAAGATCTAAATTTCCCCTTTGATTCAGTTCTAGCACAATATGTCGATGATCTCCTACTTTGTTCAGAGAACAAGTAAGCCTGTAAAAAGATCCCGTTTACTTCCTCTTAGTTTAAGCAGAAAGGGACTTAATTTTTCAGAAGATAAAATTACAATTTTGCCAAAACATGATCCATTATTTTAGGCAAGAACTATCTATGGACAGGAAAACACGATCTCCTGCTAGACTCAGAACAATCCAAACTTATCCTATACCCCTCACAACATACAGTTGAGAGCATTTCTAAGTTTAGCTGGATGTTGCAGACAATGGGTGCCGAGTTTTTCTGAGGTTGCAATACTGGCTTATGAATTAAGTAAGTCCTTAATAAGAGTCCCCCTCCTCTGAGAGCTGAAACATGAGCAGGCCTTCTGGAATCTGAAGAAGGTTCTTCAATAGCCTCCTTCCTTGAGCGTCTCTAACTACAAAAACCTCTTTGGTCTAGCTGTGCATGGACCATCTAGACAAGTCCTTAGTTTTTAACTCAATTTCATGGGAGGTACTTACTACAGCCTTGTCCTTGACCCAGTGACAGAGGTGTATCTCCCTTACCTTAGGGCAAGAGCTGATGCAGCAAAGCTCATCCATGCTCCTAATGAACTTGTTCTAGGTGCCCTGTTGACCTCTTGGTTCTTCCCCCAGTGTAGACACTATTACTGATTGAGAAGACAGAAAACTTCGCAGCCATTGGATTGACCTCCTATGAGATTCTGTCTCTCTCTCCCTTTCGCCTCACTAGTCACCAGGGCAACCCTGAATCTTGTCACTTTCCTGCCCCAACCAGAAGAAGGGGAACCTCATCATTCTCTTACCTCAGTTGGGCAACTTTTATTAGTTCACTCAAATTTATAAGAGACTCCCATTGAGAACCATGTCCTAAAATCATTTGTTGATGGGTCATGCTCAAAACAGAAACTGGTGGTTATCAAGCAGGATTTTCTATCTAATTTAAACTATTCTTTAGAATAGTCCTCTACCTGAGGTAGAATCAGCCTAGATGGCAGAACTGATTGCTTTTATTAGAGCTTGTAAACTAGCCGAAGACCAGAGTGTAAGTACACATACAGAGAGCAGGTTTGTTTTTGGAGTAACACCGACTCTGAGACGCTGTGGAAACAAAAGATTTCTCAGCTGTCCTAGAACCTTCCTCTAAAATGGACCTGTTTTAAGGAACTTTTACGTGCTACTCCTGCTGTCTAGAAAGACAGCTATTATGAAGTTTGAGGTCTATAAAAAAGAGCCTCCACCCTCCATGGGGTTTGAATAAGTTTTAGTTACAGTATATCTATTTTCAGGATGCGACGATGTTGAAGTGTTTTCTTGGCAAAACGCTACAGCCCTTACAGTTGCTGAAAAGCTGCTTGATTTTTTGTTTCCAACCTGAGTACACCAACTTTTATAATATATTAGATGATTGAGACACACACTTTATGGAGACCCGTAAGGAGTTTAAAAATAACTCTGTAAGGCGTCATCAAAAATTCAAAAACTACACTGCGCTTACCATCCAAATCTTTGGAAAAGATTAAAAGAAACAACGGCATCCTTAAATTAAAATTAGCATAATTATCAAAACTGTCAGTAACCCTTGGCCAAAGGTACTTCTACTCGCCCTTGTGTCCATATAGTCCACTCCCTTGGGGACACATCAGTTATCTCCTTATGAACTGGTAAGCAGAGGCTTATGCATTGAGACATTTCACCTCTAATACTGAACTCTGCCCTGTTGCATGAAGACACATAAAACACTGCAAGAGACTCCTGTATTATGCCCAGTGTTTTCACCAACAGTTTAAGGCCCCCTTCCTACAACTCTAAGAAACTTTTTCATGATTTTCCACCAGGTGATCTCACCTATTGGAAGAGACACAAGAGAAAACTGCACGTGAGCGTCACTGGAAGGTATTTTAATAAGAAACACAGTGGGGAGACTCTGGGGAGTCAATCCTTGGCATCACGTTTCACCACTAACGAAGCAACAGAGAATTCCGCACAACTGGAAGGTCACTCAAATATGAAACCTCAAAAAGGATTTTCATGGATCCTCTGAAAACAGCTGATTTTTGGAAGCAGACGTCTGACCCAAGATCTTCAGAACAATCCGATGACCTCAGGGAACGGACGGCTTCCACCCAAGATGTCGGACCAGCACCTCTGTAAAATTCCTTTGTTTTCCTCTGCAAAATTCCTTTGTTTTCCTCTGCTTGCTTGCTATCACTTGCCTTATTATTTTCTATAGAGTCTTGATTGTTGTCCACCCGTAATGGCCCCTTTTATCTTTTTATTCCTTTGTATGATAATTGTTAGGTTAGAACATACTCATTCTGACACCATTCTTAGATTATCCCAAACAATAGCTCTACTCTCCACCTTTACAACTTTTGAATATGCCATTAATCGCCAGACCCCCGTGACAGAAACCTTAGAGCAATCCCAGTGTCATCAAACGCGGTCATAAGGAATTGCACCTCATGGCATTTCCATTTGCACCTACGTGGACAAATGTCCTCAAATAAACCAATCTGTGACTTTGCTAGTGTCCTTCTTTCCTAGAAAAAAAATAATTGCAATCTGTTGATCAGACCTTAGATAATATAAATTTGAATTCAACAAGCTTCTTAGAGTGATTGGCTAGATACTTGCAACTGGAGGAGATTAATAAAGATACAGACATGTAAGCCAGTTGGGTCAGGCCTTGATTCTGACCTCATGTCATCCATGACCTTTTTCCTTGGATGTCCACGTGCCCCAACCATGTATTTTATGGCTAGGACGTCTTGGTTCTCTTTGCCTCCGACTAATATCTCATGCCCTTTAGGAATGGTGTGCTGAGACTGGTCAGCACACAGGGACCCAAATTCCATAAAGCACAAAGCTGGAAATTTCAACTCAGATTTGAGCTCCACCCCTGATTATACAGGCAATCCGCTTGGGGGAATCACTTAATCATTGTTTATGAGAATAATCTGAGCAATATTCCCAACTGTGAGAATCCTACACATAGAAAAGCCTGTGAGAAACACACCACCGACTCTAGAAGAGGCTACCAATGGTTCCACTCTTGCTCTAGGTAGACTACAGATCAGTCTTAACTTGTTGGCATGAGTAGTGGTGGACAACTGCATTGTTCCAGATTTTCTGTTGGCTGGTCATGGTGCTGTTTGTGTCATTGCTAATAGTCCTTGCTTACTTACATCAACGAAACAGGCAAGATGGAGCAGGCAACACTTCATCTTAAAGTAAAAGTGACTTGACCCTCTAAGGCTGATCCTCATGGTCTATGGGGCTTGTTCTTTTTTCCTGGATTGGGCAATGGGAGTCCCTGGTTCCAACCATCTTAAAGGGACTATTAATCATTCTTGTTTTCATCAGAGTGGTATCATTGCTGGTCCATTATGTCCTATACAGAGTTGTAAATGCTTCTGTGCAGCAGCTCTCTTAGCAAATGATCACCATGATGGTGCAACAATAAAAGGGTCAAGAAGATCTTCTGATACAGTTGACTGTGGAGACAACTGGACAATCCCCCATGAGGATAATCTGGATCTCTGGTTTTCCTTGAATCGATCAACCTCTTGCAGGTGAATAAAAGATGAAAAGGGGGAGTGAGGACTGAGCAGACAAATGGACAACGGCCAAATCACGTATGCCAATGGAACTCTGACCCAAAGCTGTAGACAGGGGGGTTGGACTTGGGCAGCTTAGATCAGGGGTCAGCAAACTTTTGTTGTATAGAGCCAGATAGTGAGTATTTTAGGCTTTGTGGGCCATGTGTTCTCTGTAGCAACTAAGGCGATCATAGACAATAGAGAGCAAAGGGGCATGTCTGTGTTCCAATAAAACCTTATTCATACAAACAGGTGGCGGGCTCGTTTGGCTTGCTGGCTGTATTTGTTGACCCTTGGTTTACTTCTCTAAATAAGAAAGCTTTCCCCGTCTTTGAAAAGAGGTGGAAAATGGAAGGAAATTAACATCAATTGAGTTCATACTATGAACTAGGCACTGTATTCAGGACTTTCATATTTATCATGTCATTTAATCCACACGGTTTAATCCCTGTGCTTCAGCTAAGAAAACAGAGTTTCAGAAGCTGAAATGGACTTTCCCTGATCACATGGCTGGTGGGAGGCAGAACCTCTGACTCCAGAGTGCTCTTTCTTCCCTGTCACAGCTTCCCTTTCTCCCCAGCTGCGTGCCTTTCCCGGCATCTCTGACCACACTCGCTTCCGATTCCACTTTTTAATAACGATGACTACAAAGAAATCACAATAGCAGCTAACCTTTACTGAGTGGCATATTTATAATATATATTCTTGTTTCGTCTCCACAAGAGTCTCATGAAGTATATTTTTCCCGTTTTCACAGATGGGACATCAAGTTCACGAAACTAGAAATTGGCGAGTCCAGCATAAGAACTCCCATTTCCCAACTCCTAATTCCCTAACCAGGACTTTATTTCCTGGTCAACGTTTGTTTAATTAACACAGGAGAATGTTTTCCTCTTTCTGGACCTCTCTAAGTACAGCTACCAAGTCAATTCTGACCAACAGAAGTAGCTGAGACTGGATTAACGGTTTTGGAGGGAATATCAAGTTCAAACGATGAAATCCTGTTAAAGCAATATGGACCCGCGTCCAGGAAACATCAGGAACTCCGGTGCTTTGTCAGCAACTTGGCTCTCAGGCTGCAGGCCACCTGCGTTCCTCTTTAAGGAGCTCCCCAGATGAAAAATGGCTTCTCAGAACTTCTGACTCTAAGATCGCCCAGAGTTCTCGGTGGGGAGAAGCCACGGTGTCTGGCTGACATTTCACAAAATAGAAATACAGAGGCTCAAGGATAGGAAACCCTTTTATTTTTAAAGCTGTGTATTGAAAGGGAGAGAATTCAGGGCAACTCCCAGAAGGCAGTGGACTTCTGCCTCCCGCAGCCCCATTTTGGGCAGTTTTCTGGTTGACTTGACGTGAGCTTCTGAAGGTGAGGGAGGTTGCCCATGCCAATCTCCCTCCCACTGGGGAGCCTGTGCCAGCGGTGTTGGGGGGCTGCAGGGCAGGTTGAGGTGCTGTGTGAGCCCCAACACTGCTCGACTGTGTCAGGATCCGACCTTGCAGCTTCAGACACCGAAATCCCCTGAGGAGAGGTGAGGAGGGGAAGGGAGGGGAGGGGAGAGACGTGTCTGCTCATCCATCCTGGTTCATCCCTGGGGTTGAGCTGCAAATGAACCTGGGAAAGCAGGTCTTTAGTATTTCTACCTCTATAAGAGGAAGCAGTTTTATCCTCCAACAAGATCCACGCTGAGTAGCCAACATAAATGACCAGTGTCCGTGATGTCTCCTGCCCCAAGCCTGGGCCTCCTCAAACTCCTGGTTTCTGAGGAACCCCACAGCAGCTCCTTCTCTGGGAGGTGAGACCCTTTCCCTCTGCATCTCCAGTCCCTTGGAGCCCTTCTCTCTCATGATGGGAATGATGTGTAACCTGCAGAATCCTAGCATCTCCGCCCTGGAGGCCCCTGAACGGTCGTCTAGGTCAGCATGTTCAAACGTGCTCTGGGAGTGTGGAGTGTCCTCAGGTACCCACAGGCGCGATGGGGCCCCCACACCCGGCAGCCGCTTCACTTTGGAGCAGCTCAGCCTTGGAGTGTTTGGCTTATTGGGTTTCTGTTCCTTTGAAGGAAGATTCCAAGGCTGAAAGAGGTGTGATTGGTGCAGCCAAGACCCCAAGCCCTTCTGCATGTCTCGTTTGTCTTTGTAACCCTGGTGCCTGCACAGAACCTGGCATCACAGAGGTGCTTAATAAGTACTGATGAATGAAATCAAGTGTTTCCTTCGTTCACCCGTTCATCCATTCACTGGAGAATCACTCGTTCAACTCCTGTTGGGTTCGCCTGTAGCGTCTGTGCCCCAGTGACCGCCCGTCCCCAGTTAGCCAGTGCATGTGGCTGGCAAGTGTCCCCTTCTTCCCTGTCTGCTCCGTCTCTGTGTGACCCGTGTCCTGAGTCAGCCTGAGGGTTAAGAGTGAGGTCAGATCATCAGTAATGGATGTTCCTTTTCTTGGCTTTACTCCCAATCCGTTACTGCAGGTTTTCTCTTGCTTGCTGGCCTCGTTCCCCTCTGAGGCGTGCTCTGCTGTGAGCGCCGTCTTCTTACTAACACACGAGCTGGAAGTGGCAGTAAGAGCCTTTTGCTGCAGAAATCCTGAGCTTTAATAGGATGTGTATCTGAGGATGCTCTGAGAGGGGACGCTCTTCAGGGTCAGGGCTGTTATTGACGGGCTGCCTACCTGCCAGCCATGCTTGTGAGAAATTTAGGATGGCGGGGAGAAGGGGCCCACCCAGAGGAACTGATGCTATTGTTAAAAATGCGCTTGCAGTCAAGTCTCAGCTGACTCTTGGTCATCCCCCCGGGAAGGCCACAGTTTGTCGGCAGGGTCTCTCCTTGGCGCTGATATCATTCTGCCAGCTGTTGAGCGAGGCTGTGGCCCCTTGCTTCATTCAGATAATGTTTGATGAGTACTTTTTAACATTTCATTCATTCATCTATCCACACATTCTCTGATTCATTCAACAAACACTTTTTGAGTTCCCACTACGTGCTAAAGACACAGCAACACACAAAACAGTCAGGAATCTTCACCCTTTGGGAGCTTACATCCTAGCACAGGGACGCGTAGGTGACGAGAAGATAAGGAGGGGGAAATATGTGGTGATGTACGTGGTCAGGTGGTGGTAAGTGCTGAGGAGAGGGGCAGAAGCTGTCTTGGATGTGTGGGGAGTGTTGGGGAGGATGTTTCAGGAAATGTTTGTTGAGTGAATGAAGGAAGTCTGAAACAGCATAACACAGGAATGGGTGCTGGAACTGGGAATACTCATGGCTTTTGCCGTAGTCAGTCCCTCGTGTACTCCTGAGAGCCCCTCAGTGTCCCCGGGTTACCTCTGTGTTAGTTTTCCAGGGTTGCTCTAAGAAATGCCACAAACCGAGTGGCTTCAACACCAGAACTTTCTTTCTCACAGTTCTGGAGGCTGGAAGTCTGAGATTGAGGTGTCAGGAGGGTTAGTCTCTCCTGGGGCCTGGCTCCTGGGCGTGAGGACGGCGTCTTCTCCCCGTGTCCTGTGTCCTCACGGGGTCTTCCCTCTGCAGGTCTGCGTCTCGTCTCCTTACAGACACCAGTCACATAGGATTAGGGCCCGCCCTACTGGGTGATGTAACTTCATGCTTCTTAAGGGTCTTTTCTCCAAATGCAGTCACGTTCTGAGGCACTGGGGGCTAGCACCAACGTGCGGACTTTGGGGGACCCAGTTCAGCCCATAACAACCTCTTAAACAAATTGCTTCCACCTAAGTCCTTCTCTCAGCTCTACTGTTGCACGGGAACGTGAGCTAAACTGAGGCAGCATGCAGTCTCTCTGTCTCTTTCCCTCCTGTCTCAGTGTGGACATCTATGTGTTATCTACCAATCTATCATCCATCTATCCACCTGGTTGTTTCATTTTTGTCATTATTATTGTTGTTGGTGGTGGTGGTGTGTGTATGTGTGTGTGTGTGAAATTGCATCCAAATGGAAGATCTGGTCGTCTCCTCAAGAGCTTCTGTTGAGGCGATTATTGCAGAGTCTGAGAAGGGATAGACTTTCCTTTCTGCCCGATGCTCAAGCCGCCTTAATTGTCTGGTGCTTTTGACAATGCTCTGCTGAGTCCTGAGCTGTCACGTGCTGTGTAAGCCCATTAAAGGCCGTACAAGCCCCTCTTGAGCCTTCTCACAGCTGAGTGATTAGGCCTGATTGACGGGAAAGTCAGTACACCTTGATTGCCTCTGTGATTTTGAATTAATTCCATTACCTCCAGATTTGTATGTTAGTGAGGAAGGCGCTCCTTGAGTGATTCTAATTAATGTATAACAACTTTATGATATACACGGAAGCTTTAAACACTTAAGGTATCACAGCTCCCAAGGTTCTGTTCATTCCTTCATTCCTTCGTTTATTCAGTCAACTCCACAAATATTTATGGCAGTTTGATCTGTAGAAGGGGCTCTGGGAGTCGGGGGGTAATGCAGAGGATGCACAGCGCTCGGCGCCTGCATCCTGGGATGGGAACGGAGGCGCGCAAGCGCAGAGCGAATGGGAACAGAGAGAGTCGCGCTCCAGCCTTTTGCATCATCGTCGCCCCTCGGCCCAACCAGGAAAATACAATCCGCTCTGGGGGAGTTTATCACGGGGAGTTGCTTACGCAGGCGGGAAGACAGCGGGGACAGTAGGGGACCCCCGAAGATCTGTGGCAGGAAGCCCCTGCCCTCTGGCTGAGGGGGACCAGGGAGGTGAGTGTTTCTGGAGCAGGGTCCCTGGGGCAGACGTCACCGGGGAAAGCCTGACCGCGGCAGGCCTGGCAAACGGGTCTGTGGCTGTGGAGGTGAGGCGGCTCTCGAGCACTGAGAAGGGGGCAAGTCGCTGGCTGTGGAGGTGAGCCCCGATGTGATGCAGAGCAGGGAAGAGCGAAGTGTGGATCTGAAGTTCTGGGCCTTGCTCAGAACTCCAGGATTTAGCATTGTCGAAAGCGCATTGCACTTAACCATAGAGAATGTTTACATCATACCAAGTCTGCCGTCCGCAGAGGGCCCGCTCAGGGTGTGTGTCTGGTGCGCACACCTGGGTGGGTGGCAGTGGGGTGGGGTAGATGGCTTGCCTGGAAGAAAAGGAGAAGACAGCTTCCCCCCAAGTAGTAGTGGTCAGCTGTCTGCCATCAAGGTAAGATTTGCAAAGGGGGAAAAAGGATTGAAACTCACTTTGTGTCTGAGCTGAGGTGGGAATCCAATGCTACACGGAGTGTAAACACATGGCCTCACTGGGAAGCACTTAGCAGTTTTTTAACTCATTAACCAATTAGTTCAACAAACATCCATTCGAAACCAGCCATGGACCAGGTGCAGCGTCAGGTGCTGGTGATAAGACGTGTGCAATAACAGGCTTGCTTCCGGCCGTATGGGTTTTATAGCCCAGGGGCTGAGAAAGATGTTTGTTTCAAATGAGCACAATGTGCATCAGCACCAACTGTCGGAAGAGCAGCAAAGGAGTGTGCAGGGAGCGCGGTCTGCTGCTGAGGCGACGGGTCTACCTGGGGTCATGGGGCCTTTCCCAGCAGGAGCGGCAGGGGAGCTGAGGGGTTAGTAGACTGGAGAAGGCGAGGACAGCGGGTCGGGGAGAGTGTTTCAGGGGCAGAGAAGAGCCATGCAAGGGTCCTGGGGTGGAGGGGACACTCCAGGTGAGATGGGCTGTGGTGGAGATAGACTCTTCCCGTGGGGTTTTCCAAACAGGTGGGTCATGTGTGGCCAAGGAGACTCACACATCACCCCTTTCAGCCACCTTCCAGCTCTAAAGTCACGTGACTTACAGCCTTTACTTTTGCTGACTTTGGGTTCAATCCAGTGAGAGATGCTTTGAGTGATGAGAGAACAGGCAGAGACGACCCGGTGCCATGGGGAGTAGAACACAACCCACCAGTAAGTTGAGTGCCCATGTGTGACGGCGGACGGTTGAGGGCTGCTGTGAGGGCTCCACCTGGCCGGAGGACTGGAGGTCAGGGAGGAAAGCGGAGTGCGGCTTCCTGTTGCCACCCCTGCCGATCAGACAGCTGGAGTTCTCCTCTCTGCGGGGGTGGGGGGGAGGGGGTCTGCCGGAGTTCTCCGCAGACACAGGGAACCCCGCATCAGCTGCCAGCTGTGCAGTTCGGGGAGGAGCATGCCCGTGGGGTGCCCCCGCTGCTTTGTCCCTGGTGCTCATGCGTGTTGTCCTTTAGCCTTCAAACTGGCTGTCTGAAACAGTAGGTGCTATGATTCCCATTTACAGAAAGGAAGCTGAGCCCTCGTGGTGTGGATAACAGGCCGATCGTCATGCGTTTAGATAGTGGCCAGCCTGGGGGTAGACCCGGTTCTGTCTGGTTCCAAACTCAGTGCTCCCCCCACAGCCCTGGGCTTTTTGTTTCTTCCTTTTCCCCCTGTAGTTTGTGTGTGTGTGTGTGTGTGTGTGTGAGTGTGAGTGTGCATGCGTGCGCTTCTTGCTTTACTCCCTCTGCTGGAGTAAATGTTCTTAATGAGGGAGGGAGATGAAGAGTGGGGAAGGGAGTGATTTTCTCAAAAATCTGCTGTTCGCCAAGCATCGTGCTCACTAATTACGTAGACTATTTCCCTGATGTTCACCATGAGCTGCCTGCTGTCCACTATCTGCTCCACCTTGCAGATGAGGAGACTGAGTCAAGTGTCGGGTCTGCAGTCCCCCGTCTACTGGGGGAGCAGAGCTGGGACTAGGCTGTAGGTGGACTGGAGTCCGTCACGTGAGTCTCCGCTGTCCTCTAGGTCATTGTGTCCCACGCCATGCCACGTGCCATCCAATGTTCAATGAAGGTCTGTTCACTTGTTTAACAAACACTGAGCACCGTTTGACAGTGTGTAAGCACAGAGAGCAGGAAATGACCCTTTTAATTCCTTTTTGCTCCTATGGTAAGTACCAAACTGTGTGACACTTAATGGTTCTCACACCCGTTCTTGGATTTTACCCATGGATATCAGAATTTAAAAAGGTTCTCAAAGATCATCTAGTCAATGTTTTCACACTTAAAACAGTTCTTGTAATCAAGATGCAGAAATTCCAAAAAAACCTTGAACTAACTGAGTCCAGCAGCATATTAAGGAATACTGTACCACGAAGAAGAGGAATTATTCCAGGAATTTAAAGAGGAATCAACATGGAGACACTTATTAACAAAATTCTTCACATTAATATATCTGATGACGACGTTTCTATGTTCGTTCTCCAGAGACAATGAAATGCCATTGATTAACACAACGTTACGTGTATCTTACGTATGCCCACGTCATATATGCACGTATAATACATTACATGCATGTATAAATGCAATCACACACATGTCCATTGTGTATGACACACACACACTTCTGAAATTCTGTAAAAATGAACTGAACAAATACAAAGCCCTATTTCAAGTTCTTGGAAGAGAAGACTCAACCTAATAAAAATGTAACTCTTCCCCACATTAATTTATAAATCAAATACGATTCTAATAAAAATACCAAAATGCTTTTTAAAAAGTTATTATGGAAAAAGAAACAAACAAGAATAGCCAGGAAACACAGAAAAGGAGGAGCCTTGAGGGAGGACCTGTTCTAGAAATACTAAAGGTTTAATAAATCACTGAGGTGTTGGCTGATAAATAAGACCAATGGAAAAGAACAGAAAGTCCAAATATATATGGAATTCAAATATACGTAGGAATTAGGATATAATAAAGTTAGCAACTCAAATCAGTGTGTGTGTGAGTGTGAGTGTGTGTGTGTGTGTCAGAGGCAGACTAGCCCATCATAGTGATAACGATGTAGTCATTTGGGAAAATAATTGGATTCACATTCACTCTGCACACAAAGAGGACTTCTAAGTGGATCCAAGATTTAAAAGTGAAAAATGAAATCATAAAAGTAGTAGAAGAAAACGTGGTAATTATTTTATTACTCAGGAGTGGGAAAACTCTTCAATTATTGGAGAAAAATGCAAAAGCAGGATGAGAAAAAAATGGATAAGTCGCACTTTGTGTTTTTAAAAAATATCTGTATGCAAAAAGTGCTATAAGCAGAGCCAAAAGACAAACGACCCTAGGTAAAATATCTCCAACTTATCACAAGGGGCTAATCTCTCTGATATGCAAACAGCTCTTACGAATCAATGTGGGAAAGATGATGAGTCCACTAGAAAAATAGGCAAAGGATATGCGTAGACCTGTCAGAGGTCAGAGAAAAGGAAATCCAAACTAACGACTCTTATAAAAGGGAAAGTCACCTGACCTTTTGTATAATAGGAAAATGAGAATAAAAGTTTTACACCATTTTCACCTATCAAACTGGCAAAAATTCACAAGTTTGGCTGTACCTCATGTTGCCAAGACTGTGTGGAAACACTTACTTACATGGCGCCGGCGTGAGGTCAACTGGTACAATTTAAACAATATCAAACAAAATTACAAATGCCTCTATCCTTTGACCCTACAATTCCATTTCCAGGAAATTATACTAAAGACATATTTGCTCATGTGAAAAATGACATATGCAATATTATTCTTCACAGCAAAAGACTGGAAATCATCTAAATGTTCATCAACAGAGGATGGAATTGTGCAGCTGAAGCTTTTTAGGAACCCATATGGGAAGATCTTCAAGTTGCATTTTTAAATGAAAAATCAAGATGTAGAACAGAGCGTATGGGGCAGAAAAATGGAAAAAAAGAATAAACACTCATATTTGCTTCTATATTCACTAAAAATATCTTGAAAGGACACACAAGGAATTAATAACAGTGATACCTTTTTCTGTTTTTCACTTTGCTTTCTCTTTTAGAAAGAGGTGATCTGGGTAGCTGTGAGATTTGAATAAGAGAAAGAGTTTTCATTCAATACATTGTTCTACTTTTTGGATTTTGAACCATATAGGTATATGGTTCAAATATATAATACATAAATTACTTTTAGAAACCCAATAAGTACAAAATATTTGAATGAACAAACCCCATATTTTCAGGTTCTCTTTCTGGATGAAGTTTAGCGTGCCGTCCCAGAGGCCATCCCTCTCCACTTCTCAGTGACCGCTATGGCACCTCCTGGAATCCTGTGACCACGTGGAAAGGTTGAAAACTAGCTTTTAAAATCCAAGCGTTAGCATGTATGGAGGAGTTCTAAATGTCTGGCACATAGTAATTATCTTGGCAAATGTTGACCATTATTTTTATTTTTATACTTTGTATGTGGGCAAATTGAGTCACACAGACAGTCAGAAATAGTCAATGAGATTTTAAGATCCTCTTTTTTATTTCTTATATGGTGCTTATTGATGTCTTGATACATAGTAGGTACTCAGCAAGCACCTAGTGATGGATTGACCTCATTCTAAAGGTCACTGTTGGTGGAGGTCATGGGCATGAGGGTAACAGATATCAAACTATGGCTGCCTGTCCTGTTGTGGGCCCAAGGAGCTCACCTCCTGAGAAGAGGATGAAATCAGGCTAAAATGACTTCAAATCTATGGAGGCCACACGGCATGATGGGAAGCACAGGGAATGCGGAGTCCAAAGATCTAGTATAGATGCTTCATCTGTCTGCACACAGCTCAGTGGACCCCGCAGCTCTTCCCACCTGTGTCAGTCCTCAAATGCTTCCTTGCAATATCTGTCCTTTCCCAATGGCTGTTATCAAACTCCAAAGATCTAACTGGATTTGAAATAAATTCAAAACTGAGAAGTCTGCCGTGTAACACATGACGATTTCCTAATAATGTCAGGCCTGTTTGCTCTTCCTGTGTAAGTGGCGGGGATTTGTGGCTGGTGAGGACAGTGTTAAATTCTCAGAGCTGCCCAAGGAGAGACTTCCTTGCCATAAGGGGAGACCCAGGACGGATGGCAGGCACTTAACAGCATGTTCCAATTACAGCGTTTAACTCTAATTGCATACTCTGTTAATCTCTGTCAGTGCGGCATCGTTTAATATCATCACGCAGCCTCTCATATCGTGAGCGATGTGAGCAGAGCCGAGACTATTGAGAAAGTTCAGACCCAGGTCTTCATATCCCCTATAATTCTCTCTGTCAATTATGCCGCAGCCGAGAGTTCAAATAAAGGTCTTGGGATCTGGGGTTGGAACCACCTTTTGAAGCGAAGCCTCCTATAAACACACAGATTATATCAGGACCTCCAGCCCCTCACCCTGGTTATTTTTGCTGGTTAGTTGCAGTGACTAGTCCCTGGGGATGATTTATTACAGGCTTATTCCAAACAAATATTGTAAATGCAATCTGTTCTGTGGATTACAGCTCTGGAAGTAGTGTGATATCACTTGCACGTGTATTCCCCCTCCAGTGCCCCTGGCTCCAGCAAGGCTGGTGGGAAAAACCCAGACATCTACTTAGCCCAGTCCTTTGCACACAGTAGGCTTTTTATATTTATTTATTCTTATTATAAATGATAGTTGATTAGCAGGAAACCTCTGGTCCCAGACGTAGATTTTAAAATGTACCTTTTGAATCATAAAAGTCAAATTTAGGAATACCACCAACTCTATTTAAATCCTATATTAAAGAATCACTTATTCAATCAACAAACGTTGGATGAGCGAGTGCCACTTATGGCAGGATTGTGCTGGAGCTCTGGCTGAGGAGGTGTCCTTGCTGAGAGAACCCTGGGCTCCGATTCTGACTTCACTTTCTACAAGTCAGACATTTAGGTAACTTACTAAGCTTTTCTAGATCTAAGCTTACATTTCTGTAATATTTTAAGATTTCTGCCTCCCTTGAAGCACTATTTGGAGGATTACATGACATAATGTATATAAATACCAGGTACAGCTTTAGGCACTTTTATCCTGATATGTTTAGTTTTTGCTAACAGTTAACGAATGGTTCTTATCCCTTCGTTAATGGGCCAAGCCCTTCCATGACTTGTTGGCGCACTTCATGTTCCTGGCAGCCCCACACTCAGACGCCATCATTACCCCCATTTTACGCTTGAGGAGGTTGAGCACAGAGAAATTAAGTATTCTGTCTACGATGCTACAGCTGGAATGCGGGAGCGGGAATTCAAACCTAGGAAATGGGATCCACAGGTGAGTTCCCTAGGACCGCAATAAGACTGATGCCTTCAAGGACTTTTCTTCAAATCTCGCTGGGGAGAAGAGACTTACCGAAAGCAGTAGTTGGTTAGCCAACACAGACGTGTGAGACTGAGTCTGGAGCTGCTCCCTGCTCTCCTGGAAGGCCCGAGATGAGGTGTGTGCAGAACAGGCTGGGCTGCCCAGAGGTACCAGGGCGCGCGGTGTAAATAGGGTAGAAATGTGATTCTCTCTCCAGAGGGCGTCCAGAGGTCTGTGTCCCGGGGACCCTGGCTCGTCTGCCATCCTCACACGAGGCTGGGGTGGAGGCAGCTGCTCCGGGGGTTGCTGGTCTCGGTTCCTCCTACCTGGGTGACAGGATGCTCAGAGTGGCCGTGAAGACCTCGGTCACTGTCCGCCTGTGGGAACCGGGACGGGGGATTTGCCCTCTGCTGCAGTTTTCTCACCTGACAAATAGCCGTAAAAATAGAGGCTATATTCAGCATCTAGGTCTCTTCTGCTCTGAGGCCTTTACCTACGCAAACCATTACAAACATGTTAAAATGTAGCCACATCCTCTCTTTCCTGTAATTAGGAGTAACCGTGGGAGTTGGGTTGTAGTCTAGTAGCTGACAAGGTATTACATTTATGCGGATACTTAAGTCAACATTTGTTCTTCTTGATTTGTGGGTTTTGTTCCTTATTTTGGAGCCAATATCTGTATCTTTGTGCATCAGGTCTATGGCCTTGAGCTCCCAGCACCCAGTGGATTAAGTAGCCTTGGCCCTGGGGGCAGAAGCAGATGATTTGGTCAAAACAAAAAAATTGGTTGAAATGATGATTTTGCTTTCCGTGATCTCTTCTTGGAAATTTTGCCCAGAGCCTTTGTGATTGGAATTTCTTGTGCACAAAGGGGATGAAGAGGTCACCGCTCTTGTGTTTCTTCTTCTTTGGGATGGCTCTTCCCTCCGGATGGTGAGGTAAGACGCTCCGGGCTTCCTCTCACAGAGGAGGCGGGGCTCCGAAGGCATCGCAGGGTGGAGATGGGGCTCAGTCCAAGGAACCCAGAAACGGTACTTCAGTCTGATGCTTGAGTGGGGACAAGGATTCTGGAAATGTCCCATGTGGCTCAGTCCAGATGGCTAGGAGCGGGGAGAGGGCCTTAACGGTGGTGTGACCTTCAGGGGGGCTAGTGGGATCACGGAGCGGGGAGTCGGAAGCTGTGGGACCAGGGATCCCAGCTGGAAATCCAGTAAGCCCCAGTGCCCCTCATTGACATGACCAGCGGAAGCTTTGCACAGATGTCTTCCTCTGGTTCCTGGGGGCCTGGAATCCTGGGATGTTGGTGTGAGTCACTTAATCCCTGGCATCCTGGAAGCAGAGGCCTTTCGGGGGCCGGGTTGGGAGGATCGCCACGGGGCAGCCACTTGCCTCACTAGACAGGGAAAGCCCTGCAGGAGCTTGGGGAAGTGCCTCCAAACTTCCCTGCTTGCTATTTTGGTGAACTCGTAGCTGCTTCCTGGCAAGGATGAGCGATAAAAACCTTCATAATGAAAAGCGGTAATGAACTTGCCTTCCAGCAGTGGCATATATTTAAAAAGATACTGAATAACATAACCCGACTGAGAGGCAGGGGACAGGCAGAGGTGGTCCACAGGTGGGGGCGGTCTAGATGGGGAGAACAGTGCTCAAGAACCAGGTTTTTGAGTTAAATCAACTTGTGTTTGGGTTTCACTTTGGATCTTATTAGCTGCGTGATGCTGAGCGAGAGAGAGAACCTTTGTGAAACTCAATGTCCTGTCCATAATCTACATCTAATTATTGTTGAAACGTGGTTCTTATAAACTGCTTATCACAGCCCTTGGTACATGCAGAAAGGTAACATGGGAAGTGAAATAGCGAGGAGCCAGCTCACGGCTGGGGACAGAGGTGCGTTCCTCAGCTTCCCTGCGTGGTGCTTGGTCGGCCACATGTTGGATTTGTGCCGCACGGCTTCCCCAGAGAACCTCCCCTCTCTAAACCACCAAAGCTGGGGGGTGAGTGGAGAAGCTGCTTCAGAGAAAGAGGTTAATGGAGAGCAATATTGTGTAAGGTTGGCCTCCTTTCCCCGTTCTAAACAAATTCTTAGGTCTCTTTCAAGAAGGGTGAACTGGTAGCTCCTTCCCCAGATGGATGTTTGCTGGAGTCGAGGCGCAGCCCCAGGGTCCTGCAGTTTGGAGACGGGTGGTGTAGATCCCTGGCAAGGAACAAGACCATCTGCCTATTACTGTGGGTTCTCGAGGACGGCAGAGAACCCCACTTCCTCCACAGGCCTTGAGTTTGGGACGAGGAGGGTAAGGAGATGGGGGTCTGCAAGTGTGCCAGAAACTACTACGGATATTGCAGCTGTGGCAGGAGTTGGACTGAAGATGACCCCGGATGTGTCGGGGGTCCCCTGATGGGGCTGTGCTGGCTGAAGCAATGAGTGCCCACTATCCCAGACAAATACACACCACGAGTGGACGGGCAGTGAGGGAGGACGAGAGCTGCCCCATAAGCGCCCCTCACATTCTCCTGGGGAGCAGACTGCGCCCACCCACCCCCGCCCTGTGTTAGCCAGTCCGTGAGACGTGGAGGGGAGAGGAAACGCACATGAGCTTGAGAGCAAAGGGCAGGCAGCAGGCCACGCTCCTCCTTCCTTGTGGCCCCACAGCTGCTGAGTGGAAGCTGCAGGATGGAGATGATGGTCCCGCAGGCACTGGATGTTTCCCTGAAATGAATCAAGGATCAGTCCGCAAACCCAGTGCAGGTCTTGGAAGGACTAAGGTGTTGTCGTGTGTCACTGGCCAGTGGCTTCTCCTCTCCACTAGCATGTGGCGGTGGTGGCGGTGCTTGAACACAAGCAGCACATAAATGAAAGATGGTGGAGGAAGGGGAATAGTGTGGTGGGGTAAGAGGGGGCGCGACGGGTGCCCAACCAGCAAGGCAGGGCTGAGCCTGCAGGCTGTGTGCCCTGTGCCGTGGATGTCGAATGATGGCTCCTGGAAAGAAAAGTCCTGATTGGTAGTGTCTGTGGGGTAAATGCTCCTGATGTGACCATTGCTGTGACAGCGGAAAATGAGGAGTCGAGGGGACACCTGCACAGTCAGCCCTAGTGAGCTGGCTCCAGCACACCAGTGTGTGTGTGAGTACACGTGAGTGTGTGTAAGTGTGAACGTGTGTGAGGGTGTGAACGTGTGAATTCATGTGTAAGTGCATGTGAATGTGGATGTGTGTGAGTGTGTGTGTGTGTGTGTGTGTGTGTGTGCATGCCAGTGAAGCCTTTTCTGGGAGAAGGGACCCCACCTGAGTCTGGAAGGACGAGCAGGAAGGAAGCAGCAGAGAGAGGGGGGCAGGACGTCCAGGCAGAGGCAGGAGCGCTGGGCCCACACCGAGGGTCAGCGTGTGTCCAGTTCCATTCTCTCCGTTATAAACGACACGTGTGTGACTCAGATAGATTCACTCAAATAAACCATTCTCACGGTTAAGTCTGTGCACTGTATTGATTCATCGCACGTTTGTCAATCCCGACAAGCATTTCTGAGAGCCCACTTCGTGTTTATCAGGAACTAGTGATTTAAGGTGTGTCAAACGTAGTCCCTGTCCTCAAAAACTTACAGTGTGGTTGGGAGCAGAGCATGAACAGACACACACAGCACAGCGCAGTGACTGCACAGCACAGCAAGAGCACTGGTTAAACACACGACGTGTTAGAGGCTGTGGCAGGATGAGTAACAGACCCCAAGACATTGACGTCCTCGTTCCTGGTACCTGTGAATGTGTCACACGGCAAAAGGAGCTTTGCAGAGGTGGTTAAGTTAAGGACCCTGAAATGGGTGGGTTAGCGTGGATTATCTGGGTGGTCCTTAAATGTAGTTATGGGGTCTTCATAAGAGAACAGGAGGCAAGGATGGAAGCAGAGGGGAGATGCCGTGCCACTGGCTCTGAAGACGGAGGAAGGGGCCGCGAGTGCAGGGGCGTCAGCCTCGGAATCTGGAGAAGGCGGGAGGGGACTGTCCTGGGTGGCCTCCCCAGGACGCGGCCTGTGCAGCTGGTTTCAGCTCACGGGACTTGATTTCCAGCTTCTGGCTCCAGGCTGTGATTCATGTTGTTTTAAGCCACTGAGTTCGTGGTGACTCGTGCAGCAGCCGTAGGAAGGGGCACAGGGTGTGAGAGGACGTCTCGATCTGCGAGCCACAGGCCTCTACAATCACGGCCTCTGTCTCAATGGTTCTGTGACTTCGGGCAAGTCAGAAACTGCCTCAGTTCCTTCCTCTGTAAAATGAGGTAATTCCACCCGCTGCATAGACAGTGTGGTTGTTGTGAAGTTACACAAACATGGTGCAGAGTCCGTGGCGAGCAGGCTGTAGTGTCGGCTCTGCTTTTCTTTGCGACCATCAGTTTCCTCCTTCTCTCTGGGTCCTGATCCAGCTGCTCATCTCTTGGGTTGGTGAGTATATGGAGACGCTGAGGATGAAATGAGCTTCTGTGGTCTGGCCTGCACAAATGGCTGCCATTCCCAATGTTATTTTTATGGGCAAATATGATCGTGAGTTGAAAACCCGAAGTTCCCCAAATCTTGGAGCTCTAGAACAACTGTAACCCTGAGCACTGTGTCTTCTCTCTTGGGAGCAAACGCTCACATTTGATCAGCCGATCAAAGGGTTAAGAGTTCTGTAGCTTTCCCGTCTCCCCCTCGCCCCGCCGGCATGTCCCTGCACCCTCTCTCTGGCCGCGTATTATTCTCTGCTTTGTGACTTGGAGTCGGCCTGTCTGTCCCCTGACTGAGCAGCTGTGAAAACAAAGGGGAGGCCAAGCAGAGCCGTGATCAGCGGGGAGCTGGGGATACGTGGGCCACCCGACCGTTCCCAGGCCAGCCTGTGGCCCGCGGGAGCTGGGTGTCAGGCCTGCTCCGGGCTGGGGCTCCCCCCACTGGTGCGTTCCTGCTCTTGGGCACCGTCTCCCAGACACGTTTCTTCTCTCGTTTTCCCCCCAGTCCTCAGGACTGTTGCATAAACATTGGATTGCTAGGCAGCCCTCAAGCCTCCTTTCGTCCTGGATCCCAGCAAGTTTCTTCCAGGCAAGCGCACTGAGGGCACTCAGCTGTTGTCCACCAAGCCGGTGTGCCCCTCTGGGCCCCGGAAACCCCCAGCATCTGCCCTGTGCCCTGGATTTCTAGATGTGGATATTTAGGGGGTGGAGAGGTCCCTGACCTAGCCCTGCTTCCGAGGGCCCTTTCCCCTGTGCACACAGAGCGTCTAACTTAACGGCGGCCTTGGTATGTCTACTCAAGGTCACCGGGAACAGGGAGTTTTGCTTGCTGCTCGGCTGACACACGCAGTGAGCTCCCAACAGTCTCTAGTTCACCCACTTTTCCTTTCGGCCACACAGCTGCCCGGTCACCTCGTCAGATTCCCTCCTCCAGGGCCCCGAGTGCCCACTCCTGGCTCTCCTTCTGCCCGGGGCAGTGAAGGCTCTTCCTCCCGTCAGTCTCCCTCCTGGACGACTGACCGACGGTGCCATCGTCTCCACGACCAGCAGCCAGAACAGGACCTGGGACACTCCGTGCAGGGCCTCCTGCAGGCAAAAAACAATGAAATCATGTAAACGCGCTCCTTCCTTGTTTGCTTTTTTTCCCCTTGGAAATATAATTAAAAAAAAATCTTGTTACCATCTGATCCAGGCTTAATATTTTCTCTTCTGAATTGAGTCACCGCTATAATTATTCTTCGTTGTCATTTGATGAAAATAATTTACATACGTTATAAATGCTGACAATTGATTATTGAAAGTAGAATTTCATTGAAAAAGCATCTCTCAGCGAGATAAATGGGCTTTTTCACATAGTTGATGTATCTGTGGATGAACACCACATTCTGAGAATGACAGAGGCTTCTACATTAATTTTACTCCAACTTTCTGCTTTTTAAATATTTTATACTATTGAAAATCTCAAATACACACTGGAGCGACTAGGATGATCCGATCGTCGTCTGCCTCTCTCCCGGCTGCCTGCACAGTGCACTCTCCAGCTGCACCAAACCGCCCGGCACGGGCGAGGCTGCGCCTGGGCGACATCACTGCGTGGACGGCATCAGCAGCCTCCATTGCTTGACTTGTCTACTTGTTACTCACAGAATGTGACTCAGTTTTAGGCCGTTGGAGTGTGGACTCTGTAGCCTGGTGGCGTCACTCGCTCCCGGGGCCACGGCAGATCTGCTGACCAGTGTTCTGTGTGCTGTGTCGTGACAGGTGCAAAGCCCCTCCTAACATGGCCCAGGCAACTGCCACTCACCCCAGGGTGGGCGTGGGGGCCGGAATCCATGTACTTGTGTCTGTTGTAAAAGAATAGTATCTTTATTATTCCTGCAAATGTGGTACATCCCAAGAATAAAAGTCAGGCAGTATTGAAAAGTTCAAGGAAGAAAGTCAACTCTCAGCACCGTCCCTCCACCCGCATGTTGGCATCGTGAGTTTGCGAGACTGTTGTTTTCTACACTTTGCAAATAGAGAGATAAGGCTAAGGAGAAAGGATCTTATAAAAATGGGATCATTCTATGCATTTTTACTGCAGAGTATATTTACTTTTTTCTTGAATCTAAAGGAAGAAAACACAAGAAGGAATTGCTGAACCTCAGATTGTTTCTTTACAAGATATTCATTCTCAAAAAACCCTCAAAAGTTAAAGAAAACGCAATGAAGTATGTTCAGGGGATGAGGAACGATGGCTTTTAAATCACCTGTTTCGAACTGGGCAGTGTCCACTGGTGCCTTTTGAACTAGGAGGATATTGGGTCATCCACGGTTCCGCAGCCTCCCCCCACGCTCCATTTTTTCTCAGTGAAACTACATTACGTTGTTCGAATTCGTATCAACAGCCTCATCTGTGCCCACAGTCCCCACAGCGGTTTCCTCTTCACTCAGTGCTCCAGCCCAGCTGGTGCTCAGGACCAGCCCTTGACCCTCTTTCCACGGCAGAGTCTCTGCTTCTGAAGCATCCTTGGTTTGCCGTATTTTGTTACCAGGCAACTTTTTCACAAAACGCTCATGGGTGTTGTGTTTTTGAGTTTTCAACATGCTTGAGAACTTCTCATCTTTATGTCTGAGGGGCAGGTAATTAATTGTCCTTATGATCTGTGGTCTGACAACCCAACGATGCTATTGTTTCCTTACGGAGGGACTTACGAATGGCCAGGGCTGCACGTTTAGGTGGCCTTGGATCGGGCCCCAGGTCTGGAAGGTCAGACCTTTGGCTCTCAGTCGGCATGGCTGCAACCTCGCCTCTCTGAGTCTCTTCATCTCTCTCCAACCCTTTCTGCTCGCGGCCCAGCCAAACACAGTCTCCTTATTTGCCGTGTGGATCATAATTCTGGCCTCGGCCCATCCTCTGTGAGACTTAATTTCTTTAGCACCTGCTGGGGAAAGATCTTGTTTCTCACAAGATTTCTTCTTTCTTACTCACAAGGAAAATGCGTTCTATCCTTGGCCCCTTTGAAAATTGGAGTAAATGATTTTTCTAAGCCTTTCTGCAGGTTTTGCTACTTGTTCCACTAAGGTTCTCCTTGTCATTTCTCTCTCTGTTTTTAGTCCCAATGTCTCCTCTGTTCAAGATATAGCTGCTTGCTTGGAGCAGTCGTGGAGCAGTTCTTTACTGTGTCTAAAAATGAGGTGTTTATCAGAGACCTATTCCTCTACAGCTCTGAGATACTGACAGGTTCAAAGTCTGACAGCTGATTCACGATGTCTAACTGGGTTTGTGCCTTTGTCTGTTGTCCACCAAACTGAGCATCAGAGGCCACTGCAATAACCCTTTTCATTAGCATCGTACCAATACAAGCGCTGACTAATTTTGGTTGAGGCCTGTTTGTGATTCTAATGGGGAAGACAGGGCAACGATTATGAGATAATACGCTGTTGCTCTATGAGAGGAGAGATGGTGGGAAGACATGGTCTAAACCTGAAGGGGCTTCAGGAGAGACTTTATGAAGGAATTGGCATTTGAAGGGAGATGTGGAGATTTTTCAGAGTTTGTCGGGAAGTCAGGCCCTTGGGGAGAGTACAGAAGAGGAGGTCAGAATGTGCAAAGCAGTGCAGAAGGAGAAGCCAGTGGGCCATGGGAGCGGGACATCACTTAGCATGGCCTTGAAGTAGGGAGTGGGAATCTGCAGCTGGTGAGATAGACAGAGCTGCAAATGCCACACGGAAGATTTTCAGTTTTATTGTGTAGGTACAGGAAAGACGGGAACAATTTGAAAGGCAGGAATTTGATGTCATCAGATCTGTGGGTCACAGAGGTCACTCTGGCAGGGAGTGGGGCCAGAGGTGAGCCCCGAGGCAGCGAGACAAAAGACTCCTGTGAGCGTCCAGGTGAGAGACAGCCACGGACGTGGGGTGAAGGGGAGATTTCTTGGATGAGCTGGAGTATAGACAGCGAGTCTCAGAGAAAGGTCGACAGCTCTGGAAGCATCTGACCTGGGGCAACTCCAGTTGTGCTCCTTCTTATCTGTTTGATCATGAGAGTCACTAAACACCCTTCATTTCAGTTTCCTCATTACTTTGTGGGGACACAAGTGCTTGACCCAGGATGGTTGTTAACAACCTATGTAAAGCCCTTGGGAGAATGCAGGGTGCTGTGACCCTGCAAACTGAGTCAGCTGTACCAGTCCCCACCCTCCTGGTCATGAAAGGTTCTTTGACTCTGGAAACAGTTATGCTATCAACTCTCTGAACAGTGGAGTGGAAATTCTGTGTTTTGGGCTACTCCAGCACCCACGCCTAAGGTTCAGACTGTGAGTCAGGAGTATGGACTCAATCAGACCCTCGCTGAGTAGACTCTGCTTAATACGTCTTATCAGTCAGAGGATAAGTGGGTCCTTCAAACCTGTGGCCTCTGTCTGCAGTTTCTCGGGACTGGAATCCATATGGAGGGAGGGTGGGGAGGAGGCATCTTGCTACTAATCCTAATTCTGTCACTAATTGAGCATCTCATATGTACCAGGCACGATGTGCCAAGTATTTTAATTGTATCCTACCACTTAGGTCTCACAGCAAACGTGTGAAGTAGGAATTGTTCGTCTATTTCACAGGTGGGATTATTGAAGCTAAAGCAATGTAAATTACTTTGCTCCAGGTCACTTAGCTAGAAAATATTAACTGTGGAAAGGAACTGTGTCAGTTAGCTTTTGCTGAATAAGGAACCACTCTGAAACATGGTGGCTTCAAATCGCTACCATTTATTGTTACTCATGAGTCTGAGGCAGTTGAGTGCTTTTGATGACCTGGGTCGGGCGTGGCTGCTATCGGCTGGACTTGCTCCTATATCTGTGGTCAGATGGAGCCTGGCTGGTCTTGAATGGCCTCTCTCAACAGGCTCTCTAGCTGTTGGCTGGCTGTCGATTGGAGCGGTGGGAGTGACTGGACCTCATCAACCAGCAGGCCAGCCTAGGCTTGTTCACATGGCAGATGGGGAGTGTTCTAAGACCAAGGGCACATGCGAGCAGACACTTGCGGCCCAGGCTCAGTATATCTCTTCTGCTACAGCCTTTGGGCCAAAGCAACACAAGCCTAATCCAGATACACAGGATGGAGAAGTAGATTCCGCCTCTTGGTGGAATTGTGGCCATTTTTTTTTATAAACCACACAAGCCTACATGCGGCTTTTGGCTCCAAAGCCCATGACCCTTTAGTGAGGGATCTTATTTTTATTTGTATTTTATAGGTGAAAAAACTGAGGTTCAAAGATATTAAGCAACTCACTCCAAGTCCCTTGGTCAGCGAGTAGCTGAACCATGGTGTGGACTGACTCCAAAGTCCACGGATTTCTTCTGGGCCTGGTTGGTGACCTCAGGCACGATGTGCCAAGTATTTTAAGTCTTGTGAGACTTAAGTCTTGGGAGTCTGTGAGAGGCAGAAACATTCACTCCTGGGAGCGGGAGCCTCAGTGGCTGTCTGGTTCATTAGGTGATAGACTTTTGAATTTCAGAGGTCACCATAATTTCAAAAGATGTTTTGGCAGCCAACACAGATTTGTTTTTTTTGACTTTTGCCAAGTCAAGACACCCTAAAAACCATCTCCTATCAACCTCATTTTGTTGAAAAAGGAAGTTTCCACACCAAAAAGCATAATTTTGTCATGAAGAGCAATTGTTTAAGTGGAATTAATTCAGCTTTGTGAAAACCTTACTACTTTGGTGTTAATTTTGCTCATTTTGTTGTGGGCCTGTGACATCTTTACATTGGTCAAAAGACCAGCCTACAGGAGCCGCTAATCCAGCCCACTCTTCATTGGTTGGTACTCGAGCGCCCTCTAAACATTCCTGGCGTGTGTCTTCAGTAGTTGCCTGCATACTTCTGGTGACAGAGAGCTTCCACTATCAGAAGCAGTTCAACCCATCTTTAGACAACTGTAGAAGAGAATATTCTCTTATTGTATTGACCAAAGTCCTTGTCCCTGTGACCTCCGCCCATTAGCCAGAGGTCATCTTCTGGTGCTCAACTAGGAAAGCTGATCACACGGAGGTGTTGGGAATAGCCATGGCTCCCCTTAGTTGTCATTGACCCTAGTCCCTTTGGTCTCCACTTACACGGTGTTGGCTCTGAGTGCCAACTGCTCTCGCCTGCTTGCAGGCTCTGTCCAGTTTGACCACGTCTGCTTTCATGTGGACACAGAAGTCAGTTTATGTCTCTGGACTTGGCCTGATCAGCTGCAGTAGATTAGGCCTCCATTTTCTCTTTCTACATATGATCCTTCTGCTTGTGAGGTTTAAGATCCTATTAGCCTTTGCAGGAAATCCTATCAAGCTGTGCACTCATGGCTCCAGGTTAAGCCTCAGTTTCTCTACGGATAAAACGTGAGCACTATAGAGCTGTCGTAGAGGCTCGACAGGTACTTAACACAGCCCAGTACAACTTCAGCAGCATTTAAAGACTATCTGCCACGACGAGGCCCTGTGGTAGGAGCTGGGACTGGAAGGAAGAAAGGGCGGTGTCTGCTCTCAAGGAAGACAAAGTCCAGAAAGAAAAACTGACATACGAAAACAACAACACAAGACTATCAGTTTCTGTGGCGGTGTGTACCAACGAGACGGGAGAAGAGGAAAAGCGGCATCGATGCCTCCCTGGGGTTCAAGGAGACGTTACAGAGGATGCGGCATCTGAACCGAGCCCTGGAGGCGTTAGGATTTGCCAGGTGAGTCTGGTGCGTCTACCCGGGTCAGAGACTGCATCACAGAGGTTAAAGGGCACGGGCTCCGAGACCAGGCCATCTGAAGGGTGGCTGTGGCATGGCTGCTTCTCGCTGGAGAAGCCCTTGCACCTCAGCTTCCTCTACCGGATGCAATGGAGGGTGCACCCAGGACAGGTCCTCACCTGTCAGAGTCGTGAGAGGATGACCTTGGGAACAACACCTGGGGCACGGAGGCTGCTGCGTTCACAAGGGCCCGTATGCACTGGAGCAGCAGATGGTCTGAGGAAAACAGGCTCACGTTCTCTTCTGAAATGTAATCTTTGGAAACCCAATCCAACATTAAAAAAATGTCTTTTAATTGTAAATAATCTGCAACTTAAAGGAAAATCACAAGAATAAGAACAGGACAAAGGATAGCCATACATCCTCCCTCCAGACCCTCCTGTCAGCATCCTGCCGCACTGCTTCAGCGTTTCCTCTCCTCGTCCACACACACACGTGCACACACACACACATGTGCACACACATGCAAATGGGCACACATGGACGCACATGCACACACACATAATGCACATACGTACATGCACGCACGCACACATACACACACATGCACATGCACATATGCACACACACACACGCACACATGCACAGGCACAATTTTTTTTCCTGAACCATTTAAGAGTAAGTTGCATACGTTATAGGCTTTACCCTAAATATTACATTCCATTTTCCAGGAACAGTGATATTCCCTAACATAACCAATACGTGGTTATCAACTTCAGTAAACACTGATAAATACACTTAATAATCTACTGTCCTTATTCCAACTTTGTCAACTGATCCAGTGATACCCTTTATAGCTCTTTTTATTTCCATTATAGGCTCCAGAAGTAAAAACTATATAAAAAGCTACACCAAGCGGAGGCCCACTCTCGCGCCTCTTTCCTCCTATTTCCTCATTCCCGTAGGTAACCGACTTAACTGTTTTCTGGTTTATCCTCTTTTTTTGGTGAAGATGAGCAGAGATTTGTATGTTTTCTTATTTCTCCTTTTATTTTACATAAAAAGTAGGATAATATATATACTATTTTGCACTTTGCTTTTGTCACTTAACGATACCCCCAGAAATCCCTCCACTTCGGTGTGCAGAGATCGCCCTGCTTTTTCACAGCAGCGTAGTGCTCCGCCATGTAACACCATGGTTCATTCCACCCGTCTCCTGTGCTTGGACGTTTAGGTGGCTTCCAATGTTTTGCAGATAAAACGATGTTTCCCTGAATACCTTGTGCGTATGCAGTTTCATGTTATTAGAGCATATATTCAGGGTAGTACCATTGCTGGGCTGAAGAGTAAGTCATGGGCAGTTTGTTACAGTTGACAAATGGTCCTCCACAGGGGTCATGCCATTTTGTATTCCAACCAGGAAGAGAGTGCCTGGGAAACCCAACCTTCCAACTTTTATTCTCACGTGATGAAAGTCAGAAGGGATCCAGGAGTCAGGACAGAATACTGATCAGAGGTCAGGGGCTGCATGGAGTGGGGAAGGATGCCCAGCACAAAACCGGTTCACGAAAGGCCCCTTCAACCCCGGATACCACCTGCTTCAGGGCACGGCTGTTGTTTCAACTTCCCTCTCGAGGGCTGGACATCTCTACTGAGAGACCTCAGCAAGACGCCCCACGTGTGGCTGGTGATCTGTAGATGCTGACTGTTGAGATGAATGAAGGATACGCTGGCATCGCCCAGGGGGATAAACAAACCTGGCTGGGGGATTACTTTGAAAGGAGAAATCTCACCTCTTCTCCTCCCTTCGCCTCCGAGACAGACGCCTCCTTGTCAGCCTTTCCTGGGGCCTGAGCAGTCCGAGGTTTCCAGAGACGGACGTGGAAGCAGCCCCTGCATGAGGAGATGGGCGCACAGAGGCCTATTGTCTGCAGGACACAGGCAGCTCTGTGGGGACAGGGCCGTGGCCCCGCCACAGCCCGGCCTTTTCAGCTCCGGCACTGCCTTTTCTCTCTGGAATGCAATATCCTGCCCGTGCCCTCTGAGCGGCATTGTGCGTAGCAGGGGCTCAGCAGAGGGGGCACCAGCAGGGAAGCGATCCCTGTGCAGGGAACCCAATAAGTCAGAGGCAGCTTGGAGGGCGCGGCCAGGACCAGCCTCTGAATGGTGCTTTGTGCGGGTCTCCGTGGCGGTGGCTGGAGGAGCACCCACCTCCTGCAGCTCACCTGGGGGCTGAACAAAGCTGTCTTTCAGGCCACGGGCCTCACAGCGAGCCCCACGCAGGTGTGGACCAGCTTCCCGGCCCACAGTGCCCGGGGATCCCGTTTCTGCCTGGTGTTTCTTGCGGGTTGTCGCAGGGGCCCGTTCTCCCTCTGGGATTACAAAACAGCAGAACCGGCCCAGGAGGACACGGCACCTGTTCCAAGGCCAGAGGAGTCGCGCGACTCTGAGGACTCTTTTCCAGAGTCACGGGGAGCCGGCACAGCAGATCTCGGTTTCTGCCGGCTCCGGGCCTGGTCTGCACCGGCAGGGACTTTTGCCCAGCCCTCAGCCTTTACAAAGTCCCTTTCCTCATTTGATCTCCGTGGTGGTTTCAAGAGGTCAGTGGGACAACTTTTACACAGGATTTGACGGAGTCACGCTGAGCTGAAGCGTGTCCAGGATGGTGGCATCTTCTGACTTCGACTCCAATTCTTTCCAGGCCACCGCCATCCAGTGTCATGGGAATAGGGTGACGGTGGGGCCAAGATAACAGGCTGCAATGTTATTTTGGGTTTTGTTCTGGCTACTAGCCAGGCTCAAAGAACAAGAGGCCTTTTCCGCTCCCTTAATGTAAGAAAAACGCTGAACCTCTCTCTTCTTAGTTTGGGTTCCTTGTCTAAGGGGACAGTTTTCATGTGTCAGGGTTAGAAACAGAAATTGTGAAGCTCCTGCAGAGAAACACTCATGATTCTATTTGGGCTTCTGAACTGGTGGAGAGAGGCTGGTGCTGTGGCTCATGGAAGGGGACGGGGCTGGTGCAGAAGTGCACGGATGGATGTCTCTTTCCTCTGACTGATGCAGGGTTAGGTGGGATTCTGGATGTTTCCATGGGCAGTGGAGACCCAAATACCGGGAGATGTCTGTGAGAGGGTTGTGGAGGCCTGTTCCAACACTGAGGCATTGGGGCAGTCCTGGTCCTGAGTTGGGCCTGTGGGGGCGCAGAGGACCATGCTCTGAGGGCATCCCTGAGCCCACCTGGGGCACCACCACCTGCAGATGGTGGAGGACCATAGCCCAGGAGCATCATGCACAGAATCGACAGCCGTGAGGATGGAGAACGCCATGGAGTCATCCCTCCTTTTGTGGATGCCATATAAACCTCAAGGCTGCTTTTAAAACCCAAGGGAGGGAAGGGAATCCCCCTGAAACATGGCCGACACGGACTCCTCCCTTCCCCAGCGAGGAGGAGGCACAGCCAGGTTTAATGCCCTTAGAAACAGTGACACACGTCACCCATTCACTCGTTCATTCATTCAACAGCACCCATCGAACCGTTACTGTGAGTCAGGGTGATCTCAAAGCACATGAGCACGTCCTTCGCTGGACGTCTGTACAAAATTTGACCAGAATGGATTATTTTGATATTTGGCCCCACAACAGTTCTGCTTTCTCTGTTGTGCTTCCTCTTTGTGAATTGTTTGCCGAAGTGTTTGCACAAATCCCACTGTTCCTGCAAAACGTGGCTCGGCTGCCTCCCTTCCTGTAGATGCTCTTTCCTCCCACCAACCCATCAGTTAAGGTGTCGTCGGGTCTTCACCTGAGCGTGGGCCACGTCTGCTCACGGATCCAGGCTCGTCAGAGTGTCTGGAAACTGCAGCTTCAGCCATGATGGAGTTCTATTTTTGGGGATATCGAGAATCTCCTGTAAAAGAAATCATGATGTTTCTACTTGTGGGATCAGCAGACACATCTGAGTGTGTCTGGAGGACCAGCAGAGTGACCTCAGGTTTAGGCAGGAGATAGCTGATTCCTAAGAAAACACTTATTCTGGTGAGAAGGAATGCCCCGCAAAGATCCTGACCCAGTAACCAGCTTGACCTTCAGAGGCCGGGGAGAGAGAGCCCTGAGCATCGATCACAGACAGTGTCGGCCTCCCAGCCAGCCCTAGGCTCTCTTCGAGGCTGGGTCTTAGGAAGCCCAGAGTTTTCATACATAAAAACAGAAGTAACTGCTTTGTTTAAATCTCTGCAAACTTTGAGGTGAAAGGTATACATTTTGGGAGCCCTCCCCCTCCATTCTTGGAGATTTACACAAAAGGAATAAATATATTCCCCTCCATTTGACCATAAAATTGTATTGAAGCCTTGGCATGTTGAAGTCTTTGAGTCACGGAAGGGGAGGCTGGGCAGAGGTGAGCAGCCGTGGACTTTAGTCTGGGGCTTGACCGGTGGCCTTGAGGGGCAGTGACCTGTGGGCCTCGTGTCCAGTGCAGAAGTGTGTGTTAGCAGATTGTGAGGAGCAGGAGCGAGATCTCCCTGTGGAATCCCAGACTTGAGGGTGGTTAGTATTATTCCAGTGAAGGCAGAATGGCACCAGATGTTGGTGATTTGGGCACATGTGATCCCGAAGCAGAAAGTGTGGGTGAAGGAACGATGGCAACAAGGCTGGGGAGGGCAGTTGGGGAAGGTCATGGACGACCTTGGAGCCAGGCCAAGGCAGCTTGAATTTATTGTGAAGACAGAGATTAGAGTGTGTTTTAGAAAGATCCTTCCGGAGGCTGGTAGATGACTGACTGGAGACGGGTGAAATTGAAGGAGGAGAAACTAATCATTTGACCTAATTCTCAGTCAATATCTCTAGGGCCGCTCCTGGCCATGGGGTAGACCTGGTCCAGGAAGCAGCAGCCTTTCCTCATCCAGGGCCTCTACTTGGATGGGTAACTAGGTGGAAACTGTCTTTCTCTTGAATTATCTTTTGATGACTCTGTTTTCCAGTTTCAAAGAGTCCAGTAACACAGAGACCTTTGTTGAAGAATCCCCCGTTTTATGTCTTCCTGATAATCAAAGCTTTTGTCTCAAGAACTAATTTCTGCCTGTATGATAGGCTTCTGGAAGATCTGACCTTCTGAGACAGTAGCCAATAAAGAAACAGAGTGAAATGTGGTCTCTCCAGTTGGATTCTCACCCCTTCTGTGTTTTCTCCCTTTTGTCCTAAAGTAACGAGGATACTCCCTTGCTTAGAGCTTCTGCTTGCTTTTCAGTGAACTCAGTGCTGTGCATCAACCTCAGCTCTCCCTCGACCCAAACACACACACCCCACGCACCACACTGCTCACACACGACCCCCGTCCCATCGGAATCAATGGGTCACTACGGCGAAAGATGAGGGTCTCTGAAGAGGCAACAAGTCATGCAGTTTGAAAAATTCCACCGGACATGCTGCTGTTTCTAGAAGGGCTGAGAATCACCGCCTTACGGGATGGAGGCCTGTTGACCCTTGTGTCCTTCACACATACCTTTAGGATCCACCTACACTGACCTCTAGAAGAGCAAAAGATTTATTTGGTCACCCTCTCTGTGCTACACAGGAATTTTACCTGTGTGGCGATGGAATAAAATTTACACACGAGTCCAAGCACACGGAATTATTGTGACCGAGTTTATAATTGTTGTTACATTGCCATCCACTTAAAATGCCATTGGGGTCATCAGAGGATACTCTCCTACGGTGCACGATGAAGATCCCCAGGGCTGTGAGAGATGGGCTGACCAATCGTACGGACAGAGTGGGAGGGCGGGCTGTTATGGGTGATCGTAGTGACACAATGAGGGACTTGCTGGTAACAAATTTACTATGGTTCTCAGCTTTTTAGATGTTTTTATAACTGACAACTGTTTTAAGATATTGAGTTGAAATCAGACCATTATATTATCTTCTTTGAGAAAGATAATTGAGCTCCTTAACAGTTTAGCTGTCATTAATCTGGGAAAGATCAGAGCTGGGACATTTCACTCATGGGAATGCCTCTGTCCTTTCATGCCTTGTTTCAAAGCACAGAGGACTTTAAAGATGGACTTGAAGTTAACTTGCCAATCCCTCAACAAAACTATGAAATATGCACTCTTATTCTCCATGTTAGAGTTTGCCAAAATGGCCAAACTTCTTGTTCCTTTAAAAATTACTTTAAACATTAAAAAATCAAATAAATAAAAGAAACATGGAAGTCCAGTCAGCTGACTTGTGGTCCTGCGGTTTTCAGAACCTTTTCTCTGATCAGGATGGACATGTGAAGGAAGGCTCCAACCTTCCACAGCAACTCCAGTCCTCTTCCACCCAAACACCATGTTTCTGCAGAAATGGCTTCTCATGTCTCGGTCAAGCCATAGTCGAGGACTATTCCTTTCATAGTCTTAGAAAAGAATCTCGTCTGTCTCATTTTTATTTGTACAAAAAATGGTGGGACAATGCCACTTTTTTACCCTGAATGGTGGCTGCCAGCTATTAAAATGCTAATTTCCAAAAAAGTACAAAAAAAAAAACCCAAATAGAAGAGCCAGAGACAGCCAGGACGGAAGAGGAAAAAGTCTCAGAGTGATTAATCGTGTGATTAACAGGTGAGTCTCTGGCAGGTTACTAATTAGCTCCCTGACAAGGCCCTGGACTGAGCAGCCTGGTTGATTAAGGAGGTGCCGCCGTTCAGACCCTGATGCTGGAGCTTCTTTCATAAGACAGAACGAGACTTTCACGATAAGCCATCACCTTAATCCAGCTGCGATTTCTCGGGCCTCTGACATTCTGGCCTAGGCACGTAAATCAGAGGGGGAAACAGTCCCTGTGAGTATTCAGAGGATAGGACTATAGTTTGACCCTTTTCCTACTTTAAAAAGGGGTCGTTTAGCTTCTGAGGTTGCAGTAACCAGCTATTGACCGTCTCAGAGCTCCTGCTTTTGGTGCCTGTAGGGTCTGCAGGCACTGGGGGAAGACTCTGCCTTCCAGGAGGGTATCAAGGGCCCCACTCCATGCTGTTCCTCTGTGAGAAGGAGATTGACGTTAACAATTAAGATCCTTTCAACTTTACTAGGGAGTCTGCCCTTAAAATGTGCTCAGAGCATCTTTCCCCTGGACATTTCCATTCCTGGTCATGTTGATGCCCTGCCCCCAACAGTGGAGCGTCCGCCGTCTTGCTGTGGTAACTAGGAGCCACCCTGCCTGCCCGCTTGGGGGACCCAGAGCTGCAGCGGGCCCTTCCTGCTCCACGACTCCACTTGTCCAGTCTGGATCCTCATGCAGGGCCTTTGCTTCCTTACTCTTGAGCTTGCCCACAAGGGCTGAGGGCTTTCTCAGACTGCACTGCGCCAGTCACACAGCAGCTCCCTCACGGTCCCTTCCTGACTTGCAGGAAGAAAGAAACTAACAGAAATACTGGCTGATCCGCTGAAGTGTAGGGTTAAGGTCCAAGCCAGATTCTTACCCCATGAAATTCCAGGTTGGCCAGATTGTGGCAGGATATTGTCTCTGTTCTGGGTGCCATGTTTTGAAGGGGTTTTGACAAAACAGCTCATCTAGGAAAGGCCAGGGAGGAGAGGACCGTGTCATGGGGGAGCAGCGAGGAAGGAAGGGAAGACACGTGGACCTGGGGTGGAGGAACACGGCATCTGTCTCTACGTGGCTGGTAGAAAGTGTGTCCTTGTCCACATTGTGTCCCCAACATGTCCGTCAGACACTACTGTTATCTCTAGTTATTAGCTCTGGAAACTCAGGCTCAGAGAGATGAAGAAACTCATGCAAAGTCACGTGAGACATCTTTAAGTCAGGCCTGTTGTCTGGGGCTTCTTCCCTCCACGGTGCCCTGCCTCCCGGGACACCTCTCCTGATGCGGCAATGCGGATGCCATCATCGGGGTCTGGGCTGGGGCTTCGGGGCCCCAATCCTGTCACTCGTATCTTTTCCCTCGTGGATGAGCAGTTGAGGCGTGGGGATGGAGTTCACACAGCTAGCACCTTCCAGAGTCAGCATTAAAACTTACTCTTGTCTTTGTACAATATCCATCCTCTGGGTCCCTATGTTCAACCGCATCCCTGGCACAAACAGCCTTGATGCACGCTGTTCCAGTCTGACCTGGACGAAATATTGTGATTTCGATTCTGACTCTCTGTTACCCCCACCTTCTGCTTCTGAACACTGAGAGCTCCCTGGGCCTGCACCCGAGTTCCTGGCTTGCCCTCACCTGGCGCCCAGCTCCTCCTCGGATCCTCCATCTGCCCTGCTCCAGCTGACCTGCCTCCCTGATGGCAATGAGGATAATATAGTCTAAGTTTATGAAGAGTTTTGTGTCACTGTCAAGATATCAGACACAGTGCTGGGGTTTACCCTTACCCCGTTTAAGTATTTCCTATAACAATCACGTGCATAGAACTATTACTGCCTGAGTTTCACAGATTAACAATCAGTGTCTCAGAGAGGCTAGGTAAGTTTTCCTAAGGTCACACAGCTAATTACTTAATGGCCGATTCAGCCTAATAATGATAATAATGATAGTAATGTGTTCCTTCTACCACATGCATTCTAGGAATTCTTTTCACGCTTCCCACCTTTACTTGCCAACTTTCTCCTTCTTGCAAAGAATGTGAAAAGTACCTTGTTCACCAGAGCATCACCAGATAAGTGTCATCACCTTTATCATCATCAATTTAAGTTGAAAACTATAAAAAAATATAAATAAAAATCACTCTATTCTTAGAGAGAGAGGAATTCATTGTAAAATAAGGAAACTGAGGCTTAGAGAATCGATGTGACTTCCTCACGGTTCCTCAGCTGGTAAGTGAGAAGGCCGTGTCTTGGTTTTAGGGTCTTACAGATTGGATGGCATAATTTTTAAACAGGAGCAGATGGATAATCCAGATGCTAGTGGGAGAGGAACAGGCAAAGATGGGAAGCTGTTTAAGAAATCTACACAGTAGTGAAAGGTTCTGGAAAAGTTGTGGAGGTCTGAGTAAGGCATTACCAAAACCTCTTAGTGACGTGGAGCCGTCTGTGTACCTACATGTTGGGGGGATGAAGCAGCCTTTTCAGCTCAGGGGAGGTTTAGTTCAGCGAGAAAGTTACGTTTCCTGACTCGGGAAATGTAAGAGTTAAGGTGCACAGGCGCCCGTGGTCCTAGCAGAAGAGCAGGCTGCACCTGAGCGCACGTGGGTGCAGGCGTGTGACTCAGCACGGGCCTGGCTCCTCAGCTCCTCTGACATATGGAGGTCAGCGGGGGCAGATCAGATGGTCTGCTGAGACAGAGGAGTAGATCCTGAGATACCCAAACGCCTGCTTCCCGTGATGGACCAACAGTCGACTGGGGTGGGCCTGACCAAGGTGCGCTGGCAGGAAAGATGGCAAAGACCCCAAAGAGGAGCTCACTTGAGCAAAGAGAAACTCCGTGACTCCCAGGTCTGTGCATCCAGCCTCTGCCTCCTCCGGGAAGCCCGCATTTGCATACCCATCCTGACATCCCCATCTGACACGTCCAAGAAGCAATCTCTTGATTCTCTCTGCTCAACACCCTCGTCTGGCTTCCAGTCTTGCTCAGAGTCATGGTCTGTCTGTCCGTGGTCTCCAGGCCCTCTGTGGTCTGGCCTCTTAGCTCTCCTTCCTTTTTCTGTTCTCTGTTTGGTCCTGTCTGCGGCAGCCACGCTGGCCCCCTGACACTGCTCAGCCCTGGCAGCCTGCTCTGACTTCAGGGCTTTTGCATCTGCTCAAACTCCCCGTCTCCAGATCTTCGCTGTGCTTGTCTCCTCGTCTCATCAGATCAGCTCTCACAGACCCCCTCCCCATGGAGGCCATGCGTCAGCCGCCACCTAGACAGCCGGGCTGTCCCTCAACACCCTCCGCGTCGATGCCTTCTCTCTGCGCCTCAGCCTGTCTTTCTTCCCAGCACCTCTCACCACCTGAAGTGTTCTACGTCTACTTTTCGTTCATTTGCTTGTCATCTGTCTTCCTCAGTTAGGAATACGAGCCGCCGTGTCCCTCTGCCCAGAACATGCAGTGGACACCTCACGGGCACTTGCAACTATTTTTAACTGAACGGACAAAGTGGGGCATCTGGGCATGTGCCTGTGGTCAACCGAAAGGTCTAAGCCGTTGTGATGACTCCCGCTCAGGGGGTGTGGGGCCTGGTGGTGACCAGCGTCTGTCGATCTCACAGGCCCAGCCTTCAACAGCGACACTGTGCGGCGTGAGAGACCGCGTTAGCAGAGTGCTGACCTTAGAGCCTCTGGCTTCCTCTCAGCCTGGAATTGTGGGTAAGACTGACCCCCAGGGGTCTTGGACGATTCTAGGTGGTGTGTTTTTGAAATTTCAATTCAACACATGTTGTGATAAACTAATATATTCACATGGTTTGAGATGCGAAAGTAGCATAACGTGTACAGCAAGGGGTGCCCCTCACCTCTGGCCGTGTCCCCAGAAGCTCTCCTCAGGAGGGACGGGGTTATCAGTTTCTTGGATGGCCTTCTGGAAATAGTCTAGGAAGTTTATACAAATACATATAGAGAACTTCATGTTTTTTCTCTCTTTTTCTTTTTGGTGTGCAGAGTATAGATTATAATACTTTCTGCCTCTGGCTTGTGTATTTTTTAAAAATAAGATGTAACGTGTAAAGTGCAGAAACTTTGTGTGTGGTGAATTTTTCTTCAGACACACGCTCGTGTGATCACCATCCAGATCAGGGTGGTGCTTCCACACCGGCCTGGCAGTCCCTCCTGAGACATCACTGCTCTTGCTTCCATCACTGTGTGTCCGGGCCCCTGGTCTTGAATGGCCTCTGAGTGAATCACACAGTGTGTGCGACTGTGTACTGAGTGTTTCCCCAAGATTGTGTCCGTAAAGCTACACCTCGATGATCGTGTCTCACAAAGGTGAAGGGCATGAGGGGTCTTCTCACCCTGCTCTCTGATCACGGGGTTCCCTGTGAGCACTGCCAGCCTCCTCTGACCACCCCGATGGACGGACAGCCACGACGGTGCAGAGGCTGCGGCTCAGGGAGCAGCAGCACACAGAGGGCGGCATGTCAGGCTAGGCCTGCGCCACGCGGGGCTCCCAGGGGCCCCCTGCAGCCCTGAGGCACGTCCGGCCCCACAGCTGAGCCCGGGGCTTGTTTCTGCCCGCCTCACCGTCTGAGCGTGTCTTCAAACTCTGGGTCACGCACAACTTGCAAGAGAGAGGAGGCCTTTCAGAATATTTTCTCCTTATGAGTGAGATGGATCATCATTTCTTATTTTAAAGACCGATTTGTATTTTTCTGGAAACTGTGTACATATAATTTGACCATTCTCAGTTGGATTAACGATATTTTCTCTTATTGCTCTCTTTACATAGTAGGAAAAGTATCCCTTTCATGTGATATGAGTAGCTAATATATTTTCTCAAATATTTCATGTCTCTGACTATTTTTTTAGCCATTGATAAATCTTTTATCTTCATGTGGTCAAATTGATCGATTTGTTTAAAAATTCAGGATTTTGCGCTGTTCTTTGGGAGGGCCCTACTTCTAGGTTGATAAAATAAATCACACGCTTCTAGTCTGTTTATAGTTTCCTCTTAAATAATTAAGATTTGACATGCCTAGAATTCGTGTGTGTAAGGCATGAAGCAGGGAGCCAACTTTTTTTTCTTTTTCCCAAATCGCACCTGTCACACTAATTCTGTTTTTCACTGACCCGGTTTTCCCAGAACTGAAATCCCGCTTATCACACAAAATTCCTCTCTGCATTGGGTTCGTTTCATAATTTGCCGGTGTTCTGGGTACATGTGGGCCTGTCTCCGTGATGGTAGCTCCACTCCGTTCTGATGCCTGGAAGGCTCATAAGTAGGGGCGCGTCAGTGTGGAGGTGCTGTTCTTCCTTCTGATAAAGACAGAGGCCCCATACCAGTTAACTATAATAATAAAAGAGAGCTATATCTGCATCTCACGTGGGCAGCAGACACTGGCTTGAGAAGAATGAACTGTAGCGATGAGCAAGCTCTTAGACTAAGATTCCAAAGTCCATTTCTGTGCCCCGCCCAGCCCGCCAAACACGGTCAGCAGATGCCTACCCAGAGCACAGCACAGGTTGACCAGGGGCATGGGTGGTAACATGGGGCGGTGGGTCAGCGCTTGATTGCAGGGGCTCTTTCATTACTCTCGTCTTCCAAAAGAAATAATGTAAATAATAAGATTTTATAACTCGACTTTCTTAATTATTTAGAGCTTTATTTCATCTTAATTTATGATTCTTAAAATTTATGTGTTGAAAAAATATCTATTGACCACACCTCTTAGAATGGCCAAAATCCAGAACACTGACGATACCAAATGCTGGTGAGGATGAGGAGCAACAGGAACTCTCATTCATCGTTGGTGGGAATGCAAAATGGTGCAGCCACTTTGGAAGACAGTTTGGCAGTTTCTTATAAAACAAAACATACTCTTACTGTATGATCCAGCAATCGTGCTCCTTAGTATGTATCCAAAGGAGCTGAAAACTTATGTCCACACAAAAACCTGCACACGGATGTTTATAGCAGCTGTATTCACTATGGCCAAAACTTGAAAGTAACCAAGACGTCCTTCCGTAGGTGAACGGATAAATAAACTGTGGTACATCCAGACAATGGAATATTACTCAGTGCTAAAAAGAAATGAGCTATGAAGCCATGAAAAGACATGGAAGAAACTTAAATGCGTATTACCAAGTCAAAGAGCCAATCTGAGGAGGCCACATAGTATATGATTCCAAGTGTACGACATTCTGGAAAAGGCAGAACTATGGAGCTGGTGAGAAGATCAGTGGTTGACGAGGGGTGGGGAGAGGGAGGGATGAATAGTTGGAGCATAGCGGATTTTTAGGGCAGAGAAACTGCTCTGTATGGTACCATAATGGTGGATACACATCATTATACATTTATCCAAACCCATGAAATGTACGACCCCAAGAGCGGACCCTAATGTCAACTATGGACTCTGAGTGATAATGATGGGTCAATGTAGGTTCATCAGTTGTAACAAATGTTCCCTCTTGTGGGGATGTTGATAGTGGGGGGCGGCTATGCATGTGTGAGGGCACAGGGTGTATGGGAAATCTCTGTACTTTCCTCTCAATTTTGCTGTGAAGCTGTGAACCTAAAACTACACTAAAAAAGATAAAGTCTATGAAAGAATTTTTTAAAATTATTGAGCATCCATTGTATTTTAAGTCCTTCAAATGCAGTTGGGATTAAATGATAATTTCTGCCCTCGTGGATCTTGAGCACCAACCTAAAGATTAAGTGATGTCTGATGAAAGGGTCCTAAAAATTCTCAGAGGGGAAGCAGTAAGAGTTGAAAGGGCTTTGGTGGTGCTCAGTGTAGATTCAAATTCTGACTCCATGATTTCCAAGCTCGACACTGGGCATACTTTTGTGGCTCACTTGCTCATTTGCAAGAAGGAGATAAAAATACTTCTCTTGTAATGGTATTCTGAGGACTGAATGAACAATGCAAACAGTAGGTGCTCAGTAGAGAGCGGTCCTTTCTGCTGCTCTGCGCATCATTCCACTTGGACGAACCAAGGGGCTGCTTCTCGCGGAGGGTGCCACAGATGCTTCCTAACCAGGTGCTGCCTCTGTGGAGGGCCTGCCCGCACGGCGAGGTCCCCAGAACCTTGCCAGATCCCGCGTGCTCTTTGCAGACTGTGAGACGCAGACTAAACGTCCCTCCACCGCTTCCACAGCCCTTTCCTGTGCTCCTTGTGTTTACGGTCTTCCCTTCCCCTCGGCTGAAACCTTGGCTTGTAAGAAATTCCTCACGTGAAGTGCTCTTCTATTTAACTAGGAAAGTGGATGCTTTTGACAACTGCATATCGTTATGATATTTATACTATACGTAATATTCTGAACATCTGCTTCTCTGTCAGTTTCCCAGGGCCGAGCTGACTAATAACGTCACTGGCTGAGACAGAAGCGACTGTGTCGGTCGGGTGCACAGCTCTGCTTTGGGGGGCACTGGAGGTCGGAGCTGAGTGTCCACTGCAGCATTAGCATGAACAGAGACTGGATTATGTAACCCAGACAGGAACTGTGTGCGGTTCTCCGACACCCAGCCTGGCCTGGATTCCCTCCCATTCTGCTCCCATGGACCCTGGGGGTTCACCCCTGGACCGGAAGTGTTGGGGTGAGATTAAATGCTCTGGGCTCTGGAATCTGACTGCCGCATCCAGAGCTGCACCACCACACGGGCGTTCTGGGTCGTGTTCAATTGCTCATCTGCTCTGGGCCCTAGTTTTCTCATCTGTAAAATGGGCTTGATAGCAGCACTTCTGTCCTATGATTGATCTGAGGATTAAATGAATTAACGCATAAGTACTGGTGCTGGGTACTATTCTAAGTGTTTCTTGTGGATTAATTTATTCCATCCTCACAACAAGTATATGAGGCAAGAGCTGTTATTAAAAGAGCTCTAAAATGCTTACCATGTTTCTCTATGTCAAAACAGTGATCGCGTGGAATCGTAGATGTGTGTTTACTTGTCTCTTTACCCCACTAACCTGTGAGGTTTTGATGGGGGGAACTGTGTCCCGTCAGTTGTTGTATCAACAGAACTCAGTGCTGGGCTTGCACATAGAATGTGATCAATAGTTGTTTGAAAAGTCACAGCAACACGGATGGACATGAGGACACCAGGCCGAGTGAGAGAAGTCAGACAGAGAAAGACCAGTACCGCGTGGCATCACTGATGTGGAATCGAAAACAGCTCACGTGGCGAAAACAGAGAGGAGAGTGATGGGGTCAGGGGTGGGGGTGGGGGAACTGGGACATGTTGTTTAAGGGTCTGAACTTGCGAGAGTAGATGGATAAGTTCTGGAGACCTGTGGGCAGCACAGTGAGCAGAGTCGACAGCACCACGTCATAAACATCAAAGTGACTGTGAGACCGGGTCTTAATTGTTCTCACCACAAAAAGCAAATGATAATTATGTGGTGTGATAGCGATATTTGCTATGCTGTGGTGGTAGTTGTATTGTCACATATAAATGTATCAAATCAACACATTGTACACCTTATGACAGCATAATATGTCAGTTGTATCTCAGTTACAAAAACTAAAGCAAATGAACGCATGGATCCTACACCATTCTGGTCCATGGAGTCTGAGATTGCGTGGGGACAGAGGTAGTACTGGGTAAGCAGGTAGAGAACGGTTTCCATGGCAACCATGTGGGTTGCGGACTGAGCAAGCCCCGGGGTCACGGTTCACGTAGGAGGTGTCAAGCAGTGCTCTGAGGAAGATATTCTCAGAAACCATGAAGAAATCATTGTTTTCCCATGGATAGTTGTTTATTCTTTCGAGTTGATTTCAGTGATTAAAACCATTGGAATACTTAAAAATTGGTATTTTTAAAAAAGAAGTTATAGTTTGGACAGGACTCAGAAACGTGACGTGTGTGCTGTTTCTTTCCTTCTTCTGTTTTAATCGTCTGCCATTTGAACCAGGACGTAGGGGAAAAGCTGGGACGGTGAGATGGGTCTCGGTGGTCCTCCCTGCCTGATCCTCTCCCTCCCTGATTCCTGCCGAGATAAGAGCTGTCTTGTGGCTTTAGAGGGTGAGGGTAGGATCAGGGAGGCTGGAGGGATAACTTACTGGCCACTTCACCTCTTGGTGCCTCGGTTTGTCCTCTGGCAGCTGTTACGATGTCCACGTGAAGTAGCGAACGCTGAGGCGCTGCAGGAGCTGTTTGACCGAGGGGTTCTGTCCTTACTGTGGGGGGGGGGCTCCTCTTCATGTTTCTGCTCTGCCTGCAGGGAAGGTAACATCTCAGACCAGCCCCGCTCTGTCCCTCGGTCCCTCTGTGTCCTGTGGGAGAAGAGAGTCTGATCTGAGGGAGCAGGGCCTTGGTCCACCTGCTGCCTGGCCTTCCTGCTATGGCGCAGCGCCACGTGCTCCCAGGGCCTGTCCAAGCCCGCAGGATGGCCGTTTTCTCCCTCAGCGTCTCGTCTCGGTGGCTATGTCAGGTGGGTTCTGCCCTGCACACGTGGTGTCTTAGAGACAGTCAGAGGTGGGAAGTCCATCTGCACCGACCCGCCCCAGCTTATCAGAGAAGCCCTGACCTGGGCGGTCACGGACTACTTGGTTCTTTCCTGCAACTTATCTTTGGGTGCACAGCTTCCTTCGTCAGGACTCCTGAAGGGAGGAGGGTGGAGTGTTAGCACTGAAGCAACAAAACCCCACCTTCGAGCCACTGAACGTCATGATCCTTGAAGTGTTAGGAGAGGCAAATGCTGTGGAAGTGAAAGGCTCGGGTTCTGCCATTAGAAGGACCTGTGCCGAATCCGGGCTTTCTTACTCTGTGACTTGGAAACGTGTCTTCATCTCTCTGGCCTGGACGTCTTCATGGAGCAGAGGGAGGCAGGTGTGCACCCATCAGGGCTTGTGGTGCAACCCTGCGGGGTCCTGCATGCAGAGTGCTCGCTGCAAGGCTGCCTGGAGTGGGCGCAGCAAACGCCACTCAAGTCGCTTCACTTGGTGCCCAGTTTCAAAGATGACCCAGAGCATCTGCAGCCATGCTGTGTATTTTTACCCACAAGATGATTCAATTTGGTTAAAGATAGCTCTCTCCCAGAGCAGGGCATGGAGATGGACGTGGGTTTTAATGTCACCTTTTCTTTTCAAAATGCCGACCATTTCCATGTGGTTCACATTGTCCCCACCCCACATCCCCCACACTGTATTCAGCACCTGCATTTCTGCCCTTCCCTGTGGGTGTGCTGGCGGACTCATGCCTCTGTTGCCTTCACGATGGTTCCCACTGCTCGGGCCACCCTGCCCTTGTCCTCTGCTTCCCCTCCCCGGAACCTCCCAGGAACCTCCTCCCCCGTCTCCTCTCAATTCTTTCAGTCTGTCTTCCTAGTGTCCCATGATCGCTCATGTGCTGTCCGACGCAGTGTGATGATCGCAGACACGTTCAGTCCATTCAGTGAGCACGGGGACCACGTGCTTATTCTCTCATTACCTGAAGGAAGACGGTGCTGGGTGCTGGGAGGAACCCGGGACTTGGAAGTCGAAAGTCAGGTGCTTTTAATGCCTTCTCATTGGGAATAACTGGAGCAGCCCTTTCCTGCGGATGCCGTGGTCTCTCTGTGGACAGCGCTGTGGTGCCTCAGAGGTGGACTAACGGCCTGTTCTCTGGGATAGAAACCTGTAGCCCAGTCTGTATCCGTTTTACAGTCTCTAGTTTGGAAGACACACTTGTTAAGCCTTAACTCTGAAAATCAAGACTTTTCGTTGTTAATAAGATTTGTTCTTATTGAATGACTGGGATTTACTTAGTAGAATTACTTCTCATGAAACAGGGAAGCCTCACGGGGACCACAGGGTGAAAATCGAGGGAAACAAGGACAGGGGACCATCTTTTCACAAAATGTGCCCCAAGCATTCAGAACAGGTCTTTTTGGCTGCAGGGTTGTGTTATAGACAAAAATACGGACACTCGTGACTTGGCCTGTGGCGAAATCTGTGCGTTTGGACAGCGGCACCCGTGGGAAAGAGCTGACAGCTTTCCTAAGACGAGGAACAGCTCTAGGACACAGGATGACAAGTGCATACGTCACTCACCTCAGTTCAACATCGACTCAGCATCCGCCTTGTCAACAGCCCTCCTGGAAAGTGTGTGCCGTTCCATCACACAGGGGCTGACCTCCAGCTGTCGTGTGGACTTGAACAGGGTTTCTGCATTCTCTGTGGATTGACACGTCTTCTGAAATGGCTCCTGTAACATAGAGGTGTGTCTGAACCTCACTGGTTCAACGTCGACAACACGCCTTCTTCTGCCAAATTCCATCTTTGTTTGGGAGACAATTCCAGAGTCTCAGCAGGGAGCTGATGACCTTCTCAAAGTCCTGAATCTTCCCTCATTCAAAAGTGCGAGGAACTGGTGCAAAGGATAAACAATATGACCAAAGGCCAGTGTGAGCCCTGCCTGCACAGAATCAGCACTCAGGGTGCTGGGGCACACCTAGGAGGGCCAACTGAATCAGCATCTCATGGTCGGGAAAGCTTACCAGAGAAAATGGCACCTAAGCTGTGATGCAAAGGGCAAGAGAGAGTCAGCCAAGTGCCGCTTAGGAGGGAGGGTCCTGGCCGGCATGTCCACCACCCATAGGAGAAAGTTGCAGTGCTGGGGAATCTGCAAATCATCTGTTACACTTGGTGTCGAGTGAGAGAAAGGAGTGGCTCTGGATGGGCACCCAGGCACTGGCAGGGGTTAGGTCACGGGGGTCTTGCTAGCGATTACGAGAGTGGGTTTCCTAATAAGGGCGATGGGGAATCATGGAGGGGTTTTTAATAATGGTGGTGACATGTGAAAGTGTTTCCTTAAATGCCCTTTCAAACCACAGTGTGAAGAATGGGCAGAGAAAGAAAGACAAGAGGCAACGAGACCACTTAGGACATTATCGCAATAAAGTGAGCAAGAGATGGCGATGGCTCACACAGACACGGTGCTCTCAGGCATGGCGAGGAGCAGATGGATCCAGAGATATCTGAGAGGTTTGATGTGTGGAGCCCCATGATTTGTTGGCTCTAAGGAGTGAGAAGGAGGTGAGATCTCCAGATTTGAGAGACTGGGCGATGTGGGTGTCACTAATGAAGGAAAGAGGAAAGGAGCATGTTTTGTGGGAAAGAAAATAAATTCAGTTTTGGACATGGTCTATCCAAGCAAGATGAAAACGTGGAGAGGAGAACACAGAAGCCAAGGGAAGAAGGGTTTTCTAGGAGGAAGGAAAGGTCAACAGTATAAATGCTGTCAAGAAGTCAAATAAAAAAGAAAGAAACTGGAAAAATCTACCAGGGAGATCCAGGTTTCAGTTAGGAAAGAACAGTAGAATTATTAACCAGGTTAAGATGTGAAAGGGCGAGGTTTCCACGGAGAAGGGACTCCAGTGAGGAGGTCTGGGAGAGAGGTGACAGTGGGTCTGTGGAAAGTCGTATTTATGGAGCGCTCACAGGTACCTCAGAGAGTGCTCCCCTGGCATTACTGAAACGAATGCTCTCACTCTCCGGTGAAGTTGGCCTTCTTCAAAGGCCCTTTCACAGATGAGAAAACGGAGGTTCTGAGAGGTTAAATCCACTTACCTGAGGTCACAGAGCTAGCAAGGGACAGAGCCAGGATTGAACACGGGCCTATGTGGCTTGCAATCCTGCTAGTAATCACCAGCTATGACCTTCTGCACAAAACACTGTGAAGAGGAGAGAACAGGGAATGACAGACAGTCGCAGACTCGGGTCTCTGAGGTCTGACCCTGTGAACTCATCATTTGGGATCCCTACCGGCTGCCTTCTGCTTGATTTCAGCCAATGGGAGATTGGTGGGTGGGAGGAGAGAGAAGTCTCTCTGTTTGGGAATCCCACGTCCAGCTACAGCTGAGTCCTCTGGTCATACTGGGCCCCAGTCCTCGCCTATTCTGGTCGAAGCTTTGCTCTCTGTGTCCCTCGGCCGCAGGGAGTAACTGCTTCCAGCTCTTGCTGGCCTGTGGGTGCCTCCCCATCCCTGTTTATTCCCTTAACTCCACCCACGGCTTTCTTCCTTAGACTCTCCCATTTGAGTCATCTGGAAGTGAATCATGTCTCCAGTAGTGACCCTGAATGATCAAGACAGTAGCCAAGGGGTAATGGAGACGTGAGGCCTGAGAAATTTAACTGGCAGCCAAGACTACACCCTTCATCACCAGAAATAACAATGACGAGAGTTATAACACACTCACGGCTGTTGGCGCTTTACAATTTACAAAGCGCTTTCGCATAAGTTATACCATTTGAGTGAAGAAATAATCCCAATTAGTAGGTGCAGTTATTTACATTTTGGACGAGCAAACTGAAGCTCAGAAAAGTTAATTTGCCAAAAGTCTCCCGGTTGAGGGAGCTGAGTTTCTGGACCCCAGCCTCCTGAGACCACGCCTGCACGCCTTCCCCTGCAGCTCGTCCGCCTCCTGTTAGCCAGTGAGACGACAGGACGCCTCTTCTGTGCAAAGCTCCTGCAGTGGGCGGGCAAAGCATGTCTAAATCACATCAAGAATCCCCCAGGACTCTCCACGGTTTCACACATAGCTCAATTCACATGAAATGAAACTTCCCTCCGCCTCCTGGGACCTGTCTGCTGTGTGTAGGCTCAAGAAGACCGATAGAGCGTGCCAACCTCACCCACACTCTCAGGGAAAAATGGGAACTACAGCAGGTCTCCCGGGCTGAACGTAACTGTACGAAGTGCTAAAGGCCCCCTGGGGTGCCAGGAGACAGCGCGATGATGTCACTGAGCTGAGTCCCCAGGTCACAGCCTCTTCCTATGAACTGGACAGTTCCCATGCGAAGTGGCGTATTTCTCAAGATCCGTCCTAGGTGACTGTGGGTTCAGACTCGACAGTCAGTCTGCTCTGTGTTCTCACGTGCGTGTTCTCAGTTCAATTCCTGGAGCAGCACAGAGAGGCGTCTTCACTCAGGGCCGCGGGACTGGCGAGAGCGGAGGAAAGCGCAGGTCTCCTGGGTCTTTTCAGAGCCCCAGCTCTGCTGCCACAGGCCAGGAAGCAGTTCCTGCAGTTCCTTGCTCTCTGTTCTTTCCTTAGATGTTCCCAGTGCCAATCTGAAGAGGAATTAAGTCCATGGAGTTGAGTCCGCTGATTCCATCTAGGGCTGTGTGGAAGGGGCTCTGCTGAGTAAATAGAGAGCAGGCCTGGTGGGATGGAGACTGATGTTGTCCCGAAGCCAAGTCTTCCTTCCTCTCTCCCCAGATGCCTAGAGAGGAGGAGATCTGAACCTGTTGTCTGGAGCATGAGAGGGAGGCCTGGTTAACCTCTCCATTGAACGTAGCCTCAGGGGTTGTGTTCCAACCCAGTGCTCCAGCCAGAGCAGAGTAACTCCCCTGGGGTCACAATGACAATGATGAGCAGCATACACTAGCCATTGTTCTTTTTTTATTGTTTGTTGCCTAAATTAGCAGAATTGTGTGCCGGCCTCAGGGTCTATATCCTTCTTAATGGCCAGTGGTTCACCCATTCATTCCCGATGGGAGTCTCCCATCTCCAAGGGTGACAGCAGCAGCCTGGACCAGGCAGTGGAGATGGAGACACAGAGAAGGGGCTGTTGAATAAGCACTGAGACCTTAGCGTGGAGTTCAAGGCTTCTCAGTTTGACTCAAACTTAGGCTCTTGCTGTATAACCTGCTTATGCTTCTCCTCCAAGCAGACTGAGTTACAGTTGCACCAGATTATTCAGGCTCCTTGAACACACCATATTCATGCCTCTGTGAGTTTTTCCTGCAATGAACTTCCATCCTTTTCCATTGGAGGAATGCCTGCACTTACTTTAGGACCCAATTCAAAAATTGTCTTCTCTCTGGAGCCTTCCCTGATGCCCTCCTCTTGTCTCTGCTGCTCTGGGCTTGATCTCTCCTTTTTCTGTGCTCCAGAAACAACGAGCTCTTACCTTGAGTGCAGGGTTACCACCTTACCACTTTGCAGACAGCAAGCTATGTGCATGCCTGACACTCGGGTAAACTCTCCCCAAGGCGATGGCTGTCCCACAGTGGGCACTCAGTGGAAGTTAATGCCTGAGTAAGAGATTGAAGTCTCCTATGAGTTGAAGATTCTAGGATCTGATCATTCTCTGATCCTCACAAAGCATTCCAGATTGTGGTTACATGACGGCAATTTATATCTTTGCTTTCAGATAGGACCAAGCTTTGGCTGAATGCCTCACAATATAGTGGACATAAATTAACAGTGGAGCAATTTACAGTCTGTCATGTCTTATTGCTTAATGAATTTGTCAAAAATCATATTACTCTGAAAATTATGGCAAGCAGGGTCCTTGGGGCTTATGTCTTTAAGAGCGAGATTGTTTCAGCCTCACTCAAGCAAAACTGCCTCACCACTTTTCTCTTTTTAATGTGGACCCCAGAATCTCTGAGCACTCCTGTTTATTTATCAAATCTCTGCTGACTTTGACCTAGCATTAGGACTACGGGGATGACCTTGGCCAGTTCGCAATTCCCCCACCCCAGTCCACCTGCTGTCAGAGCCAAATAGGATTTAGGAGACTCTCTTAAACTTGTGATTCTATGCTAATATGACGTCATCCACTTCTGGCTTATGCTCACCCCAGCCTTTATTACTCATTTTTTAAACAAAGTCAAAGCCTTGTCCTCTATTACGAGGGCACCAGCAGAACCCCCTTTTAGCTCTGCCCCAGCTTCTCCCCCATCCTTCTCCTTCTTCTCATCCTCTTGCCCCAACTATTTGCTCCCAAACCCCTCCCAACCTTCATTCCCCTCTGTTTCTCAGGATATGAGTCCTCTATGAGTGATGCTATTTCATAGCGTAAAGAGTCAGATAGACTGGGGTTTCTCTAGGCATTACCTCCCTCATTTGTAAAATGGAAATAATAACAGCTGACTCACTGGGCTAGTGTGAGGATTAGAGTGCCTGGAATCCACCCATCCATCCATCCACCCATCCACCCACCCGTCCACCCACCCACCCACCCATCCATCCATCCATCCATCCATTTAAAACTCATCATTCACTTTGTAAATACTGTTTGAGTAGCTAAAAAGGGTCAGGCTCATAGCTTGGCATTTAGCGTACATAGTTGAACTCTAGCCTCTACTGTCAAGGCCCTTAGAGTCTATTGGGATGATGAAAAAATTAAAGGATAACTGAAAATCGAGGTGGGAAGTTTAGTGATAGAGACATGCGCAGATGAGATGACAGTCACACAGTGGTCTTGATAGGGCTCTTGCGGGTGTGCGGGGGCTGCCAGGGCTCTGTTCTGGGGGCAGGGCTGCCTTAGGTTGGAGGTCATAGTTAACACTCACAAGTGATGGTGGCACGGAGTGGGAGCAGCAGCCCTGGAGCAGTGGTTCTCGTTCTCACTATCATCCTTCTCCATCAGTCTCTCTCTGCTTCTCTTCAGCTTCCTTCTGCAGGTCGCTCTCTGTTTTTTACTTTACATCTCTGCATTTCTCCTTTCACGTTCTGTGTATCTTACACTCTGGGGAGCGTGTAACCATGGATTGTCTGATGGGCGATGAAAACACAATTGGATCTTTTTTCACATATTTTTCTTAAGGAGAAAACCCCAATGGCACCTGAACATATGGAAGAGCCACGTTTGGGTTGCAAACCAGTGGGGGCTGCCCCGTGGAGGTGGCAGGTGCCCCGGCTGCTCCCTGGCTCATCTGTGATCTGTCTGGTTGGCCAAGTGGAAGCAGGCCAGCCACCTAACAGTTAACTGTGATTATTTTTTCTCATTTCTCTCCAAACTCTTTGTTCCAACCAACCAAAGAGCTAATGGCTGGTGAATTTATGATGACCCATTGTTTGGCTCACGGGATAGACCAATTCTTTCCCTTTCTGTGTTCTGACTCCCTCCTTTGTCTGCAATTTTATTTTACAGTTCTTTTTGTACACATCCAACACATGCTGAGGTTATTGAAAAGCACAAATTACACAGAATTCAATTTGCATATCTATTGAGGGTCCAATCCCAGAGTCCTTAGTCAGGCAAAATGCCCACTGACTCTTACCCCCTCACTCTGCTCCTTCTTGGCACCGAAGCCCGCAGGCTGCCCCTCTGCTGCTTCCACAGGACTGGCAGACGCCTTCATGAAGCTTTAGGCAGAGCCACACCACAGAGACAATGAGCTGGGCTTTCACAAAGTCCCAACAAAGTTACTCAGCCTATCTTAGTGGGCACGGCAGAGAGGAAGGCCCAGTGACGGCCATGGGGTCTGTTGGTACTGGTGCGACTGGGAAAGTGCGGGCATTGGGGTCACACAGGGTCAGGGGTGGACCTCTGCTCTGCCTTATTTTGAGATGGCTGTCAGTTCACACGCAGGTGTAAGAGACAACAGAGGGAGACCCCAGGGACCCTTCGCCCAGTTCCTCCCATCATTTGCTTTTGCCTTGGGCAAGTTACTTAATGTAGTTGATCCTTAGTTTCCTCATCTGTGAAATGGGAGTAAAAATAGTGCATACTACACTAGATTGTTCTGAAGATCATCTGAAATAGCAACTATTAGACAACACAGCATAGTACTTGTGCCCGGCCTGTCCCTGGTAAGCAGGTCTTCTCCTCCGAACTGGTTGAACGACGGTAGCCAGATAATTCTCGTTAATATAGGAGTATGAACCTGAAAGAATGTCTAGGAGTATATTTGCAGTTTTGATCCAAATCCTGTGATGAAAAACAGCATGCATTTTTAAAGTTTGGTATAATAATGACATTTTTATGTAGAAAATTAAAAAAATAGAATAACATAAAATAAATTAAAATAACCTATAATCCTAACACCCAGTTGAAATTATCGCTACATCTTGCTGTATATCCCTTATGGTTACATTTTAAACAACGCAAAATATGATCATGCATCTTTTGTGACCATTGTAAAAATATGACAGCCTATCTTAGGGCTGCACAACGTTGCTGTGAGGAGCACCACACTTTATTCACTTTTTGGGGTGCCGATGTCTTGCTTCTGGGCAACCAATTTCTTTCCTCTAATCTCTTCCTCCTCCTTCAATCCTTCTTCCTCCTCTTCTTCCTCTCCCTCCTTCTTTTTCTACTTGGAAGGAGAGCTCCATTAAACATCTTTGTAAACAAATCTTTGCACTCATCTACGATTATTTCCTCAGAGTCCACTTCTAGGAGTAAATATTTATGGCTCAAAGGGCCTGCACATTTTATAGGTTTTGATACACAGTAAACCATATGATTACCAGGTTTTTAGGTCAGTGGATCTTTAATCAGGGTGCATGTTAAAATTCTCTGGGGAGCTTTTGAAGCCTATGCTCCCCCAGGCTCAACCTCTGGAGAAATTTATTCCAGGGACCTGGCACTTTTAAGATGCTCGTCTTAAAGATGTGCACTTTTAATATGCACATCTGTTAGGGAACCACTGGGTGAGAGGAAGACAGAGGTAAAAAGTCAACAAAATTTTCAAATGACAGGAGGCTGAAAAGAAGAATTAATTAACTGGGTGATGATGTCAGTTTCCCCAAAGATGTCCATAAGCTGGAATAAGGGAGGAATGTCCTGAAGGGGCTTCATACATTGGGAACACCTCCTGTAAGCCCCACACTGTTGCCAGAGCACATAGATCATCCTAATGGTCACAACAAGCCAGGCAGGAATGTGTTCTCCCATTTCACAGATGAGAGAATTGAAACTCAGGGAGTTAACTTGTGCAAGGCGAGCACTTGCAGATTTAGGCTTTGAACAAAGTCTTCTTGTCTCCAAAGCCTGTGCTCTTTTTCTTCCCACACCACAAATTTTCACTGGCAGATTTATGAGGGATGAATGCAAAGTTATGAACTCGGACCCTCCAATCCGAGTGCTCACAGAACACCATGAGAAGGTCGACTTCATCTAAAGCATCTGGGAGGAAGATTTGAAGAACGTTCTCAAAGTGCAGTACGCAAATCACAAACACTAGAATTAGTGGGGGGATTGTTAAAAATGCAGATTCTTGAGCCCCCTATAGATCTACCAAATTAGGACTCTAAGTTGCAACCCAGAAATCTGGATTTCTAATGAACACCCAGGTGGTTTTCATGCACAGTGAAGTTTGAGAACCAGTGGTTAAGAGTTTTAATTAAACTTGGGTTTAATACAAATCAACAGGGTAATATTTCTGAGACAACAAAGAAACGTTAAAGTGAGCCAATTTACGTTGATCAAGGAGCAAACCCACCTGCACTGTTGAAGTGCTTTTGAGTAACTTGCTTTAAGGATATTTAAAATTTGAAGTGTACACAGAGAAGAGTGACCAGCATGGTGGGTGTACGTGATGCAGTTGAAGGAGCTGTGACCACGCAGCCTGGAACAGAGAAGACTGTGGACCAAACGGCTTTGCTATCCTCCAGTCCTGGTCAAGGGATGATATTTACACTTTAGTATAAGTCAGCTTCTAGGAATATCAGAATTAAACGTTAAAGTCAAATACCAAATTTTAGATTCCTGCTTTGAATTATTATGTTAAACAACTTTTCTATATGTTGACTGAATGAACTAGTCAGTAGAACCGTTTATGGAAATGACTATTTTTTTGTTGAATCTAGTGGAGTTCTTCTTCTAGCATGCTTTTTCTTTTGCTCACAGGAATGTAGTTTTTGACAGTTTTTTGAAAGACTAGAATGAGGGTAGGGCCTTTACACTAGGACCAAGAGTTTAAAAATTACATCTAAGTCCTTCACTTAAAACTCAAAGGAAGGTCAGCCAAATATGTCATAAACAAGACAGACAAAGCATGGATCACAATAAACTGATAAACTGAACTTCATTAAAATGAAGAATTTATGCTCATTAAAACCCTAAGAGAGTGAATATGTAAGTCAAACCCTTGGATAAGATTTGTACCACACGCATCTATAGACAGAACTTATATCCAGAAAGATAAACAATTCCCACAAGTCAACCAAACAGCAGGAGACAGACAACACAATTAAAGACGAGCTATTGAAGCAGTTATTTCATAAGAAGGATAGACAAATGGTCAATAAGCATTGGGAAGTTATCACCGTCTTTACTTATCAGCAGAATGCAGATGCAAACAGCAATAGTGTATCAGTACACACCCATCAAAGTGGCTAAAGTGGCTAACGAAAAATGTGGGCGACAAAGTAGATCTCTTACACATTGTTGATAAGAATGAAATTGGCATAAACACATTGGAAAACTGGCAGTAAATCCTAATGATAACATATATTTAACTGAAGACCCTCCTAGACATAGATCCCAGAGGAATGAGTGCATATGTCCGCCAAAAGGCCTGTACAAGAATGTTCACACAGCAGCTTTATTCACTGCAACAGAGTCAAACAACTCAAATGTCCATCGGCGGTGGAAAAGATAAATACATTGTGATAGATTCATGTGACGGAAAACTACTCAGCAATAAAAATTGGTACATACATGTTGCTACCCACAACAACACAGAGGAATCTCTAGACACAAAAATGAACGGAAGAAGCCTGACTTAAAGGACTGACACTGTATGATTCCATTTTGTGCAGGTCAAGAATAAACAGCACTAATGGATGGTGATAGCGGCCAGAAGGCAGTCTCTGGAGAGGGTGGCGGACATTGATTGGAAGGAGCGTGAGGGAAGCTTTGAGGACTTGAAATGTCCTACAGAGAGAGCTGTGTTGTGGTTACAAGGACACACACACACAATTCACATAGTTTTAACCTAAGATTTAGGACTTTACTGTAAAACTTCAATAATAATAATAATGAAATGCAAAAGAAGGAATCCAGCACTCTTGATACCCTAATCTAAGTTAGATACTATAATGGGTGCTTTTAAGTGACATCAGTAATGACAATAAGAACTACCACAATTCATTAAGCACCGGGGACTTTGAGTTTGTTATTTCGTCTAAAACCCACAGTGATCCTATGAAATGAGAAACAAAAACTCAGAGAGGTTAAGTCTCTTTCCTGTGGTCTGTGAAGCCAGGATTCAAAAAGCAATTTTTCATACTCTATTTCCCTGTAGACTTCATGTTTCTTGGAGAATGAAGACATGCCTGTTTAACTCACCCGTGTATCTCCAGCACCCAGCACAGGGTCTTGCAATCCTAGGTACTCAGTAAATAGAGTTGGGTAGATAATGGTTGGATGAATGAATACATGGTCGTGTTCCCCCCTCCCAGGCCAGGTCCCTCTCTGCTGATGATGTCAACATTAGTGAGGATCAAAATGTACTTTTTAAGATTTCGCTTGTGTATAGACTAGAATCTAAAAAGCAGCTCAGAACCAGGAATGCTCATGGATTGGGAATGTCATGGGATCCCAGCCAATCTTGAAGTGCCTTGAAATGGCAGCTCTCTTTCCCCTGCCCCACCTCCTTCGGCCCCGTGCATGTTACTAAAAGGGCTTCCTGCAGACAAGCAGTTACACCTGGTCTGGATGGCCTTCGTGCTTGACTTGGACCGGGGCTGATACGCAGATGGCGAGCATGGCGTCAGCCCTGCAGGTTGTTAATGTTTCGACTATCACCCAGACTCCAGACCAAAGGGCAATAAGCTTCGTGGAGGGACTGATCACTGCTTGTCTCAGGACGAAACTCCTGGAAGTCAAAGGCGACGGGAGCTGCTTCCTGCAGTGGCTGAGCTCCCATCGGGGACACTAACCTCTTTGGACAAGTTCTTGCCGATGTTGTGAGGAAGAGTTGAATATCGATTGAGAGCATGGACAAGATTCGTGATTTCCAAACTATTTGCTTGATTTGTTATTAGCAGCAGAACCCTTTCTGAACGGAAATCTTAGGTGAAGCCTCAATCCGTGAGAGAGAATAAAGATGCCAAGACAGCGGTCAGGGCTTCCCTCCCACCCGCCCTGCGGACCCCAGCAGCACAGCTGGAATCCCGAGGACTGGGGAGCCCGTGTTCTGTCCAGCAGGTGGAGGAGCTTTCATCACCGAGACGTCTGTGGAAGGCATTGTCCAGCAGGAGGAAGGCTGTCACTGTAAGGTGGGGCGAGGGCAGCTCCGCTCTGCCGTCACAGGGCGCTCAAGATTTCACCCTTCAGGCTCTCCTCACTCCGCTTTTGTTAGTTAGACAATTCACAGTCCAGAGAAGGGCCCTCACCGCAGTCCCTTTATGGGGGCACTGCCGTGTCCATCCCTTCTTTCCCACTGGCGTCAGTGTGGAAGAATGGTCAGAATCTGGGCGTCAGCACCTGGGCAGCTGGGTGTGGCCCCAGGCTTGCAATTAACCAGGTGGTTAAGGCAGGACCCGCGATCTCTCTGTAGTGCTTCTTGATCTGCCAATAGTGATTGTCGTGGCTGCTCTGCTTCACCGTGGTATTGCCGAGAAAGGGGAATGAAATGCCATGACCATAAAACACTGTACAAAGTTGGATGTTAATATCATTCTACAACAGGTTTTAAAAACATATATAGTTAAACATCTGTATTGTTTGCGAACTGAGAAAAGATGCCGTACATTAGCCTAAGCTCAACTATGACAGAACAGGTTATGCTGAAGTAGGAAAGATTGGAGCAATTCAGCTGTAACAATGGTGCTCGTTGCTTTCACGGGCCCTACTCTCTACCTTACGAGGTTACTGTGAAGAATGCGTGAGTGCTGTGTAATGAAGGACCATAAATCTGCCAGACCTGGTTTAAAAGCATTGATTACTATATTCCATGCACAATCCTTGAGGAGCAGCTATTGGAAACCCCTTATTTTACACCCCAGAAAACTGAGGTCCAGAATGTGTGAGTGTCCTGCCCGTGGCAGTCATGGCGGCCCCATGTGGAGGGAATGTCGACATTAGCAGTGGTGATGGGAAGGGGGTTGTGTGCTCCTGTGATGTCACTGATGAAAAAACGTACCACGATTAGGGCAGATACAGAGCCAAGGAGGGTCTCAGGAGCAGAGAAGGTACCTGTTAGATTCCACGGTCTAGGGTGACCTCGTGGCAAGAGTGGTCTCGTCTCTCATGCATTATGGAGCTCCTGCTCTGAGCACATGCTCTGCTAGTCACTGGAGAGACAACCAGTAGCACATTGTTCCCATAATTGCAATGCCCTCAATGCCTGCATAAACAGTGCACATTCACACTTTCTTGCTGTAGCTTCTGCTTCCTTTCTCCTCCCTCCTTCTTTTCTTCCCTCAATTCTTGGCCTATAAAAACACCACCACGATGGAGTGGATGATCCTTCCTCCTCAGCCTCATTCTTGCTTGCCATTTGCCTTTCTCTTAGAAACAATTTCCTCATGCATTTACTATTTCCCAGACTTTGTGCTACTCACTTTGTATGGACTACGTAATTCAGTCTTCATACTGACACGATGCTGTGTTTTATTATCCCACTTAAAAAAATAGATCTGGGACGTTAGGTAATTTATTCAACATAGGCTGTCATGGCCAGTAAATGTCCGAGCCGGCTCTCAAGTATGCCACACTTAACATGAGGCAAGTGCTGCCTCGATTTGGCATGTGTGTGTGATCGCTGTTGACGTTGACAATCACTTTGGTAGATGTTAAGAATAAAAGGTTAACAACTTTTTAAGAATAAAAGGTTAACAACTTCTGGGAGCCTTATTTTAAAAGAGTCAATGTTCTCTCCATATGAGAATTATGTCTTACGTCTTGGAATTATTTATCTTGTAGGCAAAAGTAGGAATGGCTGCTTACATGGAATCATCATTAAGAGGCTGTAGAGTTAGAAAAATTGGATTTGAGTCTTGACTCTACCATGTAATTGATGCGTAACCTTGGAAATTTTATTTAATTTTGGTAATCCTTGTCTGTTTAATGGGAGTAATAACAGTGAAAACCACGTGATCACTGAAGGGCGTTGAAATATGGCATAATTCCTAGTGTAAGTGCTCGATATGATTTTTGTTATTGTTATTATGACTATGATTGAGTCTTTAATGTTTTTTCAGGTATTCTCAGGGATCTTGTAGAGGATGCTGTCCTTCTTCATTCTTTAATGCGCAGTAAAGGTAGAATGGATGGAAACTTGGTGAGTTTCTTAGCACTGTGAGCGTCTTTTCCCTACACCTGGCCCTATGCGTGTTCTTAGTCTGTCTTATAGAATTGCTCTGTCTCGGGAGAGGTGTCAAGACATGATGAAAAACTTAAGAATAAGACTAAGGTCAGAATACTGGGGATGCTCCGTCCTTTCTCTTCTTGGGAGGAAGCAGGGCCACTCTCTTGCAATTAATTTCTCTTCTGCTTAGTCACGATGGGAGTGCACCTGACACCCCCCCCCCCCAGCCAACTGTGCTGGGACTGAGTCTGAGAGGCCAAGTTATTGTGTCCAATGCTAGGAGCACCATTTTGGTTCTCATTCAAGTGTACATCCTCCAGGCTATCAGGACAGGCACAGAGTTGATCTTTTGAGCCATACCTGACACTCTTTTGCTCATTTCTCAATGTGTTCAGGACTCAGGAGGAGAAGAGGAGTGCTATTTATTGTGGGCTCCCCGAGACACCCCCAACAAGCACTTTTCAGTTAATTGGGCAATAATTTATTAACAAGTCAAGTGAGACCCACACTGCAAGGAGCGTAAGTTGGTAAGTCCTGGAGTTGGTAAGTCCAGGATGAAAAGAGTTTACAGTAATGAGGGAAGGCAGGACTTACCATGGGAAGCCCAGGCCCCCAGATGACAACGTGGGCAGTGTAGTCAAGCCAGGGGAACCAGGGAAGGGCAAAGCAGGAGTCCGTCTGGGCTGGAGTTGGTGGGGAGGTGGATCCTGAGACAACGTCTGGAAGGATGGGCAAGATTGAGTAGTTGAAGAATACCTGGTGAGCCTTCCAGAGCATCGAGGAAACCACTGGGCTCTGGACTTTGAGGCTTTGGTTATTGCCCAAACCAAACGTGGATTTGGTACGGTGGTGGAGACCTCGGTTTTGCCATTTACTCACTGAACGAGCTTGGGCAAGTTAACTCCCCTCTCTGAACTATGGTTTCATCATCCTTAAAATGAGGACGGTAATTTAACCTTTGCCTGGTGGTCGTGAGATCTTAACGAGACAGTGGGTAGGAGGCATATAGCCTGACACACAGAAAAAACTTCATACGTTTGTTTGTTCTGACTGAAGAGTAAACTGAAGAGCATGTGAATGAATGCCTGCAGTCAGTAACTCTTCCGCAAAATCCTGTCTCAGGATTCTTTGAGCTCTGAGAACAATGTACCATAATTTTAAATGGAAATGGTCATTATTCAGGAGACCAGAGTTCGACCTTTAACTTGTAGTTGCAAAATTTGTTAAGCTCTGGTCTTTCTTCAATTATTCATTTTCACTAAGTTTTTAATAAAAGACACATAAATACAGAACTAACACGACCGAATTATAGTTCTGATGTTTTGTACCAATTATTCCATTTAGGTTTTAAATATTAAAAAACAGGATTACTAAGGAGCACTTTATGAAATCAAGGCTTGCTAGAGGCTTTGTCTGCCTCAGTTTCTTGCTATAGTTTCTCTATGAAAGTCCTACTTCCTGCCAGTAGTTCAGTTGTGTATTGTTCTTGTGTGTTTTGGACTATTTCAGACATGGCCCCTGGGTGAACATTGCCGTGTCCTTAGACAACAGGCAGCTCCCAGCTAGCAGAGCAACAGACGTTCCACAGAAAATGAGGAACAGTTCTTGACACGCAATCAGAACCAGACTGCAGCTTGGAGAGCACGGCCCTGCCATTTCACACGGGCCACGCCAGCCGCAGTGGTGAAGAGTCCAGGCCACCCACAGGGTGACCGCTGCATCTGTGCACAGATGCCTTCCAGTCCCAGCTCTCCAGCCTAGAGCTCTCCTTGCTCCACACCTGCTTGCCTGGCTCCTTCTTGGTCTGTTCCGCCATGATGTTGCAGGTACCTTGATTAACACGCTCCAAACAACCTTGGTTCTTTCTCCCAACATCAGCTCTTCCCCTGTCATGAAGTAAATGGCATGACCATCCATCCAGTAGCCAACTAAGCCAGAGTCACTCTTGGTAGCATAGTAGTAGTGGTATTAGTGTTCGTGGTTGAGAGCATAGACTCAAGGGGAACACTTTCCATTTACTAGCTGTGGGACCTTGGGTAAGTGACTTAACCTCTCTGTGTCATATTTATCCATAATATAGGGATGGTGATGGTTCTAACTTCATAAACTTGGTGTGATGATTAAATGTGATGATATTTTTAGGCATTTATAACAGTGCTGGAACATGGTAAATGCCACATAAATGTTTGTTCAATCAATTAATCACGGGTGGCATTCCCTGACAGGCTGTGGAATTCCGGCCCTCCTCCTCCTCCGTGGGGCTGCCTTAGTGCAAACTCTCACTCCTCTGGAATGAGGCGTTACCCTCATTTTCTCAGGGAGCTCCTCCATGTTGAGCCCTCATGGTCTACACTCTCTGTGGGAACCAGAATGACCCTTACCGAAGGCTGAGTGGGTCACGTTGCTCCCCTGTCTACCCTCTGCGTGACTCTCCCTTGTCTTGCCCGGTGGCTGGCTCTGCACAGTGGCCCCTGCCTGCACCTCCAGCAGCCACGCCCGCCTCGTCACTCCATGTTCTATGCGTCGCAAACGAATCCTGTTCCCTAGGCTTGTCTTCATTTGCTCTGCTGCTGGTGGTGGAAAATCCTCTCTGTCTTGTTCACCTTCAGGTCCAGCTTCAGCATGCCTCTCCCCGTGAGGACTTCCTGACTCTTCCACTCGGAGGAGCCCCTTCTTGAGCTCCTGCAGTAGAGATGTTGTCCTTGCACAGTGATCTTTATTGCATTTATCAGTCTGCATATCTCTTCCCCAACCAAAATGGGCATCCTGAAGCCCAGGCGGGTTTCCTTCTCTCCCTCTCCCATTTAATTTTAAGCAACATATTTTGTTTTGTTCCCCTACATACCTTCCACAATGTCCGACACAGGGGAGATGTTTAATCAATGTGCAGTGAGTGAATCAAGAAATAGACTGAATGGCATCTTACTGATCATTTAACCCACCCCCTAATTTTATAAAGGAGAAAATGGGTCTCGGAGAAGTTAGTTAACGTGTTCTAGGTCACCCAGCTGGGCAGCATTAGAATCTGCACTAAAAACAACTTTCCAGCTTTTCCTGGTACCACGTAGCCTCAATTATTAAGGTCCTTTTGGACCAATTACACGATTTTAAATTCTGGACTGAGGAAGCAAGGGACTCCCTGACTCCATTCTCCTCACGTTCCCCACGAGAAATACCTCTTTCTACACCCTGGATTCAGACCCTGTGGTCAGGAACGTAGTAGAATCTCCACACACTTGGGGCTCCCAGGGCAGTAGCGTGACGTCCTTCTCTGCAGGCACAGAGCAACCCTACTCTTCCACATTTTAATTGGGGCTGGGTTGACATTTAAATGTGGGAACTCTTAAGAAGAATTATTTTGTCCTTGAGAAACTCTGTGTGTGTATGCCTATGTGTGTGTGTCTGTGTGTGTCTGTGTGTCTATGTGTGTGTGTCTGTGTGTGCCTATGTGTGTATGTCTGTGTGTGTGTCTGGGTGTGTCTATGTGTGTGTGTCTGTGTGTGTGTGCATGTGTGTTAGTGTGTCTGTGTCTCTGTCTGTGCATGTCTCTCTGTGCATGTGTGTCTGTGTGTATGCGTGTGCATCTGTGTGTGTGCACATGTGTGTCTGTGTGTGTGCATGTGTGTGTGTCTGTGTGTGTGTGCCTGTGTGTGTGTGCGTGTGTGTGTCTGTCTGTGTGTCCGTGTGTGTGTGTGTCCGTGTGTGCGTGTGTGTGTGCGCGTGTGTGTGTGTCCGTGTGTGTGTGTGTCTGTGTGTCCATGTGTGTGTGTGGTGAGCTGGGGGGATGGGCTACTTGAGAGAGTGGTTCAGAGGTGAGAACTCGGAGAGGCCCTGAGCTCTGCATTCCAGCTGAGAAGTCATCAGGAGTGAGGTCGACTCTGGCTCTGCGCAGAGCGGGATGAGGTAATGTGCTTTATGAGCTGTGAAGAGCTACGGAATGGGAGGCATTTTTAGAATCGCTGATTTATGGAATGGGAAGGCCTTTGGAAAGGATCTAGCCCTCGCTTCCTTGCTTCCTTGGTTCACACAGAGTGGGAGTGAGGGGCCCAAGGTCACAGCCAGGAGGAGGCGCGTGGGGCCCTGCTTCCTCCCCACCTCTGTCCCTGGGGCTCCCCTGGCACCTGCGTGGGCTGGACCTCCTGCTGTATGTTTTCCCAAGTGCTGCTCCCCATGCAGATACCTGTTCTTTCATGGCTGCCTGGGTCCCCCTCGTCCTGTGAGATTCTGCCTCATCGGACACCCCTCTAACCTCCCAGTTCTGCACCCAAATTTCTGGTCACAGTATAAGACACACAGAAGACACAGCCCTTTCTTCAAGAAACTTGCAATAAGCTGTTTCCATTTCCAAGGGCCCCTGACCACAAGGCTCCACCCACAGCTGTGATTCCGACTGGGGACCTTTCAGGTGGCGGAGACAGAACTGGGCACAGGAAAGGTCCTCCACGACTCAGGCTCCTGCTGGCCCTTCCCAGCCTCTCCCCATAGGCGTCTCCTGCTCCAGCACCTTTGAAGTCGGGGAGTTTGCAGGAAGCAGTCGTCATCTTGTCATCTTGGGGCCGGAACAGGCTGGAGTGTGTGTCAGGAGGGTGAGCGCTCCTTCTCTGGGAGACACCGATGTGGAAATCTCCCACCTCTCTCATGGAGCCCCCAGCGATTAGTTCCAGGAAGCTCTTCTGTTAACAAGAGCTGGCGCGTCCGTGCGGAGGCGGGGGATCTCTCCGTCCTGGGGCGTGTTTGAGGCAGCAGTCGGCAGCGCGCAGGGCTGAGCCACACGACCTCCAAGCTTCCGTCTGGTTGTGAGGTCCTCGGATGGAGTGCAGTTTCCATCCACCGCCAGTACCGCCGCTGGATCCTGATCCCACAGAGTGAAGAAGAGAGGTTTTTCCTGCGGGCTTCAGAGATGGTTCTTTTAGTTGAGATTCAAGTGACCAAGTGAAGGTTTCTTGGAATGTCAAAAGAAAGTCCTAATTGTGATCGAGTGTGTATGTGAGTATGGAGACAGAAGCAAATACAGACACATCACTTAACTTTTATCTCCCTCATGCTTTCCATCCACGGGTAATGCTGTGGAAACCCACTCAACACACATACACGGAGCACGTATTCTGTATCCCAGTTTCTGAGCTAGATGTTGGGGGTGCGGAGTAAAAGACGAATGCAATTTGGAGACTGTTCTCAATTTTCTCGGCTTAGTAGGCAGAAGGAGACGGGAAGGAGAGGCTCCCCATCCCTCTCATTCACCTCAGCTAGTTTCACGTCTCAATCTGTCCCCACAAAACATATTCATCCCCTCCCCCGTGTAATGAGTTCCCATATCCACATACCTATTTGGAGTCCTTTGTAGGACCTACAGAACATGTGTCTGTGAGGCAGGAACTAGCTGGCATCCTCAAGCTGGGCCGTCAGAGAGGAGCCGAGTCAGGACTCGTTTGTAAAGGTGTGGGCGGGTTGTATGGGGACCCCAGGAGAAGGCAGAGTCCTGGGACTGACAGCAGATGGCCGTGTCTACCCTCGTGTGTGAGGGACGAAGGGAGGAGCAGTTAGCAGAACCTGGGGACAGGGAAATCCTGGGGAGAGGGCCCCTTGGCCGCAGCGCCGACCTCTGCTGAGGACGCAGCCCTGGGTGGCTGCAGAGGAGGAGCTGAGCCGCCCATTCCTTCTTGCTGATCCTACATCAGGGAGCGAGCCCTTGGTGGAGTCCAGACAGCTCAGGCCTCAGGGCACAGAGCTGGGGACAAGTGGCCAGGAGCGGATCTGGGGGAACAAACTGGAGATGGAGCAGACGTGCTCCCACGCGCCTCTGACCCGCAGGCTCACACACCACAGGCATCTCCCGTCCCTCCAGGTTTATGAGAACTCGCTGGTGTCAGGGGCTGCACGAAACATGTCATCTACTTTATTTCCTTATTCCAACTTCACAGTCCCGCCTCAAAGCCGGTGAAGAGACAGAAGGAAAGTGAGAATAACTGAGTCCCCAGCCCGTGGCTGCTCTGGCCAGTTCACCGTGGCCGTGTCTTCAGGAGGGGCCTCTCCTCCGCCTGGACACCCTTCCAAACTGCACCTGCTTGACCCGCCGCGATTCCTCGCCCCTGACTCAGGCTGCTCTTCTCTTCGAGGACCTTTGGGAGACCCTCCCGGCTGGGGTGTGCCCCTCCCCCGTGCTCCTGGGCGCGCGGCCTGGCTTCCCACCAGGCGCCAGTCATACCGCATTTAATCATCCGGATCGTTTCCCTGTGAGACTGTCAGTCTTTGAGATCAGGGACCATTTTTTTCTTTTTCTTTTTCTTTTACGTGTCTGTAAAAAAGCACAGTGTCCGCCGTGCACTAGGGCTCAGTACATACTTCTTAACTGAATGAGTGAAAAATAGGGACTTTGCCTATAACTGAAGAAGATCAGGCGGAGGGCAGCCCAGAAGACAAGCACAGAATGTCCTTTATTCCTCAGTGTTGCAGAGACGTTCAACCCTCGGGAGACCGGGCAGGGCCTGTGGCCGGATCAACCAAGGCGACAGCATGGAAACCCCAACGTCCCCCGCGAGACCCCACCCCCTGGCCGCTGAGGAGACACCTGCGCCCTTTGCGCTTTAAGTCACCAGGGGCAGAGCCTTCTCAGACGCAGCGACCTTGGGGGCGCCTCCTCCCTTCCTGGGCGCCCGGGATCCCCCCGTGAGCACCGACCTGTGCGGGTCAGGGCGCTGGCCTCATGACCCTGCGCCCGGCTGAACGTTTTCTAATAGTTAAATCTCCCTCTGGACGTTTACTACCCTCGCAGTTGGTCCCTCCCACTTTCCTGCCGCCCCCTCCAGGGCTGAGTCCGCACCCTGAGCTCCTCGCACCGCAGACCTTTGAAGAGAAGCAGCAAGGGGCTGACTCTCCTCCTGCCAAACCTGCCATTGTGCAGACCAGCAAACTGAGGCCTGAAAGGAAAAGGACTTGTCTGGAGTCGTAAAGGCTCGTGTCAGACTTGGCGTTGGAAAACGAATCTCGTCTCCTTTCTTTGCCATCATGTCAGGACCCCAACATTTAGTTTTTTGGTTTGGTGGCTTTTAACTTTTTCTTTCTTTCTTTTTTTTAACTAAGCAACTCTTTGTTCAAAGGAAATATCCTGAAGCCGAACGTGTCAAACACAGTCAGCGATGCCCTGGTTAGAGCCGCAGTGGGGACGCTCCCCCAAACGCTGCCAGGTGGCTCCTTCAAAACAGAGTTTGAAGACCGTCGCTGTAGCATGTGCCAGCCCCTGTGTGAAGCCCTCTGGGTCGGGGGCGTCTGTTGAGACTGAGGTCTCCTCCATCGCTCCTGCGAGCCCGGTGGTGGGGGTTACCAACAGCCACGCCAAGCGAGGAGGGGGTCACAGGAGGCCGGGAGGTGGACAGAGCTTGCAGGCTCCAGGCTCGGAGCTGCCAGTCACTAAGGCAAAGTGGCCTTTTTCTTTACCCTCTAATTCAGCCTTGATTTCTTCCAGATATAAACGAAGCTTCACAGTATCAGTGGTGAACCAGCTATCTGTCTTCTAATGCCGACTAATTCAGGAAATAAAAGATGTTTAAGTGCCGTTCATTTAAAAAAATTCACAGTGAAAATAACTTTATTGAGTTCTAGGGAAAAATCATTTTATTATAACCTATATTGCCTCCTTTATTAGATGAGAGATTTTCAATGAGGAACTTGAAAGCTTTCTAAGCCACTAAAATTAAATCCTGGCGTACTTGGGAAATGGCAATAGTGAGCCAAGTCTGTAATCTTCCACCTTGAAACGGTAGAGTGGTTGCGTTCGTATTGTTCACGTGCATCAGCTCTAGGCATCGGGGATCAGTCCCGCAATGCGGATACAATTGACCTCAGAGAGGTTGAGTGATTTTCTCCAACTCATCCAGCAAGTTTGCTGCAGAACTGGGATTCAAAGTAGTCAGTTCCAGTTAATTCAGTGTTTACTGACTGTAGCAATGGAGGCAGACCTGAGAGCCCTAATAAACCACCTCTAAATTTTCATGCTTAACACTATAAATAAAGTATTTTTCTTGCCGCTGTAGGAGCCCAGCGTGCGTGCTTGGGGTCAGTGGGTCTCTTCTAAGCATGGTTGAGGGAGCCAGGCTCCTTCCGTCTGTGGTTGTACAGTCTTAAGCACATGGCCCAGGTTACCTGGGGGTCCTCTCCACTCCATTCAGTGGAAGGTTGCATAAGGAGCATTTTTACGGAGCTGGTCTGGAAATGACTCATCCCACCGTCTACTGGTTGTAAGGCGGTCACACAACTACAGGTTGGCTGGGAAATATGCCCTCGCTGTGTGCCCAGGGAGGGAAGGGCACGATGACCTGTCACAGTGGTGTTGCGAGCACCTTGAGGACGAGGGCTGGGTCTTGTTTGTCTCTCTGGATTGCACGTTGTTTTTGCACGTGAATAATATGTGTGGAGGATCTTCCCACGTCTGAAGCTTCCCCTGCTGCTGTGGAAGGGTCTTCTCTCTACTGGGGAGCTGGCGTGTAAATCCCGATTCCTCTCTTCTTCTGGAAGGGCTCCCCTGCACCCATTCTTTGCATGTGGTCTGGGTTGCTGTCTTGTTGAACAGAGTTTGCTCCTCTGGCACAGCTGATTGGCGCAAGAGCAGGCTCCCCCAAGCTGCACCACACAGCCGTGTTCCTCCACAGGAGCCTTCCCTGGGGTTTTTCAGGCTGTAAACTTACTTCTCTGGAGGTAGAATCTGCACAACACGAGGCTCGGGAGCTGTTGGTTGCCGTGATTTCCGCTTTGCAGCAGAAGGACGTCTGCAGTGATAGACAGGAAACCAGCAGAGCAAAACCAGGCAGGTGCAGAGAAGAGATGAGACAAGTCCTTGTGGTCCACGTCCCTGGTTCTCACTGCTCCACGGCCCGACCACAGCTGCACAGTCCTGCAGCTGGTTCCACACCTCCACCCACGTGAGACGGCCCAGTGTCCTTCCAATGCGCCCTCCCTTTCCGGAGCCGGTCTGAGCTGGGGACGTGTCTGCAGCAATCACAGGAGACCTGATCACGTGCTTCGACAGCACAGACTGAGCCGGCACTGGTCTCTGCTACCCTGCAGAGGCCTTTCCTGCTCCCGCCGGCTGCAGCGGGCTCGTTCCAGCCCCACCGAAGAGGCTACCATCCCTCCCATGGGACTCCCTCAGTGGGACGTTGTGCTTGAGATTCCAAGGAAATCTTCCCTGTGGTTGTGTGGTGCGCAGTCTATTTCATCTGCCTCATGTGACCGGGCTCTGGGCTCCATCTCATCCACACCAGAGGATCTGCGAGGCCCCTTCCCTCTGAGCTTGTACGGGTGTCACACGTGGGCTGGGGGTAAAAAGTAATTATTCCTGGTTTCCTTTACAGAGCCGCTCCCTGTGCATTTCTCCTCTCAGCCCACCAGGGATCAATGACTCCCTCACAACAGCTGGGCAGCCTCGAGAACTCTAGGATTTCTGTTTTCTTGTTTGTAAAATTAGTGATTAATGAGGATTATGCTACATTGATGTATGCGGAACCCCCAGCACAGGGACAGGGACCTGCTCAGTGCTAGCCGCCCCCACTCCTTCCTCGTTACCTGCCTCTGCACTCAGAGCTCTGAGCAGCTGAGGAGCTTCAGACAAGAGAAACACAGGGGTTTTGTCCAAACTCTCTTAGGAACCGCCACCTCTTCCCTAAGCCGCCCCGCTGGCCCTCCCCCCTTCTCCCCTCCGTGACACCTCTCTCGCTCTGGTTTCTCCGTGCAGTGTCCTTGTTTTCTCCCACACGCCCACCCTCCTCCCTCCTGCCCCAGCTACCGGTGTATCTGGCTGTTCTGATGCTATTGATTTTGTTTTATAAAAGATTGCTCAGTTCATTTTCTCCGCTGCGGCCCAGCGCCAGGGCTCAGGGCATGGCCTCCCGCGCAGGGCTGCAGCCATCTTCCCTCTCCATCCCCGGGCTGGAGGGGACAGGGAAGGTGAAGATGATGCATAAACTCAGAAGGGCTAACCAGGGCGCCGTGGGCCCCGACTGACTCCTCTCCACATTCACAAGGCCCAGCACAGGCCCGGCCCCGAGTCCGTGTTGGTAACCTTTGCTGAAACTAAAGAATCTCTTTTCGTAGCTTCACAGTGTTCTGGGTGCACAAGGAGAGTCTCCTGTGTTGTGTGACGCCTGCAGCAGTGGGTGCACATCAGGGTCTCCCAGGGAGACGGGAACGCTACCCAGGGCCGGGCCTCACCCAAGACCCATTAGCCTGAGTTGCTGGCCCTGTGGCCTGAGCAGTGGCACCTCTTGAGAGCTTGGCGCGTGACTGACACGCACCCGTGTGGGCTGGATGAGACCAGGGTCTCTAGCCTGGCACTTGAGGCTCCCGCCCTGTTTTCCTCCGTCCACCCTATTCCACGTGCTCAGCGTTCCTCCATGCCCTGCCCTCGCTCTTCGCCTGGGGTCCCACCCTGCCCTTGCCCAGCTGCGCCTCCTGCAAGGCCTGCCCTCCTGCAGCCGCTCTTCCTGGCAAGCTCCTCCTCACCCCTGGAGACCCAGACCAGCTGCCTCCTCCTCTGAGATTTTCCCGGCCCTTTCGAGACTCCGTGCTCCAGATTTTCACCTCTGTGTTATGCTCTATTTTCTGGATGAGTTTTGCCTGACACCTCCAATTTCTCTTCTACTGCCCTGGATTTAGTTTCTTCCACGCTGACCGGCCCCTCCTGCCCGATAGTCCAGGTGGAAATTTCACTCGGCCTTGTACCGGTTTGTGCTTGGCCTCAGTGGGCTCTGAGCTCTGAAGCCATCTTGCTGACCCCTCCCCCATCCTTTCTCAGCATGTGTTTCATGCCCACGTGATGCTCCAGTGCCGCCTCTCCATGCCCTGTTTCTAACTCTGCCGTCACGTTCTCAGTGCCACATCATGATTCACAGGTTGGTGCACCTTGTTTCCCCATGAACTGTGACCTTCTCAAAGTCAGGGACTGAGGGGTTCACGTCTATATTCCTAGCACTTAGCAAATTACCTGGCTTGGAACAGAGGCTCGATAAATGCCTGTGGCCTGGATAAATGACTGGCCACTAGAGTGTTAAGGGACACCGGTGGGGAAAAGGAGACAGAATAATCTAGACCACGTTCAAACCAAAAAGCCCATTCTCCTCCAGCGCCGGCCCGTGGGGTCTCTGCTGGCAGGGAAGGAAGTGGGCCGCTGGCCTGAGGGCTCCTTTGCCTGGTTCCCTTGAAACCCAGCGTCTGTCCTGTCCTGTCACCCAGCAGCAAGAGAACGTTTGTTCCTGAAGGGCCGGCTCAGTGCCAGCAGCAGGCGGTGGTCCCTCTGCTGGGAGGGAGGGAGGGAGGCGGGACGCGGCAGGCGGGAGGGCCGATGTGTGCCGGAGACAAGATGCTGAGAGTCTGCTGGGGCGCCTCCTGACGGCAGCTGCGATGGGCTGAAGTTGCCATTCTGTAACCATTGAAAACCAGTTGCTGTCCCTTTCATAAAAACAAATTAAAATATCACTCCAAATTGTGCTGTTTTCAGAGAGCAAAAGAAAAAGGACCCAAAAACAAAGAACCAAAACGAAGCCACGAAACAGCGTTGGACCAAATGTCATCAGTTGGATTGTCTATAAATTGATAGTTTCCTTGGTAATTACAGAAAAGCTTTACAGCTGCTTTTCAAGATGCGATTTTTCATTTCCTTACAGAAAAAGAAAAAAAAAGAACAACCACCTACAATCACCTGACAACACGCACATTGGAAAGAGGAAGAAGAGCGGAGTGCAGGCCATGCTCTGTCTGTCCGCGCGTTTGGTTGCTGGAAGGACTGGGGTGTCTTTGCTAAATCAGACATCGTGTCTCTCCACGGCCGTCTGAAAACATCCACACTTGACGTGGGCAGGACTGAGGGACTTGCGGAACTTGACCTCACAGCCCGGGTGCTTCCACCTTCTGTGGCCGCTCTTCAGTTTGATGACCAGTAAAGTGGCTGAGAGCTGTCCTCGTGTGCATGGTGGCCCTGTGTCCCCTGCAGTTTCCCAGGGTGTCTGGAGGCGGCTTCCAGGATCCCTTCCAGCCTCTTCTGGGAACCGAGGCTCTGGATCCGAATCCCCCTCTGGGGCTGCCTGTGCCCCTCCCCGCTCTGTCCTGCTCAGTGACAGTTTCTCCTTCGCTCTCCGAAGTGTCTCTGACAGGAGGCGGCTACACGGACCAGACTTTCACTCAACGTTTGGGAACGACTACAGGGATTGCAGCATGGAGCGTGTGCTGACTGGAAACGGAGACGTCAGAGCTGCCGTCCGCCCCATGGGGGGCCGGGTGCTGTGCTCAGTCAGTCCTGTTCGCCGACCGTGGGCCTGCTTCCTTAGCCACAACTGCCCATTCCCGGCACCCGATGTGTGAGCAAGGCAGCTCGCTCTTTTTTTGGTAAGTTCTCACCTGTCCAGTATGACATAGGAGGCCTTGCTGGTTACACACATTTTCTGTAAACAGGACAGTTTCTGAATTTTATTCTGAAAGAAATAAGAATCTAAGTTTGATCATACTAGGAGAAGGAATCTGATTGGATAAATTCGATATAAAATTCTTGCTATGAAACGTTACTACTACTGTTACCATTAAAATCACCATAACCATAAATAGAGAAAATTGGGCGGATCTGTGCCACCTTGGCTTAGAGGTCGTGAGCTCATTCCTGGCCTGATCTGAACCGTTGCGAGTTGGTGGTGGGGGCACCGTGGCTGCCACAGGGGCGCCCTACACAGCAATCTGCTTGGAGTGAGCTCCTCAGAAGGGTCCACAAGTGTGGCAGAGTTAGGGTTCCAGCCTGTTCTCCAGTGGGGTCAAGTTGGGTCTTGAGTTTGGGGGCAGCGCTGACGTCCTGGCTGTGGGCTGCATAGTTTGCTTAATGAAGGGAAGGGGGAATCTACTCAGGGCATAAAGGCCCTTCCACCATCGAAATCCTCCCAAACACTTGTGAGGTCTTGTTCCTGATGCGTCAGAGTAAGTTCTTCAGAGCAGTGGCAGTGGACAGCGAGACTTTGCGTTCTCCATTTTGGGATCTTCTACAAGACTCACAGAATACCTGGCATCGAGTGGAGCACTCGACTTCCCTATCCAGTAAACGGCCCCAACAACACGTCATGACAAAGGCCCTGACTATGTGTGTTGTTTCTGCACTAGGAATGCTGTCCTTAAACATTGCATGCCCGCTCAACACACGTGCACACACACGCTCTGCCTCCCTCTCAGCTTGGTTGACTCCCACGTATGCCGTCCGTCTCAGCCCCTGTAATTGGTCATGGTACCTATTAAATCTGCCCCTTGCACTGTATGATCTTCTCACCTTTGTGACTATACTGTTTGGATGTGTGTGTTCGTGTGTTTGTGATGATTTGTGAAGCTCTTCACTGCTCTCCTGCTTTCGGCACCTGGGGGAGGCCGAGTCTGCGTCATCAGCACCGCCTGTCCAGTGACGGCCTGACACGTGGCACAGAGCAGACGCCAACGGCAGGGACCAAGGGCTTTCACCAAGCCCCTTTCCTCTTCTTCAGGCTTCGTTTCCTAGTCTTGCTGGCTGCAGATACGGCTGTTTCACGGAGTTCCAGCCAACGAGATGTGGGCAGAGGTGATATGTGCCACTTCCCACCCTGTCTTTTATAACTTCCCGTGTGGGACCGTCCGTGCTCTCTCTCCCTGCCACTGGCTGTGGAAGACAAGCACAGCGATTGGGAATCAATGTCTTTATCTAGAGACGAGGGAGCCACAAGATGGAAGGAACTTGGGCCCTGAGTCACCACTTAGAGTGAAGCCGTCACAGATCGGGATTACCTGTTCTGGACTATACTTGCACGAGAAACTTGTTGCCTTTGAGCTTTTGTACATTTTTTAGTTTGTTGTCATCATGGCTGGTGTTGCCTCAATCAACACAGTGTTGCGGTTGAGTGGGAATTAACAGACGTATACAGAGAAGCAGATATTGAAGACACAGATGGTGTCAGAAAAGTTGAGGCATGCTGTATCTCGCACCTTCAAGGTGCTAAAAGGCAAGTGATTCCATGGTCAGAATGAGGGGTGTTCCAGCAGTCTCACGTTCCCTTGCATCCTTGCGAGAAATCCCTCGACCAGAGTTAACAGAGGCCTGTTTCCCCTTTGTACCCATGAAAATCATCTCTCCTCTAAGATGCCTGGCTTTCCCAGTTGCTACAGGCTGGATATTTGTGTTCCCCCAAATTCATGTGTTGAAACCCAGCTCCCAGCGGGACGGGGTTAGGAGGTGGGGCCTTTCGAAGATGATGAAGTCGTGAGGGTGGAGCCTCACACACGGGATTAGTGCCCTAACAAACAGACCGCAGAGAGCTGCCCTGGCTCAGCTTCCATGCGAGGATGCAGGAAGAAGACAGCTGCCTGTGAACCAGGAGGCGCCCTCACCGGATGCTGGATCTGCCGGCACCCTGACCTGGGACTTCCAGCCTCCAAAACGGGGAGAACTGAATTTCCGTTGTTTATAAGCCACTCAGACTTTGGCATTTTGTTACAGCAGCCCAAACGGACTCAGACACCAGGGCTTTCCACCCAAAATGGTCTTCCCTTCCTCCCGTGCCATTTAAAAATCCGACATTTTACCAGGTGTCAGTGATCTTTTGAAACAACTTGTATTAAGGAGTGAACTGCTGCTTTCGATTGTGCGTTCACAGGGAGATAGTGCATTTTTAGGGGAAATGACAGGAATTCACCTCTGCTGAAATTTCAGGAGTAGATTAAAGTGAAGAGAGATTACGAAGCAGGGAGAGGCAGTTCACACACGCATCGTCCTAGAGCGTTTGCAACACTCAGCTCAGAACGGCAGAGCAGGGTGATGGGGGGGGTGCGGGGTCTGAGACACCGACAAAGCACAGAACTGCATGACCCGCCCTGGACTTTAACTCAGAACTCACTTTATTGAAGGAAAATAACTCCTAACTGAAATAGGTGCCAGGGCTTTCCCAGGATGCCGTGCTGCCTCCAGGACCATGAACGTCAGGAGACTGACAGGCGAGGGTGGGGTCTAGAAGTTACGGGGCCAGGAGAGCTGTAGAAATACCTGGTAGTGGGTTCCAGTTGACACCACTATGAGATAAGGTGGCAACTGAAAAAATTCTGCTCTACCTCGAACTTCCTTCTCCAAGGGGTGGAACCTGGTGATGGAGGTGGACCTGAGGGAGCACGGGAATCTGCAGTGTCCCTGCTGCATCTCACAGCCCCAGGTCTAGGAACTGAAGACTCAGCCCATCTGATATACTGGGACATTAAGGACCGTTTCTTGCTATGAGTGAGGTCTGGATAATGTGTGTTCCTTCCCAACTGATGTTGAGGAACTCTTGGGTGAATGTAGCACCCTTGCTGCCTCCTGAGTCCTGGGTCGCTGCCTGTCTGCCTACCTGGCTGATGTAGGGTCTTAGGTATCAAGTGCCCTCAGGCTTGGAGCCTAACTCTGCATCCCAAGATGGTGAGTTGGGGCCCAAGGCCATCCTACCCCAGCAGCCCCCTTCCCTATGGAGTTAGATTCAGACAGGCTTCCTTGACCCCTGACTGAGATGCCCACCTGACAATGACCATCCCTCCTAAAAGCCCTGAATCTGTTCTCCACAAGAGATCTAGTCTCTGGGCTGTCGCTTGTTTGTTTATGCTGCTCGTCCTGAGACCCTCCTTCAAGGCCGGGCCGTGTCTTATCGTCCACATGTCCCCAGTGGTCAGCATGGAGCTTGGCACACGGAAGGTGCCCAGCAGGTACACAAGGACCACATGATGACTTGGTAATTTGGAGACTGGCCCCATCGTGGAGGAGAGACCAATCCAGCTGCTTGATGCATTCCCTGCTCCAGCTTACGGCCACAGAGCCAAAGCCACCCAGGGCTGGGCCACGTGTAGCCCAGGTCCTTCCCAACTGAGGGGTGGGAGGTCGGGTGTCAACAACAAAACACAGAGGGAAAGAAACAGGCACCTGCTACTATAGCCAAACATTTCAGCTAATGGATGTTTCTCCCAAAGGCAAGGGGAACTCTGACCTCAGCACGATGAGTGGTTGTTCATGTTGGAAGGGACTGAAGAGAGAAAAATAGACGGCTTTGAACACAAGATTCTGACATATATTGAGCAAAATGTGGTCACTAAACCCCAACAACATTTCAATAGTAAGAGTGTCTACTATGAAGACCACAGCAATCATTAACATCACCACCTCCTTGTCACCACTGTTTTTTGAGCACCCATCATCTGAGCCCGAGCTCCATGATTTTGCCAAAGTTGCCTCATTTAATACCCACAGTAAGTTTTGAGAGAGAGAATCACCACCTCCATGTATGGTCTGGAGTCCAGGAAGGTGAGAGATGGCGGAGGTAACACCGTGCACTCAGCGCGGATTCCCGAGCACAGCAGACGACACTGCCCAGCCGCCTTTGCAGCTGGATGAGGTCGTGGACCTAGTTCTGGCTGGTGGAACTTGGGCAGAGGTGGTGCACGCTGCCTCTGAGTCAGGCGCTTGGAGACCCCCTGCACAGCCCAGCTCCTTCCTGCCCTTCCGTGCTGGCTGTCGGGGCCTCCATCCCAGGTGGTGTCGTGACAAGATGGTCGGGGCTCCCACAGACGTGGGACTGAGACATAAGCAATGAGGAATCTTTTGATGTTGGAGCAACTGAGATCTGGAGACTTTTACTGGGCGTATTGTACACTCACTGATTTAAGAAACATGCCAGGTCACAAAACCAATGGTTGGCAGCTGCTGTTCCATTTTAGAAGTTATTTGGTGTTGATCGGGCTCTGCTGGACCCGGCTTATGTGCTGCTGCGTGGTTTTCTCCATGGCCTCTGGGAAGGCCGTCTGACGACAGCTGCATTCTTACAGGCTGAGGACAGGAGGCTGTGATCTTCAGTTCCTGGCTGTCTGGGTGGGAGGGCCAAGAGGTCAGCGCATGGCACCTGTTTCCAGGCCTTCATGTCGACACAATGGCACCTGTTCTGCGGCTTCTGTGCTGCAAGTGAGGTGGGAAACCACATGGAGCCCAGAGATTCAGGGTGACGCATCATGCTGGCTTGCCGTGGCTGGAGAGCAGGCCTGCAGGAGGCACAGATCCAGCACGGAAAGCACAGGTCGGCCCCTGCAGAGGGACGCACACCTCAGGGACTGCCGGGGGGTGGCTTTGGGCATCCAGACATCCGGCTTAAGGAATCTGACTTGAGGTGTGAGGGATCTTGCCTCAGGTGTCTGGGAATCTGGCCTCAGGCATCCGGGGATCTGGCCTCAGACATCCGGGCATCTGGCTTCAGGCATCCTGGGATCTGGCTTCAGCATCCAGGGATCAGGCCTCAGGCATCCAGGGATCTGGCCTCAGGCATCCAGGGATCAGGCCTCAGGCATCCAGGCATATGGCTTCAGGTGTCCTGGGATCTGGCTTCAGCATCCAGGGATCAGGCTTCAGGCATCCAGGGACCTGGCCTCAGGCATCTAGGGATCAGGCCTTAGGAGTCTTGGGATCTGGTCTCAGGCATCCTGGGATCTTGCCTCAGGTGTTCTGGGATCTGGTCAGGGATCCACGGATCTGGCTTCAGGTGTTCAGGGATCTTGCTTCCCTCAGGTTGCCAGCGGCTGACCAATACCACCTGGATGTGTGGAGCCTGTCGTCCGTTGGGTTGTCTCTGGCCGCAAGATAACCCCTTTTTCCTCCATATTCAGTTTGTATGGAGAAGCAGTGTCCCTCAGATTCTCTCAGAAGACGTCTCCTGAGACGGAGGGCCGGCTGGGTCGGGCCCTTCTCGTACCTGCTTCCTTCCCTCCTGGTCTCACTCCTCTTTTTTCTCCCTCCCATGTCCCTGGGACTGGACTCTCCTGTAGAGCTGACCGTGAAGCCTGTGGCTCAGGATCTGTTTGCTGGGGAGCCCGCCCGAGACACACAGCCTTGTGTCGGGCCTCGGGCATGTGGCCTCCCTGAACCGGGACGAGACACACAGCCTCGTGTTGGTCTCCGGCACGTGGCCTCCCTGAACCAGGACGAGACACACAGCCTCGTGTCGGGCCTCGGGCACGTGGCCTCCCCGAACTGGGATGCTTGAGCTGCCTGACAAAGTGGGTGCAGTCGTGGAAAATTCTAGGAACATTTGTCTATGTTTCTTCAAATTATGAGAGTAACGTATGTCTATTGTAGAAAACTCAGAAAACGCAGACTCTGTTCTTGATGAACTCATTTTCTCTCTTCCTCTCTGCCTTCACTCTCTCACCTTTCTCCGAGCACTTGGTCCTCTTATTAGAGGGAAGCTCTGATCTTCGTTCCTGAAGAAAGAGGCCCCAGTGAGTTTCTGCACTGCCTTTTCCAGGGAGAAGTTCAGCATCGTTACAAACACCAGGCCCCAGCGCTGGGCTGGAGCCACAGAACCCCAAGCAGAGACCAGCCAGCAGGGGAGGCGCCGAGCCACCTGCCGCCTGGCCCGTGCTACGTTTGTTCCAGGTGTGAGTGTGCGCACATGTGAGACTGCGTGCGCAGAGCGAGCAGGGAGGGTGAACAGCCAGAGGAAATAAGGCAACGTTGCTGCATTGTCATTTCCATGTCGCTTTCTCCCTCGTTGTCCAGGAAGCTCCCACTGGGGCGAAACAGAGACCTGGGACACGGTGAGTTGCTTCACAGCCATGTGGGGCCCCTTCTTTTGAAGCGCGTGGGAGTCCTCTCTCAGGGGAGCGGGGCCAGGGCACCCACATCCTTACCTTCGTCAAGTGAGGCTTTTCGTGACTGTGGGGGTCTTGGAGAGAGAACGCTCGGAAATAAATGTGGGGATTTGGCGAAGCTGCCAGAAGCCAGATCTTTTCCTTTTAAATCGCATTAGTGATGGTGGGATGTGTGGTCGCTGGACAGAATGGACTTGAAATATCATCGAGAAGGAAAAATAAATCAAGACACATTTCCTTCCCGAGCCGGCTCTGAAAGCAGGATGAAGGCTCAGGCTTAGAGGGGGTCAGACCCGGGCTGTATTTGTTACAGCGACGAATGAACCATAGCAAAACCCGCTCCTGATCCCAGACCCGGTAGGGCCAGAGAGGTGGGATCAGATAAATGACAGGCGTTCTAGACAGATGGAAGATTCCCACGGCCCGGTCCTGGGCTCGAACGCGACTGAAGTGGACTCTGAGCTGGCAGGGCCTGGAGGAAGAGCTAGTGGGGAGGACGGCGGTGGGGTGGCAGCCAGGGTGGGGGCTCAGCTTCAGGCCTCAGGGGTTGACATCTTGCACTTTGACTTTTCCCACCTGGCTCTTGGGTTTGGAGACCCAAAGGTCTTTGCTAGGAAGCCCTCGGGACCGAGCGGCTGTGTGTTGTGGTTAAGTTCGGCCTTCGGGTGGTGAGAAACCGTGTCACCTACGTCCCCTGAGGAAAGATGCTCTCAGGGACACACCTGGATGGGGACGGGGACGTCTTAGGAAGCCAGGAGCCGTAGTTCCTTCCTCCTTCCTCCTCAGGGGCTGTGCCTCCCCCTCAGAGTTCCCACTTCTCCAGGGGCACGCCCCGCCTTCCTCTCTGCTGCCCCCTGGACTCCCTCTTCGTCTCTGCGCCCGGTGTCTTTGGCCTGCCCTTGGCTCGTGTAAGGACTCCCATCCGAATCCTGCCTTCGAGCTGCGGTTCCGGCATGAACCCGTCATCCTCTCAGCCTTCGTTACCTCACCTTTCCAGGTCGTCTGCTCTAAGGTCCAGTCGCTGGAGTCAGAGAGCACAGTCATGGGGTCTGTAAGGGCCACCCGGGCAGCAGGGCTTGTGGAGGATCCAGGTGAGAAGGGACGACAAGTGGCAGGTCCTCCAGGCCTGCAGGCCTGCCAGATTCTCTGGAGCAGCTTCTGGATGAGGTGTGACCAGCCAGACGTGACCTCGGGCAGCCTGTGTGACCTGGGTATGGGCGTGGCAGAAACAGCACCAACGGTAGAAAGGACGAGGCCCACGGGTCAATGGCCATCTGTGCACCAGGACTTACAGGCAGGTACAGCGACTTTGCGGTTAGACCAGCTCTGGGTCAATTACTTAAATTCACCAAGATTCAGATTTCTTGGCTTTAAAATAATAATGTCTGCCTGGCTGTGTGGCCATGAGGATTAGAGAAGAGCCTGTGTTTGCAGTGGAACAGCATGGTGTAGGTAAGAATGCACACGGGTGCTAGAGTCATCCCGAGCTTACATCCAGGTCGCTACTCACCAGTTGAACAACTGAACGAGTTAGCCGAGCTTCCCGGGCCTCAGCTTTGTTATCTGGTGGGATAACAGCAGTGAATGGCGCACAGAATATTCTCAATAAATATCTAGTGTTGTTATTACAGTTATTAATGTCTATTTCATATTGAAATACTTATGTGTCCAAGCCCGTCAGGTGGAGAATGGGAGTAGGGATTTCTTGGGTCACGGGAAGAGAAGGCGTATGGGAGTGGAGCTGTGCAACTATTTGTTTGGGGAACAGAGAGGGGCCCAGTGGAGTAGAGGGAGCTCACTGGGCAGAGACAAAGACTGGCCAACACCCATCCTAAGGATGAGGGTGGCAGCACTGGCCCTGGTGTCTGGGATTGGAAGGACTCAGAATGTGGTCCGTCAGCCCCACAGAGCTCCTCTCCAGCCTTGCCGTCTTCAGTCTGTCCTCCACGAGGCTGCCCGAGTTGTCTTTCTAAGTCTCTGATCACAGCGTGTGACTCTGAATAGAGCTCTCCATGTCTCCCACTGCTACAGGATGAAGTTCAAACCCTTGCATGGCGTTCAAGACCCTCACGATTGTTCCAGGACTCTGTATGTCCCTGGGGCCACAGCTGTGCCCTAAGGAGACTTGGCTTCTCCAGCTGTAGTCAGAGCCTTAGGAAGGGGAGGGACAGACGGCCCCAGGCAATGTGCTCACTCTGAGCTGCCAGGCGGGGGGAGTGGAGGTCTCGCCTCTTGCCTCTCCTCGTGGGAAGGCAGGTGGTGTGAATCCTTTTTCCATTTTCCAGGTGTAACTGGTGGCTGTTTGTGTGGGAATGAAGCCTTCACCACAGTATGTTGACTTCACAGATATGCTGACTCCTTTTGGGTCCTATTTGCCTTTATAGATGAATAAAAATACATTACTTTACATCTAATTCACATGGAATAGTATTGATAGAAATAATCAAAGTAATGGAAAATTGGCAACGGCTAAAACTTTGCATGATTAAATGTATTACAGGTGAAAAATGGGTAAAGTTGAAAAATGCAAAAATCAACTGGGGAAATAATATCTTTTGGAAAAATAGCCCAACAAAATCATCAAAGGCTAAAACTAGAAATGGTAAAAAATTTGACAAGATATTTATGAGTAAATAAAATCATTTTGATAAAATTTGCAAATACAAAATTCAGTCAAGAAAATTAGACTGTGTGGAAATAATGGCCCCCGAAGCGAGCTAACTATGGCAGAAGCTATTATCATCCAATTTGAAGTGGATGAAAAAACTCAATGAATGAAAAGAAAGCTCAGTTATAAAATTTATGTGTAAAACAGTGGATATTCATGGAAATAATTTTAGTAAGGTGAAAAATACTACTAAATAAAAAATTGGTCAGAGAATTAAAATGACTTAATCATACCAGACAAATATACTTCTTTTTGTTAGGGAGAATTCACCAATATTGGTGTGATTCTGGGAACATGTCTGCATCTGTGAATATTGAGTTTAAACAATTTTAGGGTCACTGCTATTCATTGAATGGAGCGATTGTCAGCCAGAAATTGTAGCACTCATTTATTGGCGATGGGACTATAAAATTAATTGTTAGAAAGCAACTTTTGGCTGAAGTATTTCTCTGAACCCAAGAGAGAAGAAGGGGATTCATTCCTTTCTTCTGAGTCGCTAATCAGATTCTGAGCGCAAGCTGCTGAGGACGTGCTCCTGATAGGAGAGGCTCCCACGGGGCAGGCGGCTCCTGTCACTCCACTACCTGGAAGCCTGGAGGAGAGCCTGCCTTCTCCCAAGGCTCTGGGTGTGAGCGGCCGATATGGCTCAGCGTGACCTTTGTGACCTTCAGTGTGCCGAGGGGTCTCTGACGCTCTTAGTCTCTTTTGTTATCCCCTCAGATGATTTCTCCTCGCTGTTGGTGGGAACATGAATAGAATCCTGGGGGCCTGCTCTCTACAGTTGGCAAGGCAGAGCCATGCGTAAGATGTGGGGCCTTACTGTTCACAAGAAGGATGCGTGGGACATCTCATTGTAGCCCCTGGACACTGCCCGCTGAGATCCGTTTCTGCGTCCATTATCAGAATCTAAAAGCGTGTACCAGGATCTCTTTGTAAATGCTTCATTGTGACACTGGACACGATGAAGGGAACAGATGTGGTGGGCCAGCCTCCAAGGGTTTGTAATTCAAGGCAGAAGGACAGACAGTGGGGACACAGATGAGCACCCAGGCATAAGCTGCCAGCCAGGACAAGGTGTGACAGGTGGGACTGACACAGTGCTGGAGCCACTGCGAGTTCCTCCCTTCCTGTAGGATGTGGCTCTCTACCATGGGGGTCCCTCCAGGGCTGCTTTAAACAGCCGACTCTGTGCATTTCTAACAGGGTCTAATCTACAAAAATGTCTTGAAAACAGTGTATGCAGGAGCATATTGACTGCACACAGTTCGGGACGTTGGTGTAGAGAGACATGGCCGATACTGAACAGCCAGTAAAGAAATGTGAGCCTGTATTTACATCAAAGGCAATCTGAAGGGCTCCTTTGATTGTGCAGAAGCATCGAAAATCCTGGTCCGTTTCTGTGCCGAACACCTGGTGTGAGGTAGTCAGCTAGTGTTTACTAAATGCATGAAGGAGTGGATTTAAACCAGAAATGCCCACCCCATTCATAAGTAAGAGAGATAAAATGCATTTCGTTTTTTGCTTTTTCTTTCTTCTCCACTCTCCTCCTCCTCCTCCCCCTCCTCCCTCACTGCCTCTTCCTTCTTTCTCTTCCTCTTCTTCTTGTCTATCATTTTACTGAGCACGTGCAGTCATGCATCGCTTCACAATGGGGAAACGTTCTGAGAAATGCATCGTTAGGTGATGTCATCACTGTGCAAACACCACAGAGTGAACTTGCACGAACCTAGATGGGAGAGCCTGCTACACGCCTAGGCTGTATGGTACTAATCTCATGGGACCGCCATCGTATGCGCCGTCTGTTGTTGACTGAAATGCCCTTCTGTGGCACATGACTGTAATTTATTTTGGTATATGGTGTAAGGTGATCCTTTACATATTTTTTCCCAGAGTATTAATGAATTTCCTAATGAGTTTACCACCCCACTAATTTAAGCTTCTTCAGGACAGAACTCTGGTCTACTGATCTTCATGTCTCTAGTACCTGCTGCCTGGCCTGGAACGTACTATCTTCTCATTGGGTGCATGGCGTGTTTGTGCTGCCACACTTAGCTCCTGTCATGGGCTGGGTTATGTCCCTCCAGGATATACATGTTGGAGTCCTAGCTCCTGTGCCTACGAATGTGACTATATTTGGAAGTAGGTTTCTTAAAGAGGTGACTAAGTTAAAACGAGGTCATTGGAGAGGGCCCTAACCCAATATGGCCGGCCTCCTTATAAGAAGAGGAGATAGGGACACAGGCACACACAGAGAGGGGACCATGTGCAGACGAAGGGAGAAGACGGCCATCGACAAGCCGAGACAAGAAGCTGCAGAAGAAGCCAACCCTGCCGACACCTGGCTGTCAGACTCCCGGCCTCCAGGACAGAGAGAGAAGCCGTCCAGTGTGCGGTGCTGTGTTCTGGCAGCCTGGGAATCTAACACAGCGCCTGTAAAAGGAACATATTTTTATATTAGGGTCTGTTTGCGGGCTACCTACTTCCTTACCTTGAACTGACTATGCATTAGACTGAATTGTGTATCATTTCAAATATGTAACATATGTATAGGAAAAAGACAAAGGAAATAGAACAAAATGTTAGTCATGGTTATCTTTGGGTGTGGGATTTTGGGTTATTGTACTTTTTCTTTTATATCTTTAAATATTTTTCAAATTTTCTATAACAAGCATGAGTTACTCTTCTAAATAAGGAAGGAAGCTATTTAAGAATCATGTAAGGCATCAGTGAGTTTGCAAATTGGTGACCTGACTATGACACACAGAGACGTTTATGTGAAGGTGAGTTTCACAGCCTCTGATGCTCCTTATCCATTTTGAATTGCTGTAGCCTCAGCTTATTCTGTAAAAATGCTTGTTTCTCAAAATGGTCATTTGTTTGGATAATTCTCCCCCTTTTTTTGTCTTTTTATTGTACAATCGCAGTGGGAAGGCTTTGTTCACATAGCCTGGCATAGTTCATGCTCCCGTTCCTGTCACTGACAGTATTATTTGCAATAGCTTTTTTTTAGCCTCCTCTGATTTCCACACTACCATTTATTGTATTTCATTAAAACTGGTTTAGAAATGCAAGGCATATAATTAGATTGAGAAATATGCTATCGACTTAGTTTTCCATTATGATCTTATCACACGCACAGAAAGAAGTCGTTTGGTACAATTGTTATGATTAAAACCACAAAAGAGATCTATTCCATCAGACTTAGTTTTCAGAGCCCGGTGCAGTGTAAAACATGAAAGAGAGGGGTTGATCCATTTTCGTCAGAGCTGCATATGTCATGTGTGCATAAATGCCTATAGCTAATAATTTCAATCGAATCTTTAGTAGAAAAGAGATTTTTCAGGAAGTCATATTAAATAAAAGCAAGTCAACACTTAAATACTCCATGTTTGAGGTTACTGTGGAGGATAGTCCTCTCTAGCTCTGCACTGGGTGAAAACGCGCCCCGACCTGCACAAGGCAGCTTTCTGCTGCAAGCGGATGGTCGGGTGCAGAGCGTGGGTTTGGAATCAGGCAGAAGTGGAGTAGATCACAGCCCACAGTGTCTGGGAGAGGGGAGTGACTATCTGATGTGTCCACCACGACCCAGGCTTTCAGAGGTGTTGTTTCAGTTACAAAGCTGTTAGTCCTGGCCCAAGTTCCTTGCGAGTCATTGACAGAATTTTAGTGCCCTTACCCCAAAGTCCATGCATTTTCTGCAGTGATATTCTCTTCCTCTTGTTGAGTGATGCTGAATACGTTACCGAATGCTGCTGAGTCTTCATTTTCTCATTTGCTCAACAAGGACAATCACGTTTCTCCATAATGTGGTTTTGATGATTGAACGAGTATAAAACTGAGCATCTTTCTTGGCACATAAGGCAGTAAATGCACCTGCCCTTTCCCTCTGGTAACCTGGGTTTACCAGTTTGGACGAGAGATCCTGATATTCATCATCCTGCTATCCGAGAAAGAGAAGGCAGGTCAAAAAATCATGACTACTTATGCAGAAAGATCTTGCTTATCAGAAGATTATCTTACAGCTAAGCCTCTTAAGTTATTTTTTTATTGTGGTAACATTGTTTTATTGCAGTAACATTGGTTTATAATTAAGTTTTTTAATGGACTATTTATTTTTAGAGCAGAAAAATTGAGAGGAATGTACAGAGATTTCCCATATACCCTGGGCCCTCACACAGGCACAGCCTCCCCCACTATCCACATCCCCCACCAGAGTGGTCCATGTGTTACAATCAACGAACCTACACTGACGCATCATTGTCACTCAAAGTCCACAGTTTGCATTAGGGTTCACTCTTGGTCTTGTACATTCTATGAGTTTGGACAAATTTATAATGACATGTATCCATCATCATAGTCCTTTACAGACTAGTTTCTTTGCCCTAAGAATCCTCTGGACTTTGCCTATTTCCCCTTCCCTACCCCTAAGCCCTGGCAGCCACTGATCTTTTCACTGTCTCCATAGTTTTTCCAGAATGTCATCCAGTTGGAAGCACAGAGTACATAGTCTTTTCAGATTGGCTTCTTTCACTTAGTATATGCGTTTAAGATTCCTCTGTGTCTTTTCATGGCTTTATAGATCATTTCTTTTTAGTGCAAAATAATATTCCATTGTCTGTGTGTACCACAGTTTATTTATCCCATCTGTGTGCAGGTTCTATATGGACATAAGTTTTCAACTCCTTTGTATAATACCATGGATTGTGGCCACTGGATCCTTGGTAAGATTATGTTTAGTTTTGTAGAAACCGCCAAACTGTCTTCCAAAGTGGCTGCACCATTTTGCATTCCCACAAGCAATGAATGAGAGTTCCTGTTGCTCCACGTCCTCACCAGCATTTAGCGTTGTCAGTGTTTGGGATTTTGGCCATTCTAATAGGTGTGTAGTGGTATCTCACTGTTGTTTTAATTTGCATTTTCTTAATGACATAATATAGGGAGCATCTTTACATATGCTTATTTGCCATCTGCTTATCTTCTTTGGTGAGGTGTCTGTTAAGGTCTTTGGTCTATTTTTTAGTTAGGTTGTTTGATTTATTGTTGAGTTTTATGAGTTCTTTGTATATTCTGGATCATAGTCCTTTATCAGATATGTCATTTGCAAATATTCTCTTTCAGTCTGTGGCTTGTTTTTTCATTCTTTTGACAGTGTCCTTGTTTCAGGGCCTGCTTCTGGGGAAGCTAAGAGATTTAATTAGTCAGCTATTTCTGCAATAGTGCCAAATAAAAGATGTCATCCAAAATCTCAGGGGCTAGCCACATCAAATGTTTTATTTTTACTAACAAGTTGGCTAGGATATAAGCCTGTCCCCATGTCTTTTCCTCTGGGACCAAGAGTTATCCAGGGCATCCTCTTTTCAGGACAAAAGCCAAACTAAGAAAACACATTTAAAACCTCTGCTCACATCATATCTCTTGGCCAAACATTCCATTGATGAAAGCAAACCACACGGCCCAATTGAACATCCACAGAAGAGGAATATCCTCCCTCTATCTAGACACAAGGCAAAGGGCGTGGATACCGAATTCCACCATCAGAGGACGATGAGGGATTGGTAATCATAACCCCATCTGCCGCATTGTTATTTAGAGTAAAGGAGATACTGTACAGGCAAAACCAACCGACATGTACTCAGATTTACAATAAGCCATGTATGGTAGGCTGAATAGTGGCCCATTAGGTGTCCATGTCCTCATTCCCGGAAACTCTGAATATGTCACCTTATATGGCAAAAGGGACTTGGCCAGTGTGATTAAGTTAGGATCTTGAGATGCAGAGATTTCCCAGACTGTGTAGGTGGGCACAGTGTAGTTGCAATTATCCCTCTAAGAGGCAGGCAGGAACTCAGAAAGGAGAGAAGAGTCTGTTCTGCTGTCTTTGAAGATGGAAGGCGCCAGGAGCAAAGCAACGTTGGTGACCTCGGAAGCTAAAGGCAAAGAACGGATATCCCCTGCCAGCACCTTGATGTCACCTGTCATGTTCTCCTGACTCCTGACCTCCAGGCCTGTAAGAGAAGGAGCATATGTTGTTTTAAACCACGAAGTCTGTGATAATAGCATCAGTGGGAAACTCATACATCATATGACAATCATATAGACAATTTTACTTCTTCTCTTACAATTTTCATGTCTTTTATTTCTTTGTCTTGCCTAATTGTTCTGGCCGGGACTTCCAGTACTGTGTTGAATAGGAGTAGTGAGAGTGGGCACCCTTCTCATTCCTGATCTTAGAGGAAAAGCTTACAGTCTTTCACTGCTCAGTATCTCCTTAGCTGTGGGCTTGTCATGTATGGCCTTTATTATGTTGAAGTGTGTTCCTTCTATATACAATTTATTGAGAGTGTTTATCATGAAAGGATGTTACATTTTTCAAATGATTTTTCTGTACTTATTGAGATGATTACATGCTTTTCATCATTCATTCTATTCATATGGTGTATTACACTTATTATTTTGCATATGTTGAATCATCTTTGCATCCCAGGGGCAAATCACACTTGATCCTGGTGTGTGATCTTTTTTATGTGCTGTTAAATTCTGTTGCCAGTATTTGTTGAGGATTTTTGTATCTATATTGATCAGGGATATTGGCCTATAGTTTTATTTTCTGCTAGTGGCCTCTTCTCGATGTGGTATCAGGGTAATGCTGGTCTCATAAAATGAGTTTGAGAGCATTGCCTTCTTTTCAATTTTTTGGAAAAGTTTGAGAAAGATTGGCATAAATTCTTCTTTAAATGTTTGAATGACCTTCTTTTTCTCTTTTGACAGTTTTTGACTTAAAGTCTATTTTGTCTGATGTAAATGTAGCTACCCCTACTGTCCTTTGGTTTCCATTTGTATGGAATATCTTCTCACAAGCCTTTACTTTGAGCTTGTTTGTGTCTTCAAGGGTGAAGTGAGTCTCTTATAGGCAGTATGTAGTTGGATCTTGTTTTTGTATCCATTCAGCCACTCTATGCCTTTTTCTCTGAGAATTTCATCCATTTACATTTAAAATAATTATTGACAGGTAAGGAGTTACTAATGCCATCTTATCAATTGTTTTCTTGCCACTTTGTAGCTCCTTGTTCTCTTCTTTCTCTCTTGCTGTCTTCCTTTGTGAACTGATGATTTTCTGTAGTAGTGCACTTTGATTTCTCTCTTTTACATTTTGTGTATCTACTGAAGTTTTTGCTTTGTAGTTACCAGGAGGCTAACCTAAAACGTCTTATAGATATGATAGTCCACTTTCTTTTTCTTTTTTTCCCCTACTTTTTCTTCCCCACATCCCCCCAGTATGTAGTTGTATATTTTCAGTTGTGGGTCACTCTCTAGTTGTGGCATGTTGGATGCCATCTCAACACGGCTTGATGAGCAGTGCCATGTCCGCGCCCAGGAACCAAACCAGTGAAACCCTGGGCTGCCAAAGTGGAGTGCGCGAACTTAACCACTCAGCCATGGGGCCAGCCCTCTTTTTTAAAGATTGGCCCTGAGCTAACATCTGTTACCAATCTTCTTTTTTTCCCCTTCTTCTTCTCCCCAAAGCCCCATAGTACATAGTTGTATATTCTAGTTGTAGGTCCTTCTGGCTCTGCCATGGGGGACACGGCCTCAGCATGGCTTGATGAGCAGTGCCATGTCCACGCCCAGGATCTGAACTGGCAAAGCCCTGGGCCACTGAAGCAGAGTGCGTGAACTTAAACCGCTCAGCCACGGGGCTGGCCCTAACAGTCAATTTTAAGCTAATAACAACTTAACTTTCATCACATACAAAAAACGTTTTTTTCACCCCCTTCACATTTTATATTATTTTATTTTTTGTGAGGAAGATTAGTCTCAAGTTAACACCTGTGACCATCTTCCTCTATTTTGTATATGGGATGCCTGCCACAGCATGGCCCAGGATCCGAACCTACAAACCCTGGGCACCTGAAGCAGAGTGTGTGAACTTAACAGTTACAGCACCAGGCAGGCCCCACATTTTATGTTTTTGATGTCACAATTTACATCTTTTTATACTGTGTATCCATTAACAAGTTATTGTAGCTATAGTTATTTTTAAAACTTTGTCTTTTCATCTTTATATTAGCGTTAAGGGGTTAAAACACTACAATATTACTGTATTAGAATATTCTGAATTTAACTATATGCTTCCATTTACCAGTGTGTTTTATATTTTCATGTGTTTTCGAGATGCTAATTAGCATTCTTTCATTTGAGCTTGAAGAACTTCTTTCAGCATTTCTTGTAAGGCAAGACTAGTCTTGATGAACTCCCTCAGCCTTTGTCTGTCTGGGAAAGTCTTTATCTCGCCTTCATTTCTGAAGAAGAGCTTTGCTGGGTTAACTTCTTGGTTGGTGGTTTTTCTCTTCCAGCACTTTGAATATATCACCCCACTCTTTCCTGACCTGCAATGTTTCTGCTGAGAAATTCCTGATAGACGTTGGGGTTCCCTTGTATGTGAGGAATTTTCTTTTCTTTTGCTGCCCTTAAAATTCTCTCCTTTGTCTTTGATTCTAGACAATTTTATTATAATGTGTCTTGGAGAAGATCTCTTTGAATTGAATTTGTTTGAGGACCTAAGTGTTTCATGAACTTGGATGTCAAGTCTCTCCCCAGATTTGCGAAGTCCTTGGTCACTGTTTATTTCCTTAAAAAAACTTCCTGCCCCTTTTACTCTTTCTTCCCTTTTCTACCCTTTCCCCCTTTTTTCTGGGACTGCAAAAATGCATAGATTGTTTCTTTCATGGTATCCATAGTTCCTGCTGGGTTTCTTTACTCTTTTTCACCCTTTTTTCTTGTTCTTTTTTGACAGAACAATTTCAAATGACCCGTCTTCCACCCCACAGGTTCTTTCTTGTGCTTGGTCAGGTCTGGGGTCGATGCTCTCTATTGTGGTTTTCATTTCATTCATTGTGCTTTTCAGCTCCAGAATTTCTGTTTGATTATTGTTATGATTTCTACCTCTCTGTTTAGCTTCTTGCTTTTTTGTGTACTCTTTTTCTGATTTGGTTGAATTGTTTGCTGTGTTTTCTTAGCTCACTGAGCTTCCTTAAAACAACTACTTTGAATTCCTTATCAGGCAGATCACAGATCTCCACTTCTTTGAGCTCAGTTATGGGAAAGTTATCATGTTCCTCAGTGTGCATGTTTCCTAGATCTTTCATTTCCTTGAAGTCTTGTGTTGCTGTCTTAGCATTTGAAGGAGAAATCACTTCCTCCAGTCTTTATTGACTGACTTCAAGAGAAAAGTATCTTCCATAAGCCCTGTTAGGGATTCAGAGGCTTTCTCAGACCTTCTCAATATGCCTGCTCCATACTTCTTGTTCCCTCTTGTAGAGGAATTCTTAAGCTTGTGTGCCTTCTCTTGATCTTACAGATCCAGACAAGGTGCTGGCAGACTCCCATTTGCTTTTCCTAGGGTGGTGCTAAATGCTCAATTTTGTGTGATCTCTCCAATTCCTGCAGAATTGGGCTGAGTTTTTGTGCATGGTTACTAGCTGTCTACAAAGACTTGCTCTCCCTACTCTTGGAGGCATGCACAAGGAGCCAACCGTGGGGTGGGGGTGTGTGTAGGTGGGGCACACTGAGCATTGAGGGTACGCATGGGCCAGTGGGGTGATCCACAGGCATGGTGTCCCCATTGGCTCATGAGCTGCCTTCCTGAGGGAGTCTGTGGTTCAGTTAGTAGGATCTGCATCCCTTTGATGTCCTCTGAGGGGCCTGGCCACTTTCCACCCCCAGTTGGACAGCACACCTCAGTATTCTGGATGGGGCAAGAAAGAAGTGGGTGTCTTTGGCAGCATCCTGTATAGCTGGGGAAGCCAGGTGCTTACTCACACACTCACTTCCTTTGCGGGAGAAATCACAGGCTGAATAGCTCCCTATGGTCACATTGGGGAAGAGGTGACACAGGTAAAGTGACACTGTTTCTCTCACCCTCTTCAATATGTCCACTATCAGATTTGTTTTCCAGTGGTGTGGTAGAATTTCCCTGCTGGATTACCAGACTTCCACAAAGATACTTTTGTCTAAAGGTGATTGTCAAGATCAGTGTTCTCTGGGGATGAGATGGTAGAAAACTCCTATGTTGCCATTTTGATGACATCGCTCTCCAACAATCCCCTTTGGTTTTTGTGGCAGAACTACAGATTTGACATCAACTCGTGTAGCACACAGTGATGAGTTCTTTGGGAATGAAGCTACTGCACCTCTAAGGGTGACGTTAAGGATGATGTGATGGTGTCCCCCACAATTCATATTTTGAAGCTCTAACCCTAAGGTAACTACAGCCATGCATTGCTTAACGGTGGGCATACGTTCTGAGAAATGCATCCTTAGCTGATTTCGCCCTTGTGTGAACATCATAGAGTGAACTTACACAAACCTAGATGGTACAGCCTGCTACACACCCGGGCTCTATGGTACTAATCTTACGGGACCACCATCATATATGTAGTCAGTCGTCAGACCAAAACGTCATTATGTGACACATGACCGTATATTTGTAGTTAGAGCCTGTAGGGAGGTAACTAAGGTTAACTGAGATCATCAGGGAGGGGTGCTAATCCGATAAGGACCGGGGTCCTTGTGAGAAGAAGATGAAGCACCAGCGGCCTGCAGAGCAAGGCCATGTGGGGGCCCACTGAGAGAGGGCGGCCATCTGTCGGCCAGGGAGAGAGGCCTCAGGAGAAACCAGCCCTGCCAACACCTTGCTGCTGGACTTCCAGCCTCAAGAGCTGTCAGAAAATGGATTTATGTTGTTTAAGCCAGCCAGTCTGGGGTATTTTGTTATGACAGCCCGAGCAGACTAAGATAGAGGGCATCTGGCCTTTTACTTTTATGGAGGCTTCAAATCCTATTAGATTTGTTCTCAAAGTTTCAATTAAATTAAATTGCTGGCATTCAAAAGCACGATATCTTTTTATACCACGGGAAGGAGCTAGAGAAGGAGGAGGTCTGAGAGATGGAGGCAAGTGGGAAAACGTGCTGTAGGAAAAGTCCCAGGGATGTTTCCCTGACACTAAATGTGAACCTGATGTATCTAATACATTTGGTCTTCTGCACATTAACATGAGCAGCAGTGGGGGCACAGCCACATCCCGAGGGCATTTGAGAGGAAAGGAAATCTGTGGGGAGTCATTTAACCAGCAAGAGGATCACGTGTCCCCACAAGACATTAGAGAAATTGCAAATAGGTTGGTATATAGTGTTTATGGAACTCCAGCTCTGGCTGCTCACGATGCAAGAGATATTATCTACGGAATTTTCATTAACGAGTTACAGTCTCTGGTTACGTGGGGCAATTCCAGCTGTTGCAACAAGCAAATGCCAGTACGTTAGTGGAAAAACTTGGGAGGAACTTATTTCTCAACAACATTACAGTCCAAACTAGAGTCCAGTTTAGTGGGAGTCTTTCTTCCACGTGGTGATTTGGCAGGGGCAACTCCGTCTTCCTTTTGCTCGGTGATCCTTGAGCGCCTGCACCTGGAAGAAGGGGACGCCTAAGGGAAAGAAGTGCTGGCTGCCTCAGCACCATCGTCCGTGAGTGATGCTCTGTACTTCTCACGTTTCACTGGTTAGAACTAGTCACACGATGACATTAAATTCATGCTTTTCTTCAACTGTGTGGCCTTGCCCCTGGACAGCAGCTGTCTAGACAGGTACTCCTTGGTCTCCTCCTGTGTAAAGCTGGAGCCGTATTGCGAGTTCTCATTAATGGGATATGAGTGGAAGCAACGGATGCCACTTCTGGGCCCTGGTGGTTAAGGGTGGGCATGCTCTTTCACCTCTCGATTCCCTTCCAGTGATGATAAGGTCCTAGGGCATGGTGGGGCCCCAAAGGGAAGGAACCCTGGTCTCTGGATGACTGTGTGGAGTGCTTCCCACTTCGCTCACCATGCCCGCTTTCATTTTACTGCAGGTGAACCAGAATAAACTGTTGTTGCATTAAATCACTGAAAAGTTCGACTCTCTCTGCTACAGAGGCCAAGGTTACTCTAACAAATACACATGGCCTCATCCAGAGGCAAGAGGACCCCTGGTTGTGCTCCCTCGTCTCAATGGAGACTGTTTCAACTCTTCAGAAAAGGGGCACAGCTTTTGGGCGCTCAGTTCACTGACTCTACCCAGGCACCTTTCACAGTGTCTCATGTTGTGGGATGAATACATGGACCATAGTCAAATTGATGCCTATTTTGGAGAAGCTCTGTGGAAGGGTTATAGCTATTAAAGACTGGCCACCGAAACTTTTACAAACATATTGAATTATTTATATCTGTTATTTCATTTAACTCCAGTGATGGTTCAATGAGCGAGTTTTCTCCACTCATTTATTTGCATCTTGGTCTTCCTTCTTGCACTGTGAGCTCCTTGTCTTCAGGATTAGTGTCCAACTTGTCCCAGTGTCCTCGGTGCCTGGCACAGTGCATTCGACTCAGTGTCTGTTGACTGAATACACTCGTGGACAGGTGGATGGGTAGACTCTGCTTAGTAGGCCAAGTGCGTGTCATGTAGGGCCTATGTGCCAGAGCTGAGGGGCTAAACAGAGGAGGAGGAAGGTTTGGGAATAGACAGGTATGCTGGGTCAGGGAAGAAGCTGGGTGCCAGACAGTAAACTGATCTTCAGTGGGGAGAAATTCTCCAGTCGGGAGAAATTCCACTCCATAAACTCAAGCACAAATCAGGAGTATGTGGTTCGGTGTACAATCCAAGCAGGTGGGAGCAGGTCTCCAGAGTCAAGGGGTCTGGGATTGTCCGTCAGATGTTCGAGACAGGAGCTCATGAATCTGTTGGGATAGGCATTTCTGGTCTACAAAGTTGCTGATTTAGTAAAAACCCTCTGTCTACAATGCCTGTTATCTAAGACTGAAGAGTAATCAGACTTTTCTGGCTAACGTCAGCACATTTTTTAAACATGAGATGCACAGATTTAAACTAATCATCCTCCTCACTCTGGCTCACGCTCATCACCAGGCTTTGCAGGTGTCCTTTTTTGTTCCGTTATCTTTTAGTGCTTCCTCCCTGCCTTCACTTTCCCTACCTCTACTGTCTCCTCCCTCTCCACAAGTGCCACACAGACGATTTATTTGATACGTGCGCTTCTAAACCACCTGCCCACAGGAGTACAGCACACTGTTTAAGAATGCAGACGCTGGAACCCGGGCCCAGCTCCTCCCCCTGCCAGTGTGACCTGGGGCAAGCTGGTTGGCCTCTCTGTGCCTCAGTTTCTTAATTTGTGTGTGGTTATCTGATGAATAAATAGATTAATATGTATACAGTATAGAATTAGTGCCTGGTGTAAAGTAAGTGCCTGTAAGCCCTTGAAAATGTTCATATTGTTTGTGTGTTTTAAATGGTGCACTTGTAAATCGGTGAATATCATTTAGTTTACTTTCATTGCTTCTAGGGTCTTGGGGTTTTGACAAATGCATGGTGGCATGAGTCCACTGCTATCATGCCATGTGAAAGAGCTGCACTGCCCTGCAGAATCCCCGTGCTCCACCCATCAACCCTCCCCTCCACAAACCCATGGTGTCTGCTGTTCTGCTTTCTGTCTCTGTCATCTTCCCCTCTTGGAAAAGTCACATAAATGCAATCATGCTGTGTGAAGGCTTTCCCATGGCTTTTTTCATGTAACAGCATGTATGTAAGACTCATTGGTGGTGTTGCATGGATTAACAGCTTATTTCTTTCTGTCAGTGACTACTATTCCATCGTGTGCATTAAAACAGTTTGTTTACCATGCATCCACTGAGGGATATCGAGGTTGCTCCCAAGTTTTGGCAACTATGAATAAAGTTGTTAAAAACCTTTCCATGCAGATTTTTTATTTTTTAATTTTTTGATGAGGAAGATTGACCCTGAGCTAACATCTGTTGCTAATTTTCCTCTTTTTGCTTGAGGAAGATTGTCGCTGAGATAACATTTGTGCCAATCTTCCCTATATTGTATGTGGGACGCCGCCACAGCATGGGTTGATGAGCTGTGTGTAGGTCTGCACCCAAGATCTGAACCTGCGAACCCAGAGTCACGGAAGCAGAGTGTGCAAACTTAACCACTAACCGGGCCAGCCCCTCCATGCGGATTTTTGTCTGGACATCACATCTATCTTTAAAATTGAAATAGGCTTATATTTTTTAATTTTCTCATCCTGTCATCTGATTTTGGTATCAAGTACACATAGGCTTCATAAAATGAATAGGGTTGTTTTACCTCTTTTTCTATTCTTAAGAAGACTTACTTAAGATTAGAATATTTATTTCTTCAAAATTTAGTAGAATTCATCTGAACATCTGAATGGTCATAGAATTCGTCTGTCTATGCCGTGGCTTTTTACACGGCTGAAGGTTTTTGGTAACCATTTCATTTTTAAAAATGATTATTAACCCATTAAAATTTTCTAGTTTTCTGTGTGCCAGTTCTGGCTTTTATATTTTTCTAGAAACATATCAGTTTTAATAGGTTCTTACAAGTATTCATAAAAATCTCTGTTAGACCTGTAGTTATCTATCTTTTTTCTGTCTGTGTGTGTGCACATGCATATATGTGTATTTTCTTCTTCTATGTTTGTCAGTTTGTCCTTGCTAGAGATTTATCTATATCGTTAATCTTTTTTTTTTAAAGAGATTATGGTTTTGTTATTTATGTCTTTTTCTTTTTCATCTATTTCTGCTCTTATCTTTTTTCTTTCCTTTTTTCTTCATGTTTATACTGATACTCTTTTTCTAGCTTCTTCTCTTATTGTGGTAAAACAGGTAACGTGACATCCCCCCTCTCAACAGTGTTTAACTGGACAGAACAGGACTGGTAACTGTAGCACATTTTTGCACAGCACACCTCTAGGACTTTTTCATCCTGCACGACTGAAACTTTATACCCATTGAACAGCAAATTGCCATCTCCCTCTCTCCCCAGCCTCTGGCAACCACCTTTCTACTTTCTCAATAGACCAATCACAAGCAAAAAGACTGAAACAGTAATCAAAAACCTCCCCAAAATATAAAAGTCCAGGACCAGATGGCTTCTCTGGAGTATTCTACCAAACATTCAGAGAAGTTTTAATACCTATCATTCTCAAACTAGTCCAAAAAATTGAAGATGGAACACTTCCTAACACATTTTATGCAGCCAACATCACCCTGATCCCAAAGCCAGACAAGGACAACACAAGAGGGAAAATTACAGGCCAATATCACTGATGAACATAGATGCAAAAATCCTCAACAAAATGTTGGCAAACCGAACAGAGCAATACGTTAAAAAGATCATACACCATGATCAAGTGGGATTTATACCAGGGACCCAGGGAGGGTTCAGCATCTGCAAATCAATCAATGTGATACACCACATTAACAAAATGAGGAATAAAAATCACATGATCATCTCAATAGACACAGAGAAAGCATCTGACACGATCCAACATCCAACATACATTTATGATAGAAACTGAACAAAATGGGTATAGAAGAAAAGTACCCCAACGTAATAAAGGCCATATATGAGAAACCCACAGCCAACATCATACTTAATGGTGAAAAACTGAATGCCATCCCTCTGAGAACAGGAACAAGACAAGGGTGCCCACTCTCCCCAGTCTTATTCAACATAGTACTGGAGGTTTTGGCCAGAGCAATTAGGCAAGAAAAAGAAATGAAACATTTTGCTCTAATAACGAACTAACAGAAAGAGAAGTAAAGAACACAATCCCACTTGCAATCAAAACAAAAAGAATAAAATATCTGGGAATAAATTTATCCAAAGAGGTGAAAGACCTATACAATGAAAACTATAAGACATTTTTGAAAGAAATTGATGATGACATAAAGAAATGGAAAGCTATTCCATACACATGGATTGGAAGAATAAACATAGTTAAAATGTCCATACTACCTAAAGCAATCTACAGATTCAACACAATCCCAATCAGAATCCCAATGACATTCTTCATGGAAATAGAACAAAGAATCCTAAAATTCATATGGGGCAACAAAAGACACCAAATAGCTAAAGCAATCTTGATAAAAAAGAAAAAAGCTGGAGGCATCACAATCCCTGACTTAAAAATATACTATAAATCTACAGTAATCAAAACACCGTGGTACTGGTACAAAAACAGGTGCACACATCAGTGGAACAGAATTGAAAGCCCAGAAATAAAACCACACATCTACAGACAGCTAATCTTCAACAAAGGAGCTGAGAACATACAATGGAGAAAGGAAAGTCTCTTCAGTAAATGGTGCTGGGAAAACTGGACAGCCACGTGCAAAAGGAGGAAAGTAGACCATTATCTTACAGCATACACAAAAATTAACTCAAAATGGATTAAAGACTTGAAGGTAAAATGTGGAACCATAAAACTCCTAGAAGAAAATATAGGCAGTACACCCTTTGACACTGGTCTTAGAAGCATCTTTTTGAATACTATGTCTAATCAGGCATGAGAAACAAAAGAAAAAACAAATGGGACTTCATCAGACTACAGAGCTTCTGCAAGCCAAAGGAAACCAGGAATAAAATGAAAAGACAACTCACCAAATAGGAGAAAATATTTGCAAATCATATATCCAACAAGGGGTTAATCTCCAAAATATATAAAGAACACACACAACTCGACAGCAAAAAAGCAAACAACCTGATCATAAAATGGGCAGAGGATATGAACAGACATCTTCCCAAAGAAGATATACAGATGGCTAATAGGCACATGAATATATGGTCAACATCACTGATCATCAGGGGAATGCAAATCCAAACTACACTAAGATATCTCCTTACACCTGTCAGAATGCCTATAATCACCAAGACAAAAAATAACAAATGTTGGAGAGGATGTGGAGAAAAGGGAACCCTCCTACACTGCTGGTGGGAACACAAACTGGTGCAGCCACCATGGAAAACAGTATGGAGATTCCTCAAAAAACTAAGAATAGAACTACCATACAACCCAGCTATCCTACTACTGGGTATCTATCCAATAACTTGAAACCAACAATTCAAAGAGACTTATGCACCCTTACGTTCATTGCGGCTTTATTCACAATAGCCAAGAAGTGGAAGCAATCTAATTGCCCACCGACTGATGAATGGATAAAGAAAACGTATATATAGACAATGGAATACTACTCAGCCATAAAAAATAATAAAGTCATCCCATTTGCAACAACATGGATGGACCTTGAGAGTATTAGGTTAAGTGAAATAAACCAGACAGAGAAAGACAAACACTATATGATTCACTTTTATGTGGAAGATAAACAAACATACGGACAAAGAGAACAGTTTAGTGGTTACCAGAGGGGAAGGGGGTTGGAGGTGGGCACAAGGGGTAAAGAGGCACATTTATATGGTGACTGACAAATAATAATGTACAATTGAAATTCCACAATGTTATAAACTATTATGACCTAATAAAATAAAAAAAAATCCTTTTTACATTCATTGTAAGTATTGAAAATTTTGATATCAGTTTGATTCCTCTCCTATTTGAGGTGAATTGCTTTAACACCCTGGAATTAAAAATTTTTTTCTCTGAGAATTGGGTGTTTTGAATATCCTTTTAAATATATCTAGGCATTTAAAAATCTATTCTATGTTGAACTCTGCGATCCCTTTTAATCTGAAGTGCTGCATATCTTCTCATTTTGGCAAATTATTGATCACTATTTTCTTGAATGTGTTTTTCTCCCTCTTTTTCCCCTCATTCTGTTACTACCATTAAATATTAACACTAATACATCTCTCTTCTGTATCTTTTAACTTTTTATTTATTCCTTTCATTTGAAATTTCCTAATACCTTCTGGGATAATTCTTTGACTGAATCTCTTCAGTCACTTTTGATTCTGTATTCTGTCATTCAGCCTATCCGCTGAGTTCATTGAAACAATAATGTTGTTATATCCATTACATCCAGGTGATTACTTTTCATACTCGCTTATTTCTGATTTGTCTTTTCCTTATGCTTCCCTTTCTCTCTGTAAATATTTAGTTCTACATTTTAAGAATCACTGTTCCATCTGCTCCGTTTTTTCTGCTGTCACTGCTGTCATCGTCTCACCTTTTCTCTGTGAGCTGATATTTCCTTGGGACTCTGGTACTTTGTACCTAGAAGGAGTTTGACATGTGAACCCCCTCTGTGATTCTCTAAACCACCTTTTTTGGCTAGTGGTGGGGAGAGCCTTGGGGTTGGGTCCAGAAGTGACCAGTGCTGCCTGCAGCTCCCCCTCCTTGCCCCGGGGGCCCCCAGGCATCCTCTAAGCACTGCTGTTCTCTGGAGGCTGTCCCTCTCCGCTCTGTTGCCCAGTCCAAGGACAGGCCGTGGGAGGGAGATGAAGAAGTAATGAGATCTTGAGTTTGAGAAGATAAAACAGCGGGGACGTTCGTAGGTCAGGCTGCTCACAGCTCCAGCAGGCGTGGTAGGTGGACCAGATGAGGCTACAACCGCTTCCCTGGCCCATCTTCCATCCGGCCTCTCCCGGGAGTCTGTGGACCCCGTCTTAGCTCTCTCTGCCCCCCCTCCCTGGCTCCCTGGCTCTCTAGCTGTCTAGCTCCCTAATTTGTTAGCTTAGGGGGCCCAGAGTGAGGATCTTTTGCTAGCTCCCAGGAACCCTGGCTAGGACACTGCGTGCTTTGACCTTTTAAAATGTAATAACTTCAAAGGTTGACCACAACATACACTCCCTGGGCTTGTCAGCTTAACGAAGCTTCTTATAAGCAGTAAAAGATTAAAATACAATACTTTCTACGCTGTAAGAGAAGAAAACCAACTGGATTTGTGAATCTATTGCTGGAAAATGGTGATTTCGAGTGAGATATGGAAA